>NC_092523.1:32058333-32753750 GCF_037038585.1 Patagioenas fasciata | reverse complement strand
AAAGTTTCAAACACGTCAAATCATTTCCAGCTCTTCTTAGCCTTTCCTCTCAGATATTACATAGCTTATTCCTCTATGACTTTTCTTTACACATATCCATAGTGGCTCACCTCCGAGAACACCTAGTCATAGGGATATAATGCTGCTCCTTAGAATAATGTTTGCTGAAGTCGTAGCTCCACTTCACCTACTTAATAGTGCCTACTCTTGTATGACTTTTAGAACTACAATCATTCTGGAAATAGATGCCTCTAAGTATAATTTCAAGGTAAGGTGGTGGCAGTCACTCAGTTCTGTGTGTCCACTGCATCTCTTTCCATTTGTCCACTTTCTCATATAATTAAACCTGCTGGTTTTGAATTTGAAAATTAACAGGAGTTCCTTCCAGTTGCATTTTATAGGACTGGAAAAAAATAAGGTACTGATGAGGCAAGTATCATGGCTTTCCAATAAGGTATCCTGTGACCACAGGATGAGCATAAGTAGACTGGAAACTGTTTCAGACCATTTCAGGGGCAAAACAGCCTTACCTGACCCAAGATCAGGACAACAAAATTGTAACTTGAAGGTCACTTTCCACTTCTCCAACCCTGCTCCTACTTCCTGCTAGTATAAAGACAGTTGTATTGGGTAGACATCTCCTGCTCTCACACTAATGTTGTCAGTAGAGGGTACTTTGCTGGTTTGGTCTAGGATAGAGTTGATTTTCTTCGCAGTATCTTGTACATGACTATGTTTTGCATTTGTGATGAAATCAGTGTTGATAACACAGGGATGTTTCAGCTACTGCTGAGCAGTGCTTACAGAGAGTCAAGGCCTTTTCTGCTCCTCACACCACCTCTCCAGTGAGTAGGCTGGGGGTGCACAAAAAGCTGAGAGAGGTCATGGCTGGGACAGCTGAGCCCAACCGGCCAAAGAGCTGTTCCAGGTCATAGGACATCATGCTCAGTATAAAAGCCAGGGCAAGAACAAAGAGGTAGACACTCAGTGATGGTATTTGTCTTCCCAAGTCACCATTACGTGTGAAGAAGCCCTGCTGTCCTGGAGATGGCTGAACACTTGCTTGTCCATGGGAAGCAGTGAATGAATCCCTTATTTTGTTTTGCTTGTGTGTGGCTTTTGCTTTACTTATTAAACTGTTTTTATCTCAACCCACGAGTTTTCTTACTATTACCCTTCTGATTCTTTTCCGCATTGCACTGGGGGGTAGTGAGCAAGTGACTGCGTAGTGTTTATTTGCTGGCTGAGGTTAAATCATGACTACTACAAAAACAGAACAGCATATATTTATAGGCAAAGTATAGTTACAAATTGCCTTGAACAAAGGATATTGATCACAGACATAGGGGGCCATCCTCTCCTGTTGGGATCTTCCTTAAGTTTAGTGTCCAAACCAGCAAAATCCCTCCTGACAATGAGAAAGAGTTGCGAATACCCTGCTGTTTGTGTACCCATATGGAACAGAAATCAATCTTTTCTATAAGAACTGGGTGTGTATCCACCATTTGTGCCCCTGAAAATCCTTCCTACTTTCATGTAAACAGGAGCTGAAGGATTTGAAAGTCATAACAACCATAAATAATCTTAACAGGTGTGGTGGGGAATAAGAAAGGACAAGAGATAACAATAGAAGGAATATTTTTGTTTAGAGGTGATGGCTTGTCAAGTGAGTATATCATGTATAATTTCTTTTGTCTCCTTTTTTTAATGGGGTCAGTTTTTTCTTTGTGTTTTAATTGCCAACAGTAGGAAGAGAGGGTTGTACTATAGATTATTTGTAATAATGTTGAAAAAGACAACAAGTTTGAATAAAAATGAGAGTGAGCCAGGCATAAAAGGAAAGAGGATGTTTCAAGAATATGGAGAAGTACAAAAAAGCACAGGGGAGCAGATACACACAACAGCTAAAGAGATAAATACATCAGAAACACATAGTGAAAATGACTGATTATGCAGTAACAAGAATTTTGAACAAGTTAAAAAAACACCACAACACTGGAATTACACCCTTGGGAACAGAATACATCCTTCAATAAGAATTTCACTTCTTCAACAGTAAAAAGAACAAAGCCGTGGTATGACTTCCTGATCAAAAACACCATAGATTTTCTGCATCCAGTGCTCCAGTGCAATTTAAGGTCTTAAATACTATTCCCACTGAAGTTAACAGGAATCTGTAGCATTTAACACCTTGTTAGAAGCTACAACTGCCAATCAGGATTAGCCCTCAAAGAAAATAATTTCTCTAATATGTGTTTAGCCACTGTAAGTCTGTAAGCACTGCAGTTATTCTCACAAGATGAAAAGTGGCTGCTATTCCCCATTCGCTTTTGTCACATAATCCAAATCATAAAGTTAGCCAAAAAAAACACGACTAACCAACCAAACCAAACCAAACAAAAAAACAAAAAAGCGACACCACATACACACACACACACACACAAAAAACCACACCAACAACAACAACACCACCACCAAAACAAACAAACAAACAAACAAACAAAAACAACAACCAAAAAACTACCTGAACTTCAGCTACCAAAGTAACCTACAAAATATTCACTTCCGAGGCAGGAAATACAGCACACCACGGTTAACACTGTGCTGCAGATGAATGATATTTAGGGTTTAGACACACACAGTAACTCATTTGAAAAAAGTGGTTTTTCCATGCCACAAGTGGCATAAGGCTGCCGTACATCACATGCACCATCTAACAATATTCCTGCTCCACACTTGTTCAAACATTATTCAGAGTCTGACAACCTTACAGGCCACTCTCTGATGATTTTGCTCTTTCCTCACACTGTCAGGTTGCTGCTTCTGTATTTCCATACAGCAAGCCAGTGATCCAGTGTTTTCCCTCATGTTCTGGTTAACACACAAGCGATATATTTTAAAGCATTCATATCAGCCAATGGCACCGTAATAACAACTCATTCAGGTCCTTCACTATAAAACATGTCACACTGTGATTTGAATAATGCTCAAATTCAATACCTCTATGGTAAATTAGATGCTATAAGTATTATTGTACAAGGTAAAATGACATGAATGTCTCTTTTTGCTGACAGTCAAAAAAAATACTTGCCTATTTAAATATGCAAATAAGAGATCTGGATGAGTATTGTCAAATAATGTTAGAACAAAAATGAAATCCTCAATGTCTTCTAGTCCACAGTTACATACATCAGTTTTACTGGTATCATGTTTCCAAAATGTCGAATGATAAATAACCTGAGAAGAAACACACCATAAACACAATTGTCTAAAAAATATTACTGTCCATGAAATATGTAACTGAACAATTAGTAAACTGGATAGACACTCAAGGAGTTTGCTCACCTGAACACCATTTGCGTGCAGACCTTATTAAATTTTTAAGTAATATTTTATTTTTAACATTTTTCATATCAGTATCCTATGTGTTGAGATATAGTTAAGGTTGTAAATTAAAAACTTAATTTGGAGGCACCTCGGCGAAAGTCTCAATTAAATAAATAGGTACCTTCAGAAAGACAAACAAAAAACCTACTATATCATGCTCCCACTACAGAGGTTAATGGCATGTTCCTTTCTAGAAAACTGTCTAGTTCTCTTCCATGTAACCCATATAATACACATCTATTCAGAAGACCAGGGAATGCAAAATTAGAGATCTATGACCTTCAAAGATCCTGTTCTGACTTCTTTTATTTTACAACCTGAAAAGGGAAAGCAATACGCAACAAATTATAGAGGATACTAACAAATTAGTGCAGTGCTAATCTATATCTCTTCATCCTCAGTATAAAGTAGCTGAAAAATCCATCCTTGTCAACTCAGTTGTCATAAAGGGATGATTTCCTTAAGTGTTGTGGCAGAGATTATTTCCTGCTTATAGGGTTGAATACCCATTGAACCTCGAACTATTCTCTTAACTACAAGTTCTTCTCATAAATCCTGCAAGGTGTCTGAAGAGGCAACACAGAATTTCATGAGAGGTCAGCCCTGTTCTCTGTGTGTCAAGGAATCCATCACTTTTGGAGAGGTCAGTGAGAACAAAATTATGTTTGAATTTTTAACATAGTTTGGGTAACTATTAATCACTGGCATGGTTGCACCAATGAAACATTTACAGTATATCTTTTGTTTATGAAGTTTCCCATTTCTGTGCACCTTCCCCAATAAAAAGGAATCAGCAGCATTCACTTTTCAAAGAATAACGGAGGAAAGAGAATACGCAGAGAAAAGCATCAACCAAAAAAGAAATTATGAATAGGTAATACGAAACAAAGAACCAAGACTGCAGAAATCCTAGCAAAATGTTAACATGCCAACAAACTGAGCCTAATCCTCCACTCACAACTTCAACAGCTCTTTGACACATAACAAAAAATATTTTTCATGGAAATGGGGTGTAAAAGAGGAGATGCATAATGTATGAGACTAAAGCAAATTATCTCCATTCCCTAAGGGAATAGCTTTTGTCTCACATGTAGGTCATGCTGGCATTCATATTTTCAGTATTCTTTATAAGCCCATTCAAGCATTATAGATTATTATGTCAAACTGGTACACTGGGATTTTTTTTATTGCAATTAATATCCCTTGTAAGGAGCTTTGTAGAATGAACTCAAATATCAGCAAAAGCAATTAAAATCTATCAGAGATGTGAAATGGAAGGTTAGGCTAGCTAAGGGGAAAAGTAGTGCAACACACTTTTCTGGGATATGAGAAGCAGGGTAGAAAATTAAAATAAAATCATACCAGCAAAGCATGAACTTGGAAGAGAATGAAAACAACAAGCGGCATAATAAAAATTGTTCACTGTTAAGAGCAAATACATATGAAGCAACCAGACATAAATCCCCATCTTCCATTTTGGCGATGCTTATTTTAGGATTATTAATAAAAAGGAAGAAAGGGAATAAAAAGAATATTCAGTATTTCAGTAAATGAAACTCAAACTTCTGGATGTCCAGTTTGAGACATCATCGAGAATTATACTTTGATACATATGATCCACAAGCCTGCAATATTTTTCTTCTTTTTGTGATGTAGATCTGCTCAAAACTATTCTCTGGATATTATTTTGCAGTCTCTTTTAGTCTAAACATGAACTGTTATAGAAATCATGTAATAAGTAAATATGTGATTAGTTTCTGTCACACAGCTTCATGCTGGTTTACTTAAGTTTTAAATTCAGAAAAAATACTTTACCTGAAATGTATACATGTATGTAATCAGCATAGTTTTTTAACCTCCAATTTCAAAATAGATATGCATGATAGACAGTTTTTTGAGGGACTGATCAAATTGTAGTACAAGATGTACTGGTCATCCCAAACAAATGCTGGTTTCCCAGCATTTTTATATCATATTGTACCTCAAAATTTCTTTTGCTTTTTTTCATTGCAAAGTTACCTTCTAGAATAACCACTTTTCAGTGGCACATGTGGGTCCCAGCTTCCTCAAGCTGCAAATACCCAGAACCCTTTTTCCAGGCTTAATATCCATCTTCCAAAGCCTCTTTACTACCTAAATTTAGGCAACAGTCCCCATAAACCTAGAAGGCAATGGAACTTTAGCACAGAATAAGCACTTTTCTACCCCAGTAAGGTGTTTCTGAGCATTTTAGTTGCTTAAGTAACAAAGATTTGTCAGGCCAAACCTGACACACTTTGGATTAAGTAATGCTAGCATGGAGACAGCTTGAGTGCTCTGTAGGACTGAGTAGTATTCATGTGCCTAAACTTCAATGTAGGTTGAGAACTTAGAAGAGCAGATCTAGCATTATATGTTTATGTACAATGTGCATTCTGACTAGTGAGTAGGCAGCGTGATCTAAGGAAAAGATTATGCACATATGTGCACCTGCTGTCTTTACTCTAGCATTTCCTAATTTTTCAGATGTGGAATTCACAGTCTTAATACAATTCCTTTAATGCAGGTGTTTTGTAACCAACGTGAAGAAAAAGCTTATTTATCTTTGCTATTTGTATCAATGTACATTTCTGCTCTATAGTAGGCCTGAGACTGAATCTCTGATTAAAAGTGCAAAATTCATATAACCCTAAATTAGTAAGTTCCATGGACAGAATCCACAAAGATATCAAAATGGCAGTGCTTTTTTGTTTCTATTCATGAAGACACTCTCGAACAGTAACATTTGCTAATGCCAATCCTGGGTCACTATTCCACTCATGAAGGCAGATTTTGCAACAGCATTTGGTTATCATCAATGCCCTTTCATCCTCTAAATCTCAGTTTTAAAAAATCACTTTGATGCCCCTTGTTCATTTCCTTATTTCAACAGACTGCAATCTATTTCTGCCTGTAAGATTACTAGTAAGTGAGATATCTTCCACAGAAAATGATGGAATTATTGTCATAAAAGAGTCAGGTACAGATACTGTCCATAAAGTACTGAAAGTATTCTATACCACATTAAGTAGATCAATGAATTAGCTGTAAATCTGTCACCTCTATCTCCTCTAACATCTGTATTCTATGATACTGCTTATTTTAAACTAGTAAAACCTACACACTGTCCACCCTTTTTTTACAAATCAGTGGGACTTCTTACAGAAAAAAGTCACATTTGTATAAGGAAGGTTGTCACAGAACACCCTTATAAGCAAGCAAATTAAAGCAAAGTATAAAAACACACAGCAGGCCACATCACAAATTCTAGAATTGTGAAAAACTTTTCAATTTTCATTTATTCAGGTACACCACTTCCATCTAATACATTTGGTTCTGATTGTGTACAAGCAAAAGGATAGTCCTGTAGCTGAAGCATTGAATTAAGTCAGGAAATGAAGCTATTTTTTTCTCATCTTTATCAATTTCTGTGCACCAAGACCATTCTGCGATTTCCCATGACTTCGAAGCAGATTAGGTCTGCTCAGAAGCTCTGAAAATGCAAGCATTTATTTAGGAATTTAGATAGGGCTCTAAAACAAATTAAGTGCCCCAAAACCTGCTCTGAGGGTTGCATTCTCATAACCGTTTTGCGCTGCAATTTATTACATATATTATATGATCTGAGTTTTGATATCATATGCAAATTCTGCATGTAGAATGAATAAAGAATATGCAACAGACATCTTTGTTGCAGGGTTCTGTAGCATAAATAAATAATAATAACTCTCCTGCAAGTGAGGCTTAAATCCATATGAAGCGAAGAGCTGTTCATTTCACTGTCAGTGCTCCATTTAATGAACTCAGCCTGTTCCAAGCTTCCCTTAAAAGTTGCATTTCTGCCCTTCACTGAAAATGAAATAAACACTAAAATACTGAAGAACCATACAGCCACTTTTAATAATTATTTTGCACCATGTTATCATATGTCAGTCAACTGGATATTACAGGTTAGTGCAAAAATAAAAGCATGAATGAATGTACAAATGAGTACATAGTTTTCTGATAAACCTTTTTCCCCCTAAATCAATATTGGAATTGTCACTAAACCTTAAAATCTGCATCACATATTCAACCCCAGTTCCAATCATGAAATATCTGATAAAGCAACCATTTCTGTTTGAAATAATATAAAACCATTTGTGACACCATTGCAGGTTTATTTCACAAAACAAAACAAAACAAAACAAACATTTCTTCCAACTGTTCCCCTGATATTAAAACTAACTGTATAACCAGAATATGCACTGATTCACACTTCTGAGTTCAAAATAATTCCTTTGACACTCACTGATACTCTCATATTTACAATGGTGTAGCTGAGACTCAAATCTGTCCTTTGTTTACATGTAGAAAGACTATATTTTCCTGAAAAACGGTCAGCTGTCAACTTTCTTGTTGCCAGTGTATCAGTGCAAGAATCTGCAGCCAGGGTTTCACAGGACACAGTGCCAGTACAATTTAAAACTGATTAACAAACACTATAGCCAGTGTAATTTATTTGGAGAGGTGAGAAAGATGAAAGAATACTTATACTGCAAAAGCAAGAATTTGGGCATAAAGAGTTGGCATGCCGCCAGTTTGAGTGGGTATCACAATGAAACATTAATTTCCATGAAAGCAACAGATTATTTTAAACACTAACAAAGAACAATAAAAGCTTTGGCCAAAAGATTTAAATAGAAGCATGTATAAGACAAAGCACCTAAATCCTTTAAACCTTGCTTCTTCTTGATACCCCAAGAAATCTAGTGAATGCAGTCTACAGCCACTGACAGAGTGCAGCAGCTAGCAGAGTGCAGGGACCAAATATACCAGCCTAGAGGAACTCCAGCATAACATGTATTTTTGAGATGCATACATGCATTTCAAAACCTGGACATCAGGAGTCACTGAATTTATAGGGCTTCACAAAGAACAGTACAGCTTCTCTGGCATTAGGTATTCTTCCCTCATGTCAGCGTCACAGCTTATTAACACCAGCTAGAGTATAAAGATGCAGTTGAGACAGAAGAAACATGAGGTGTGTTAGAGAAAACCTGTTAGTTAAATGCTAGACCAGGTGATAATGAAGATCTTAGGATGAGTTTTAACGTTTTGCTACTTAAATTGTCATTTAAGTGAATCTCTAGGATAAGGCTATATTTGGACTATGTACTGTGCAACCATGGACCATATTTGGTACAGAATGGGAAGGGGATGGGTTTACAAGCATACCCCATCTCTGCTTAATCTTCCCTAAGCTTCAGATGGTTAGCAGTACAATGTGTTCTAATCTAAAAGGACCTGTATCTCAGACACTTTTCAGAAGTTTACGACAAAAACACTGCAAATTCAGCAGCGGTTAATAATTTTGCCTCATTTAAGACTTGTCCCATGGCACAAACAAATGTCCAGGCTCTTGAGTCTGTAAAATTTGTACTCTAAATTGTAATCAAAACAAAATCCAATCTTCTTAGTAATACTATTTTTTTCCTTGCCATCCCTTTCACCAATAAGTCAGAAAAGCATTCATGAAAACAGAAAATCTGCATTAGAATGAACATTAAAATCTACAAATCAAATACTGCTCTTACCGGCAATATATGCAAAACTTGTGTGTGAAACAATCATATTCATTCATTATTAAATAGCACCTAGCACATATCAGTATGTCCCCAAATGTCTCAGTGACCATGGCATTACACCCATCAGAGAACAGGAAGAAAAAAGGTAATTACTTGGGCTTCATGGCATTCAGCATTCAAAAATCTATTGGGTGGAACAGATGGGAGAAAAGCAGAGACATCATTTCCCTGCTTTTGAAACTAACAGGTCTGATGTTTCAGGAAGGCAGAATGTTCTAAATAGCACAATATATTTTCTCCTTCAGAATATCACAGCCTCATGAGAAGTATGTTTGGGTTATATTGCTTGATGACTGACTCGATTATGGTTAATGAATTATTATAGTACTTACAAAAGTTAAAGCGTACCCAATGCTCTATTTGTGTGAGAGGCAAACAGTTTCAGGAAGGAAATTCAAAAGAAATTCCTCTTGCTCTGCTGAAGCATGATAACTTCACTAATTCAGTCTTGGCAACTATTTCTTACTTTGGGACCAAAAAGTGACGATGTCCAACACTCAAGTGCCTGTTGTTTTGTAATAAACACCTGTTAGTATTTGCCATCAAAACTTTGAATTACAATTAAATCCAGATTGGAGCAGGAGATGGGGGGCAAAGTTCAGGTTCCCAAGATTTTACTTGTTTTTTCTTCTGGTAAAGAATACTCTAATTTAAGCTTTTCAGGTCATATGACTGTAAGCATGGAAAGCTGAAACCTGGATGATGGCCAAATAGCGCTGCATTAGAAGTTTTGAAAATTCAATAAATCAAGGATATCTGACTTTTAAGATGAGTGCAGTAAATTGTTGAATCTGTTTCATCTGGTTTATCATAATTTTTGGCAACAAGGCCTGTTACCGAATTTTTTAAGGTAGGAGATGGTGGAGGAAAGGGTACACAAAAAATGTAGTAAATGTGACACAATGGTATTTCTCATTCTTAACAATGAACCACTATTCTCCTTCTTCTATGGCCTATAAATTCAATACTAATACTAAATGCTACAGTGTCTCATAAAGTCCATATATCCTGAAGGTATTTCAGCATTCATAATGTTGTTTAAAGAAACATTGATTTTTAAAATGCTGCTTACCTTTTTCCATTTTTCTCCTTTCTGATAGGTAGAATGAGCTGAAAATAATCTAACTAATAAACAAAGTTACATTTTAGTAATTACAGGTAGCAATTTTGCTCTATTGCATTTCTAAATGCAAAGGTGAAACCAATTAAATTAAACTGTTAATTCTTTTTACAACTAATTTTTATGCGTTTTGTATTATTTTAACCAATGCTTCCAAATTCTGTTGAGCTATAAAACAGAGACAACCTTAACATACTAAAAGAGATTTAAAGTTTTGGTTTAGGGCTTGTTATGCTACTTAATTACTGTTATTTTCATTCTTTTTTAACCTGTAATGAATTACTTGTCAGAGGAAATAGAGAAAAGGTACACTGCAGAAAGTCTTCGTTATACTGGGGCTGGAGTTAAGAAATACAGCGAAAATAGTTTGCTGATAACTGGATGCCCCTCATATCATTATGTCAAAAATCCACATTCTCTGGTTTCTTTTAAGACCTCCCATGCTACCAGAGATGCTCATGGTGGAACCTGAAAGACTGAATGACACTTTGTACTCAGTATGCCTGAAAAGCATAGGCCTACTCTCCACAGGAATGACTTGCTAGGCATGAGATTTGTATTGTCAGTGTTCTCACTGGCAGCACCTGTAGGGAGCAGAGGGGGCAGAAATGCAGACAGAAGTAGAGAGGAAATAAGCAGAAGGGGAATGTGCCTGACAGCACAGAGAGGACACAGGCAGGCAGGATCAGTTTTAAAGAACTGGACAAAGATTAGAAAATTAGCACAGCCCAGTTTTCATGACACCTGGAACATAATGCAAGTTTCCTTGCAAGTTTTCATCATTCTCAGTAAATACTTGTGCAATCCCAGGGGAAAGCATGTGCCTAATATTCTTGAGAGAGCCTGACTCAAAATGAGCCCTAATACTGCTAGTCCATGAAGCTGCGGGACCCAGTTCTCTCACACTGATGTGTCATTTGGTTCCACACATCAGAATTTCAGGGAGTTCCCAGAACTTGTATTTTGATCACAGAGACAAGTAGAAAACACAGCTATGAGGAGCTAAGACATAAGGATAAAGCTTGCCAAGGCAATCTAAACTCAGTCTTATGTCAGTACTTGGTCATTAATTAATGGTCATTAATTATATGAACACAAACTATTTTTCATTGCACCTTTGTCTCAATTGGGGATCTCTTCAATACCTTCCTTTATATATGGAAATGCCATGTCCCCCTACCTTTAAAAATACAATCTCATGTGTTTTATGTTTCTCTGGAATACATAGAACAGACAGAGCCCTATGTATTGTCACTCACACAAAGTTGCTGCTCTCGCATCTCCAATGAAGAAAGAAGTGGGAAAAAAAAAGCATTGGTGATACTGATACTTCAAGAAACCAGTGCCTTAATTCCCAGTTTTTGTGCAAATGGCTTTAAAGAAAACTTAAATAACCATTATTTCTGGGACTCACAGAGCCAGAGGGATTATATATGTATTTTTTTCTTCTCAGTACCAACAATGTAGACGATTTTAAAGAAGTCATTGCATAACTATTGTGTTTTTGGCATATTTCCTTCTGTGTTCTTCAAATTCTACAGAGCATTTCCAGTATAATATCATGGCACTCAATGTAATCACACTGGAAACTATTTTTGCCTTTTTATTTAAATCCATTAGGTTGTTTATAATGGGATACTATATTGCATTTTATTTATTTGTTAACTCCAAACATGAAATAGATGTGAATGTCACACAACAAATGCATCCTTATAAACCTCTACAAATTGGAGCAATTACTGAAATTGCAGGTATCTGGTTTTACTAGGGTCTGTCCCAATTGATGTTTTTCTTGTTTCATGCTGGAAATTACCTAATGCAGACAATTAGGACCACCTATGGTAGCACCATACTCTTTCTACTAAAAGTATTATCTCAGCAGTTCATTGTAACCACATTAGTAAAAATATTTTGACAACAAGGAGCAATAATAGCCTTGAAAGAGCTGTTATCAAATTTGAATAGCACAGAAAATCCCTCAAATGTTACCTATCTACATCTAGCCTGTTATTCATGGAGTAGATCTGTAACAGCAGCCTTTATTTTTCTCTGCTGAATGTGTTGTGCAAATAACTGCATTCAAATCAGTGTACATATAGCACTTCCTGAACCTAGCAACAATTTATTATAAACCTAACCACATTTCAGGGCACAAACATATAATCCCCTGGGCATTCCAGATATCAAGTCACATATGTACTCTTCACGAGTGCTCCTATCTTGTAAAACATAGCCTTGACTTCAGGGTATTAATTGTACGTAAGATGTGTCCCACTGAGACATTACAAAGCTAGTGCTTCAGAGGATTACTGCTGGATTAGTTGTTTTTTTAAGAGTTGGTCTTTAGGCAACTAAGGCTAAGACTGTAAATCTGACAAGGTACATAGTGCACTTACAGAGACTGTTTATTCTCAGTTTAAAGAAAAAGTGACTTGGCTAACAGTTTAATATGTGAGAAGTGCTGAAAGTAAAACTGTGCTCTTCTTCACTGCCTGAAAACCCTTAGCCCTTGGTGAGATCATTATTGCTTCTATAACCCTTCTTCATTCCACCCTTTATTAGCATTGATCCAACTCCAGAACAACAGCAGCAAGCTGAACCGTCACTCACATCACACAGGTTATAATCAGGTCACCCTCTCTACACTGGAGAGGTAGCATGCTCAGCTTCTAGAGAGATTACTCATTCATCAATTTTGCCAGCTAATGAACGGATTAACACTGGCAGCAACTAAGACGGCATTTTTTTTCCTGATTGGTTATGGTTCAGAAAAAAAAAGATGCAATCATGAATATACAGTGACAGTTCAAAACTATTTGCTCTCCCTGAGCAGACAAGACAAAGTAGAAGCTACCATTCAGTACTAATACAGATTGCTTTCCGATATCAATAGGTGACAGAATAATTACATAGAATAAAATAGAAGGTCAATCTACAATAACACGAAACTAAAACAATAATTGTAAGAAGGAAGCAGCACTGATGAAAGGCTTTTTTCCTGGACTTCACAATGGAATGATTGTCAGCTATGTAAAATTTTACCCAACTACTACTACTGCCTAAAGGCATCAAAGACAACTATTATGTTGATTTTGTATATGCTAGAATTTCTTTACATGTCAGTTACGAAGGCTGCATGACCTTGACAATGGAACAACAAAAGACTTTGAGAAATCTGCAGCCTCCCACTGAAAAGCCTGCCTTAGAGAAATGTCACTCACAGAACCTGAATTGCTCTAAGACACTTGTAAAGACTCATGAGTTTCAGCTGTTAAGCTCCTTTTAAAAACAGAGCAATCCTGAAACAGTGATTAAATATGGAGGTCTTTCTCCTTAGCTACTCTTGTTAGCACTGTAGAAAAAAAATGTAAAAGCAATGTTTTATCCTGCTTCTGAAAACTGACCATAAAAAAAAAAAAAAAAAATCAAGAAAAGGGCATTGTAGCTCCAGGATGCTTCCTATCAAAAGATCTGAAAGCAGTTTATAGACATGGATCAATTTAGCCTGGAATTAACTACAAATATATTTCTGACTTAACGAGGAAAACTGAACAATAAGAAAAATCAGTTGAAAAGGATCACAAAGATATAATGAAAGACCTCTGCATTAACACCCTTCCAGCCTCCTGTCACTAACACAGTTGAAAAACCACCTTTCCTTCCATCAGGCAGCTAAATCATGACCGTCCAGAGGTGTGCAAGAAAATGGCAACACCTGCAGCAGAGGTGTGGAGTCAGCATACATAGCTTAAAACATTTCTAGTACCTGTGGGAATACTCTCCTTCTCCACAAGACAGTCTGCACCCTCTCTCAAGGAGACCAGTGGGTGCTGAGCAAACCACAGCATAACCTCCACTGCAAGTTCTGTATACAGAGAGGGCTAATTTTGGAGCTCAGGATGCCACAAAATCATTGATGCCTCAAATTTTGGATTCATAATGTGGTTTTGAAAGGTAAATAATATTTTAATATAGATATATATCACAAGCTTGCTGTAGCGGTATGCCATGTTTATTGGTAACTGTAAGTATCATAATCAGTGTACAGAACTGAGATATTTTTAGCATGTAAACATCACCCAGTGGATTTCTTCAAGCCTGGTACCAGGAACCTGCAGTCACCCTTACTGAACAGGGTTGACAGGAACTTGAGCTAAACTCCTGTTATATTGAGAGTATAAAATTTTCATTGCCTCTCCTTCCAGGTGTTTTAGAAAATAGATTGGAGTAGTGTTTTTACAGCCTAGCTGACATATTCAAAACATTTGTCCCAAGGTTCTTAACAAATGGCAAATCTTGAGGTTGATCCTAATAGCAATCTCATATTCATTTCTCAGATAGATATTCATCCATCTCTACTTGAATAACTCTATTATTACTGACTGAAAACTTCATACCAACTTTATCAAGTGTTAATACGTAATATGTTTTTACTGACAAGAAGATGGTAAAATGATTTTGTCCCATTCTCCCAATTTGCTACTTGTTAATTCAGAATACATTGGGATTGATTCTATTTAAACTTAATGGGAATATTTCCACTGACTCAGGAGTCCAGCTAAAGCCAGTATGGGACAGATTTCCAAAGTCTGGAAAAAAAAAACACTAAATGAGTTGTAAAATGGTGTTTATGCTGTTAAAATGTAAAACATTCTTTTGATTCTTGAGGAAAAGAGACCAGAAACTATAGCTTTTAATTCAAACTTGGCAACTTCACCAATACCAATCAAGTGTTAGAAACTGTTCTGGGCTGGCTAAATATACTTCTAGAATTTAAAAAACAGAACACTCAAGCTCATATGCAGCTTGGTCTTCTGTAAAGACAAAAGGCCTAGCAAGGAGTTTCAAAGGAGACAGGTGTGAGGGTGCAGTCTGCTACATTCACGTTGTTTCTCATACTCTGAAGGGGAATCCAAAGCAGTAAGTCTAGTGTTTGAGTTTTGATATAAAGTTTGATGAAATTCGAATTTTAAATTTATCTTGGTCTGAGTAAACTTTGTTTGTCAAGCCAGCCAGGATTAGCTCAATTTCAAAGATTTGGACTCTAGCAGAACAACCTAGAAATTGCTGAGATCATTCTGGGAAAGGGTGGAAAGGAAAAGTTTGTGGTCTACCAACACTATTGCTGAAAAAAATCAGTGTGTGTTTCCAAACACAGGTGGAAGCAGTTGCACTCACTCCACCTGCATGGAGGTTCTCTTCATCTGGGCACTGACATGACACAGTCCAGAAGCTACTTAGTGACGTTAGCAAAATGTTGGGCCTAAATTAATGTATCCTGCAGCCAGCAAGGCCTGTTAGCTGAGTGGCGTGTTAAAATAAATGTTTGGCTCTCAGATGGAGCTGACTCACAGCACATAAGTGGAATAAACTCACTCCCACCTGCCACCTCCGTGTAGATACAGTGGTGAAAACACCCTCCAAGAGGGCCCTTATGTGGCAGGAGGCAGAATGTAATTGAAGGTGATGAACTTTTTAAATAATTATTGTATGAAAAGTCACAATTAAATTGCAACAAAAAAGCTATATTTAAATCAACCCCCTTTCAGATATTCTTTTGATAATGAAAAGCAAAAGAGTTGGCAGATTGAGAATTATCTACCTTATTATAATTAAAAGGAGAGAGAGCCTACATCTTCATGCTAGAGCAAAAGAAAAGAAAACTTAAGCACATAAAGCAGAGCTGACTCAGAAGTGGGTTACTGACAAATTAAAGCCGCTGAAATATGCTTGCTGGAAAAACAGGGAAGGGATTAAAAAACAGACTCCTGTGGAAAAGCGGCTATCTTATTCCAGAAAAGCAGAGCCAATTTTAAAGAAGGACTTTCAAATAAGATGCAAATTGGCAACTTCCTAAGAAAGAAGAGGATAAGCTCTAAGCAGCTTGGTTTATCAAATGGAAATTTGTTTTCAAAAGAGCTATGCTAGAACAGAAATAAGGAAAACAAGGAGGTTTGCCCAGGAGTGAGTCTCTGGCTCATTTGTAGGGAAAACACTGATCAAAGCTTGCCAAAACTAGAGAGTATTTAAGGTCTTTTCAACACAATTGACAAAAAACAAACTTTATTTTCAGGTATTAATAGCAACATGAGAGCTACAACAATCAAGATTTAATCTGAAATACAAAGAACTATTTCAAGTAAGTTAATTCTAACTTGAGATTTCAGCCTGTTCTTGTTATGTAAAAAAAAAAAAAACAACAAAAACAAACACCTCCATTGATTCCTGACACAATTACAAAATGACAATATACAGCAATAGACTTGCTCAAAAGGAGCTCGAGCTTCCAGTGTGATCTGTTTTCAGCTGTTATACACCACTGTGAGTGAAAAGGTGGAGAAAGAATCTCAGCTGGGGAAGTGAACACATACTATGGCAACTAACATACAATTTTATGCAATCACTGCATGAGACACAGGTCAGTGCAACTATCAGCAAGGGTGTTGTCAGGGAAATCACAAGATAGCACAGAGGAAACTAAATGTGCTGCTTCCAATTTACTTGGAATGCCCTGCATACACTATTGAGTGTCCATGCAACAGCCAGGGTAAAGCTTAGTACTACCTGAAAAGCGAACTGCTGCATAGTACCATGTTATACAGTAATACAGAATATTGGCCTCCAAGTGTGTTGGAGTCAGTGTCACAGTAATAATGACTAGAAGACATTCTCCAAAAAATTCAAATAATTACTATAAACAGGAGATTTTTTTTAAGCTATTATTGGAAATCACATCATTTGCTCCTGTTTTAATTACACTTAGGTGATGACATTTTGACTGTTCCTATGGTGTTGCATGGATAAATAAGGATACTTGACTAATGCCTGTTCTTTACTACAGGAGTAATCCTGTACAGAAACACTGTTCCTGCTCTCTCTGCTAAATCCTCAAATCTCTGCTTTGTCACTAAACTGTGTGAATGTTCTCCCATCAGCCTATACAGTTGCTCTCCACATCTCCTGCTGGATCTCTTCCCTTTGTACAATTTAATTCAATGCTCCTTGGACCAGAATGAAGGATTATAAAGACATGCAAGAAACAAGAGCAGTAACTTCAACACACATATAATTTATTCTTAGTGGAGCAGTTCCAACTAGAAAGTTCGAAAGAATCTACCTAAAATAAAAAGCCAAGAGGCTTGTAATTGGACATTCACTTGGGTTGTCAGAAATTGATGTTTTACTGAATCTAAGGTGAGCTGTTAGTTCTACCTCTGACCATCTATATTTTGCCTTGAAGTCTGTATCAAATATATGCATATGACCCATATTACTCTTCAAAAAGAACCTAAGAATGAGAACTTTTTTGCAGAGCCCAAATTAAGGAGGGAGCCCATTTAAATATATAAATCCACACACTTCTTTTCAGCAATGTGTGGAGACATGGTCTGGAGAACTTGCGGATGAGGTAAGCTACCTCTATATGTACAATATCCTCTGGTTATGTTAACTCTTCGAAGAATATGTAGGGACTGTAACAAAAGCACTGAAGTAGTTTTAGCTGAAGTTTTTTAAATTACTTCTTGAAGAGATGGGTAATTTATTTGGAAATTATGGTCTTCGGCTGGATGAAGAATGCAGACAATAGCATGGCTACTCTTGAACTTGGAGGGAAACTAACAAATGCCGAGAAAAAAAGATATCTCAGAAGTAGCTAAATTTGTCTTCCATCAGATGTCCATTTACAGATTTTCCATAGCAAAGTAGATCCATAATTTTCTAAAGAACAGGAAGGAAAACAATCTGGACTGAAACCCTCCAATCACTTTTAAGGGCTGAGCAACACCAGAGAGCTTTGAACCAGCATCTAGAGCTCCCATGCCAGAGCTCCCAGTTTTAGTCTAATCTAGTTATGATGACACTTTTTCCTACATTTACTCTCCGAGAACAGGATCAAAGCCAATCCTTTCGAGAGTTACACCAGTCAGAAAAACAGATTACATGGAAGATATTTTGGCCACAGAAAGGAGAGCTCTCCATTCCTAAAATTCTTGACTAATCTTAACCTAACAAAACAGCAGGAGATAGAGCAGGACTGTTGTCCTAAGAGATGAATAGTAGCATCTGCAGACACGTATAGTGGGAAGCTTAACTGTCAACTAAGATGGAAGTACTTTCAATACCAAAGAGGCAATTGTTATGACGGAGAGATGAGACCTGGAGAAACTGGAGGAGTAATCATTCTCGTAACAATTTTGCTATACCAAGCTCAGATAAATCAAAATCAATTAATATTACCTTTACAAGACTAAACAGAAGCTTTAGTCATTAAGTATGATGGTGTGCCAGCATCCAGGAGATTTCAAGCAGCTATGAGCCTTCTCACCAGTTAAGCACTCACCTGGTTCTGGAAAAAAAAAAACAAAATCATATAATTGAACAATGCGTAAAATGCATAACTAGACTATGAAACTAATGGCCACGGGGTATTAAAGAGAAAATTAAATACAAAAGTTTTCAAAAACTGACTAAATAAATTCATCAAAGAAAAGTATCCTAAGTGCCATTAATGGCCATACTCTTGTGGCATGTTAGACTACAGGGAAACAAGTTAATTTTTGGTTTTCTTGTCATTACCATGTAGTGTGGTTAGCCACAATATTGAGCAGGTACAAGTGCCCACCTAATGATTTAATCTAATATCATTGGTTCTAATATCATTGCTGGTTCATTGGTTCATTTATTTAATTTCAGTTGTGCATCTGATTAATAGTTAAAATGCTACCTTTCTTGTTACTTTAATGAAAAACAAAGGGATTTTAGTTTGATTATATGTTTGGTTTTAATTTTAACTTGTTTGTTAAAAGCCACAGAAAGAATGGAGAGGATTGTTTTCCCTCATTTTTTTTCTGACAGCAACTTGTGTTTAAATGGTGACTATAAATAAAATTACTGAATTTATCTGGGTGCCACATAATTTTCAATAAATTAATTTGTTCTTCCTTTGCACTCCTGGAAATGTCAATACATCTCATGACACACACACATGAAATTAATGGCAATTAACCATCTCCCTTGGTACTCAGCTTCCTATTGTGTGATGAAACACAGTCCAGGCTGGTTGTGACTGCCTGAATCTCTTCTGTTTGTCTAAATACATCTATTAACAGAAAACAGAACAAAACCAAAAATTCTCAACAGTTATTTAAAATGGTCTTCATGGTGCAGCTGCTGTTTCTTACATGGAAATACAAAACTTCCAAAAAAAAATCACATTAATAGCGGTTCCTTAAGACACTTTAAAGGTTGGGTTATCAGTAATGGCATACAGATTATCAACAAATCCCAGACTAGACAGAGATACTAGAGTTTTGAATTGGTGATACCAAAGAAATTTTGAGTGTGCCCTGAAGGACGAGTTAACAGAGAAGATATAAAATATCCTCTATCAAGTTATTTCCATAACCATTTAATTTAGCAGTGTATGTCCCATTGCATTTGCTACCAGCAATTATGCTTTTAAAAACAGAGAGACTTCTCCATATTGTTTACAGAATTTATCCTGCCGCAGTGAAATGTACATCATTTCTTTAACGGTAAACACAAAGTATTTACTTACGCACATGTCACCGTTTTTTATTGCATGAGAAAATATAATTCCCTGAAGCCAATATTTAAACTCTATTTCATGTCATTACTTTTTACTTACAGCAGCTACAGATCAATTAAGTCAGTATATTTTTATTACATTAAATAAACTGGAGAGGTTGAATTATTTTTGTTCATGTATTCACTGTTACAATTTGTTCCTATTAATTGTCAGTTAAGCTAATTGCTACCTTTGAATCATGATAGTTAACACTAATATACATATACTGTTTGGTTGTTGATTATGTTTGCCGTAAATTAATTGCCATCAAAATTAACCTCTCTCACTGACATGTGATAAATTATTATACAAGAAAGTTGATAGGCTCCTCCAGGCTTCAGTAAGTTTTGATTCACTAACTGAACTTTCCTTTTTAAAAGGGTAAGGCAAATACAATAGCAGCCACGGGTCAGCAACACATCCTAACACATGCTATTAAAGTAAATTAATCTGATATTACCTACATGTTCAAAGTGAAACATCAGCTCAAAGACAACTGAGAAAAGCACCTGCTACATTGACTCTCCACCTGTGGCAGGTGTGACATTCAGCCCATTAAGCCAATGTTGCAGCTGCATATGGACCCAGAAACAGGGTACGTGGCTGGACTCGCATTTAGGCGCTCGGCTGTGGACAAGACAGTAAGAGCTCAGTCCATTTGTCTGGGGAGACAAAGCCAGTGACTACACTGAAAATTAGGGGGATGGAGCTGAACGGTGAGACATGGGCAGCTCAGGTGACTGCAAACTGTCAGTCAAAAGTGATGGTGACTGGCATGAACTTTTTGCAACTGCAAGAACTGAAGTAAGCAGCAAGAGTCAGAGTGTTCTGTGACCAGACTAAACTACAAGATGCACAGCAATACAGAAGCTGACCCACCTTGTTACAGCTTTTACAACACAAGAAAGTTCAGTCCACTACTTGTAGCCTGGTATCGGTAGCTCACTCAGCTGCATCTCTCTCCAAGAGACTTCAGGAAATAAATTCTGCTCTCACTTGCCTAACAGAAATCAGCAGGGCTGCTCAGTTGTAAAAGAGAGAATAATTCAGTCCAATAACATGGATTAGGAGCTAAACTTAAACCAGTCTACCTCTACTGATTTCAATTGATTTACACGTGGGATTAATAGGCTATTGATGTTTGCATCTAGGTGTCCAGACCAGACCACGACTTCAAGACAAAGCCCATAGTTAGCAAAGCAAGCAGAAACAAAGCAACCTACTCTGTAGGGCTGAGGAGAAGTGTGATAAAAGTACCATGGAAAAGCCTGCAAAAAGAGTCTTAATGAGTTAAACTTATTCTACCTTTGCAGTTGCCCTCCTGAGTACCAATCTTGGATATGTTTCAGTAAGCAAAGACTGAAGGCTGCAAAGATGTTTTAACTAAGGGAGGGTAACCCTGGTGTAAAACACCATTTAAGAGATACCCCAGAGCTAGAAATCAAAATCTCTTTCTATTTTTCTGATAGTAAATTGGTAAACATAGTCCTGAAAGCCCTTGCTTGTCCACAAGTTGAACTGAAGCACAGGTTGGTGCTCTAAACTTGGGTTTTGAAGCAATGTTCTTTGGGTTCTCTTCCTGCCATCAGACTTTTTGCACAGTGGTATAGTAAGAAGTGTTTTCCCTTTTCCATCCATTATATAGTCTGAGACAAAAATTCTATATTTTTAAGTAAAAAATCAGGTTTGTGTATTTTCAGGCCTATGAAAACTATGTTAGGTTTATCCGGAACACTAAGGGACTTAAGCACCGGAAGACTGCTGCACACAAGATCCACGAAGAGGGCCTAAATGATGCATACCTGTCCTTCCTAATTCGAAGAAACTAAGTAGGCTAATTCAAGAGGTAAGAGGTGTTGAACTGTTTTCTCTGTTTCACTCAAACAAAACTAGGTTCCCCAGCTAAAAATATAGCTTTCTTTAAAATCCCTATGTAATAGTGTTTAATATGCAATCCACTAATAACTATCACATATGACTCTTGATAGACTAGATAGCTCTCAAGTCCTCACCAAGAAAGCTTTTTACAATTAACCTGTCACCAAGAAGAACTTAACAAGAGTTTGCATATCACACAATGCAGTTCATTTCCAGATTTTTTCCAAAACTAGTATAAACTCCCATATCCTCAGGCATAGTATTCAGCACTGCTAGGTGGAAAAATATTTGCAGATCATTCTTATGTGGTCAAGTCTCTGGAAAATACGTTCAGTATTTCAAGCAACTTGATATTTGATGTAGATGAACTTATTGCATATTCAGATTCCCTCTTGAATTCATATCTGCCATTGTAAAACAGGAGAATATGAATTATAAGACCCTTAAGCAATGTATGCAGAGGATTAATCACGTTGTAGTCTAACTGGGCACTGAATGTCACTATTGCTCCACACAAATGCTGTGCCATTGAAAGTGCAATTACAAGACTGTAGATAAAGTGAGCAATAAAATGAGAAATCTCATCATATTTGACAGTGCATTGTGAAGAATTCCCCATTAAGGGATGGGAATAAAATGTTTATGAGCTAATTTATTCCAAACATGTTTGTAACTGTCTATGCTTAGCACTGTTTGATCCAAGAAAAGGTTATGCTGATTTGAGTGGGAAAGACACAAAACCTCAAACTCTGAGCATATAAAGCAAGTTTGATTTTTTTTCAAACCAAGACTACATCAGAAATATTACCTGCAGTCAAATCACACAAATTCATTGCTCCCTGGCGGCGAAAAGAAACTTATTGTTTCTCTGCTTGTATGGTTCAAACAACTGGTGTGTATTACTTTATCTTTGTCTTTCCTGCTGTCATATACAATAGCACTGCCAGGAAAAATTTTCTTCTTCTACACACGCCCCTGTAAAAAAAAAGAGGGAGAAGGAAAGGAGAAAAGAAAATTGGTGTTTGTTTATGCTGTCACTGATGTAAACCTAAACACCAACATTGGAAGAAATACCACATTGCACAATATGGATGTGGGAAAAAAAGAAGAAAAGCTGTTAATAATAAAAAGCTGAAAGGCACTCCCTTCTGTATTTGAAAAAAACTGTTAGAAAATACCAAGCTCAGCAATATCAAGTAATTAAAAAAAATATATTACTTTTTAAAATCTAAAAAAGCTGCCAACATTTAAAGACAGAATGCAAACTGCAGAATATAAGTCTGGTTGATAATGGTGTAATACAGAATTGAATATCCTTTAAAAACTACTGCTGAAACTTCTGAAAAATAAAATGAAAGACTAATAGTCCTGTTTAAATGATACTCTAGTATGTTTGAAAAGCATTCTTAACTTCCTCAAGATAATTAAAATTTCCTTCATCTGTGTGAGCTTGAGCAGTTGCCAGTACGTACATCCAATGCAAAGAAGACAGAGCAAACTTTAAACTACGAAGGGTATTGACCTAAAGCTATCCACCAGTATGAAAAAGATATCCATTTGGCAGATTAATAAACCAGTTATAACCCAGGACACTCAAACTCATCCCACTCTTGCTCTGTGTTCAAACAGGTGCAAAACTACTGCAAGTGAGGTACGAAATGGGGGCACCCATAATCCAAAAGCACAGGGATTCGGACCCTAAAAGAAGGTTGAATGTAAAATTAGAACTTAATCTTGTCATTCATTAAAGTAGGACATAGTGTCTTCTTTTGCATATAGTGTAATTACAGCTGAGTAAGGATAGCAGGTGGTAAAGCTGGGACTATAAATTTTAGAAAAAAAAATAAGAGGCGTATTATTACTGAGAAATATAGTCTTTCTCCTCAACGTCTGAAATCAGAGTGACAGCCACTTGCGCCAGCTGAACACATCTGGTAACATCCGGTTCACCTGTTTTGGAGTAGCAAGACAATACTATTCCCATACACGTAAAAGTAGCAAAAAGTTTGCCAGTTGAAAATTTCTATAGAGGAACATGTAGTTCTTTCAAACTCAGTGCATCTATCTGGTTTTCTAATGCCCCATTCCTGTCTCTGGTGAGGCTGCAGTCAGCCCCCACAAACACCCATGTTTCCAGCTGAGTTAGTGCTGCCGTGCAGCCAGGCAGCCGGCTCTGCCGCAGCCCAGGAATGCCAGGAGCCTCTGCAGCAGTTTTATCCCCTGCAGGGAGCTCTAAAGGGTTTCAAGAAAAGCAAAAGGAGATGGTGCTGCTGGCTTTTCTAAGAAGGATTTTTTAAATCCTGTTCCCAGGGATGTCTTTAAAATTCATTTTTCTTTCCTCTTCCAAAAGATTTTTCTTTAACCCTTAGAAAACACGACAGCTCTTGGCTATCTAAAATCCCACTTTTTAAACAAGAGGCAAGTTTAGGTTCTCTTTATATTAAAAGCAAGGATGGCTAATTTCTGACACACTGACTTCATTCCATAGGGTTCATTTTTATAAGGCATTGTCACATTACGAAAATCATGCATTTTAATTTCACAGCAGACTGCATTTTATTAGAACAATTTTGTCACCATTAGATCAATCCAAAATATACTGAAAATTCTGAAAACTACAGGACTTATTCTGCTCTAATTCCATTTTGCTGGTTTTATTACTTGCTGTAACATCTGTGCTAGCAGACTTATAAGCCTGATATGTGCTATTGCATTCTACTCAGAACACCCAATTCTCACTGAAATGAATTATCGGGTGGAAGACAGGAATCACTGGTGGAGACTACTGCTTAAACAGACACAGGTTATCTATGGAACAAATAAAAAAGATTTCCCAAGATACCTACTGAAAATTGACAAACTGCATTATATTCCTGCTTAGCGACAACCTCTTCCACTGGAAATGTAGCAAATGTATGCTGCAAAGGCATATTGTTAAAAGACCTGTGGCCCTGCAAGTGATTATCTGAAAGAGACCAGGGACATCAAAAAAATTGAGGCATCTGAGGAAGAGAAACCTTTACTGTACATAAGCACAAGGATGAATGGGACAGAAAGAGGCTACATCAAGTGTTAAGCAGAAGAAACTGGGAACTCTAAACATTAAACCAGAGCTTCATTTCCAAGTGAATGTATTTTTATTTAAAATCTTTTTTGTTGTTGTTGTTGTTGTTGTTGTTGTTGTTTGTTTTCCCATTCATAGAATCACAGAATAATTTTGGTTGGAAGAGACCCTCAGGGTCATCGAGTTGAACCATTAGCCTAATACTGGCACTGAACCATATCCCTAAGAGCTTCATCTATACATCTTTTAAACACCTCCAGGGGTGGTGACTCCATCACTTCCCTGGGCAGCCTGTTCCAGTGCTTCACAACCCTTTCTGTGAAGAATTTTTTCTTAATATCCAATCTGACCCTCCCCTGGTGCAACCTGACGTCTTTTCCTCTCATCCTATCACTTGTTACCTGGGAGAAGAGGCCAACCCCCTCCATGCTACAACTGCCTTTCAGGTAGTTGTAGACAGCGATAAGGTCTCCCCTCAGCCTCCTTTTCTCCAGGCTAAACAGCCCCAGTTCCCTCAGCCGCTCCTCATAAGACTTGTGCTCCAGGCCCCTCACCAGCCTCATCACCTTCCTCTGAACTCTCTCCAGCACCTGTACGTCTTTCCTGTAGTTGAGGGGCCCAAAACTGAACACAGGATTTGAGGTGGGGCCTCACCAGCGGTGAGTACAGGGGCACGATCCCTGCCCTTGTCCTGCTGGCCACAATATTCTTGATATGCAAAAAGTAGGAGGAGGGAAGACAAATATTCAAAGTTTTTTCTACTGCAACAGTTTCTGTTTTGATGGAGAAAAGTGCACCATTTTTTCCAGCGTATTTCTGGATAAGACTTAGCTATCCACTTAATTATCTTCAGTGTAGCTTTTGATTAAATAATTGGCAGAATTGTCTCTCTTTCAAAATGGAATTTCAATTATCTTTACATTCGGAAGCCATTCAACATCTTCCTCTCAACAGAAGGCAAACCAATGCTAAGAAAGATACAATGGGTTAATATTGTTAATTCAGTCCCATCCTACTAATGCCATAATAGGATGTGTTAACCCAGTACTAACCAAATGCATGTTAAATGGGAACCTGTGAGGTCAGCTGCTCCCCCCCACTCTCAGGTGAATGTGCAGGTAAGTTTTTGTACTATTAGGCCTGACTATAAATAAGTTGCACTTACTTTAAAAAGAGGCTGTGAAAATCTAGTAAGGAAAGGATTCTCAGGGTTAAGTCTGAAGATTAAGTTAGTAACTACTTGATTTGAGTCGTAGCTAAGCTTTTCCTTCTGTCTTTTCTTCCTGGAATCCTACAGCGCCCAGACATTTAAGCATTCCCAGGGCAGTACTGCTGCTTTTCTCTAGACATGTCCTGCAGTGGCTGTGGAGGGAGCTCTGAGCAGATTACATGATGCAGTGCTTCAATAGTGCTTGGGCTCTGCCCCCCAGGAAAGGCTTCTACTCAAAGCAGTTCTGATGAAAAAAAAATTCCTTGAGCAGTAGCTAAATATTGATGTTTCATTGCCATACTGCAACACTACACATATGCTATGGCTACCATTTTTTTTTTTTTTTTAAGTGTAATGCCATGGAAATAGTGGAAAGTGTAGAAATAAAGAGGAGGTGATTAAAAGGCTGTAAGGCCTGGAAAAATTACAAGCGTGGGTGTAAAATGAGGCGAACGCCAGTCACAGCCATGATAGAGTTACACTAGGCAGTGAGCCACACAATACAGTGCCTGCAGTTAAGCATTCAAATAATCCCGAATCCAATCTGCAAGGCTTGAGCTGAAATGCAACAGCTAAAACACAAGACACCTGTCCAATTATAAGTTAGGTGGTATCCTAAATGAGAGGCATATAGATCTTTCTCTTGCTCTAAAAATCTTTCCTCCAAAGTGTGTTAAGTTACCTCTGGTATATTAAAGATTTATTGTAGTTATAAGTTGCTGATGGAGCTCCTGATTATATCTTATAAATGGGATACAGACTTTTCATTAGCTACCATGAAGTAGAATACTCGCCTGATAAAAACTGCACCTGCAACAATGAGCTGTGGGGAATAACAGCCTAGGTAACTGTTTGTTTATCTGCTCTTCACAATTTGCGTTGGACAAATTGACCTCAAGCTCTTGCCAGGATAAGAAAAGGACAACTTAACGTTGAGAGCTTATCCTGCAGGTCTCATTGATGAAGGTTCAAGTTTAGCTCAGCATGTAAGCAAAATAGAAAAATAGCTCAAAAGCTATGTACCGCACTAAAGTCTGAAGTCCAGTAAACAGACAGATAGCAGTCTTTTATTAATCGGGATAAGCAGCATGGTTTAAATATTCTGCATCCCACACTGGCACCTGCTTTTACTACTGTAAGTTTCTTTCAAAAGAAGAAGGACCATTTCTACTACACGTTTTCCTTGATGTATAAAAATTACAAAGCCCGGTTGTTCCTGAAAAAAATTTCCTTTAAAATAATGAAAATTGAAACCTACCAGTGTAAGTGAAACTCTTTGGGTGGTGTGTGGCCTACTCATGTAGAATAAAGAACTGACCAGAAAATGAGCAATATAAAGCAAGAGTTCATAAATATTTTATGTCTCTTGCCCCTTTTCTTCTATGCTTCCCCTATATTTAATTCATCTATTTATTGTATTAACAATGTCTTTCCTTTTGGCCTTCCCTTCAGTTTAAAATGCAAAAACGATGGTGCTGCAAACTGACAGTTAATTGCCAGATTCTAAGCACAGTGGCAAAGTGCATATCAACATATAACATGCAAAGCCTCTAATACTTCAGTACAAACAAATCATGGATGTGTCAAGAAGTGTTAGGCTGACAGTTGTACAAAGAAACTTGTTTTTCTCCCATAAGACAACAACCTCAACCTCCACTGACAGCAGTAACAGCAAGAACAAAATCCATCAAAGCTGGACATGCACAGCATTGCTGACACGCATACAAAACCTGTTGATACTGCTGAGAGATCCCACTGCTCACCATGGTCTCCATTCTCCATCTGCCTTGCTGGATATATCTTCTGAAGTACACTTCCTCTTTCTGACATCCTTGTACCTACTAGGTAACAACTCAAATAAAACTGCATAAATAGTCTTGGATGAGAATCAGAAAAGATTCTCTCAGTGCTTTTACACTGGATTATTTGTTTGGTTTATCATCCAGTGTCCACTAGTAAAAGTATGAGAGAATTGTAGGGAAAGGGCATTGTCTTGTTCTGTTGGTTATCAACATGTGAAGAATATTTGTGGACTTGATGAAGTTGAATTAACAAGGCAAAAACGTCACTGAAGTTCTGAACTACAGATCTCAATCCTTGAAGCTCGTCTGTCTAAGAAGATCTTTCCTTCTGTCTCCATTTACATACAAGAGTTCACCTAATGCTACATCAAATAACGAATCTGGTTTGCACCAACTCTCATGCTATTTTAGATGTCTTCTTTTTTTTTTTTTTTAATGCACGTGAGATAATTACTTCATCAGACAGTTAATAATTATTTAGAAACAGTAGACCCCTACATCAATTTTATAGCATAAAGTTTTTCCAACAACAAGTTCAAGAAGTATAGCACTTTTTTGAGGCAAGAAATCTCAGGACACTTTCAAATAAAATGGACAGACACACATACACACACAAAACACCACCTGTAGTGTACAACGCCGACCAATTAATGAAATGTGAGAATAAGCAAAGTGTTGGGTTATATGATATAGACAATAGCAGCAAGCATAAATATAAGAAAATTCATGATTCATCCAGTTTACAGCGGACATTGATATGGACTCAGTTTGCAGAAAGGTAAGCACACAAATTCAGGCTCCAGTTTCAAAAAAAGCCCTAATAGTAAACAACTGTCACGCTCATGCTGACATGCTTGGCTGACTCCGGTCCACAGTAATTTCTGCAGAGAAATTTCTTGCAGCACATCTAAAGTAACAAGAAAATAACCTTTGTATTCCTGACTAAGCCGAACCCACACCAGGCATATGCCCAGCAGAAAACTACCTAAACCAACCAATTGCCAAAAGTAAAGTAAAGTAAAGTAAAGTAAAGTAAAGTAAAGTAAAGTAAAGTAAAGTAAAGTAAAGTAAAGTAAAGTAAAGTAAAGTAAAGTAAAATCATACCCTTCTACTTATTTTGTCTGGAGCCCTTTCTATGGTTCCCCTTCTGCCTCAGGATGTAGGGCAGTGGATGCCATTTGCAAGGAAAGCATTTGAGGGAATTCCTTATGTCTATAACCAATCAGGAACCCCCTCCATCCTTTGTATTCCCTATAAAAAAGGAATTCCCTGGCAGCAGGAAATGCAAGGACACCATTTTCAGAGCTTTTCCAACAGAATTCCGTCCTACCTCCACTTCTCACTTTCTCCACTTCCCAAATAGGAGTTGCCCCAGCCAAAACCTTCATCTTTGGAGACAGCACATTTCAATATGATTAGCTTCTTAAGAAGCCTTGAAAGAGCTCTGCAACGGATCTAAAAGTAATTACAGTAATTACAGACAAGTCAAACCACTAAAATAAACAAACCACCAATCCTGAATGATTCAGCACAAGCTGGGAATTTAGATAAATCCTGGATACTGTGTAAAGGCCCAGAAAATTAGCTGATTTATTTTATACAGACTGAGGAAAATATATGTTCCTATGTTCCTGAATGTTGACAAAGCCACACAAGTCATTATTCCAACTCAAGATTTTTTATATAGAAATTGCACACAGAATGCAAATGAAAAATTGGCCCATACCTAATCAAAACTTAATTTGAGGATTTTAAAGGGATAAAGTGGAAGACAGCTTGAATCTATCACTTCATAACAGAGCTCGTGGCTTTAAGCTTTCGCATGCAACTAAATATTTCTCCACGGGAGAATTTAAAGTAGAAGCTCTGTTTGGTCTTTCACAAGGACTGCAACCACTGTACTGAGAGCAATGGAAGCCACTACATTAAAATCACATTTTCCAAATAATTCAATAAGAAGAAAGAAAATTAAGACTTTAATGATTACTTCAAAACTCTTTAAGAACTTTGAAAGTCAAAAAGAACTATGCAAAATGTACTATGAATATAAAGCACAAGTACACTGCGCTGAAATAAAAAGGCTGAGATACCTATCAACTAACAAACTAGCAGGAAAAGATCCTATAAATATACTAAGAGACAAAACCGGAGGAAAACACTGGTTGACTTCTCCACAGGGAAGGCAGGTGAGCTGGTGATAAGGAAAAGGTTGACATATTAAATAGCTTTGTTCTTTACAAATAAGGTGAATTGTAGTCAGATATTTTAAAAGTGAGCAGGAATGTTGGCCAAGTTAGGGAAACAATAGGTTATAGAATATTTTGATAAATTATGTGTACACTAGCTTGCAAGGCTTGATTATGAATAAATTCAGTCTTCAGGACTCAGTGAAACAGCTGAAAAAGTCTCTCAAACTTTAATGAATTTTTCTAAAATGCACAGTGGACTGGAAAAGGATAATCATGGTACCATCTTTAAGAAGGAGTGAAAGAAGGGATTGGGGAACAGGAGACAGCCTAACTGATCCCTGAAAAGACTCTGGAACATATTATTGAGCGATTTATATGCACCTCAAGAATAATAAGATGATAAAAAACATATGACATGGATTTATCAAGAAAAGAGTTGTATCAAACTGACATAATTTATTTCTTTGACAGAGTTGCAAGCTAATGGATAACAGGGAAGCAATAGATGTGATAAACATCAACATTACTGTTTGGGGTTTTTTTTGTTACATTCTGTATTGCAGTCCCATAAGCACACAAAGAAAATCTGGTATGGATTAATTCCCTGTAACACTGGAGAATAACTCCTTGAAAAAACTCCCAAGTAGAGTTTTCAGCAGTTCTGTGTCAAATTGAGAGATCATTTAAAACAGATGACAACAACCACCCAAAAAAACAGTCAATATTTTCATTGATGATCTGAACAACAGGCAACATGAAACATAGAGAACACAGAAAATAGAAAACAAAAATTTGCAGATAACAAAGCTTGAAAGTGTTCAAGCACTTTGAATTCACTTGTATTTTCAACATAATTCTGAACATTTGCAGAAATTATTCAAAATCAGAATCTGAAATTCATGAGGACAGGGATAACACTGTACTTAGGGTGAAGAAATCCAATGTCAAAATACGAAATTGAGAAAATCTGCCTAGGTTAGGTACAATGGAGAAGTAGCAAATCAATGATAAACTGACTAAGGAGTTAACAATATAAAGCACACTGTAAAATACTGAAATTCAGCTTCAAATACATTAACTGTCATTTTATCTGTAATATGGGGTTAAATATTCCACTTACTGCTTTGAGCCCTCAGATAAAAAGAATATTCCATGTCTTGGATAATGACTTTAACAAGGACATATAGCAATTTGAAAGAGTACAAAAGAGACCAACAAAAATACAAACAGGTTTAGAAAAACTGTCATTTGGGATTAAAACTTGAAGGAGATTTACTTCCTTTGGTTTCTTCTAGAAAAAAGAAAGAGTAAATGTAGAAGTTTTCAATACCTAGAAGGTTATTGTAAAACAAATGGTAGTCAACTGTTCTTAATGTTCACTCATACAGAATAAGGTATTATTTCCACTTGAAAAAAGATTAAGCTCAGATGCTAAGGAATATTTCTGGGACATGAGAGGTACATGAATTATCTTCACACTTTTCAAAGCAAAGGAGGAATTGATCCTTGTCAGGCAGGACCTAATCAATGGGAGCTCTAAACACTGAGCTACTATATGAAGGAAGGAGGACATTACAAACTTTATTCACTGTTCTAGTGATCCTAATCAGTAGAGCACATACCATAGAGATGGAAAGCTTCTTCCAGGGAGCAAAGCAGCACAGGCTGTTACTGGGCAGGCTAATGAACAAAAATTCAGATTTGTGGGAAATTTTAACACAAAACCATAGTCAGTGCACTTTTATCCATGGTTAGGTAGGAAAGATGAGCAAAGGTTTTTAACGCAACTTTGAATTAGCCCCTGAAGCACAAACAGGTGGGATTGGGGTGCTTGACATCTTATGTAAACACATATTCCAAGTTGTTTATACAGTCTAATGAACTTTGAGTTTATGAGCCTGTGTTTGAAAAACTGCCATGTTTTTCAAAAGGACAGTATATCATCTGGGTTTTCTATAGCCTCATCCATGCATTGAGAGAACGGATAAAGCAGTGACAAGATTTAAGCCTTCAGCAAATATATGAACAAATTTACTAGTAGTATATATAAAAATTACCAATGTACTTGGGAGAAGAGAGAGCCAAAGCTGGATCCTGTGTATGAGTTCTATTAATATTGTCCACTTACGGCAGGTCAGGTTCTAGAATAAAAGTCAAGTTTGGTAAGATAGGACAATAGCATGGAAAAGACAAAGCTAGTGTCAAATAAACCTTATGTGTGCTAAATGGTGAAGGGTTGGTGGTTTGTTTGTTTGTTTTTTCTTTCATTCCAAACACAAAAATGAGGTTTGAAGAAGCTGAAATAAATTGCTGTGGAAGAGAAACCATTTGCCCAGATGAACACTGAGACTACAGCTTTTTAATGAAGAAGGAATACACTCCATACTACATTTTTTCCCCACCCCCCTCATCTCACCCCTTGACAATCACTTCATGTTAAAATGTTTCAAATAAATGTTTTACCTGCTGGGAAGAAATTAGGCTTCTGCCCTCACAGCTTTCCTTTTTTCCTAGAATGAGAGAAAAGGGTGGCAGTGCTCTCTGGCAAGGAAAGTTAACAGTCTGTACAATCTATTAAGATCCCACTGAATGATAATTAACATTACCACATTTGCACTTTAACTTCCCTTGCTTGAAGTGACATAAGTGATGACAGAATTCACTGACCTATGCAGAAGTCCTGAAGCTGAACTGAATACCACAGTACTCTTGTCCATGAACTTTTACTGAAGTCACTAAGCCTTATTATCCTCTCCCATATACCTCGAACTGATTTGAATCAGAAATTGTATCTACCAGAATAATATAGTAGCATCAGTGCAAGAGACGAATTAGACATTTCAGAGTTCAGTGTCTCACACTGCCAAAAATCCACAGCAACATGCTAAGGCTATGTCTTGGGAGGTGAGAGGACTTACATATATTCTAAGAGGTATTTGTTACTCAAAATAATATGGATCTACAGCTGAAAATCTCTCATTAATGACTGTGATGCTTAATCTGTCTTTAGGCAGAGATTCAATCCATCTTTTCAATGTTGCCCAAGCCTCTGTTTCTCCCATCCAATAGCTTAATGGTTTCCTAACTTCTGCAATTTATAAGGTTCCACAAAGTGACAGCAGGTTCTCCATCTAAACTTAATACATCTTAAAAGGGAAAGGCTGGTGAGCAAGAGAAATTTTTTCATGTTTCTTCTACCACCAGCACTTCCTTGTTTCTGACAAAGGAAATGTTCCTTTCGTTTCAAAGGAGAATTGTCTTATGTGTAATGTTCAATGTTTAAAAAATTATATCTCAGGATATATGTACAGACCAGTTAACAAAATTGCTGTGTCTCCCTTTAATCTCTAGTTGAAGGAATATAACTACCTCTCCTTAATCACATTTCACTTCGTGCACTTTTCCCATTTAGTAAGATTTCTTTCTTATTCTTCAATGCAACCCCTACATATTCAGTTGTGCTCTTGGTAGTAAAAGCGATCCTGCAAAATTAAGAGAGTAAGTTTTTAAAGGGTTAAAAAGCAAGATTTTCCACATAAAGATACCTACAGTTAAACTGCAAAGTAATTGATCTAATTTTAGAAACAGATCCTTTATCTTCAGTGAGTTGTAATGTGACTGCTGCCTCCTATAACACTTCAGAATTACTGTCACATTCACCATGACAGATGTGGGTCATTAGAAACAAAGAATTAACTACCTGCAGACGGGATTGGGAGCAGACTGGTTTTGATGGAAAACCTGAAAACTACCAGAACTGGGGGGTCAGGTAATGTTGTCTAACAATTACCTTCTGCCAGTAAAAACAGAACTGTAGGAGGTAATTATCTGACCCTCTAAAAACGCTGTGCTTCTTGATGGGACTAACATATGGACTCCACGAGTTCCCTGGACCCAAAAATAACAGTAAATTGTGACACTGATAGAGTCTGACATTGACCATCATAGGTGGCGTGGAAAACATTCACCACATGGAAGAACAAATCCAGAGTTCTAATCCCAAAGGATAACAGAAAATCTTTACTTCCTGCAGAAATGCTTGCCAAAGTGCATTCATGTGATTTCCTCTGGAAAAAAACAGTAAACATGATTTTTGGTGAATTATTTTATGAACAAGAAAAAAAATCAAAGTAAATCTATACAAAAGACTATCACAAATGTCTTTCATGTAACAAACAGAGCAGATCTCAAAAAGAAAATGGCATGTCTCTAAGCACAAGCAGAATTTCTATTAAAGGAAAGCTTTAAAGTGTCACACTAAAGGATTGCTTATGGAAATCAAAGGTTTCACTTAACCACAGTGTACATAGACTGCCCTATAGTGAACATACTGTTTGCTGCGGCAGAGCCTGCATATTTACTAGTGGCTACAGTGCATGGGCATCACTTTGTATTTCAACAGCAGCCAAGTTTTTCTGCTCACCAGAAACACAGGACATAGTATTTGAATGAAGACAAAATTCTCTTCAAAAAACAGAAGAGAAAGTAGATTGATCAGAGCAGGAAAACGCAGGCTGGTAAACACAATAATGACAAGCAACTCTCTGTTAAACTGAGCAGAAGAAAAAAGATCAATTACAACCAGTCACTGTCCCTTTTCTCCAGTCCCTCTTTTCTTTCTCCTTTTTGCAATTAAGTTTATAAAAGCCCTTGTTCTGATGTCACACAACAAAATGTAAAGAACTGCAACTTTAAAAACCCAGGGATACAGAAGTTTCACCACTGTTTCATTGCAACTGAACAGATCCAATACCATGAGAAAGGATATGCATTTTCCACTGGTATGCTCCTTATCAGTGCAGTCTGAAAACACAAGCATTTACGCAAAATCTGGAGTATTTCGCCTTCAAACACAGGAAAAAAGCCACCAAACCTGCATCTCACAGTCAGTAATTTGGAATGAAAGGTCCAACTAGTCTTATTTGATTTAATCTTTGCGACAGAGAAATAGTGGTCAATTAACTGATGGTGTTTGCTACTCCTTGAAAGCCTCAGCTGCTAGAATGTTCATTCAATGTTGTGTCTATCTCAGAAAAAAGTAAAACAATTTTCATCTGCTGGGTTTTTTTCTCAGTTTACAGCAAGTCTGCTAGCCAACACAGAGTTTTGCACTATTGCACCACATCCATAAAAGATAAGCAAGCCACAACTCTGCATTTATAACAAGAGTAATTATTAACTGGGTCTTGTTGTCAGAATATATTTCAATTGATCACAGCTGTTTACAGGAAAGGAGCAGGCAGGTGCTAAAGCTGTACACCTCTGTTTATGATGGTAAGCATAATAATGATTTGACAGCAACACTCATCATAATCATTCTTACCCTTGCTGTCATGCACATATATACAACCTGCTAGGAACAAATCCTTATGCAACAGAAAGCTGAATATGATGCGAGTTGTGACTTGTGCGGAATGTAAAATGGTTCTTTTGGGAGTTATTAGGTACCACTACCTAATGTCTGACATTTAACAGATGTGTGTCTGCACAGTGAGTCAGTCCAAAACCCTCTTTGATCAAAATGAATACATCTTAAACACTAACTGCATTTTACAAATACTTGAGACTCCTGACCAGTTCGAACAATGCAATTCACAAACTATGTCCTCTCACAAGAAACCTTTCTATGGTATATTTTTCATAAAAGTATTGACAGAAGCCTTTTAGTACAATAATATATATGCTGTGTTATATATAGATCCAAAATTGATTGTTTTTCTGTTGGAAGCAACATCTGTTTCCAGAACTTTCTTTATTTCACCGAGTGCTGTGATAGACGCCTGCAGCACAATAATCTGTGTTCTCCTCTTCAACGCTTAACTCCTTCTGTACCACTCACTATCCTTGATATAAGGAATTCATACCACAAGCCTTTGAGATGTGCAATATAGTCCAGGAAAGCTGCACTCCTGCATTTTTATAGGACAACATGTGTTTAAGAGGTATAGAAAATGTGAAGGTATATATGGAGCTGTGATCCCAAGAAGGGCCACTTTCTCTTTTTATCCAGAATGCACTGCTTATGTGATTGTAGCAATCTGAATTTGAGATGGTTGAACATTACTTGTGAATAGTTCTGCTGTTTTTTCTGTGTCTTGCTAAGCTATTTATTCATAAGTACATTTTCTTCTCTTAATCAACTTTGAAAGCAGTCAAAACCAGTCATTATACTAACTACTCAGAAACTTTTCTTTTATCTGCCAAATGGAGAAAAGATTTCTCTATTCAGCTAGCTCTGCCTTTAGTACCTGTAACAAACAGGTAGAAACGTGCTGACAGAAATGCAAGAGTCACAAGCCCAGCAGTCCTGCATCGTTTTGCATGTCTAGGCCTTGACAGGCCAGGCTATTGCTGTATTTTATTACCTGATATTATAGTGTCTTTACATTTGACCTGTAGCTTGCAACTATGAAATGTGGTACATATCAAGGTACATGAGCCTATTGAACTTTTAGTAGAGTAGAAACAAATGTGACTTAATGCAATAGTTTAATTGCCGTTTAAACCAAATGCCAATCTTTTAAGTGATTTAACTAACAATTGCTTACAAGTAGCAAGTGTTTTGCCTGCAGATGAAAGAAGATAGTAGCCAGTTTCTCCAGAAGCTATAATGCCAACAGTAAAGATATTTTTTAAAAAATATATATGAAATCTGTTGAATCTGTTATGTTTTATCACAACAGGCAAGGGACTTGCATTACTTTGTGCCCATAAAGAGGTATTTAAATTTAAACTCTATCACCTTTATTCCTTAATGGATGAAATTCAGCATTAACTAAGAGCCAAAGGCTGGCCCAGGCAGCATTCTCACTCAGCTCAGGAGGCTATGTCGCAGCCTTGGAGGGGATGCCAACTGGGTGCAAATACCCTTGAACCACAAGAGCAAGCACTCCCACTGGTGCTAACCAGAAGCATGACCAGCCAGTCCAAAGCCACAGTGACGCCTGGAAAAAACTGGACTAGAGCACCAAGAGACACTCTACATATCTCTATCTCAGTAAAATACTGCTTAAGGACAGGGAACAGTCACCAGAAACACAGGTTTGACATAACCTAAGACCTAGCAACAGCATATCTTTGAAATACTTATATTGGGATGACTAAAGATCAAGAACCAGTTTTCCAATGGGGAGGACAGGGATTGAGATTTTAATCAGTAGATGTCTGATTGCAAAATAAATAAGAAGTATTTATATCCAGAAGACTTTCCCATACGTGCCACTAGAACCCCTTTGCATAAAAATACCGCTTATGGATATGATTCTGTGATAGAATTCCTGTACCAGTGTCATATCATAATCAGCAAATGCTTTTGAAGTGACCCACTTCATATTAATCAAAAGCATAGCGAGCACCATCTCCTTACTATTCATAGACAGGCATTTGACTATTTTACATAAAAGCCTAGCCACAGTATAAAACATTGTAACAAGTGTCTGCCCATTTACAACATTATGGCTGCCATTTTTGCAGAACACCATAATCCCATGGAACTTCATAGCTGGGCAGTAAGAACAGAATTTACACCTTTCAGCTTAAAGAGAAGACTTCTGAGCTGAAGAACTCTGTTTGCTTCCAACATTTGGAGAGTTATAGCACAAAGAATGAATTATGCTCATCTGAACTAATGGCAAGTGTGCAGGTGTCCCTTGCGCAAAGTCGCCTCCCCAGGACAGCAAGCACAAGTCCTGTCAGTGATGTCTCTGGGACTCAGCTTTTCCCTTCTCTTTCTCTAATGTGATAAAACTTATCTCCAAGCAGCAATTCAAAAGGCTTAAATTCTGTATTTAACATCACTATAATTAAACCAGAAGCATATAATTTTACAATTCCTGTTTTCACCCTAGCAACATAAGAGCCCATTTTGAAGGGAAAACCACAAGCCTGAGCTTTCTAAATAATAAATATCTTTGTCAATAGCAGCAGGGTTAGAGCACCCTAATCAAAAATCAGCCCCATTTAACCTGTGTGCCTATATGGCAAGAAGAAAAGACATATCCTGTTCGATGTATTTAAGTAATTAATAGTTTTGAAAACAAAACATGATCTCTACCTGTTTTTAAATTAGAAATACACCAATATGAGGGACAAAAGATCTTCACCTCTAACTCGCATTTACAGGAGCCATGCATACTGATTAAAGTCAAAGGCAAACAATCCCAGGTAAACATGAAGAAAAGATAAAGGAACAGTCAGTTGGCATAATGGCAGCAGATCACAAGGTATTAGTGGCTTTCATATTTTTCTTACCTACAAGTATATAAAACATTCACATCCTGATGAATCAGTTTGCAGCCTTTAAGAACTGAAAGACAGCTAGTGGAATCTGACCTATTCTCATATGATCTGCAAAAAAAAAACCATATTCAATAACTAAAAGCAACTACTATAATTTTATTTGCATTATATAGGTATTTTGGCATGTACTCCATTACTGATGTATATTAACTACGTTTTAATATTCCTCATTAAAAGGAAACTGACACAAGTTTAGGAGCACATAAATGGATAACTATATACTAAAATTTAAAGTAAAATGTAATGTCTAATGAACATATACCCTTTCCTGTAACATCTGAAATACTCCCATTATTTGTCCTCAAATTAAATATAAGGCTTTTATTTTGAGATGGCAACGTGGGAGCAGTTTTTCCCCTCCTCCCGTCTTGCTCTTCCTTTTCTTGCTGTTCACTTTTTTCACCTTCTATCTTTATTGTCTTTAGTTGTGCCCATGGGAGCTAAGTTGTAGTGAGTTTTATACTTTGCCTAGAGGACAGAGAGATTTGTGGTCATTCTTATCTGCTCTGATAATGATTTCCAAAGCTTTGGCTGTGTTGCTGAGGAGGCCTTGTCTTCTGCCCTCTCAGGCTTCACCCTTGAGGTTGACAGCTTCATAATTTCTGAGGAACACAGCTGTCAGGAGAGGCTGCAGTCACAAAGAGAGATTCTCTGAGGTAACATGTACCAATTCTGTGAAGGACTTTGAAGATTAACACCATGACCTTGAATTTAACGTAGCATCCTGTGAGGAGTCAGAATCGTGAGGCGAGTATCAATATGATGTGCCTTAATGGGCTGGTACTTTGAAAGAAGTAGGATGTTACATTCTGAAATACTTGAAAACTGGTTCAGTCTTCATCAGAGATACACACTCACAGACAAGAGCTTGCATAGTGACAAAGTGTTCCCGTTCAGACTTTCACAAAGCTTTTACTCACTTTCTAATGTAAACATATAAACAGTACTACTAACATCAATGGCATAAATTGTGCTTGGAGGTAAGTGTACACTTAAAAGCTTTGCTGGATTGACACAGTATCCAGCATTTTTGCAGACTGGAAGTGAGGACAGATTTCCTATTTGATGAACAATTTCTGATCAGTTGTAGGTGAAACAAATGTATTTCTCATTCTGTCATGAGCTCTGTATGCAGTGGTTTGTGACTAAAAGACTTATTTCCTAGTTTGCAGAGCCATTTAACAAACAGGAATAGATTTCTTTTGCAGAGGACTAGTACTCTTTTTGACACACTCGCGTTCAGCTGAAGGCAGATGTCTTCCATGCAGTGACGGAGATCAGCAGGAAGCCACAGAGTTGGCAGAAGCAAGTCAGCGTAAAACTGCAGTCCTGCTGAAAAGACAGCTGCTACACCCATCATTTCACCACCTACATATGATGACAGCTCCAGCCTCAGCATTTTATGTAATAACAACAAAGCACAAGGAAAGAAGCAATACCATAGTAAAGGTAACAAGTACAGAGAGATACCAAGGATGAAAAAACACAAGCAAAAAAACCACCACTGCTCTTTACTCTGAGATATTCATCTTTGAAATGATCTTAACACCATTCTGTGACCACAGCCAAGTCCTGACTCCGAAGTGAGCTTGAGAGCCACAAGTGTAACTCATGCAGCAGCTTTTCTTGGGTGGAGACTGTGGCGATTAGGAACGACACATACCAGGACACAGACAGAAATTCACGCAGAGGCAGAGATCTTGTTCAGGAAGGAGCGCAGAGCCTGGCCAAGCCGAGAGCTGACCTAGGCCTAGGCTCCTTGCTTTATTCACCATTGACAATTTATAGGATCTACAGGTACAGGCCTGGACTAAGATGTTTACAAAAAGGTGCTTTTCCACTAATTGTTATTAAGAACACACTAAACTCATGTGATGTTTGTCTCACTTGTTTTTCCACTCATTCACAGACCTGGCCCAAGGACATTCACACATCCCATGCACTTGGGGGTGGTTATCCAGCCTGAGATACCATTCTCAAGAGTCTGGGCTATAACTTTTTACAATTATGAGAAACATACTTCAAAGTAATCTGTCCAAGGCCCTTTATATGTTATTATGTTACTATTATGTCTTTGACCGTCCAAATGCTCATGTTAGTATTGATCTTCCTTTATCATCCAGGTGGCTGGAACCGCACATCTTGCTTTCACACATCTTGCTTTCCCTCATCTTACTTTCCAACAGAGACCAGCAGTAAAAGCCATTGGGAAGAGCATAAAAGGGGGAAGTACAGAACAAACTTCCCTCATTGAGCAATTCTACCTCCCAATCACAGTTTGAAGATTTTGAGTTGAGGGTTTCATCCAATTATTGTTTCAAAAAGTTTTCTTCCATGAACTTGTGCAATCTCCTTTTAAATTCATTTATTCTTCAAAATATCCCTTTCTAGTGCACTGCAAAACCTAACTACAGATCACGTGAAAAAAGTTTTATTTTCTTTTGTATCAAGTCTGCCCTTCGATATTGTGAATAGAATGTCCTCTACTTCCTATACTGAGAAAAAGCTGATTTATTTTTTCCCTTATTGACTTTCCTATATCTGTACCATTTATGATTTTATATTAACACATTGTCACCACAGCTCACCCTTCATCCCATCTGGCCCATTTAGAAGGTGAAAGCTTCAATATACACCCAATACGATGGGTTTTATGAACAGTTCTTTACATTATCTGAGTAAAAACAGTTTATGTTTATTCAACCAACTATTTTTAGGACACACAGTGTTTGATGGCTTGGAGAGGACTTGGTGGGCAGGGGTGAGGAAGATGGTTGGTTCTTTTATTAGATTTCTTTCTTCTAAGATTACAGGGAAAAAATCACAAGACTAACCAGGATGGTATTACCCCAGACTGTGGGACTCGACCCAGAGATCTCTCAGTAGTTCAGAAAGATTTAATGCCAAAAGTTCTCCTGTTTAGATCCATTCATTTACTCAAAAGTTTTAGGAGAAAAGGTGTTTGATGCAACTAGTTGAAAAGATCATCCTGAATACTAATGATTTTGAAATAGAAAGCTTGAAGTATGTGACTATATCAGCTCTCTTGTGCACATAACTTCAGACGCAGGCTGGGCAATATTTTGCCTTGAAAGCATGATACTTTTAAGGTCCACATCTAATAACCATTTGCAGCTGAAATACACTTTTCCTTACCAAAGAACAAATGATTCTAGTCCTCAAAGACTGTGAGAGATGTTGCTTTAAAATGTATAAAATTTGCCTGAAGAAATATCTTTAAGAATAACATTTAATAACTTCTATGATGAGTCAGATCTAAAAATAAATTCAGACTGTCTAATGCTAAATATTCAGATCTTTGTTTAATCTCAGTAATTTCAAGAGGCACATGTGAATCTATGGAAGGCCATAGGCCTTGGCTTTCTGTTTCTGTTAATATATATACACAGAATCAGATATCAAAAGACAAAATTTTTCCATTTAGATAAAGTTTTGGCTTTTTCCCCTACAGCTTTTTTATTTCCTTTAACAAGAGATTGCTACAAATTTTATTAGTACAAAAATCATCTATAATGCTAAACTAGAGACTTACTGTACAACTTATTGACAAGAACTGAACAGAGTATTTAAGAGGGAAAATGGATAATAATAGAAACACTGAATCCTCCAAATACTCAAGAAACACCAGATTAATCATGGGTATATTGAAAAAACAGAGGATGTAGAATAAATCTCATTTTATAAATAAGAATACTATGGACTTCTGGATCATTAGGGATAGAAATTTTTCTAGCTGGTTAAGTCAAGCGACTTTTTGGAAAAGAAATCTCTAACAGGCATCTTTAACCAAGAGACTACCTTAAAGTTTACAAATTAATTTACCTCCCAGTAGATCTCGGGACCAAGTCTATCCCAGTTTACCAGGAGGCCACATCCATTGCCCAACACAGCCAACTGTTTACAAGAGCTAGGCCACTAGTACTAATTAGAAATATTGCATACACAACTCCCCTGCCACTTACATGTGTTGCACACTGTCTTCATCTAGTCTTAAAACTGTGTAAAGCCAATCACATAATTTCACAATTTGCATAATCATTAACAAAACTAAGTATCTCTACTGTGTTTCCTAGGACATCAAAACCATTGTCTTTTTCAGGAAGACTAGCGAGCTTATCTGCTTGTTTAGGAAAAGCCCAGCATCGTTCCATTGTTCCTTCTCTCCCTGCTACAACAATTGACCCCACACCCAGGGAAGTTCTGCATCAACCTGTCTTTCCACCTCACTACAGGGCACATCTTCCAACACCTGGTGGTTCAAAGACATTTGGCAAGAAAATGGGCAGTTGAAAACATGAAAGATTTTTTGCGCGGAAAGGCTTATCCATGCACAAGAGGTAGTGGATTAGGCAGTCGTTTAAGAGGTTTGTGTTCAGAAAATACGAGGGGGTGTTTATTGAAGCACTTTCTCCTGCAGTGTGGATAAATGGTTATTTCCTCAGAGAAGTTTTGTGAAACATTCAGCAAATGCTTTTACAGGCAAGCAAAAGCACTTGAATTTCCCTAGGCTGTCCTATTTCTAACAAAACTGCTTAGCCAATTCATTTGTAGATCATACACCATTCAGTTGCTTTCATCTTCTAATCTCCTGAAATCTGAATATTAATCTGCAAGGAAACTCAGAATAGATATATTTTGAACTTCAGTTGCCAAGAATGATGCTGCCCTGTTAATTTCAAAGGATTGGCGTAGTAATTTTACCATATTTTCTAAAAAAATCCACACCGATTTAAGGTCAAGTTCTGGATTTAATTGAAGTAACCTTTTGTACAATCTACCTTTAATGAAGTGCAATGAAGTTAAACTCCACAGGGGCCATTAATCTGAAACACTCCATTAAAACAACTACAAGGGGAGTTTTTAATAAACAGTGTGAACTAATGCCCATGTGGAAAGGTAATTGAGAGGGAACTGGTGTCTGAGCCAGATTGTTATTAAATCCTTATCACAGGTAAAGCTGAAACCCCAAATGGCAAGCTGCCATGTGATTTATAGTGCCCTTCTCTTCCCAGCCTTAAAGAAAAGGCTATGTTTAATAATAAAAAAATCCTGTGACTAAGCTATAAAATAACTGAGCAATTACTTAGAATAATTTATACAGTGCAATACACTGACCTTGCTCTAAGCATAAAATCTACAAAATAACTTCTGTAATAAAACTGTGAACTACTAAAAGGACTAAAGGTTTAACCATTTTTATTGTGCAGAACCTGAGGGTATCATAAATACATATCACACTTCTAACAGGAGAGTTTGAAAAAAACCATAATTTTTTAATCTTAAGATTCTCTGAAGTCTGCTGGACAGGAATGCCTAATGTCCTATTTTAAAACATCTGAGCAAGACACTGATGTCCACACTTTCTAATATTGTATACACTTAGCAACTGAACCTGATCTGAGACCAGTCTTCCAGGAAACAATGCAAAAAGGGACACAAGACACCAGTTTGGTTTACAGTAGTATACGCCGTATTTCTAAGCAGCAAGAAAATACTGTTATTAAGCTCCTGAAAGGTACAATGAAGAACAGATACTGGCTCTGATTCTTTTTAGAATGTCTTTGCCCTAACATCTGTAAAAAAACTTGTATAGACGTAGAAATGTCTTTAATAAAATATCAGTACCTATCATTGTTAGTATGACTAACAAAATGTGTACAAAAGTCTAGATTCTTGATGAAAAATGCACAAATATATTTAACAGCGCTTCAGAATAATTTTCTGTGAAAACAATGGATGGAAATTGCCCCAACTCAAAGTGATAAAAGCATGACATTGGAGAGCAAACTGTAAGTGTATCTAGTACATCACTGTCTGTCTGTATACTTTTTATATGCTTCAAATATGTGCATGTTCTGTCCAGATGACAGAATTGGGATGTGTTTTGTGACCAAACACACAGTGAGTATAAAAGTGCTACAATGAAAGTTTGCTGAGGTCAAGTATAATCAACAGCAGATTACTTCAGCTAAAAAGAAAAGTAACCACTTTTATTTTCGGTCTGGCAATAATCCAGGTTATAGCAGATGACAACCAGAAGGATATAGGCTATGCACAGCATAACTGAAAGCCAGAAATTGTCAACAAGCTCATATCACGCAGGATGAAAAGCTGTTATCTTGGTTAACAGGATTTTGGTTAATTTGGCAATGTGCCTAGGGCTAGTACATTCAGTTACACAGGAGCTGTGCTGCCATCATCACTATTGCTGGGCACTTCTTCACACCAAAGTGGTATCTGTGATTTCAGAAAACAGGAAAGAACCCCAAGAAGGGCAATTGCAACACACAGGTTACACTACTGAGAAAAAATATGCCTGTCAACTTATTTACAGGTGCTAGCCCATGTCCAGTCTCTCTTTTGCCTTTTGCCAAAACACATCTTAGCACTCTGTCATTGGAAGAAACACCATTCTTTCACACAAGTTTATCTTGTTACTAGGGTGCATGTGTACATTATAAATACTATAAGCAAATCTGCATTTGTTTTTATTTATTTATTGACACCTGAAATGTATAGCAAATAAATACCATAAATGGGAACTTGGGGTTGTGAAGAAATTACTCCAGTGTTGTTTTATGCTTCCTCAGAAGATGATGAGCAGTTCCCCTGTCTTTGTACTTCATTTTAAAAATAGAAATATCATTCAGTTACATCTTGGCAAGTGGACAACTCTGTCATTTTAATATAGGTAAAAATGGAAGCTCTCTTTAAAAGCCCTGGAAAGCAGTGGATGTAGCATATGACTACAATTATATATATATTTTTTAAGCACGTTATTAAATAGGGATGAACTGAAACATGTGGTTAAATGTTTTGCTGAACTGTGGCCGAGAAAGGACTATTTTCAGTTTCTGCCTTATGATTTTTCCAATGCTAACTCTCAAGTACAATTTAGCCATTCCAAACAATTAAATGTGCTTAACTGTGCTGGTCTCTTTCCTCAGTCAGCTGACGCTTGTATTTCAATTGAGTCACTCCAGTTCATACCACCTCAGTACCTGTCTCAACATCTGATTGATTAGGAAGATAAAGACCTGATAAAGTCTAGGAAAAACATCTCTTAAGACCTTTGAACACAACTGAGCTACATGTCATAGGGAAATGCCCTATGGGGTAGGGATTATTAGTGAAAATGCTGTCTCTCCTCAAAACCAAATGCTTTTCTTTTCTTGTAATTTCAGAAACTAATGCTTGAATGTTATTAACTAAAAATAATTCAGTTGTTTATAAGTTTTAAGAGACTGGCACAGAAAATACTTTGTTTCTCACATACTAAAAGATTTCAATGTTAAATTTTAAGCTTGCTGCTTTTGAAAGGCAAAAATCAGAATTACCTGCCAAACAGGAGGAGGATTTCTTTCTCAGCTCTCTTATTTCTCTATCATGACCCTAGAAAACTTCTGCACCCCTGACACAGCTCCACTCAGTCCTGAGCAGAGTACCTGGAGGTCCTTGCACTCCTGTCTAGAGAAGGAATCTAAGGAAAATCTGAGCTGTTACTTTTTTGGGGTATTGGCAAGACTTGTTTGGGATACTGTCAGCAAGCACTAAAAATGCTACACTCTCATCCCTAATATTGGTTCCACATTCCTTTACTACTAGGATACCACTCATTTCAACATCACTTTCTTGATTAAAAGTTATTGACTAAACCAGTACCTTCTGTCAGTTGTCTCCTTCAAAAGGAAAAATCAAGCTCTTGCCCTCACTTTGCCTAAATTTCTCCAAAGACATTTCCTAATGGGTATGGGTGGTATACTCTATCTGTATGAATATATACTTAGACACATACACACAGCCACTACATCTGTATGTACAAAATATCTTTAAAAATAAGTTCCATAAAGGTGTCAATGTGTATATGTATGTATGTATCCATCCAAACAAAATATGCAAACACAGACATTTCTTTCAGCTTTAAAAAGGTATGTTATGTCCTGACCTTAAAGCAAATACCAGACTAGTGCGGAATAACAATGCCTGGTCAGAAATGAACACCCTGAATATTCAGAACAATTTAGGTATCTGCTGTTCTGCAATTGCAGTTTCCTCCCACTACATGTATAATTCTTTACATTATAAAATTCAATGCCCCTTGACACAGGGAAAATGACCTTAGTTTCAATATGAGCCTGGCTGGCAGGAAGGTCCCAAGACAGATGAATGGAAAAACTATAAAACTTTTTTCCTCTTATAAAATCCCCCTGGTCCATTTCTGAAGAGAGCTTGGCCTCTATGAAATGATTAAGACAAAATGTGAAAACAGCATCCCAATTTTTTGGCAATCTGCAAAATTATTCTTTTGACCCACTTGCAGAACTCAATGTCAGTTTGTTCTAAGGGGATGTCCCAGCTGAAGCAAGGCTGGCTCATGCAATTCATCACCTGCAATCTACTTTCATGAGTGATGGACATGTCTTCCAGTTCTACACTGTCATGTGAAGGAGTTAGATCCTCAGATAAATCTCAACAAAGGATTTCATTGACCTGACAGTATATTTTATGCAGCATAGCTCCAGAAATGTGTAACGCCTGTAAATAAGTGCTGGCCAGTAATGCATTTTCAGAATACAATGTACAATGCAAACAGTGAAAAGGTAAGAAAAATAAAGCTTTATCTTTACTGCCCTCTTCAGGCTGTATTAATTTGGGGTTTGTTAAACAACATACCCTTCAATGCAGCAGTTCTTTAGAGCTGTGCTGAAATATTTTGTTGAATCTGTGCGTCTTGCCTGAAAGAAGCTGTTTGATTTAGGCTGATAAAGAAGTGCGAATCTATGGGTGTATGAAAATTGAAAAAAAAAAAACAAAAAAAAAAAAAACACGCAACTTTTTCATGCCTTCCTTAGGAAATACAATATATGAAGCTGTCACAGTTGCGAGTAATGGAAAGATCCAGAGTGAAACAAGCTCCTAAGCTTTTTCAGAATAGCAGAAACTTGGTAGCATTCACATCAAACAGTTGTTCCATAATTTAGAAGTGTTTGTAAGGGATAAAAAGCTGGAAAACACAATACATTTAGCAAATGTATTGTTTTTTACCTCTTACAAAACTTACATTTCATATCAATTTTAACCATGTTGCATAATATCCTTTTCCAAACAAAAACTTCCAAATACTATTTTTCCACAGTCTAAGTCCCTTTACTTCTTTGTTTTAAGTTCTAATTAATATTCATAACTTTTTCCAAATGTGAGTCATCTCATATTTCTCAAAGTATTGCTTGTTCTCTGATCTAGTGAGTTGATGTAGACAGCAAAATACTCTTGACTTGAAACTAGTATCTGAACCATCAGTTCACCCAATTTCATAAAAAATAGGTATTCTAAGACTTATAATATTTTGAATGCCAGGATTATTCTTACTCATCTTCTTGAAAACCATTAGAACTTTTATTTTTCTGTGGCATTTCAGAATTCAATCTTAAAATCCCAGCAACAGGCACATTAAAATGTAACAGCAAGCTATGGCTTGTGCATAAAGACTTCATCTCTATTTTATATAAAATAACTAGAGCAAAACCCTGTGAGACTTGTCCACTGAATTCAAGAAAAGTAGGATTAAAGATGCAGCCTCTTACTAACACAGTCATATCTTCTGAGATCTAATTCACACTCCAAATGTCATTGCAGTATTCTGGCACCAAGTTTCATATTTTAAGCAACATGTCCTATCTTTTCTGTTCATCTTTCCTTAATTCACCCTGTATATATTCCAGCTTTTTGCCAGTAGTTTGGGCTTGCAGCTTTAGTTTCTTTTATGATTTAATTTTCTTTCCGCATTACTTTCTCTAAATCTCTCTTCCAACTTTTTCACCTTCCTTATTCTTCCCTGTCCATCTGACATCATCCTTTTCACTACTTGTCTTTCAAAAAATTTTGTCCTTGTTGCCTTGATTACTCTTAGCATGTAGAATCTGAACCTGTTACTTCTGAAGTCAGTAATCTGAGGGAGGATTGGCTGGTATAAAATGGCCTTGCTCACTTGATTTTTTTGAGTATTAGGTATGAAATGCACATGTAAAGTATCATATATTATCCTACTGTTTTCTATCATATGGAAATAGTATACAGGCACTATTCTAAGAGCCATAAATATAATTGCAGTCTTGGCATAAACTCTGAATAGTTGTGTGTTTGCTCATAACTAGTGAAACCACAAGTGTGGCAAGGATTTGACTTTGTCACGCATGACCTTGGGGGCATTTATTATGGTGCATTCTTATGAAACTTGGAGACTTTTCTGTCACTATTCGGAGGAGGAAAGGGTTAAGACACCATAGAAAGGGGAGATTTAGAGAAAGCAAAGGTATTCAGATAAAAAAAAACAAGCACATAGTTGCTTCATTGCTTTGTTTGTGTTTTCCACTATTTCTCTCTATGTAGCTCAGTTACTTCAGAACCTAACTTGCAAAGCATTTAACTTTAAGCATATAAGCAGGATTAATCACATGCTTAAAATTAAGCACATGCTTTGGTTCTTTATTGAACCAAGCCCTATGACCCTCTGACTGACTAAAAAAGATTAAAATATAATTGCTTTCGTATTTCCATCAAAACCAGACTGTGCAAATAGTTACAGCCAGTCAGGTTCCTCAAATCAGATACTTTTTTATACTTGTTCTTGAAGTATGGTCATCACTTTGGTACATCAAATATAGTGACTGAGGAAGAAAATTAACAGGTGAGGCTGAATCAGTTAAAAAGAAAAAGTAATAGTACCCTGTTATGCTTACTAGCTTCTCATGTGGCTACTTACAGAAGACAACTTATCTTCCACAACGTGTATTGGCACATGTGCACGTTTGTAGGTATTTTATTGTCCCTGCATTTCTCTTCTGCTGTTTTAATTCCGTTTTCAAAATGTGCCAGACAAATAGATACAAATAGGACCTTGTTTGATCTGATTAGGCTAAAATGGGGAGTTTGATTTCTTTTCAAAGTTTTCCAACAGTTCACCTGAAATGTGTCAAAGCAACTTCCATCTCTTTTGTTTCTATCGAGCTGTCCCAGTTTCCTAATTTCACCAGATCCCACAGTTGCCATGTCTTTGAAGTTTATTTGTTGTTCATGGTTTTTTTTCTTTCCAGTGATTAATTTAGCAGACACTCAAACAGAGTGATTTTGCATTTGGCTGTAATTTAGTCTAGCTAAGAATCTACATGCTCAGGAAGGAACATTTTCTTCTATAGTTTAAGCATGCAGAGATCAATATGGTAACATCTTTGGCACAGAGTATTGCAGTGGCTCACCAGTCACCGTATTACTTGATGCTTCTGCAGTGCTACTAATTGCAATGTCAACATGTTGTAGACAGAAAATTATGAAGACTTTAGTGTACTTTAATTGTAGAATAGTGATAGACCTCATGTATTGAAAGGCTTTATAATCAAGATTATAAGACCTGGATGATTTGAAAAGTTATACTCCCTTTCTAATAAACACTGTGTAATTTATCATTGGTGGTGTTTCATACAATCAGTCTTGGTTTAAGAAGAAACAAAGTGAAGTTCATACCAAACACTAAAACACAAATCATCCACTTTCAGTCCCTTCCACCACATGCCTACACAGTCATTAGCTTTGGCTGAAAGCAATAAAATTCATATAAATATTGCTAAATACATTTTCAAAACTCTGTACTTTTCCAAAATTAAGAGGAATGGGTCCGGGAGAACTGGTAAAGAAATCGCGCATCAGCCACAAAGTATTTCTTTAGTATCTAAAGTCTAAGTAGGACACTAACAGGCAAATCCTTTTCTTTACATCAAAATTCAGGCTTGGCACATAGATTATAAAGTAAATGTTCCCCAAGAACACAATTTCCATTCAGACCAGTCCCCAAACTATAACTGCAAGTCACGGGGCTGCAGGACAATCGCCAGAATGTGGGGGTCTCTGTAATGATCCATGTGCCCAGGCAGCACCTTGCCGTAATGTCCCCATCTTCACTGAATCCAAAGGGTCACTGTAGAGCTACAGTGACACACAACTCTTGAGATCCTCTCCAGCCATAGGAGGCCCCAGGAAGTTCTTCTTCCTGGCACTTGGAGCTATACCAATGAGGAAATTTGGCACTGAGAAAGGAGTAGAAGGCATCCCACTTCATAAAACAAACTAAGGCAGCACAAGGGAAAACTTCCTAAGCAGGAAAATCTCTGACATGCAAAGAAATGTTTAGGGGGGTTTTTTAAGCACGCGACACAGAAAAAAGAGACCCAAAAAATGCTATGTATCAGTTCAAAACTGTGTGAAATATTCAGTTACTATTTTGATGAGCACCATATAAAAAATCATGACAGTCTGTCATGTTCTTAACATTGCAACAGCAGTGGTGCATGTGGCTGTCCTATTATTCTGTTTGGCTGATGCAGAATTCAAAGACATTAATCTATATTTAATAACTCTAAAAACGTTATTGACCTTAGTGGTCCACTAAATGGTTAATACCAGCACATTTAATGAAGAAGAGGAACAGTTTTCAGAAGCAGACCGACACAGTTTCATGATGACCCGTAACTCCTTGTTGACACAGACATGTGTCACAAGCTCTAAGCTTTAAATTTTAAGACTTCCCTGTTTCCAGGGCTACGTCTGCACAGTGATTTGTAGAGATACCTGATCTCGCTTCAGGTGTGTTTATTAGCAGACTTGACAAGACAGTGTTCAAAGTCTAAATTCTTTAGTTGATCCTAAATCTTGAGGACAAGCAGTTGTTTCATCTTCGTTTGCTCTTGTCACCTCCTCTGTCAGGTCTGGGAATCTAGCCTTACCCTGATGAAAATATTTACAACTGAAATCACAAATGCACAGATTTTTTTTCAAGCATAAATTACCCTTTAGTGTCAACAAACTTTCCATTATTCAACTTTAATCTATGTAGTTTATTCTTTTCAGACCTCATGTGCAGTCCAAAGTATAAAATGCAGTGTCCTTAATGTAATGAAGGAAGAATTTCCCCCACTCTGGTAGCAATGGCATTGTTGGTGAGCTTTTCAACTACATTATTGGTCATGCCCCTTGAAAAGAAAAAGAGATTAGTGTTTGTCTTTGCCTTATGAAGAACACTTAAAGTAAGTAACACTGGGTTTGGCACGCAAAGAGCTAATATCTATACTTTTCATTTCTACAGCACTCTCTTAATATCACGAACCACTGTGGAATCATCATTGTAGCACGTATTCTTTACCATTTTAATGAGTCACAGTTGTTTTGTGCAAAAGGTTAAGCTTGACACTTGTAGACACCTCATTTTTAAGATGGGAAAACACACTGAAGACATTAACGCCCCCTCTAATCTGCTGACATTCCGAGGTCCCTCTCCCGTACTGCCTTTATTTTTCACACTTCTTTTTCAACTCTTCTTCTTCAATTCAGCTTTTGGAGAGGAAATAAAAGAAAATATTCCATACTCTGACATTAACAAATCTCTCTTAACATCTCACACCTCTTCACTTTCCACTGTCGTTTTTTCTAGGTAAGCTAACTGTCAGTGGGAACTCTGTCCTCTACTCACTAGATATGTCTTACTGCACTCTCTTTCTGATGGCTTAAAGAATAGTCCCTGGCTCAGATGAGACTGATTGCCCACTGCTTTGGAATAATCCATCATCTTCCCTTCCACATACTGTCTTCTCAGGGCCATTGTATTTCTTTGATCAAATAGTCGCTCGAACAACCTGATTCTTTCTGCAACTTTTCCTTATGGCTCCACTAGCAAGACAAAGTATTATGTTCACACAGGGCACCTCCCAGAGCTATCTCTGGAATCTTATGCTGTCTGCATTCCAGTGTCTTCATTTGACTTGCAGAAATCTCTTTCTGTAAGTCCAGCTAGCTCCTGGCTGACAAATGAGCCCAATACAGATGCACATTGACAGACAGACATTTTCAACAGTTTGATTTGCATTTGGAGAGGAGCAAAATCCATCTCTTTTTGTCAAAGACTGTTTTCAGTAGAGAGGTTTTCCAGGTCACCACCTAGGGAGACATTCAATTGGTGTATGTCTACACACGTGACACTCTGAAGGACAGAAAACAGAATAACACTGCTTTTGTTACCTCTTACTTATATACTTTGAGTCTCTTGAAAATGCAAGCCTATATTCTAAAATAAAGCAAGCTATATAGCACATACAATCTAGGAAAGGATTCAGACCCCAGAGCAAAGATTAGGAAGGACGCAGTCTAAGTTGGTCACATTTTAATTGATCTGGCTATTCCAATCATTCAGCCTGCCCATTTGACATTGCACAGGACATTCTGAAACTCCCCAACATACTAACTAAGACAAAAATGTCTGGGTTTTTTGCTGATGTCAAATCCCCTTTTGCTGTTCCCTTCTGCTGCTGTAAGTGACATTTCTGGCAAGCACTGTTCTAGACTAATCTCTTGCAAAAGCCATCTGCCTTTTCTCCAAAGAACTCCAGTGCTTCCTGTTGCCACTCAGGGGAAAACACGGTAAGAAAAAAAAAAATTATAAAAAATTATCTCCTCCTCAGCTACCTGAGTGCTAAAATGATTGAGGCACTATTTTTACTCTTACATGCTCTCAGCTTCCTGCATGTCTGGATAGATGTTAAGACACACAAGACTCCAAACTCTTTCATATCTTGGGGTCCATCTTTGTCTCATTGTCTGCATTAAATTTAGGTATTCAGGCATCTCTAGACTCAAATAAAAGGAAAACGATTATTAGTGTTATCTAAGTCAACTTCATGTCTTATCTAATCTCTTTGGAAGAGAGATCTTTTTCTCACTTTCCTAAAGGATTTCAGTAACAATGAACTAGAAAATGAGCAATCAATTCAGTTTCTCACTACATTACTTTTAGTTCCACAAAGCGACCAGAAGGTTTGTGTTCAGCAGGAAAAGAGTCACATTCCTTTAGCACAAGCAAAATCCAGCACCTGGACTACTGTTTCGCCTGATTTTAAATCAATATCCCACATGATTTTAGAGACATCATTTCCACTCTTCGCGCACAATGGACCATCTAGCCCTTCCATTACCTTTCATTCAGAGTAAAAGTAAATTGTCTATTTCTTGACATCTCATTAGCCTGAAGATGTACTACTAATAGAGTTTGCTACGTTGTACATTGGCTTCCTGCTTTGCAGGGGACAAAACTGCTCTCAGTTCTATACATTTTATGCCTAGAAATCCAATCCAGTTAAAGATAATCCACTGAAACAAATGTGTATGTATGTGCAATATAGCAAAAGTCCAATGTAAACACAGACAAACAGAAATATCAAGCATCCTTTAAAGGCTAAGGTGAGGTTTCCAAAACACACCGGAGGTTTTATTCAAATTAATACTTTTTTCCTTCTGATTCATGACATGCATCTTTCCATTGGTATCTGCAAAAATAATTTCATACGCAGTTTTTAGCTATGAATCTGCCTCCTAAAACACCAGCAGGAAGGGAGGCAAAAAAGATCTCGCGATGTTTAGCACATCTACACTCTTCCTTTTTTCCTTAAAAAAAAAAAAAAGAAAGAAAAAAAAGAAAACTTTCACTGTTGGAACAAATTTAGGTATATTCATTATTCTGTCATATGTAACAGAGGGGTAAATTTCAGAAAAAAAAAAAAAGAGCAAGGTTGTCTGTTTGAATCAAATGCAACATTTTTCTAAACATTCCTAGCTTGCCAATAGGAATACTCACAGTTGTGCATAGCTCTACGGTCACATACTATGGGCACCCTCATGATATACATAATGACACTTATATAAGCATATGAGGGAGAATATTAAGATGGACATTTGACGTGAGACAAGACAAGCAGATTGATCACCATAGTCAAAGTGCTGATAAATAAGAACCCTGAGTCAACTGTGTTGCTAACAATTCAGTTCCATCAAAGGAGGGTTTAAGAGGACCCTTCAGCCTTTCCAAAGACCAAACTACTGCTGATTACACTTAATCCCTCTATTTTCAAGAGTAAACACAGGCTAGTGGCAAAACGACTAAAATTCATGCATCACTTCGTATTTAGGAGAAAAAGTCCTGCTATTTGGAAGGATTTGTAAATCCTGATGTTTCAGAAGAACTTACTATTCGATGTTCCTCTACTTGTATGATGTTACTGAATGGTGCAAAGTATCACACACAAAATGCTGGGCTTCCAAAACCATCCTGAAATCTCCCAGAGAAAGGAGACTATCTAACAACACACTTCAAAATCCAGACTTCTAAAAGAAAAAGAAAAAAAAAAAAAAAAAACCACAAAAAACCCAACCACGAGCATGTAGATATTGAGGTACCTCTGATCAGTAGTTGCTTCTGAAAACTTTGTACATACTTTTAGCATATATGTGTGTGTCTAAATATATGCATTAAACGTCACCGTTTCTAGCTATTGTTTTGCAACTGGCACCAAGTTCAGAACACAAATTTCTCATTAATCTTCTTAAACATGTTATTCTGAGAAAGAGAACTTAAAAACAAAAAGCTAGTTTTAAATAAAAAATACAGCTTTTGATGCTCCTCAGATAAATCCTATTGATCAGATGTTTAAAGGCATGTTTCTGAATTCTACACCCTTTGATTAGCAAAATTCTACATCAGAACAACATCTGCTTGAATAAGGAATGCAGAGGAGTTCCAACCACACCAAGAGAGTATAAAAATCACCATCAATAAGCACTCCAGAGATGCATCTTAAAACTGAAGTAATCTCCACAGAATGTTCTTCATGTACTAAAGCATACTTTGTTTCCCCACTTTTGATGCTACTATACTACAAACCACTGAGAGGTGGCTTATTTTCTATGCTGAAAAATTTATGCAACACCTGTTGTCTTGTTCTACATTATTTTCTCATACAGATCTCCATGGTGTTTATAAGATGAACATTTAGAAATACACAGCAGGCTTACACATGGAATAGCTGTTGGCAGACTTCTGTTACGACCTTTACTTTCTCTTGTGATCTATCGCTCAGGAAACAAAATGTCCAAAGAGGCCTCAGTCATTTGGTATCCTATCGCCCACTCTTGAAATAGTTGTATTCATAGATACAGGTGAGTGACATGAATAGGGTCAACTACATATTTTTATCCCTTGCATTTATCTTCATGAGTAAAAATGCCAGGTGTCAGTCTGCAGATGCAGCTTGCCCTACTCTTTGTCACACTTTTGTACATTCCTATTGACAGGCGGAGTATGCAATCAAGATGGCTCCCAAAAGTTTTGGGGTGTTTCTGTTTTCAAAACGAGTCTTTGCCTCTTAGAAATGAAACTAGTAGAATGAATGAAGTATAAGGATGGCAGTATCTTTACCAAGGATGAATGGTTGAGTGAAATAATTGCAGTGTTATAAAGGGGCTTGTATGAGCTGAAACTTGCTTAGGTGTGCATTTGTTCCCCCTTTTAGTTTGTTTTTCAATTTTGTGTGTAAATTAGCATAAAATCTTTAAGCAAAACCCCCTAGATAAGTTAGCTATCACAATAATATTGAAAAATTTATTCCCTAACTTCACTCCAATGCTGAACCATAGCTATTCTAATGTAACTCAGCAGACCTTGGCTGTGACATGGTACATTTCATGTAAGTGGAGCAAAGCCCAGAATCATTTAAACATCACTTGTTCCCAGGTCTCCTCAGAAACTGAGCCATAGCATACCCATGAAGACTAATTTTCACAAGAAGCACAGGTGAGCTGAGTACTTTCAAGTGGTCCTTTACCAGAAGACGAGGATTAGCCAGCTACTAACAGTGTGTGACAATGAGATTGTCCTGAATGTGACATGAACAAAAGGAGCTCAGCTACATACTCAGAAATAAAGCTTTTACAACAGCCTGTGATAGCAGAGCAGATTTTCAGTTACTGAACAAATCATGTCTGTACTGAAATGACTTCACTTTTGATTCCTTCGTGAACAACTCTGAGCTTGAAATGAAATATGAAAAGGTATCATGGATGTCCTGTTACCCAAAGAAGTATAAAATAAATTAATACGTGTTCTCAAAAGATGGTGCCAGTGCTTTCGGGTAGTCATTCATTGAGCAAGTGCCCATTGGGGGGCATTTGGAATTTCATATTTGATGGTACTCCTGCAGTGTTTCATTAGTTCTGTTCACTTAATTATGTCTTGTCTAAATGATCGCTTTAATTTTTTATAGCACCAGATTCTGTTCAAAGAAGCTAGTCATGCAATACTAAAGACACACGGCTTTAAAGTTCTAAGTAGTCATTAAAAGGAGTGGAATCCCTCTGGACCTCAGTGGAGATTTCAGTGGGCACAAGTGCAATGAAATGTTATCAATTTTGCATTACTTTTATACAGAGCAGGTGTCTCACTGTAAAATATTCCTACAGGTACTGAGAGAAGATTAACCATAGAGACAACTACTTCACTTCAGAAAAATTGTATTAGGCAGTATAGAGACAGTTTTGGCACAGCTTGTGTTGCTTTTTCATTGTTGCTGGCAGCTTCCTGAAAAAAGAAAATCTTTCAGGATTAACTCTTTCCCTATGTATTTATCTGGGTATGTTATATGTCAGTGAAGAGCCACATTTATGATACATAACTCCCTAGCAGATATCGCTTAAAGAAATAGGGCATTATGATACTAAAACACTTGAAATTTTATAAAAATATAGATATATCTCTTTTCCTCAATTAAAAAAAGTTGTTGAGGTGGAAGGTTCAGGTTTTTACTTATGTGCTCAGCCACAAAGGAAGATCTGTCTGCTGGTTCACAGAACATTTTTTTCCACATATAAAAGGATGAAAATTAAAATCCAAAGAGCCCAGATGTACAAGTTGAGATTCCAATCCCACTACAGGATCATTTTGTCCATGGATTTCAACGAAGATTTACATGGAGTTTATAAAGCTCCAGTCTGTCCACCTTCCTCCATAGCACTTGCCATGGAACTTTTCAGCTAAATTCTTGCATCAAGACCATAATCATTATTCAGGCAAGTAGCCACGGGGGTGTGAGGGCAAAGGAAGAAAGGAAACAGACATTCAGTGAACCTGCACAGCATATGCAGTTCAGAGACATTAATAAGCACAGTGGTGCGGAAAAGATCAGCAGACCTGTTTCTGCCTCCTCCTCAGCAGTCAATGCTCTCTCTGTGGACCACGGGCAATCCTTCCATTTGCTGGGAATGGGAGAATTCTTCTAAGTTTGGACTCCCATGGGAAAGGAGCGTTCAACTGAAAGCGACACTGGTCCTGGGGCTCTCACAGGAAACCTGCCGGCACAAAGACCTAGACAGGCATGCAAGCGTTCAGTCTGTCATACAAACTTTTTCATTTTCATTTGTTTCAATTGAAAGCTGCATTAGTAGAACTCTGATCAAAAAATTCAGTATGACAAGGCTGTCTCTTCAAAAGAATTCGTATGCCACAGGGCTTAAATCCAAACTGTAACAATATGAATAATGTGAGTATGGTGGCAACCAGGCCAACAGAATACTCACCCAGAAATTGGATTATCTCTGCCTCTGTATCTCCTTCAGAGGTTTTTAAGGGTAATTCAAATGCAGGTCCTTACTCTTAAAAAAAAAAAAAAAAAAAAAAAAAACAAAAAACAAACAACTTTGTCTTGTAATTGTAAAACAAATTCTGAATTTTCTTTAATGCTTGGCCCCAGAGATAGACTACAAAAGTTATTTGAATTCAGTTACTTTCTAATGAGTATACACAGTACAAGAAAACATTGCCGTAGCAACAAGGAACTGTAGTTAACAGAGATCGCCATCTCTCCCTCTACCTGCTTTGTGTGTAAAAATTTCCTAAGCTCACCTTTTCCTGTTCTGCTATGATTTTTATTATTTTCAGTAAAGAATTGGGGGGGGCAGGATGGTTTGCATAACCTACTGTGTTCTTTTTTATACAGTTTTTACAGCTAACCTTAGTATTTTTTTCAGATGGGAAATCCACAACTGGTAAGTCTTTCACAATAAGCAAAAAATGAGTATCGAAGAAGTGCTATGGCACCTAAAAAAATATTGTCACTAAACCTCCACCTGTTTTTTCAGACTCCCCTGCAAATACTCTCCTCATCTAGGTGTGCCTACAATGAGTGAAAAGGTCAGTACACTGCAGAAACACTACTTGTGAAGAGCAGCTGTCACAGCCTACCTTGTGTAGTCATCTCTGGTTGCTTGACTTTCAAGAAGTATTACAAAAATCTTAGAACCAGCTTCAAAAGTGTAGTCACTGCACTGTGCAGCTTTCTGACAATTCCTGCTCTGGCTCTGTTTTTACATTAAAGAAACTCAGAATAAAAAAAGTGCTGTGGCTGAGGAAAAAAAATCCAAACCGCTGACACTTAGGTAGTTACACTTAGCTGCTTTTCAAGGGTTTGATCACCTGCCACCTGCCTGAAGGTGATATATGGTTAAACATTCCCAGCTAAAAGCAGTTCCTGGGAAGAAGATATTATCACTACAAGAGTAGCAAGTGGTATTGATCATAATGCAGTACATTGAACTGTACCTCTGAGACTTCAGATTTTCTTCCTCAATACACAGACAACCATAAAAATCTGTTCTTATTGCTTTTAATGACTTTTAGCCAACCTTTTTTTTTTTTTTTTTTTTTTACTGGGATTTCCAAGATTTGGATGTGCTCTACAAGAAAAAGAATTACAAGTAAATACTAAAGCAACCACTAGAAAAAAAATTCAACCAGTTACTACAAGCAGCTGGAAAGATATAGAGCTAGCAAACTTGATGGAAAGTGACCATCAGAGTTAATTTTTCAGAGCAACTAGGGCTCAAACTAACACAGATAAAAGGATTAAATCCTGATCCAAAGCATGCTACTGTCAACAGAAAGATTGATCAAGGTCTAATGTCCATGGGCAAAGATGGGATTGGAGGGTGGGTTGGGGTTGAGGGGACAGATAGTAATGCAGTAATTGCTTCAGTGGCAAGTATTTGCTCCTGTAGCAAATGTGAAGTAGCTTGCCTGTGCTCCAATAATGAGCAAATTACAGTCACTTCAAGTATCTAGGAAAGGCATATAGACACTTGCCATGATACAAAAGATATGCTGCACACTCACACCTAGTCAACCATATATTCACTTTTTTAAATAGCTATACCATTCCTTTCCAACAGATTGTTTGTCCTCACTATCACAAGCGAAGCAGAGAATTCTAACAAGATGTCCACAGCTGCCATGGGACTTCTGACTTAACGTCAGGCTAGACGTTCACACAATAACCGTCATTACAGTAGTCAGAGGTAAAATACATTGACTGAAAGTAGCATAAGATTTTTTTACATAGTCAGTTCTGACTCTCACTTGCCTTTGTAGTGATATCTGAGAGCGTCTTCTTCCTTCTTCTTCTCTGAAAGCCTAGCTTGGAATATTGAGTATGAACTAGTTAGCAGGCAGGGAAGTTTTGTTGGCCTTATGGACAGATTTGCATGCTGTCCTGCTATGAAGAGTGGCAAATAACCTTCAGAATTTCCTTTAGCAGGTATCATCAGTTATTTTTCTTCAGAGGGAGATGATGAGTGTCACAGATCGGAATCCCAGTGGAACTGAGTTTGAGGCTCCAGAAGGACCCCTCACTTAATGTTTGGGAACAAATCCCAAGTTGCTTGTGAACAAAATGACTTAAAATACACTCTCACATAGGCATACATTCCCACTTTCAATTGCTGAAAATCAGGACGAAGGTTGCAAATATGACCTATGTACGAGGAATAGTCACATGAGAGATGATAGTTGTATTTTATGTGATCACGAATCACATCAATGACAGGAAAAATCTAGAATCTTACTTTAATTCTAACCCAAGGAAGTAATGTAAATCACGTGCAAGGAATGATAAGCAGATTTCAAGATTCAGATTAATATGTCATCCCAGCCCTGGATACTCCGCAGTTTACTGTGCTACTTCAATTTACCAAATAGTTTTAACTGACAAAAAAAAAAGGAAAGTTCAACTACATTCTCAAAACCAACAGAGAAAAAGTGATTCCCTCTTGGTTCCCACTATGAATATCCCTGAGGTATCAGTACCGGCACTTATCAGTACAGGGTTGAACCCAGATCAGCAAATGTCTAGTACCCTTCCTGTGCAGATGTTGGTATTCTTAAAGTTATTTCCCTGGACTACAAGATGAGAAAAGAAATAAGGAAATGGGACCACTCTTACAGAGAACCACAAACCCCCTTGTACAATGTCAAAAGACTCTTCACCATGGCAAATTCTCATGTCACACTTTTTTGAAGATTATATTTCAATATTTCTGCATGTGAATTATATACACACAATCCCACCAAACTATTGGATTACTAAAAATCAATTTACTATGGGATTACTTAAATACCATACTATGTATCCAGTGACTAACTGCACATAGTGTGTGTGATGTTCTGACTTGAGTGAGCTCAGCTCAAAAGGCACCTGCACAAAGCTTTTCAAAGCAACTGCAATAAATTTTACTGGATGTGGGAAACCTTATAAAAATTAAATAATGTCATGCTTTATAAGCATTTCATTCAATGTGACTAAACACATGGATAGCATTGAGGATGATATTTAACTTTTTCCATGTGCAGATTTAATACCGCACAAAAATTTGAGTCCCCTATTGCTAATTTTCCACCATGTGGTAACTATTTAGTTGGTTTTTAAACGTTACTGAATTACAGAGTTGAATTACAGAGCAGAGCAACTACCAGTGGGCATTGGGTGTATGTATGTCCCTCTGGCTTAGCACAGGGTCACATATACCGGCATTAAATCATGACAGTATTCCTATGGCATTATTGGTTAGGTTAACACAGGAATGAACATGCCAGTTTGCAAAATCACATGCTTATGTACTTCTAAAAATAGAGAATATTAATGTCAGATTTGATTGATGTGACTTCATTCGGTTCCTGTCATTTTTAGTACATCTGAGACAATAACATACTGTACGGAGGTATACGTGATGCTGGTGGGAAGCCCTGTTAGCATACATAGCTCAATTAAAACAAGTTATACTAATTTATACAGCTGTGCAGGTCCAGATGTAAACTGAGCAGTGTCCATGGAAGTTGAGGTTAGAAGCATTCACAACATGGCAATTATGGGGAAAAGTGTGTTTTTCAGCTTCTCTCACAGGTTAGTTTATAACCTTAATCACTCTTTTTGGAGAAAGAAGCACTTTTACAGGCCCCCTGCAAACCACCACAGGAGAAAGAGAAACAGTCACCATAAACACTTCATTCTTTCGGTATCAGTGATGAAGATCATTCATTTCTAGCAAGTAAGTGCAAAAGATCTTTATTATCTTTAAAGGTACATCTTTTCAAATTTAACTAAAGAATATTTTGTCATTATTATATACTAACGTACATCACCATTGTGGTATCTGAATGTGTTCCTCAAAAGCAGGAAAAAATCTGCCAAATCTTGTGTACTGCAAAGTTCTGTGCAAATATACTGCATTACTATAACCTTTACGGAGCATTAGCCACTCTCTTAAAGTATCCAAATTCATATTTCCTAAATTAGTTTATTTCTTTACTTAGCACATCCTTAGTGGCAGTTGAGATAACACTCTCAGCAATGCAACAGACCATAAGAAGAATAGTATTTATAAGAATGGAACAGCAATGTAAGCACAAAGATTTTACTTACGCTTTTTAGAAGAGTCAGTGGTAATTAACACAGGCTTAGCCAGGTTTAATTAATTCCCTGCTAGTCCTTGTCTCTCAGTATTGAGGGGAGCAAAGATTTCTCTCAGTTTCTACTGCCTGATGTTTGTAAACACATACATAGCAAAAGACTGAGTAGATAGAGTAGATACATCCCAGTCACCTGCCATTGGGTTATCTCTAGACATATTTCAAAGATATTGTACACTCAGCACGACTACCCAAGGTGGTACAGGAAGCAAGATGTGAGCTCACTCCCTTCTACGCTATCAGTTTCAACGTGTATCTGCTAAAACCCTCTGCATTATTATTATTATTATTAAGAACAGTAGAAGGCAGAGGAATGCACAGAAGTAGGCCCTCCCCTGGAAAATGCCAACCAAGATGAAAATGGTGGAATTGCAAAAAAGGAATGAAGGGAAAAAAAAGGAAGGCATGGGGTTACCCAGATAGGAAAGAAGCGAAGTGGCGGGGGGGAGAAAGAGAGACAAGAGCAGAAGGGGTGAAAAGATCAGTGAAGAAGTATCCATTCTTATGATTCCCATAAAAATTTCTTTTCAAGACATTCTATAAACTACTGAACTTGCTTCCATGCATTTGTTCAGTAAGGTCTGTATTCTGGAGAGCTGTGTGACCAAAAAATCGCTACTTTCACTCCAGGACACAAAGGGGCTCAATTTCAGAATACACATTAATTCTCAGAAAATCCTTTGTCCTAAGCTTCTATTGAGACCTTTCAATCACATCCTTGTCCTTGTATCACTAACTCCCCATGCGCATTTTGCTGGAGAGTACTACCTATATTAACAGGCTTTTGATATCCATTTCCACGCATTTTTAGCTCTTTTTGTATTTAAACATTACTGTATTTTACTTACCTTAGCATTTTTTTTATAGAAGACACATTGCAACTATTAAACTGCATATAAACTATTGGAAGAATCAGCATCAGTCTGACCTTTCTGCTTTTTTGTGCTTGATATCAGACACAAACAGTACTTTGCCTGGCTAACAATTTTTTGGCATGAGGCAAACCTAAGACCACAGCATTTTTTAAAGATTAATTAGATATTACAACTACAACTGTGTCGACAATCAGCAGTACTTACTCTTCTTTTGTTAATAATGCCAAGCTCCCAGGAGCTCATTAGCAGTCCTCATCTAGACAATCATTTAAGCATCATGTCTGATGAACAGGATGTGGGTCAGTGAATTAATAAGTAGTCTCACTAAGACATCACTCTACAGTTACAGCATGGCTTGTCAGGCCAAGTCCAAATTGAATGTACATGGAATCTCCAATTGCCTCTTGCTCAAAAAGCAAGTTCTTCTTTCATCTGTTGTTTCCACTCTGGGCACTGGACCCTCTGTTCTACTCCAACAACCTCTGGTGTTTCAAAATTCCACAAAATACAGGAAAGAGGGCTACATAGCATGTGTTTATTAGTAAGTAGCTTCTGTAGAGAAAGGCTTATTTTTCACTACATACATAGGATTGTCTTTTAGAGGTCTTATCTGACTGCAATGGTTGAAAACGTTAAAATAGCTCTTACAAAAGAACAGACCTTCTGTATGTTACTTGCATTATAATATGAAAGCAGTTCATTAGTACCTAAAGAATTGTATCTCTGCAGGAGGTTAATACCATTCTCTTTGTGCTGTTGGCATGATAATCTCTCCCAGGACTTCAAAGCTGCTCCTAGCATCCTGTGGAGGACAAAGCTTGTTGTAGGTGAAGGGAACTGAGTGTTTCTACATCATTCTACCATTTCCTTTGTTTGGAAATTTAAAAGACATTGTTGTTGAAAGATACTTAATAAATCTATCATTTGTTATATTAGGTTTATATATATATATATATATATATATAATCTATCTTTCATTATATAGAGGCCAAAAAAGCCAAAAGCATGGATTTGTGTGTGCCCATCACCACAGAACAGAAAAAGGAAGCACAATGAATCAGTCTCTCCCATGGAACAGAACATTGTAATCTGCCATAAAGAAAAGAACAAAGCATTTCAAAACCCATCTCAGAGATCATTTTAGAGTGCAGACATCATAGCACTTAGCCCAGAGAAACTTATGTCTTCCTGGAACTTTCTGTGTATATCTCATTATTTGTTTCTGCATCCTATATGTAAATATTTGCTGGTTCAACTAATATTGCAAAGTTATTTGCATCATAATTGAGAAGGCAGACATATTTCTCATTTCAAATCACTGTCTCTTAAAGACTGCATTGATGGCAAGCAGATAGCATTGATGGCAAAGAAAGACTGAGGTCCAAGATGAAATATAACTTCTTACTGCAAATAGACTGTAAGAGAGCAAAGAAATGCTAAGGGAGGCAAGTTAGCTCTGTATGAGAAAAAGCTTTTCTCTGTCTCCATGAGCACATTGCAATACCAGGCATCAAGATTTATTCATGGGAGAAGGAAGAGGAAGAAGTAGGAGCACTTGCAATCAGGTATAGTGCAGACAGCAGATGCTGGGCAAACTACAGAAGAATGCTACAGACACAGTGGGAGCAGCCAGCCAGACCTCCACAGCCTCACCATCCAGCACAGAGCCCAGGCACCCAACCATGCTGAGCAATATACGAGCTGGCACCAAACTCACGCTGATCCAGCGCAAAGGCAAAAAGATGGTGCACCAGCTTCACAGTGACACTGTGCTATTTATGCTCCCGTGGTTTTATTTCCGCTAGTTGAGCTGTTATTTTCCTCACCAAACATCTGTTTGTCATCCCTGCCCCTGCTGGTGAATCTGCACTGGTATAGTGTTGGTATGGGAGCACTCAGAGTGAAATTAGATACCGAGCTCCTGAATATCCTTCTTAAATCATTTCCTGGCATTACCGGATGAGCTGCCTACAATACAGACCTAACACTAAAAGCAGCTACTGCTTTCTGGTTTATGTTGCTCTGATACTTGTCAGAGAAGAGAGCAAGCAGGCACTTACAGCTGCTACCTTAAAATACCTGCTGGGGAAATAAAGTTAACCAGAGTTATCCAAAGTACACTGACAAGGGTCTTGTATGTATAAGCATACACATTGACACACAGAATGGATATTTAACCTAAATCTGAAACTTTCTTCTCTATCTCTATTTTCAGTCTTAGAATCCATTTTGGCATTTGCATTTTATCCATATAGATGATTTTGTAAATACATTTGTTTGTGATTGTTGTAGAGAAAGCTATAGCCCTTGTGTCCAGGCACAGGGGGCAGAATAATCTCTGTGCATCAGCTGCTGAATTTGTTACCAACAATTGCACTGAGCCCATTTGCTATCAGCTCCCACCCAACTTTAAACCTTCATCTTCAACAGAAACGAAACCGTTCCATTGTACTGCTACTCCCAGACCTACTTGTGGTGTGAGACAAACAGAAGGGAAAAGCAGGGAGGAAGGGAAACGTCTTGAAAAAGGGAAAGGGGGAGAGGAGATGGAAGGGAGGTGAAAGGAGAGGAGGAGAGATGGAGGGGAGAACAGGGACGGAGAGGGGAGGGAAGGGGAGATAGAAGGGAGGGAAAAGGAGGAAAGAAAAAAGAAAAAAAAAAAAAGGAAAAGTATATAAAAGCCTTTCCTCTTCAAAATGCCAAAGGAAAACAAGGAGAAATTATAACTGTGGGAGCAATTGGTCTTGTCCACAAGGGTTGTCAGATAACAGCTGTGGACTTGTTTAAAGTTCCAGAGATGAGAAATCTAGATGTTTGCATTGTTCTGAGGAAGAAAAAGCAGTAAAGAAAAGTGTTTAAGTGTCCCTGACATACAAAACTAAACCCTGCAGTTTAAAGACAGATTGCTTTGATTCTTCGTGCCATCACTCTGCCACTTTTAAAGATCAGAGGGCCCTGTGAAGCTGTGTGACTGTTGGCATATTCACCACATGTGAAAACTGACTATAAAGCAAAAATAAAGATGAACACTGATTGCTGAGTGTAACAGAAATGCTGCTTCTGTCCCTGTTTAGAAGGACCGGAGACTCAGAACAGGGAAGTGAATAATAAAAAGCTGAGCTTTCTCGTTATTCACAAGTGATTCTTTTTCTGCAATATCCCACTACCCTCTATTGAAATAAGATCCTGTGTTACATTTTTATCTACTACATCACTGTACATTTACCACCATATTTCTCTACTTATACATTGCTCACCAAGTAGATTCCCACTATTTTCTAAAAATAATTACATGTCAGTTCTCTGCAGCACAGCTAAACAGAAGGCCTCTTTGGAAACAAACAGCTTTCCCAACACAAAAAAAAAAAAAAAAAAAAAAAGAAACTTTAAGTTATGCTCAAAGTTACAAGGCCACTGTGACATTTTAGCAGCTTTCTCTCACATGGGACCTGTACATAAATAGATTACCTTCATTGTCAGTGTTTTCAGTTTTCAAGCTTGAGATATAGATGTAGATTCAGAAAATCTGATATCAATGGTGATGTGGAATTAAATACACACCAAAAAAAGTCTAAATATATGCATAAATCTTAAAAAATTATACACTAAGCCATCAGGAACAAAATCTTTTGAGGATTTTGTACATAACATTCCTAAAATTTTGAAAGAATTCACTAACTTTCAAAACACTCGTAATCCAGGGCAAATGCAAAATAACGTAATACAGTTAGCACAAGCAGGGCTGAACCCTTAAGGACTTGTATAAATTAAGGAAATAAGCTTCATTGCAATGGCATGGCCTATTTCACACACATCACCACCCTGCTTAAACAGAACACGCATGGCTGAGAAAGCTCTTATCCCTTGTAAGAGAGTACTCATACTTGGGAATGCAACCATGCCTCACAAGCACATAAAACACACCTCAACAAAGAATCATATATATACAAATAGTTTCTATATATGAGAATGTTGATACATGCTGCCCTACGAGTGCAAATATTCATACAGTCATGTCACTTTTTATGAAGCACTTCAATAGAAAAATATTTCTGTAATTATTAATTGTAATTGTATGTGCATGTATGGTCTGTGTAATACACACACACACACACTATTACTCAGAACTTTCTCCATTTTACTTTTAATGATTGGAGCACTAGAGCCACCTATGCTCTCCTATTCCAATACTAATTATACACTTTCCTCTCAGAAGTTTTCCAGCAAAGACACTTCGGGATTATAAGAATATACCTACTTTCCAATCTTTTTTTTTTTTTTAATTGAGAATTTGAACCACATTTTCACAGGAAAAAAAAAAAATAAAAACAAAGTGTTTTAGATGAACACAAATGCAAGACTTCGGTATTGCAGAGTGTTCTTGGTTCTTATTTCTTGCAAAAGTACTTGGATATGTTTTTGACATGATAAATACCACTGTATGGATTGCTTCATATTGTCTCCACATGCTAGCTTATGCTCATTTCAAGTATAGCTACTATTCACGTGTTCACAGAACACAAGGTACTCTTAAGGGCTCCACTTGGAAGCAGCAGTCACACCAGCTCCCCTGGCAATTTCCCCTTCTATAAAAACACCCAGCACAGGATATCCAGTCGTTATCTCCTTATATCTTCATATTGGAAACACATCTTCATATGTTAGGAAGCATTTTGTTACTGAGAGGGTGGTCAAACACTGGATCAGACTTCCTAGAGAGGTGGTCAATGTCCCAAGACTGTCAGTGTTTAAGGGCATTTGGACAGTATTGTCAATAACATGCTTTAACTTGGTCAGCCCTGAAATGGTCAGGCAGTTGGACTAGATGATCACTGTAGGTCCCTTTCAACTGAATTATTCTATTCCATTAATATTTCAAGGAGCAGATCTCATGCTGCTTTTTCCTCTTTTCCAGCTTCCCCCTCTGCAGCTTTTTCTTCTCTAAGTCAAGCACAGTTTGGAGCTACACTAGGGAAAAAAAAAAAAAAAAAAAAAAGGGACCCTCTTGCTCTAGTTAAATAAATAAATAAAACTGTATCCCTCTCTATGTTTCTCCTGTAATCTTAAACTGGTAGATAGTTTGTATCAAACCATCCCCAGGATGGTTTGCAAGATGTGGATGCATGCATGCACTTACAGACACATGCACATTGCCTAACCATACATCTAAAAGCAGTGCCACAAGCTAAAAGAACTCGTCTTTTGTTTGCTTCCCGAGTCAAGTAGCAGATTATGCCTAAGAAAGAAATAACAGGGTGTAGCAGTAGGCTGCTGTGAAAATGAATAAATTGGAAGGAATCACTGCTTTAGCTCAGTTTCTTAAGTGCTGCTTTTTAAGTAATCTTTGAAAGACTTGGACAGGCTGAGCAGCCCTTCTCTGATCACAGGGGATGAAGCTCAGTCTACTTTGCACAAAGCTTAAGTACCTGAAATTCTTCGATGTATCAAAAGAAGGTGTGGAGCAGTTGGGATAAAGGGGAGAAGGCCTTCACAGAGCCAGCTGTTATCTGGCTGTGATCCATACCATTACCCTTTATACAGGTTCTGTTCATTCTATAATTACCTCAGGATAAATGGATATGCAAACTTAAAGAGGGCAACAGCAGCTCCAGTGTATCTGTTCATCATTAACACAGTCGTTCCCCAAGATCCATGCCATACAGCTGGTCTAACAATGACAAAATAAAGTTGTCTTACACAAGCTTCACAATACAATCATAACAGCTTGTTTGTGTGCCTACACTTACAAAATATTGCCCCTTTTTTTGTTTGTTGTCAGAGACACTCAGCTGTAGAAGCAGAGAGACCACAGCCCTCCCATGGCCTATCACATTGCCTATGCGGCCTCCTCAAATGGCTTAATTATGTACCCCTGGGAGATTTTAACATCAATTAACTCAAATTGTTTTAAAAAAGTAAACAATGGACAATGTATTATTCAAACAGTTTAGAATACTTGTTACTGAATGAGTGGTGAGTGTATTTTCCAGGCCCTTTTGTGCTTTATTCACATCAGTCACATCCAAAGAGTTGATAGAGGCCCCAGTAGCAGAATTGTAGCTTGCTGATCAAGATACAGCAGTTTATGCATTTAACGCTGAAAAGCCTTTTATCAATTCCTGTCTGTTGGCCCAGAGCTGATCATCAAACAAAGCATGCAGGATTTGGCCCACAGGGTGCTCCGTTTTGAAAGCACACAGCTGGGATTGCCAGCATAAGCAAATGTTGGCAATGTTTAACTCTGACAGAGATGCTCTGTTACATATGCTATGGGACTGTCCAAATCCCTGGCAGAAAATAAAGTGCCAGTGTTTAAGTAACCAAAGATTTAGATTTCCGCATTTGTTTGTTTTAGAACTTCCTCTAACTGTACTCCCAAGGATAGGTACAGCACTCGGAGAAGGTTGTTCTGAAGATGATTCATTGCCTTATCAAATAGAAATCAGCAAGACACAATTTCTCACATTCGTTGCAATTAGCTCTGAACTGAAATCTTTAGTCTTTAAAGGAAATTTTGACCATCCAGAGTCCTAGATCACTTTTATTAAACACTGAACCGTCCTCACTTTATCACCTCAGTATCTGCTGGTACTGGCTGTAAATCAGGAACTCAGATGAGAAGCTGCATCTATATCATGTTTACTGTGGCTTCCTTGTCTCCATTTGTTTAAATCGCTGCCTATAACACATTTGCTGAAATTGGTCCAAGAATGCTGAAGGGTGGCAAATTTATGTACATTTGACAAAGTGGGCTGCAACTAGATGAAAGTTATGAACAACAACCCCCACAAATAAAACCTCTTCCTTTGTATTTATCTTTCGGAAGCTCAAATAAACACCTGTTCTCTTTTCTGCACCATAACATACTCTAGCACAGAATAAAATTAAATTGAACCAGGAGACAAATGAAACTTAAAAATACATAAAAATCTAAAGGAAATCATAAAATTCTAAAGCAATATCTGCTCAACTTAATTTGCAATGCTTCTCAATGTAACTCATTCATCCTTTCACTCTGTACTCTCTAACTACAAAGCGAGCATTTCAAAGAACTTTTTTGTCATTTTTGCTAAAGCACTTTGTACAGTGTTGGCTTTCAACTATTAACAAAAATAACCTGTAACTAATGTTTATCTAATGCAAGACCCAAAAAGATTGACTTGGGAATGGATGGTCTATTTACTTAACTTTTGATGAGTACAAGCATTCAATCGTTAAAACTGATTTATTTCTAAATGCTCATTCTTCCCCATTTAATTTTCTGCCAGAAGTTACCTGCAGGTTAATAGAACAGTAAAGATGGAGTGGTCAGCTGCAGAATACTGAGCTGCAGGATTTTTACTGTAAATGCAATTTCAAAGATGAGTCTTTTGCACAAGCTTCTTTTCCATTCTTTTCTAACATTTTCTTGTCCTTAATTGCTTTTGGCAATATTCCAACATAATGAATTTTTCTCAATTTATATTCAAGTTTAGTGCCCCTGAATAAAAAAATGTACCTTCTTTAGTGCAGGACTTGTGCTTAGGAATAAATGTGACAGTATGAACAGCTGTAAAGCACATCTGAATTTCTAGCTCATCTTGCATGTAACCAAAGCACCACATCTTCACGAATCATACCCTGTTTTTATACTTCTCATCTGCATTAGCTTCATTTTCCAAATTCCACCATAACTAGCTACATTTCTTTACAGCTTTAATGTCCTGGTCAATCTATTCATAACAGTAATCCCTATCTTTAACTTTTCTTGTGTCTACTTGTTTCTCTATGTGAATCTTCAATGCAGGTATCAAATATATTTCCAAAGTTAGCTCACTAAGTAATTCGTATGCATTTCTCTTCACAAACACAATCACACCTGAATTTGGAAGTCACCAAGCTGAAGAAAGTAAAGGAACATGGAATAAATTAGAAATACATACAGATTAAGGTAAACAGTATTTCACCTCTTTTGTCATAAGGTACATCAGCCCAGTAACGACAATTGCAAAAATATTTGCCAAAAAGGAACACACATGTATGTCATGAGCCATCCTGTCTGAGGGCACCTATGATGTCTGATGGCACTAGCATCATCAGTGTCATTTCCATTTTCCTGGTATCGTAGAAATTTGTGCGCACATGTGTATGCACACATGGCTATGTATAACTGGGATCTAAAATGATAAAAGAACTATTCCAAACTGTGAAACTTCTTTTTTAATCTTAGCAGATTTTAAGTTATTTCTATAATATATCTCACAACAAGTATTTCCACAACTTTTAGGCAAAACCGCAAACTTTGCACAAAATAGAAGAAAACACATACGGGTTCCTTGGTAACTCCTTATTCACACAGATCCCTGCCTTTGCTAACACAAATGGTGGCATGTGAGCTCCACTTCTTGTACATTTTAGCTGCAACAGGGATGTGCATTCTACGATCATCGATGTAAGTCAATGCCTAATCTGTTCCCAGATGCTCTAGGTTTTCCATATTGAAATCAGAGTTCTAAAACTAGTATTTTTCAGATATTTTTAATTCCCTGCAATCATTTTTGGAATATGTTTTAAAAAGCATGAAACAACTGTATGCAGTAATTAGTACTTAATGCACCTTTTATAATCATCTGTTGAAAACACTTTCTAATGTCTGTCACTGTGCACTGCTCGCTCATTATATTTTGCAGCTATTTCATTTGGAGGTTTTAATTCCATCAAAAAAGCCTTTCCCTCCTAACAAAATCTTCACTTTCAGCAACCGTCTGTTTCTCAGGGTAGCCTCAAAATTTGGAACTTTTTTTTCAACACAAAAATTCAGCATTAATGAGTTGAGCTGACGACAACCTAATGATAAAGCCCTATTAAACTGGCTTCCTAAAAGACTGACATCAGAAAGAAACTTCCATGCAGCACCATTTGTCACTACATCCCACACATGGAAATTCGAACTGAAGGAGTGTCTGTCTTCCCTTGATTTTACTGAGAGTTTCATGAATAAATTTCTTCATTGGTTGTTTACTAGGTCGCCCATACAACACAAGGAGAATATGATCCCAAATGAGCAGCCTGGTAAATAAATTATTTCAAGCTAACAAAGATGTTCTAAGAAAACAGAGTACCTGAGTACATTTCTTTTTTCCAGGAATCCTCTGGGATACTACAGAAGCTCTTTCTTCTCTAGAGAGCTACAGTTTTAGACAGAAGACACGGCAAACTCTCTACCTTTGAAAATGTGAGTCCCAGCTATCAGAGAGGACTGTGGTCCTCTGATATGGTCAGCAGTAGTCTCAATATAGAATTAACCTGGTATCAGCTTCCAGAAAACACAATTTTTAAAAAAAAAATTTTTTTTTAAGTGCTAACATTCATTTTCCTTCCTGGAACTAGAAGTTTCACTTAAAAGTAAATCTCAGATTGTAATGAGTACTAAAATTGGAAATCTAGGAAAAATATCAGACTTCGTAAGATTTAGAAACGCTGTGTCAGTCTCAAAAAACCTTTCTACCTCACCTCATCTCTCTGAGCACATGGGTGGTCTACAGCTGCCTGAAGAGATCAAGGGCTGACCTAGAGTGTGTGCTGACATGACCAAACTATTAGGCACTGAAGATAAAAGTAGAATGCTAGGAACTGATGACAGAATTTGCTCTAATCACTTCCACTTACCTTGATAAAAGAGCAAAGGAAATACCTCTGTCTCAACTATTCAACTTGAGGAATACTGACTTGTTAGAGAGAAAAAAACCTGCAAAATAATGCTTTAAAACGTCTGTTAAAAGCCTCTTAATATACCTATGTGTGTCTTCAGTTATTTTACCTGAAGGTCAGAGAGAGAAGTAACCAGTATTTTTTGTTGGTTTGGTATGTAAGCACAAGAAAAGCCTAAAAAATACAAATGATACTTTATAGTTCAGGTTCACAAATCAGTCTGAAAAATAAACTGTTGCCCAAACATTTCAGTTTATTCCCACGACTGAAAAAACCAGATGTGTCGTAAGATAGCAGAGAGCTTGAAGAGCATTTGGGGGTAGTCCTCTTGAGAATACCAACTATTCCCTTAAAATCAGATTTTGTATACTTAGTACTGCTGCATGCAAAGCAATTTTTAAACTGGAGTTTACTTAAAGCAGATAAGAGACCAAAGCCATGTTTCAAACTGTTAGGACTCTCAAGTATGATAACTGACTCACCAAACAGAGTTTATCCAAATGACAGTGTCAAATCCCCACTGTTTGCCTGTATTAGTTTTAAGTGCCTTCTAATACCAACTGTCTTCAAAGCATGTATTACCAAAAGGATGAAAATAAAATTTCTTTCAATCTGCAATGTGTTTGGGAAAATACATATTACATACTGTGCCTGTGTGCATACTTGCAGTGGTCTTAGCCATTCCCCATCTTCAAAACAAGTTACCAGGAGAGGAATGGAACTTCATTTGCAAAGTAATAGCTGTCAAATGAAGAGAACTCAAGTCCTTCATCTTATTTCTATTGCTCTATCTTCGAGTGTCACACGTTCTAATAGCACCATAGAGACAAGAGCCTAGACCTGAAGAGACTACAAATTGTGAATCAATTTCTGACAGTGTTACATCACAATTACTCCTGTGCACAAACAAATAAACAAACAAATATCACCTACAATTTTTGTCAGGAAAGAATGGAAGTTGATTAATATCAAAACTTGTTTGTAGAAATACAGGCCAGGGAAAGTATGTAATTTTCTCACTTCTCTAAGAATGTTCACTAACCCAGTGTATTGCCTTTTTAACACCTTTTTCTAGAGATACTCTAATGCAGCATGTTTTCTTTGATGCTAACAGAACTGTTTGAATTTATGTCAGATTCTTTTCTACCTTAACATTACCAAGCATAGATATCATAGCTTCATTGTCAGTATAGAAACTAGGAATGGGTGGCAAAGAATAAGACAGAAGACCATGTTAGCAGTTTAATTATTTTAATTCTTGGTTTTCACATTGGTAGTATTAAAAAACTTGGGGAAATCTATAAAGAACAGTTACATACTTTAGTTGTATTTTTCGTTTGGTTTGGTTTTATTTCTGGGGTGCTAGACCTACAGTGTCCTTTATCTTCACCTGTGTAAGTCTTCATTTTCTTCCCCTTAATTTCTTAATTCTCTCCAAGGTGCTTATTCATCCAGCTAAATGTCTGATTTTTTTTCCTCTTAGTTGAAATATTTTTTCCCAATACATTTATCAATATACAAGCATTCTCCATATTCAAGTTCCTGAGCTCTGGGGCTGTTTAGCCTGGAGAAAAGAAGGCTGAGAGGAGACCTTATCACCCTCTACAACTACCTGAAAGGAGGTTGTAACACGGTGGGTGTCAGTCTCTTTTCCCAAGTAACAAACAATAGGACAAGAGGAAAACACCTGAAGTTGCACCAGGGGAGGTTTAGATTGGATATTAGGAAACATTTATTCACAGAGAGGGTTGTCAGGCATTGGAACAGGCTGCCCAGGGAAGGGGTTGAGTCACCATCCCTGGAGGTATTTGGAAGACATGAGGTGCTTAGGGACACGGTTTAGTGGTGGACTTGGCAGTGGTTAGGTTAATGGTTGGGCTCAATGATCTTAGGGGTCTTTTCCAACCTAAATTATTCTATGATTCTACAGCTGAATGTAGTATCTATTTTCTGTTTGAAATTTAAAACCCCACTATTATTCTGTTGGAGCGATAAAGGACTCAGCATTCCGATTCAATGTGAATCATGCAAAGCCATTTATTACAGAAACAAGCCTCCTTATATACGCAACTATTCCCTAATCACACATCCACGCTTCAAGCATGGATTCGCTAAATGAGTATCATGGGCAGTCCACATGCTGGAGCCCCACCGATGATAGGTTCGATGACTCACACCATGCTGAGGCCCTGTTAATGAAGAAACACCCCTCTTTCTCACAGCAGATTCTGTTCTCAGCTTCTCAAAGTGGCCTTGAGATTCCTTTGGGCCTGACTAATTCAACAACATATCTCCATCTAATGAAACCCCTCCACATTACTCTTCCATTGAATTTAAGCTAAATTTACTAATGATCACTTAATTCATAGTTACTTTCTCTGATTTACAGTTTTATAGTCACAAAATCGTTTAGGTGAGAACGGATCTCTTGAGATCCAGCCCATTGAGTCCAACCCCTATGCTCAAGCAGAGCCAGCTAGAGCAGGTTGCCCAGGACCATAATGCCTTCTTACTCAATGAAAGTAAGTTAAATTAACACCACATCTTATTGTTTCAGTGCCACTGAGGAGCAAAAACATCCTAGAATGCAAATACTAATAAAAGATACTATAAAACTCACTTTCTTTAATGTTGTTTACTAGTATTAGTCATAGCTAAAAAAAATCCAGACCTTGAAGTCACTGGCCAAATAGCTGCTCTACCAACAACAGTATAGTGAAAAGCACCTATGCAGCATCTAAAAACCTATCAGTGAGTTTGGGGCTTTGTAAAAGCACAGTCACTGCAAGTCATATCCAGACTACCTTAAGCTTAATTTACTCTCAAATTCATTGAGAGAGGAATGCAGAGTAAGGTGCAAATGTAGGTAAATACTCAGGCAGTCAACCTGTCAGAAGCTGTAGTCACAGCAGTAAGTCTGATACAGACAAACCCAAGATCAACACAGACAATGTAAATTTGATATCCAGCCTTAATATGTATCTACCTGCTGGAGAGAACAGAACTGATCAAATGGATGACTGCTTCTCAATCTAGCATCACATTTGAAGCCATAGCTGCTTTTAGATATTCTTTCAAAATACACAGGCTCCATCTAGTCTTTCTTATTGTAGAACAAGTCATACAGATAGTATCAAAGATTGGTTTTTAATTTTTATACTAGTAGTCAGAAATCACATGAAAAACAATCTTTTTTTTTTTTTTGGTGTTAGTGCATTAGCTCTCTAAACCTTAATTAGAAACAAATTTTTGATTTTTCTATTTGAAACAGAAGATGCTTTGTACATTGACCTACGTGTGTGTTTCTGCACAGAGATACACACATGCACACACTCCTTCCCTCCCCGCAAGCCTAGCATCATACAGAATACAAAAGAGACTGCGAGGGAAGAAACCCGAAACTTCCTCCTGCTGCTGTGCTAGCTTTGAGAGGGTTAAGTGAGTGTTCCTCATATCATACATTTGTACTGCCGGTTCAGATAAATGGGTTTCATTTTATTGTTTACTTGTACTTGATAAGGTTCTTGGATTGATTCCGGTGGCTCGCAATGCCTTCCAGGCACAGGATGTTATTCTTACTACTGCATCCAATGCTTTTCACAACGCAGTGGCTTTCTCTAAGAAAGGCAGGCATTGTGAAACCAAAATGTCAGCAAAATCAGTTTCTTCAGTTTTGTAAAATGAATAAAATTCTGTGAAATGAAATCAATTCTGTGCCAGCACAATAGCCATGACAACCAGAAACAACAAGAGAGCTGGAATTTTTTTTCCCCCTCTTCTATCAGTGTTGGACAATATGAAGGCACTATGGAATCCATGATTCGCTTTGTTAACCCACAGCTAGAGAAACATCTAAACATGTTATTTCAAATCACAGAAGCTGCTCTTCCAGAGTAGGCAAGCATTTTTTAACCAAATCAATTAGCAGCAGCAGCAGCAACAACTCAGAGCCCTATAATTGAAAAAGTATGTCTCTCTCCTCATACATCTTCATCTCAAGCACAGTTCATATCTGGTGAACTCCAAAAGGATTTACATGACTTTGCACTAGGAAATAACACTGAATCTGATTATTTCAACAGAAGACTAAAATCAATATTTTTTTGCATCATTTCTTCACCTTGTCACTGACTTGCATAGTCTCAAAATATCTGTATATCTCTGCATACCTTCATCTTGCCTACCATCTGTAATAATATGGGTACTAACACCTAATTATCTATACAGAAATTCTGGTAACAGTCCACATTAATAATCAACTATTTAAAGAACTTCATTTTTTAATTAATTCAAAGAAGCCAGAGAACAGATCTATCATCCAATCAGTCTTCTGATTGTTTTGAACCTCCAAGACTGGGCCCATGTTTTTGGAGTGTACAGAAATTCTTGCTAGAATAGCAATGCACAGTACTTCCGCTCATGATCTTATCAAGAAAATGCAGAGGTCATTAAAATAACTAAAGTTTTAAGATATTTTCCCACTTTCTTTGTGAATTTGGAGAATACCTATATAATTCGTCCGTAGGTTTCAAAACTAGAGAACCATCTCTGGTTTTATACATACACCCTGGTCAAAATCTGCTAGGACTATTTTAAACTTCTCCTGACATTTTCTTGAGTCTCATCCAGCTCTTTCCCCACTTTAGCCTGCTATAAATCGGAGCTTTGGGACTAGATGCCCAAAAAGATTACCCCATTGCACTAGCATTTGCATTACACCACCTGTCACGCACATCCTGCCTTCCTAGGGAATCCTGCCCCATGGAAAGCACCGGAGGCCTAACTTGCAGACGTGGTCAACGCTGACAGCAATATCTGTGAGCAGCAGTCCCTTCATCTGCCACAGCTGTCTTTAACAGAGCTTAACTGTCTTGTAGCAAAGGGAACAGAACAAATTACGTGTTATCTCCTCGGCTTCCACAACTCAGTAGCTTGTGTGCTCACATAATGCTAAGGAGATGGTTGTTAAAGTAAATAATCTCATCTGTGAGCTATGACTCACAGTAACTGCTAGAGGAGCATGAGGGTAATCACAGCAAGTACGAGGGAGCACAAATCAGAACCTTTACTAACCTAAGAGTAGTATTTACTAGGACTAAACACACTGCCCACAGAGGTCACAACCTAGAGAGTAGGAAATGCCAGAGAAAGTGTTTTCAATTCTGCCTTTCTTCAGAAGTTACATCTTCCCTCGCCCAAGGTCCATGGAGGCCACTAGCCCAGGTGAGGATTCACACCTCCACATCCTCTGTATGTGTATAGAATGGACAGTAGTAACTGATGCTTCTCATATCAATATGAGTTTTTCTAGGCAAACAGTAATAGCATCATATGGAAAAAACAAAAGCCCTACTCAGAGCATTACTGTCACTAGGCCTCAAATCCTAGAACCAGGAGACTGAAAAATAGAAAGAGCAGGGGCTCAAATCCTGCTCTCTGACATACTGGATGATCACTTACGTGGTATGATAAAATGTTGAAGGATGTTCAGGTCAAGGGATTTATGTCAAGAGTGCTAGTTTAGAAATACTTTTTTTAAAACTCTTTGGCTTACTGTAGAGCAATATGTTCAGCAACATCTTCCTACACCCAGGGCCAGTTCTCTTATACTCATGAGGAATTTCACACCTGTGCCTGAGCTTTCCTTTCAAATTAGCTGCTCATCAAGTCTATTACTAAACAAACATGAAGCAGCTGTAGCTTTCAGACTATGATTAAAATTAAACCCTTCAAATCCAGCCTAGCTTAGAGAACCTCTGTACAGTTGTTCTCAATTGATTAACTCCAACTGGCTCACTACTAAAACTAATCTGTTAATTTAACAGTCTGAAAAAAGCTTCAAATACAGAATTTCACATAAAGCAGATCCAAATGTTATTTCAAGAAAAATACAAAAAGATGATGCCACTAAAATGCTTAAAGAAAAATAAATAATTTATCATTTTAAATTGGGGGGAGGGGTTGCCTTAGAGTACTTAAACCATGGATTATTTTATTGATTCAACATTCATTGTTTTGCTTTGCACAGCACTGGGAAAAACAGAATAATGCCATTATTGGTCTTCTAAGAGAGGTAATGGAAGGTGCTAGAGAACTACAAACTGATCAGCCCACTCCCAGCTGCATGTGCTACCTCTGGCAAAGCACTGTGGGCTCACCAGAGGGCTGGGTTCCAGCTAGGCTATGGAATACCTATTCGATCTGAACTTTCCAGAATACACACCTGCTCTGTGCAATCAGTGAAATAAAGGAAAAGACAAATAGGGCTGATCCATAGGTCTGCATTGTCCTGTTTAATCGTGATATAATGCATAAAGTTACAGAGCTAGAAAGTTACCTACACAGTGAGCAAGTCTTCTACCCGAACTTTCGAAATATTTCAGGAAACACTTGCCTTTACAACTTCCCTTTAAGAGAAAATACAAATCTACATGAGGATTTCTCTGCTGCTAGCTGCAACTCATAAATATGAGCAATACTAACCCAATCACATACTATCCTTTTCCTTGTTTCTATTTTAGGTTGAAACATTTTGCCTCGAGATACACATCATTTTTACTGGTGTGACTAAAGGGCTGAATCTTCTCTATGTAATGATGTAGTTAAATTACTGGTATTTCAGTGGAACCTAAACAGTCCCATAAATGTACCTTCATTAGCATTCACATGACTCAGTTCTCCACCTGCTCACTGACTTCAACATTTGAAGTCTGACAATATCTTTCCCCCAAGATGGAGTTGGGTTTGTAGTCACTTTAACACTCTGTTTCTACCCCCACCTTCCCATCACATCCTATGATGCACACAAAGCACACAACCCCTCAAAAAGACACTCAGAATACCATTTAAACTGTACAAGACAATAGCCTGAGGTATCACATGATCCCAGCACTAGGGACCTGGGTCTGAGCCAAATGGACACATCGTAGTCTCCAAAACCTGGCACACAACTGAGGAAACTGCCTGATTCAGTTCTCAGGATTGTAACAGATTTAAAAGCCATGCCAAATTCATGTTAAAAAGTTAAAAAAAAAAAAAAAAAAAAAGAAAGAGATGTCTATAGCTCTTTTATGGAAGATGGGAAGAGATAAAAGGCAAAATTATGTGGGTTGACTATGTGTCAGGGATGAATGAAGGTGTCATGCAGCCTGGGTAGTGAATCTTACTGCCCTTCAGGAGGAGGAAGAAACAGGAGACCTCAAGTATCTGACCCTTCAGACGTCACCCAAGAGGATGGCTATATTGCATTTCTCCTGCCAAGAGTGGACCACAACCCCAGCAGTAGCCAAAAACATGTCACCAGTCCAGCCAGGATTATTCCCTGGCCTCTCTGCAGGGAGACACTTCATGGAGGTATAAGACAGTACTATGCATCCAGATAAAATGAGGACTCTGTCACCAGTATCAAAGGAGGCATTTGAAAAAAACAGCTGCTTCCAGCTGTTCTGCCTCTTTCCACTAGCAAGGGACTCACAGGTGACCTTTAGGAAACCACATCATGTCCCGATGACTTTCATCTGAATTGCACTCCCACGCTGATATGCTCCTCTGTGGACAACGTAAATTTGATATCCAGTCTTAATATGTATCTACCTGCTGGAGAGAGCAGAACTGATCAAATGGATGACTGCTTCTCAATCTAGCATCACATTTGAAGCCATAACTGCTTTTTAGATGTTCTTTCAAAAATACACATCACTGACACCAAGTCTGGGGAGTCCTGTCATGTGCCTTCATATGCAGGAAACAAGAGGTATCCCCTGCAAATATTCTTAGCATCTCTTATCAGCACCCACACCCCATGAAGCAGAGGGAGAAAAGACCCGGCACCTTCAGGTCAGAAGGTTGAGAGAGTTGCCAGGTAAAGCAAGGCAGGGGGTTTCACACAGCATCCAGGAGCCTGACTGCTCTCTTTCCCCATTTCCCTTTTTAGAGTTGTCACTGTCATTTAGCGGACGAATGCTCTATTTGCATGCGTGGGTACAGGTAAGTTGGGTTTTATGCTGCTACAAACCCTTGCTTTTTAACAACTATATTGCCTCGGACTCATCTTGATTCCACAGGGTGCTTTTCTTTCTCATTGCCTTTAGCAATCAGGTCACAGTGTGGTCAGTGTTTACGTTTGTTGTCTTCCTGTGAATAATCTGTCTCAGGCCATAACCCAAGCATGACACAGGAGTACAGTAAGTCTGAACTGACGCTGAAGCTTTCCAGACTGCTGCAGTAAACTACCGTGAATAGTGTTTCAAACAATATTTGAAAATATTATGTGTTTGTGAACCTTGACTATTATACATTGCTACCAAGAAGGGCAAGACTTCACACACTCCATCAGTCCCTGAGAAGAAGCCTAACCTATGCATAAGCATCCTCTTTTTTTTTTAATGACCCAGAACAGTGAAGGAGCACTGAAGGACTATTAAGAGCAGCCTGGCTTGCAGGGCTCACTTCTTGCCTTTCACCACAAGAGCACCAAAATTATTTTTACACTGAAAAGCCTGCTCTACTTAAACAACATGAGCCTGTTCCCTGAATTTCATCCCATTTGGGGGAAAAACAAACAAACAAACAAGCACACAAAACCTACCACAGTGCTCTTTTTCCTTTTTCACTCTAACTTCAGCCAGCTGCACTTGTCATCCTCAATATGTCCTGTCCCTGAGTGAGGGGTCCTCTGCACTTGCTGGGATAGACGGCCTTGCTCAGAACAGAGGGAATTCCCTTGTCTCTAGGAAAAAATGATCATAGATCCATACATAGACTGCCCATTGCTACTGCTGAAGACCCAGCAGTATGTTATTTCTTTTAGCTCGACTACTTGCGGCTTTCCACTGGATACTGTAGAAAAATGCATGTTCCATTCATGGATCTAGTAGAGGTAGACATTTTGTACCTCCTAGATATGGCAATTCTGGACACCTCAGGCAGTGATGGAACCCAAGCCAGATCTTGGTCATCTGCAACAAAGACAACAGCAAAACGGACCTTCCCAATGCTGAATTATTCACCTGGAGCCCAAAGTAACCAGATCCAAGATTGATCTCCAGCCACCAAAGGACTCAACACCTGAAGCAGGTCTGGGGAGCCCTTCGAGTCTAGTGCTCTGGCTGCAGCAGATCCTCACACAGACCCCTAGGGACTCCAACCATCAAACAGGCTGAAGAACAGTATGGATGTGGCTCAGTGCTCCATTAAGAAGTTAATTGTATGAACTACACCCCATCTACTGTACATGCCAGAAATTCTGCCTGGATTATTGCCTAGGACTCCTCTCCAGCCAACTGCTACTCTGGGATGCACTCAAACATCTTAAGCAGTCTCACAGACTTCACCTTTTAAGATCTAAACCAGATCATGCCTTGTCACACCATGGTTTCATGAAGCTGTGATAGGAAAAGGACTATTTTTATCTTCAGCAAATTAGATTTGGGATTTTCAGGAACAGGAGAGACCCCTTCAGCAAAATAAAGCTTAATTGGGAAACAGTATTTTGCGCTGCACCTAGACTGTAAGAAAAGCACTGATGTACGCTGAAGGTAATTTGTGGGGAAAACAACCTGAAAGCAGGTGACGCAGACTGAAATGTTCTCTCTCCTTTTCTCTCAGGATCAGAATATGGGAAGATCAGCAGTTTTAACTCCCACTTACTTACGTGCTGTGACAGGACACAAAGCAACAGATGCTGCCAACTCAAAGCACTCAACAATCATCAGTCAGGCTAAAACATTCACAACAATGTGAAAGCAGTATTTAAAAAAAAAACAATAGATAGTCTTCTTCTGTTCTGCCCTTCAAATTTTTGAACTCTGGCAATCAAGTGTTATGTCTCTTCATAATCATGAGGGACAGGAATTCTGGACTGCATTGTACTTTTCCAGTGGAAGTTAAAGAATCTGACATCATTCAATCGTTCAGGTTACTGCAGCTTTAGAAAAAAGTCAAGCTGCATTAGGGCGGTGAATGCTGCCATCTCTGGCTGCCGTATTTCCAAACAGTTTTCATATACTGTGCTAGGGGTTAGAAACTTTGTTTCCTAATGTCAAGAAGGAGGGGGTGATTGTAAACTCAGAATCTGTTTTGTTCTGCTTTTAGAAAGTATAATACAAAAAGTTGGACAAACCCGACTTACCAGATATATGATGGGCAAAAAATAAAAACAAAAGTACAATGAGATACCAGAGATAATCCTGATTAGGGTGAAGATATCAGGAAGCTCTACATTTGTCTTTCATCTCTTTAACTGCTTCAAAATCTAATAAATGTTTACATCATTTGAAGGTTCTATGGACAAAAAAACAAGTAGGACAACCTGAGTCAGGACCTCACAAAAGAGCAGCAGTTAAGTGTATTTATTCATCAAAAAAAAGACCACACAAAAAACCACAAGTGGGACCACTGTCCATTTACATTTTATGCGTTTAGAAGGAGGTGAGTGGACAGGGATAATGAACAGCTCAGAATTCCCTCCAGAGCATAAGGCTTTTTCTATCTTTGCCTAGATTATACCTACTCTTTATGCAGTAGTCTACAGGTCTCCCTTTCACATTCACAATTGCTAAGCCCATACAAAAGCATTTTTTTACAAGACATTCACTGCCAGTGCATTAGTAAAAATTGCCTTTTTGTGGAAGAGCATCTGCATTCAGGACAAATTACACAGAATCAGGAGCTATGGAGGATAAGAGGGGAAAATTACTTACAAAAGCTCTTCAAATTCAAACAGGCAATGAAAACAATCATAGCGAGTAAATGCTCCGGTCCTCTTAGAAAAAAAAAAATACAGAAAGAAATTATATCGCAGTCCTGGGGGAGAGGAAACATAATTTACAAGGGAAAAGGTGCACAGTTTTATGGCCAGGGGGACAGCAGCACTGAAAAAGAACACCCTGCCACGGATTCATTCTCCTTTTACGTTCTGCCAATTCATATCTCCATTGAAAATATAAAGGACACCCATGCAGTCTCAGAGGACATGGAGTAAGAAAAATATATAGCCCAAGAGAAAGTCACATACTTTTGCAGGGGGGTGAGGGGGCTCACCCTCAGTAAGCCACTTCTCAGAAAGAATGCTGTGAAAGTGAGGACACCCTTCCTAGACCATGTGAAACCACCTGTTTATTTCTTATTAAGTCACAGAATAATTTTTTTTTTTAAAAAAAAGGTAGACTTTTTTTAAACACTCCATTTTTAAAAAGGCACTAGTGAGAAGCTGTATTTAAATTAAACCTGATTAGAGGCTAACAAGGCACAATGACGACAGTGCTATGTATACATGAAACAGCAAATCTTTCCCAACGGATCTTGTGGCTTTCCTAATGAGATAAACAAACTCAACCACATACAACAAGGGAAACGACACTCGCTGGAGACAAGAAAAAAGGGTGTTCCAGAGAGGGAAAAGTCTGCATATGACACATAGCACAAAGTAGGTCACTTGCCACAAAAATCCTGTTGTGTTTAATTTATAGTTGAGTCCACATTTGCCCTACAGTACCAGTGAATAAGGGAAGGGAGTTTCAACTACATTTGCATCAAACATGCTAGCTATTTGTCAGGAAACATCAAAAAACATCAATTACACTCAACTTACAGAATCAAATTTCCATCCCATAAAATCTGAAATTACAGTATATAGCAATAAGTTGCTCCTTAAGCACTGGAAATAATGCAGTTTGATTTTTCACTCATTAGTGTCCCATGATTTACTAGGAGTTTTTTTACAGACTCCTTCCTGCTTGAAGGTTCCCTCCCATCTCTAGTAAGATGGAGAGCTCATACTGCAACTCTTTCCTCCATCGGGAAAGTTATACATCTTTTTCCTACTTACCTAAAAACAGTTTCAGAACTCAACAGAGTTCAATTATTGTTGTGGCCTGCACCTATCTGTTAAATTGGAAAAAAACTGGTCACTTAAAAAAATATTGGTAAAGAAACATAGACTAATAGGTAGAGAGACAAACGTGTTCATACACACACAAAAATTTTCCTTAGCACATCAGGATAAAAATCAGAGTGATCAGCGGAAAAGAATAACAGAATTTGAAGAAGTACCCATGCTAATGCATTTGGGCTGATAAGCAGAAACCAGAAGGCCTGAGCCCAAGTAAACACCACAGAGTTGGCATCTGCATGAGACCACTGTACATTCATGGTTGCCTCTTCATTACACTCAGTGTTCAGCAGAACAGGATTTTGGTGACTGCTCTGTCTCCCATTGCCAAACTGCAGAGCAGGTTCTCAATGTCTGGAGAAGCAGATACTGAGAAAGTGACCAGCTACAAAAACGTAGCTACAGTAACTTTTAAGAGCAACAGCACAGGAAAGTGAGGGAGAGATCGGGCAAGGCAGAAGCAGCTGAGAAGCCACAACCAACAAAGTGTCTCTGAACTATGTATGCTGAGAGTGGGAAGGTTGGAGCTGGGCCTCCATCGTGCCCCTGACAGGCTGAGAAACTCTGTTTTCCAAACAGGCTTTAACTACTACACCATAAGCTGAGAACTAGAAATACCATTTTGAGAATATCTACTTACCTGTGCTAAAAATCTAATACTAACACTTTAAGTTTTAAAAAAGATAATTTTAGGTCACATTTCCAATTTAGAAGTTATTTTAAAAGCATTTTCAGCATGCAGCGTTAAAAATGCCAAGAATCAAATCAGCTTTTTATTTACATCTGTCACATCACTGTGGTATGCACCATCATGTCCTGGGGATGCTCCAACACTCTCACACAACTGCTGCTGAACATTATGAGAAAAAGCCACAACATTCCATTGTATGTTCTTTGACAAAAAATAAAATGTAGTTGCTCTGGTTCTAACTCACATCAGAGTTCACTCCTTCTGTAAATGAGTAAACAAAACTATATCAGTTTTGGCTGTTAAATCAGCCAGCAGCTTAGATATTTCACAAGGGCCCCACACTTGTAAATGAAAGAAAAAAAGAAAGCATATAAACTATCTGTCACCTCTGCTATCAAGAGAACTAATTCAAGCTTCTCTGGTTTGGGGAGGTATTTTTATACCTCCTAACATAAATAAACAAGACAGAAGAAAGCTCCAAAGCACCCAAGTTTTTGCCCAGGCTCTTACAACTGCAGGCTACACACACGGATGCTCAGCCCTCCACTTTCGTCAATGCTGAATGTCTATAGCAAACATTGTTTGTAATGATCCCCTCCAAATGTGCATGATGAAAGTGCACATTTTGCAAATGACACCTCAGCCAATCTGCCCCATCTGCATGAGAGACAGCAAATGATTTCACTCTTCAGGCATTCAAAATAAAATGCACATGCGGCAAATTCCAAGCTGGCTGGAAAATCCAGTCATTAAAAAAGTGATTTGTTTTCTACATGTGCAAACACAAAGGCTCCATTTATTTCCATTGCCATTAAGAAAATGAACTGTTATATTTTTTAAACAATCATAGCCAGCACATTTTGGAAATGTTTTAATTTCAAAAATACTAACTAGCAAATTAGAGTTTAAATAGCTTTTCTAAAGTGGTACCATTTTAGATACAGTTTTCTGATTGATGGCATCGCTTTCTCCTGCAGGAAAAGGTTTTACTGTCTTTTGTATATACTGTAGTGATGTCTGTTTCTTGCTGGAGTCACTAAATTAAAGAAGAAATCTAAACTATGTGAATTTTAAATAAAATTATGTTCATTAATAAGAAGATACATTTCACATTCTGGGAGCCTGAAATAAACACACATTTCTTTTAAAATTAGAAATGTATGGTGTCTATCTTTCTGTATTTCCCTATTTCTCTTCATGATTGGTAAAACAGAACAGCAAGTAACAAAAATAGTAAACACAATTGATGTAGCCCCATCCTAAGAAAGTTTGTAAACATGCTTAACTTTATACAGAACAAGTTGCATAATTGAATTAATTGGGAATATTCGCAATGCAAAAATGCAAGCATGTGTGCAGTTCTTTTTAGGATCAGGATATTTAAGGGTGATCTGTACAGAAAACAGAGCTATTCATTTTTTTCAAATTTCTTAATCTGCATCTATTTTTGTGGCTATAGCAACATCTGGTGGACAAACAGCAAAACATAAAGCCTGTGTGCTTCCATCATGTGATACAAATATATGTATTTTAAAACACAAACTATTTGATTGCTTTTGTTTTTTTAAACTTACCAAGTAAAAGCAACAATTTAACTTAGATAATTCTTAATAACTTTAAACGTGTTACACTTCTTATAAAACACTTTATATTCTTAACCAAAAGTGGTCAAGGCATCTTTGTTTCATAACATACTAAAACACCACCTTTTCCTCTCCCATCTTACCTCTCAGGCAAGTGCCTGTGTACTCTGAAGTACTGGCCATGGTGTATCAAGATATACTGGTCCACTTGGTCAAGAGTACACAAATACCCACAAATGCTAAGGTTGCATGATTAAGCAATCAAAAAATAAATTCTCAATCACAAATGACATTGTAAAGTTAGATACAATAAAGACTTCCTGCATATTCACTCTCCACAGAATCAAAGCCTAAAAAGAACCCAAAATAAAACCCCAAAATAACCAAAACACTGAAGGACAACTCAGCATGCAAGGGTGAAGGTGAGTGATCAACCTGCTGACAGGCACAGTTTTTGCTTCACTCATTTCCTCCGTATTTTCTTCTAACTCCTATATAATTGCTCTCATTTTTCATGTTTCCTTTACTAAATTTTCTGCCTTGTAGGCATATCTTTAGAACCTGGGGGAAAAAAAAAAAAAATATTTCGTGATAAAATGAAAGTAAAATATAATTATAACTGTATTTACTAAAATTGCTTGATGCTGAGGTTAGCTTCAATTAATTTCAGATATGTTGTGAGAATGTAGCACGAAACATGAATATAATTGACCAAAATGTTTTAACAAGGAAAAAGCCATTGCATCTACCACTAAAAATGAGGACGCAAACTAAGGAACAACCATTGCATTATCGGTTGTCAAATTCTAAGACAGTATTGAAAGGTTTCTAGAAGTCAGGCAATAATCTCTAGAAATGTGAGAACAGAAAACAGAATGTACTTGGGGGACTGCTAGGAGTCTGGCTAGGTATCTCGATCTTGTGTTTTGAAATCTTCATCTTCTCTGGTCCTTCACATACAGTAAGATGTGTGGGACACTTGCAACCTGACTAGATCAAGACTTTACAAAATAACACTTCCCTGATTGCAGCTCCATGCAGAGATCAGAAGTGGTCAGCAAGCTGGCTGTCACTGCCTGCAGCTTTCTGTAATGCCTATTTTTTCAGCTTTTACTGGAAGAAATAATTGCAAGACGCAAGTTCCTGGGACTGGCAAGTCAATAAATCAATAAAGTCATGTGCTGCCTACTACAGCAACACACTGCTTCAGGTTATCCACTTCCCAAACACTGATCAAGGACACAACTGTCTTTCACTGAAAAACTACAACAGAAGAAGACACTAGCAGGGAAGTAGCATGTGCCAGAGACATAAAAAAAGTGTTCTGAATTTAAAGACACCAGCAGCTTGATTCAAGTATTGCTTTTGCTGACAAGCCCATGCCTCCTCCCAACTGCCTTCTCCCTAAAGCTCCAAAATCGAGGACTTGCCAAAATGTCCTGAAAGTCCATTGCTGTTGCTTTCATTCCACATGGCAGCTGTAACTTCTCCATTTTCACAGATAAAATTATGGGGTTTGTCATATTAGGCACATAAATAGAAAAGCATTCTGGTGAGAAGTGCCAAGGTCCTGGATCCAATCACAGTGTCTGCGGAAGACATCTGCAGTCATCCACAAACTCCAGGGTCAGCCACTGGGACATTACACATGCAGAGTTTCATCACCTGGCCACAATTTCAGTAATTTTAAAGGCTTTGACATAACCATATACCACGCATATGGCTCTTGTCACAGATGCACTCCCCACCTCCTGCCCCGAAAGCAACAGACCAATGTGCTCATGCACACGCCCCTTGGTTGACAGACAGGGCCGCTGACCAATGAAACACCTTGGTTGAGAGACGTTTCTGGACCACTACCATAGTCTGACCACTGCTCAGATTCCACTTCAGGTATAAAAGGAGCCCACCAGAGGCACCATTTGAGTTGGTCTTCCTCAGGACAGTGGGTCTGGTGGTTTATCCTGCATAGAGCGGGACACTAGCTAGGGAAATGTCTTTGGGGAGTAAAGTCACCTTGCCTAATTGGTAAGGCAATCATCTAGGTACTTTTGAGAGTGCTTACTTTCGATGAGTGGGAAGATGCACATTTTGAATCATCATTGTAGAGTTTTGGGATCCCTTAAATCTGAATCGGCTGTGTAGTAGCTGAACTCCTAACCAGCAACCAAGTCTATGTTGTATAATGTTGCAGTGCTGAATAATTTTTCTGCTAGCCCCGTTTCTAGTTGGTTTTCCACTGAACACTTCTACTCAGGATAAAGTCCGTTTGGAGCTTATCACCTGTCTAAACTGACTTTTGAGGTGTCTTTGCAACACTCAGTTTCCTAGTTGGAGAAGATACCTTTGGGGTGCTGAGAACTGGGAAGCATAGGTGGGTAATGAAATCAGAACCAAAAAGGAAGCAAACCAATGCAAGCACCTCTGTATTGTATACGTGTTAAGATTCATTCAGTTTCATTTAACCAGCTAAAATAATCAGCAGACAGGCTTTGGGGCACAAAGCCTCTCACGTTAGTGTGAAGTAGAAACAACACACTAAACATAAATTACTGCTCAAATTGGGAGTGTAATCACACGTACTAGCAAGGCCATTTACCTAAGAAGAAATAGTGATACCTCTTGAGAAGGTGGTAAGTTAACTGTGTGAGAGACAGCTGGTTATGCCCGCGGGGGAAAGCCTGAGGTAGACTTTACTCTGTGGAATAACAACTGGCTAAAAGGATGGGGAAAAAAAGTCATAAACCTCACTTTGGCCCTAGTTTGGCACGTTTCATTGACTTGAGAGCTTCAGTTCTCCAGCTTGTCCTCACAGACTTCACTTGAAGCTTTTGCTCCTGCATCAGCAAGGCCTGCCGCCCTTGGCATAGGGCACAGGGCTCTGCTGTGAGTCCATTCGATGTGCCTGTAGCTGCACAGGAACACCTGTTGCAACCACACACCAGAGGCGAAGCTGTAAGCGCTTCATTCCGTGCCGCTAGGGGCCTGCAGTCCTGCAAAGCGCTACAGCAACCGGTAGAGCCGAGCCAAGGGGAAGGTGCTGGGGGGCACGCTCTGAAACGTAATTTTAAATTTTTCTTGGTTTATTGTTCCCCTAAAATTCTGTGTGCAGGGAACACGGAGCGGACGCTGCGGCGCTGCCGTCTGCCCCCTAGGGGGCGCGCGCTCAGGAAGTAAGGGAACGAGGGCGGCCGAAGGTTGTCGCTCCGGGGCTTCCGTCCGTTCGCGGTGCGCAGTTGGGCGTGTCCTCCCGCGCTCGCCGTAGCCCGACATGGCGGAGTACTCCTGCGTGAAATCCACCAAGCTCGTCCTCAAAGGGGCGAAACAGAAGAGGTGAGGTGTGGAGTGGCTTTTCTGCTCTGCCACTGCGGCAGCCGCCGCGCTGACAGACCCCGGCCGGGCCCCCCTGCGCTGCTTTGGCGTCGCGCCGGAGGCTGCAGTGGGATGAGACCGGGCCGTCCCGTCCCGGGTGTGGGAATGGCCGGGGGTTCCGGGTTTTCAGCCCCTCACTCCCTCCTGGTGTCACCGACCCACTGCTGTGGGGCTGGGGAGCGGGACCGGGCGGCAGAGCTCGCCGTGGAACGGCCGGGTCGAAGACACCTTCTTATTTCCTTTGTGTCTCCCTTTGCAGCAAGAAAAAGCACAAGGAGAAGAAAAGGAAAAGGGAAGAGGATGCGGCCGAGCAACTTGACATTGTTGGTGAGCTCCAGGAGTCACGTGGTAGTGCGGGAATTGTAGGGGAGGGCAAAAGCTGAGGAGATTGGTGTAGCTGTGTAAACTAAGTATAGTCTCTGTAGAGATATATAACTGTTCCTCACAACATGTTATTTGTATGTTGGGATCTTCCTAGACTTCAGGTGGAAATTCTGACACCAACAGAATGGATTTTCAACTTATGTTTTTAGCTAAAGTATGTTCTTATATAATCTCAAACCACTTATTAGCTTGGATCTTTTTTTCTTCTTCTCCCCCTTCTCCCCCCCCGCCCTGTGCGGTGTTTGCTTCAGGAGGAGAGACTTTCTCTAGCACTGTAGCGCTGTTACTTAATGAGTGCATTTCTATGTATATTACTTATATCTGTTACTATGACTTTAAAAATTAGCGATTGATCACCTATGCTTCCTGTGCTTACTCTGCCACTAGTTACTTTCTGACGGCCTTCTTTAGTTCACTCAAACCTTTGGTCCTTTCAAAAGGAAAAGAGTTTTGGTTAGTTTGTTTATTTGTTTTTTGTTTCACATACTTGCTTGACTGCTGTGATGTGTTCATATTACAAATTTGCTGCTGTTATTTGAAGCTGAAGGCACAAATATTACCAGTAACAAAATGTAACTTTACTTTTTCTTTTTTCGTAAAATAAAAAGATCAAAGTATGCATACTCATGAGTGGTAACTTGACAGACTATTGCCCTTTGGCTTTGTCATGTCCTTGATTGATCACAGCTCACTTCTCAAACAAAACCAGCTAAAAACTAACCATAAAGTTATGAGAGATACAGACGTATACTGTAGCACAGCACACAAATTACAGGATGAATGTCCTTTTTCTATTATGTGTGTATAGGTGTAAGCTAAAGCAGTGCAAGGGCAACTCATCCTTGGTCCTGTGTTACAACAAATTATGATACAGGAGAAAATCGGTTGTTGTGTCTTATCCTAGAAGAATGTTACGGATGTTCCACATTTTTTATTTAGCCAGATTTCAAAAACTGGGAGAAATTTGGAAAATTCATACACCAGTCTATGAACCCTGACCGTATAGGACAAGACAATTAGCTCCATGTGTTGTATAAAGATAGGGTGAAGATTATTTCTGCTGAAGGCAGATTGTTGTGTCAAATTTACCATGTCAAAAAAAGACATAAAATTCCAATTAATTAAAAATAGTTATGATCTTAATCGGTAGAAAATATCTCTGACGCGGTACACCAAAAGAAAATTCTACTGTTAGAAAATTATAAAGGTAATAATTCTAATTTGTGCGCCTGGGTAGGGCTGCCTTTAACTTGGGTAGAATTATGTGGAGCTCAAACATTCAAACACAGATTAGCTAATCTCTTTGTGTTGGAAAATGTAATAATTGGATATGACCCCAAAGCTGCAGGGAGCTGGTCCAGAGGGAAAAAAAAATACCTTCCTTGTGAGGTGCATTTTTGCTGGATCAACTGAATGGATCAACTTCCTCTATGGACTAACATAAAAAAAGGATGAAGCACAAGAGCCTGTGACTGGGGATGGCAGGGAAGGTGCAACAGCAGGACTTCATTTCAGCACCAACATCTTTAAATTTGCTCTGTAGTATAATGCACAAAGATCTTGAGATGCCAATAGCAATTGTATCTTTAGAATTTCAAATCTCAGAGAAGATACAGAAATATCTCTTGACCACTGCAATCAGATGTTGTAATTACTCTTAACTGTCATGGTTTTGTATTTTAGGAAACTGGTGGGCTGTCAGTAATTTTGGTGAAATTACAGGAACTATAGCTATAGAAATGGATAAAGGAGCTTACATCCATGCCCTCGACAATGGCTTGTTTACACTTGGAGCACCACATAAAGGTTTGTTTTGGGAAACTTGGAATGAAGCATGTTTAGTAATGAAAGGCATAAAAGAATAAAAGTAGCATCACTTAAAGGCAGGCAGTTTTATAGCTAGAAGCAGTTTATTACAAATAATGCAGTAATCCTAGTTGTACCATGCAGATGATTTAAACCTAATGACTACCAATCAGTTTCACTTACTTAGTTTCTTGCTGTTTCATGTGTACAATAAATTGAACTGCATTGAGGATGATCACCTGTTAAAGGCCATACCACTTTCTGGATAAGAAGCAGTATAGCTTTTATTAAATACTATAGAGTCTTTATGGTGTCAGTTGAAGAGGGAAACTCGAGGCAGATGATTTTCAAGCCTTATTGCAGCATCCTCATCTTAATATACTTGTTTTGTTGCTGCACAAGTGGGCTGCTAATGTGGCAGCTTGTCCTTTGAATTTGAGGGCCATCCATCAGACAAGGACTATTCCAGAAGCCTGACAGTGTGTTTCACCTCCAGGGAGAGATCAAAGCAACAATGGCAATATTATCTCACTTTGGTTTTGAGGGGTGGAGAGGCTAGTAGCTTTTAGGATACCGAGTTAGTATTATGATTCAGCTATGGTAACATTTTGTTATGGAAAAAATAGCATTACAAGGAGATAGGTTTTCAAAGCCACCCGGAGAATTACAAAATATTCTTGGCTGTAAATTTCTTGACACAAGGATTGTCTTTATTCACGTTCATAGATTTAGAGTGCTTTGAACAAGACAGAAAATAATGAGCACCTACATTGCTTTTTGAAAAGTGAATATTCAAAAAAAGAATTTTTAAAGAAATTAAGTATTGCAGCTTTCCGTAGTACTTAGCAATGGTTTGTTTTTTTTTTTTTTTCTGTAACTGCAATATCAACAGATTAAAATATATTTAGTACCTGATACCTAACTAATGGAAAATTCATTCCACAGATGATGAAGGCCCTAGTCCCCCTGAACAGTTTACAGCAGTAAAATTGTCTGATACAAGGTAATTACTGTAACAAAATGTTACAAGTTTTGATACTTGTTAAGTTTGTTTCTCCTGTGAATACATGTTTGAATATTCTCTTGAAATACATTACCTGCTAAGAATGTATCTGTGATGTGTTGGATATTGTGAGTTGCTTGAATGAAAAATATTCTTTATTGTTTTCCTGCATTTTCTCTTTGAGGATTGCTCTGAAGTCTGGTTATGGCAAATACCTTGGTATAAATTCAGATGGACTTGTTATTGGACGTTCAGATGCAATAGGATCAAGAGAGCAATGGGAACCTGTCTTCCAAGATGTAAGCTGCTTGAAATAATTCATTTTATGTTTCTAACATTTGACTGTATTTTGATTTCATCTATATTGATATTCTTTGTGTAGTAAAAGCCTTTTGCAGTCTGTTCCGTATTGTTACTTTTAGTCTTCTGTTTTCCCAGCTGCAATGCATTTACTACAATCGGAAGTTCTTAAAATACCTCAAGTTACTGCATTTTGGCAGCTATAAGCATCTTAAGAATACAGGAGCCAGCAAGTCATCTGGCTAGCTATTGAAGTGTTCATGTAGAAAAGAATAAAACACATTTATGGAGTTTTGTGGTGTATTGTAAAGGATAAATGTTATGAATCAAGGACTACATACAAACTCTTTATTCTAACAATATGTGATATTGTTTCTGCAGAAGAAAATGGCATTACTGGCAGCAAATAGCCGTTTTATTAGGTGTAATGAAGAGGGAGACATAGAAGCCAAAAGCAAAACTGCAGGGGAAGAAGAAATGATAAAGGTAATCTATGACTTCTATAATTAATACAGAGTTGGCATGGATATTCAAAAGACCAGGTGTCTGTGTGCTACAATTTACTGTTAATACAGTTAAATTTTTTTTCTATAAGCTGTCAAGTGATTTGGCCACAAGAAATGCAGCTCTGGAACTCATTTGTCTAAACTGTCATGCTTCCAGTAGCGATACAAAGCTATTCTACCACTATGGAAGGGCAAGATGTTGGGGAAGGACCATTTCTATGATATTCCAGATAGTTCTGAACAACTTGGTACAAGAGAGATTAATTACAACTGCGGCAGGGACAGAGAAGTGTTTATCACAGTGATGCAGAAGAGATCTTTTAAGTGAGAGATCTTGACTTTATCTGGATATGGAAAGTATATCTGTCCTTCCAAATAGAGATACTTGTCTACTAGTCAAAGCAATAATATTTTTAAGACAGTCTCTGAAAAAGGCATTTTACCCTTTCTAAAGTGAAGAACTGTAATGGTGCTGCTTTGAGATGAAGGAGATTGTTTTACAGTAGTATCAAGGATTGCACTTAGTATTTCCCATACTTCGCGCAGTTGTTGCTTTTATTGTAGTTTTCTCCAGCTGCGAATTAAACAATTTGAAAGCTGTGAACTTAAAGTCACCGTGACTCTCATTGTGTTGTGAAGGGTATATTATTGTCTTCAAGCTGTACCTTCTGGTTTTAAAAATACAGGCATTTTCTGGTTTGTTTTGTTTTTCTCTCAATTACTAGATTCGTACTTGTGCTGAAAGAGAAGCTAAGGAGAAAGATGATGTTCCACAAGAAGACAAAGGAAATGTTAAACAGTGTGAAATCAATTATGTGTATGTAGTTTAGAGCTGTTACCAGGCTCAAGTACCTTTTTTCCTTTCTCTTTGGGGCTGCCTTTGGTGGAAGGGCCAAAATCCCAGCCTTTCACTCGCTTTCACCTCAGCAGGACAGGGGAACAAAATAGATGAGAAAGCTCAGGGGTTGGGATAAGGACAGGGAGATTATGTACCAGTTACTGTCACAAGCAAAACAGACAACTTGTGGAAAATCAGTTAAATTTCTTGCCCTTTAAAGCACATTTAGGGAGTGAGAAACAAAGACAAAAGTCTTGCCATCTTCACCCAAAACACTCCCTGATTTGTCATCCTAGCAGTTAAAGAAGGGGCTCTTTAGAACTTGTAACCATGTCATGCCAATCATTTAGGGCTCATTCTCACCTAGACTACCAAAAAAAAACCTGAATAGTTTTCACCTACAGAACTTAGTTACAATATTGGATACTGTGTTGGTTTGCTGGATTTTATTAGGCCAGTTGCCTCCTGCATAACAGAAGATTCGTATCACAACTGTTGTTATATTCAAACACAAAACTTGAAAGAAATTACACTTTTTACATTTTCCCCCCCTTACAGAAAGAAATTCCAAAGCTTTCAAGACAAAAAGCTTAAAATAAGCAAAGAAGATACAAAAGCCCTCAGAAAAGCCAGGAAAGAAGGCACTTTTCATGAAATGCTGCTTGACAGGTACTTCAGAATACAAGTAATAATGTACCAATTGAAAAACTACAGGGAGGTGGAATTACAGTAAACTTGGGGTACAAAAAAAAGCCAGATTTCAGGGTTGTGGGGTGTTGAGCATTTCCTCCCTGGCCAGTGCTCTGCCTGAGTTCTGGGGTTGGCTTTTTGTTGTTGTTCTAAATTTTTTACTTCTCTGCAGGTTTTGATTTACTCAGAAATCTTTTGAAAAATCTCTTCAGTAGGTTGTTAAATTTGTTTAGTACGAAGGAGCTGAGAGAGAAATCTTTTTAATAACAAAAACTAAGCTAATTTTTAACACTTCCAGTATTTGTGGCACCACAGTATTCTGGAGATGGGAATGCTGCATTTTAAAGAGAAATAGCATTTCTTAAGAACAGTCTTCATGTTATCTAGTGAGCTGAGACTATAGAAGCTGTCTTGAACTTTTAAAACATTTTGTATTAGTATACAGTATAAATATTTGCATTAATTCAGTGGGTGAAAATGCAGAAGACTATCTTATAATTGCAAGTGATGTGATAACATTCTTAGGCCATCAGTATCAGTTTCAAATCATGCTGAGTCTGAACTGCATTCCTCAGAATGGACAACACACAATTCATGATGAATTGAAGGGAAAGACAAGGTTAACTGGTGTTAGGCTTTTATGTGTGCTTTGAAGTAAAGTTTAAGAAAAATTGCTTTCAATGCTTCCTTGATGCTTTGAGGCAGATAGAACACACAGATTTAATCATATTTGGTCTTAATCTAAATCTTGTTTTGTTATTCTTTCCATACAGGAGAGCAAAAGTGAAGGCTGATAGGTACTGCAAGTGACAACCAGTGGGTCCATTTTCTTCTGCATCTTTGACAGGGTCAAATTGAAAACAAGAGTAAAATGTTTTATAATTTATTTTTCATTGAAGGTGTTTTGCTGATGTTTTTATTACCTTATTTTTAAAGGATTGCCTGAGAGCTATAATTAAGCATCAAACTAATGTTGTCTTTCAGTAATGAATACTATTAAGTTTACTCTAAAACTACATGCTGTTGAAATAGGGAAATTATTATTTAACGGAGAAGAAATTGACCCTCTGAATGTTCCAGGGTTGATGAAAGGAATCTGAACTTAGACAGGGCAGAAGACATTAAGAGCAGAAGAGAAAGACAGTGAAGTTCAAAAGTAAAATGTCATTAACACATTGAACCATCAAGAAATACATAATTATATTGAACAAGAAGTAGTAACTGAAAATGCACCTCTTAGAACACATTCTGCCAAATCCTGAGTAGGACATCTGTGGAGTCATCAGGTGAGGACTGGCCCAAAAGGTGCAGGGTCTGTAAAACAGTGTTCAGAACAGCCCCACTGTTCAAGTTGGTAAATGGCGTAATCCATGTGCCAGAAAAAGTGTTGACGAGTCACAAGAACCGTGTTACAAATGAAAATGCTGATGCTTCATAAGAGAGCTCTTCTGTGTTAGCAGGCTGCTTATTTTACAAGAGGGGAAAAACTGATTTTGCAAACTTGGTGGTTTCTCTATGGCATGGACTTCAATTAAAACAGCAGGGACTCTTTTTAAGGTCCTTTTTAAGGTCATAGTATAATACACATTCCAAAGATCTCATACCAAATAGTTATCCCCATCTGTTCTGATTACCAAGAAGCATTTCAGTAACAGCCTCTCCATAGGAACTACCTCAGAACAATTGCTTACTCTCTTCACAGCTTCTCTAATCTGTGTCACAAAGGTTACTTGTAACATTGTTGAGGATTTTTATGGCAATCATTTGAATTGTCTCCGTGGAGCTTCTCTTACCTGTCAGTTTGAACTGCACACATAGTTCAAAACTGTAATCTTTTGCAAGATAATGATGTGTCTAGAAAGAACACAAGAATGGACCAATGAAGTCTAGTCAGTAATGGCAACTGAAATCAGTCTGATTTCATAGGCTGTTGGTCTTGAGGAGGAAGCACAAAGAATTTAAGTACATCATAATTATTTAAATCCTCTAGTGGCTTTTCAGTGTGAAAAGTAATTATAGCTGGTTAGGGATGGCTAGCTTAGTAATAAAAGCTTTCGTTTTTCAAAGAATTAAAAAAAAAAATAAGAATACAGCCCATACAGATCTTATGGAACCAAAAGAATTAAAACTCCACAGGCTGGCCACGTTCATGATGTAACATAGGGATTCTTAGAAATGTTTGCTTCTAGAAAAGCAAAAATCCGAACCTTCCCCTCATGGCATTTTTAAGCTTTTCCTTACCCAGCTCTATCCAGCTGAGTAGAGAGATTTTTGCCACTGGGCTTTTTTCCCTAAGGCAGCAGCACTCCCTCTTTTATATATGTTAAACCTACTATTCATTTAAGACCTATTCTACAAGAATAGGCATACTCACTAGTTCTTGCAGGAATAGCTGGTTTGGAATTAGTTCCTTTTCTTCCAATTTTAGCTTTTTCTGCAGAGGGAGATATTAAATAAGAAATCAAAATGCCCCCTCTGGGGAGTGGTTTGTGCAGCAATACTGGGATAGTGGCCAGATCTGTGGAGACGTTTCCTGTCATTCCAGTTGCTGCTTAATGCTGATAAAAGTTCTGTCAGAATGTGGAGGAATTAAATAAAAGCAAGGTCTATGCTGAATGAAAAAAAAATTACTAAATTGAAATTATCAAATGAGAATTTTTCCTTCCATTTTTTAGAGGTACAAATGGCCTCTCTGGAAGCAGAAGTCTGCTGTGCTGGTGGAAAGCATGCTGAAATGAGTCCTCAGAATCCGAAGAAGAGCCACAGAAAGGAGCTTTCCATTTCCTATTTATCGATGTAAATGGGAGAATGCAAGGTGTAGGCACTACAAGCAGTTCTAAGTGATAGAAAAATGGAACCGAGAGGCATGTTTGTTACAGGGCTAGGAAGAAGGGAAGCAAAGAGATGCCAGGCTGCATGAAATGAAACTGTCCCCAGTACAAGGGGAAGTACTGGAGTTAGCAAGGGACTGGCTGCCCTGTGGGGACTAAAGACTTTACAGTAGCAATGGGATTGCCCTCTGTGTTGGGACTCATGGTACGCTAGTGTCTTGCTAAAAACAGTGTCCTGAAATAACACAGAAGCAGGGGTCTGGGGAAGTCACTGGAATTTTAGTCCCAGAAAAAGGAAATAGAAGGTATGACAAAACAGTGAAGATCAATATGTGTCTTAATCTGTTCCTATAAGGAGTCCATTGGGGTATTTTCCCACTGGAAGCATTCATGGAGTCTTCTTGGTGATACTTGGCAGTAGTGTTAGCACAATGAGCTTTAATTTAACTGAAATGGAGAGAAAAGGGGAAGTAATTTGTGCAGCCTGAACTTCTGGAAGAAGCAATAGAACTGGGTAGTAGCAATACAGTATTAGATGGATGTGTGAGAAAGTAGAAGGGTGGACGTTTGAAGTACTGGTATCAGTGACACCAGCTGTCACGTAGGACAGTTAACAAGTACACTGCACATCTTAAGCAGCTTTCTTCTTCTGCCTTAACCTAGATTTCACTGACAGAAGAAACCTAGACAATAAAATTAAGTGCCTAACGTACTGACGTGGACCCTGGAGGTGAGGCGTTCTGATAGAACACAGCAGGATAGCCATAGTGAGAGAAACACAGGTACTGAGAAATACAGATACTGGAGGATGTTAACTATTCCAGAAACTTATAATTTCTTTACTGGTGAATGAGCTAAACCAAAAGTGCAAAGAGGCTTTAAAAAATTAAGCTGTGAATGTGTACCATGGTATATTTTTTTTTCCTTCAGAGCATTCAGAAAGAGTTTGTAATATTCCAAAGTCTTCTATTTCCTACTGTTAAAAATGTCCTAAGGACAGTAAAGCATCTAAAAACCTGTCTGCTCCAGAAAATAAATCTGAGCAAAAGAGGCTGAAGATGTTTAGCAAGTAACAGGACTAACTTTATCTGCTAATTTCTTACCATAGACCTTAATACTATCTTCTAGTACCTACAAGTAGATATAAAATTACTGTCTCGCAGGTATGTTTTCGATTAAAAAAAAAAAAAAGGCTGGGCCCTATAGAAACTGCTTGATTTCTGTTTTCTATTTGAGAAAGACACTCTCATTGAAATATCAAGGTTTCTCCTGTTAATGCTGCAATTTTCCTCATTTCCTAAATTCCCTGATTGGTTCTGTATCTCTTTCTACTAGTGCTTAATGCTTTTCTGCCTTGGTCTCTAAAGCTCTGTGCAATTCCCATCTTAAGTTCTGAGCCAATTCCTTCCTACACACCACAGCATACCCTTCCTTTGCCCAGGGCTTTCCCACCTCACGATGCATTTCCCATATCCTTTCCTGTTTCTTAATTTCTGCAATGCCATGCAACATTCCAGTCAACCAGCTGCCAAGGACTTCCCTTCTTTTTCTTCCCACCCCGGGTTTGTTTAAAGAGAGTTAATTACACATGGAATTAAGTCACAACATGAAAGACTCTATTGCTGCTTTTCTGTGTGTCTAATAACACAACATATCTCGGGCAGTGCATGAAGCACAAGACATGAACTAAAATACAGGCATCCTGGAAGGTTTTTAGTATTTATTCATGGTGCTTCCAACAATTGTTGGTAATATATACACTCATTATACATTCATTTGCTCACACTAAAATTATACCTTATTCAGCTGCTGGCTTGTACTTGATATTACAACATATACACCACTTACATATAGTAGTGAATAAATAATAAACAACAAGCTTAGACAGATGCATCTCAAACTCTGTCTTTCTCATATTAGACTGTCTCTCCAGTTGCTAGTTTCCTAGGCTCTTAAGCAGACAAGGAGAAACTCCTTCCTAAAGAAGGCACCTTTCATTACCATAAAACCTGCCTAAAAAGTCTCCCAAGGCCACAAAGTAATTAAAACATTACAATATTTACCACGTGAAAACTGGTGCCACGGGTTTGCTCTCAGTAGTGCCTTAGAGAGCCGATTTTCCTTCAGATCTCCTTGTGCGAAGCTTCTGTCTTTTGGAAATACAGCTGAGAATCAATACCTCTGCTTTATTGAAAACCAAAAGGAGGACCGGGTAGGCGGTGGAGCGGCCTGGGCGGCGGACGGGCCCTGGTGCCTCCGCCCCGCCGCTGCTGCCACCTCCTCCCGCCTCTGCGGGGCGGGCCGGGGCGGGTCATGTGGCCACCGCCCCGGGGAGCGCCGGGCCGGAGCCGGGCGAGGAGGATGGCGGCTCGGGGTCGGGGCTGGGCGCTGCTGTCGTCCGCTGCGCTGCTTGTCGTGGCGGAGCTGGTCTGGGCGCCGGACCCGGTGAGCCTGGTGGCGCGGGGGGAAGGGACGGGGTCGCCCCCGGCTCCTCTCCGGGGAGGCGGAGAGGGGGCGCGGCCGGGCCCGCCCGAGGGCTGGCGGGGCTCCGGCGGGCCGGACGGGTGTGCTGGGGGACAGGAGGCCACGCGTGTTTTTAAATCCACGGGTGTAAATCGAAGGCGGCGTCGCGCTGCCCTCGCGGACTTCGGAACTTTTAAGTTGCCCCTCTGGCCGCCGGGACAGGTCCTGGTGTTTATCGGGGTGTTTGACGAGTCCTTACTCGCTCCTGCTTTCAATTTCACATACATCTGTAACGTAGATAGTGTAACGTTGCACTGAAACAATGATTTTTTCAAAGCAGAAATCAATAAGAGTTTACTGAAAGTACGCACGCTTTTTAATCTGCTGGAGCTTCACCCAAGAGGAGAAGTGTAGAGAGGGGGGGCTTGGGGTGTTGGTTTTGTTTGGGTGCTGTGGTGGTGGTGTTTGGGGATTTTTTTGTGGGGTTGTTTTGTTGTTGGTTTTGTTGTTGTTGGTTTTGTATTGGTTTTTCATGACTAGGTAAAGTTTTTAACTTTTGGGGGCATTGTGAAGTCGGGGAGAGGGGTAGTTGCTTGGAACAGGCTGATTTCCATCTCCTGGGCATGCAACTGCTGTTCAGCCTCCTGATGTGTTTTTTATCTGGGAGGCACTCCTTCGTCTCTGCAGTTGCTGAATCTACTCATCCTCTGTGAAGAGGACATGTTATTAAATATTTCTGAATTTCAGAATATTCTTATCTGGTTTAAAGTATTTTGGGATCACACTACTTGCTGTATTATTTTGTGTTTGCTCAAAGACTTTTCCTAACAAATTATATTGGTCTCAGGAAAACAAGTATGGCTTTGGGGAGAGAGGCAGACTGTAGGAAAGGCTTTGGAGGACTGTGGACATCTAGATGACCCACGTTCCCTTAATATCTTATCTACACAGAATTAGGCCCTCTTCTGTGCACCCAATCCCACCCTTCCCATGAACAGCAGCTTCCCATGACTCTAAGCCAGTCTCAGCTTAAAACACCTGAGCTAAAAGCTTCCTTGGGTGGGGGGTGGGGGAGAAGATGCCAGCTACCAGAAAAGTCTGTCACTAGAGCTTGATTTTGCATTTGATTGCACTCAGTACATCTTTGCACTTGCACAATATCCGCTGGGTGTCTGGGTTGTGGGTTGTGCTGCTCTGCAGTGCCATGTCAGGCTTGGATAGTTTATGTTTGGTTGAGATCCTGGGATGCATCATTTGCAGAAGAATAAACGACGATTGTTGTCTTCTTGTGTGCAGCTGGTTGGGTTATTTTCATTAACAAAGAACATGGAAGCTAAATGCTATGAATTACGTCTCGGTGGTGCAGACTGTCCATTCCTTTAGCTTGCGGGTAGGCACCCTTGGTCGTAATGAGCTTTTTATCCATACTGTAATTTAAGCTGGCTCATTCCCCATTTCTTCCATGCTGCAAGAGTACTTTTAACTTCTGTGTTCAGAGGGGTGAACAGCGTTGGGACTGCTGCAGTGCGATGGGGCTGCATTGGCATCATCCTGAAAGGGAAGAAGAATAGAGAGAAAAATATGTTAGACCAGAGTTCATAGAGCAAAAGATGCTGAATAGAACAGATAATTTTTTCTGAAAGAGATTGAGTGCCGTGTCCTTAATCTACGAAATTATATTTCATAGATCAACAAGGTCATTTTATTTTTTTTTTTTAAATATGAAGGTGAAAACCACTGAATATTAAGGAGGGGTGCCAGAGAGGGTTCACGTAGATGTGTATATGTCTGAGCGTAGTGAAGAAACTGTTAGTGCTGCCATTCTTTAGATAGGAGAAGCTACTTTCAACCTATTTCACAGTAATGGAGTCAGGCTAGGTTTTAAAATATTTACTCAGTACTTACTAAACTATGGATTAATTTTCTTTACTGCAGTGAATAATGGCTGTTATTTCTTCATATTCCACCCCCCCAGGTAGCTGTTCCTCTTGGCAGTTTGTTAGCTATTTGGTTCCTTTTCTGCTCTACTATTTTTTCATACATTTGGTCATAATATAAATCATCTGTGCTATTTTCATTTTTTCTTATAATTTCCATTTTTCCCCATATTGTAGCACTTTTTTTCCCATTATGTTCTCTCTACGTGTTTTTCTGTTATGCTGCCACAAATCCATTTTTGTATCATTACCAACATGCGAATTCAAAAGTCAGCAGTACATTATCTAATCAAAATATGCAACCTACTAGTAAAAGGCAATTAAAGCAATAAAAAAAGAGAGCCATTGAACCACCATTCAGGGATAGCTGTATCCCTCCTAGGCTGTTCAATGCATCTTTGAAAAGCAAATTTATAGTGATATCCTCCTGCTTGGAGCCAGCTTCTGCTTTCTGGGAGAAAATGAAACACAAGCTTGTCACATTGGAAACTCAAGGCGATTCTCTCGTGCTGGAAGGCTCCTCCTGATTCTCTGTGTACAGCATTTATTGTTCCTCTGCAGAAGGGAGGATCTCACTGACCACAGCACTAACTTCATAGCTGCTTATTTCATTCTGGTGATAGAAAGCGCCTGGTGGTTTTTCTGTTGCCGTAAGAAAAGTGTTTAGGTGTCTCTTTTCTTTGACCTTGTCAGAAGAGTTTGCTGTTAGTCTTTAGCTGATTGCAAAAGGTAATAATTTTTTTGTTCCTTGTTAGAACTTGGTGTGAAAAAAACAAAACCAAAATTACTTGTAGTTTTCTGGTCATCTTGACATCTTTTTTAAATCATTGCTTATATGCCAGCATATGTTAGTTTACCTAAAGAAACTGTTCATAATCTTGGCTTTCTTCAGCTATTTCAAATCAATGCTAACAGTTTTGGGAGTTGTACAGGCTGTTTGTGGGATTATTGGTTTCTTTAGCTTACTTTATATGAAGACAGGTAAGAAGTCTTAAAATTACTGACATGTGAGGAGGGAACATTGTTCTCTGTCTCCTTTAACTTACTTTAACTGCCGCTTTCCCCACCTCTTTCATGCCTTAGGTTGCAGAGGACTGACAAGATAAAAATAGCTTCAAATACAAGATTAAAATCTCAGGAGAGAGTGTCAGGAGTGACATAACGTTTAGCACCTGAGACATGACTTAAAATCCTCTGAAATCAGTTTGCATGGTTGCCACTTTTTCATCTGTGTACGCATGGGCCATACCAACAGATCACTTGAACTTTCATCCATTTTGGATAATATCTTGCTTTATCTGTCAAGAAGCATATTTTGACAGCAGATATTTCCCAAAGGTCCAAATCTGTGCATCCATTGCAGTAGGATGTGTATGTAATGTCACTTTTGTGATTGATTTTAGTATTGTGGGATGGAAAATTTCACAAGACAGTTAATACTGTTAAGCATTTGCTTGGCTTTGCACGAAGCCTCTGACTTTCGTTGCCTAGTTAGTCATCTGATATCATTCCCTACCCTCCTTGTTTTGAAACTTCCTCATTTTGACAATTAAATGGCGTCTTGTGTTTGACCTTTGTTCTAGCTCTGCAACGGCTGTAACTGCACTGCAGTGCAGTCTATGAAGCACAGAGCTGCTGGTCCTATACCTGCATGTAGGAAAACTAAAATTAATCTCATAATTTCTTCCAGCTACTGGAAACAATACAAAAATAAGACATGATAACACACAGAAACCAGTCTCACTTTAAAATTCCTCTTGCCAGTTCTAACAAATTACTCCAGTTTTTACAGTCCGTGGCATTCTGTAAGACATTGTGTTTTCTAGACTAACGCATTAAAAACAGATAATATGATTAGCCCAAAGAGAACGGAGACATTAGTGAGCTTGGTTGTCCCAGATACGTAGCTGCTAGAGATCTTGTCTCGGTTTTTACTAGAGCCAGAAGGCGCTATAAGGACACACTCATAAAGTAATCTAATTAGTGCAGCCAAATAGATATTGGTAATCAAGGGCAGGGAGGGGGGGAATTAGTGGATGGATCCCCATGTATTTTTGTTTCTGTTCTGTCTCCCAAACACTTGTGATTCGGAAGCCTTTGCATGGACTCCAGGCAGAGCCTGTGTACCTCTCCTTTTTCCTGGTGGGACAGACTGTGCTCGTAGGAGTCACTGATCTGCTCAGATAGCTCAGGGACCAAATCTGGGCTGCTCTCACCTGGCTTGAAGCACAAGTGCAGCTAGTAGGCATTTGCTTGTGTTTCATTAGGTAAAACATGCAATTATAATTGTGGCATGTTTATACATATGTATGTGTATGTATGTATGTGTGTGTTTTATGTAATTGATGGGAAGCCACCCTTGCATTCACTTTTACTACACCTAAATACAGTTCTCAAAGTTGCATTTGTAACTAACTGTGCTTACAGGAGTGAAGGTAACTAGTTTTTAGGTGTATTCCTGAAATGCACCTCTCATAATATTTAACACCAGTGCAGCAGGGCTTTTCCATGCTAAGTAAAAAGTCATACCATATAGCTCTTTTCTCGGCTAAGTAATTTGCCTGAAATTCAGCATGTTTTCTCTGACCCAGCTGCACAATGAAGCTTAACACTGAGCATAATTATGAATGACACTGTAAAATGAGATTATGAATTGAATGAACAGAACAAACCGGTCCATGCTGAGATGTAAGGTTTCTGAACTAGTGCAAAGAATATGCTTTTGAAGTGCTCTTCATTGAATCGCACTGGGTAAAAATGGGTTTGCATATCTATCATGAGCTTCTGCTCGCCTTGGGCTTTGTTAGGCAAGTTGTCTGGAAGTCTGTCAGACAGCACGAGGAAGCTGCGGTTTGTCCCCTGCCTCTTGTATTCTCCTCTGCACCCTTTCCAAAGTCCCAAGACTTTCTCTTCCTTTGTCAAATCATCATGAGTTGAATTAGCTGACTAGTCCTAAAGGTTTAATTCAAAACTAAGTCTGCTAGAATAATGAAGTGTTTTAACAAAGAAGCTAAATAGTGATGTTTCACTGTTTTTACAGTATGGAGAAGAGTGCAGGAGTAAAATGTACCCTCCTTCAGGACCAACGTAAGTAATCTGATTCAGCTTGTTTAACAAATTACAGAAAAGTAGTGATTGTCAAGTCTGAACAGATAGTTTTGGTGGTTTTTTTTGGTAACTTGTTCCTGTTGCAGACCTAGAAAATGCTATTTTGAGGTGGAAATGACCTGTTTTGTCACCTGTTTTTTCAAAGCCTTCTTTAAATCTGAATTCTGGTACTTCTCTTTCAGGTTCAAAGGGAATATACCCACATATGTCATAAATCTTGATTTACCTCCCAGCAAAAGATGGGATAACCTGATGCATGACAAAAAGACAGAGGTATGAAATGCAGAGCTTGTGCTGAAGCTTGGCAGGTATAAAACTAACATGTGGCCTTTAATTTTGAAAAAATGGTTTGGAACAGAATACCTGTGCTAAAATTCTCTGGAAGGGACAATATTTCTAGTTGACTTTTTGAATATGATTCTAGACTGAAATAATTGCTTGAGTAAAACTTTCTTCTGTTCAGCACTTGAGCTGACAGCATCAAGCGTGGGGGCACTGGTATTTGGGGTGCAGAGGAATGAAAAACAGTGTGGCATAAAGTGGGCTTTCATTTTTCAAAGCTCTGTAGTCATGAGGTAATACAGACCGAAAGGGGAGGAGAACACCAAGGGGGCAGCCTCAGGAAAGTGAAACTGAGGCAGCATCCCTTCTCCTCTGCACATCCCTGCTGCTCTCAGAGCACTGTGTGAGACGATGCAGTGGTGAGGGGGGAATTAAGAACTTCCTGACCTGTTGAGGGATGCTGGTTGCAGCACTGGTGTTTACACAGCAGAAATAATTTTTAAAATACTTAAGCCTATTTCAAACTACTTGGAATAGCTGTTCTTCTGAAGGTTGCTGAAAATTGAGTTCAGTAAAGCTTAATTTCTCAAAAAGGCCAGGGATTTTTGCTGTATCCCTCTTGACTTTGACCTTTCACCTCTGCAAGCCAGGAAAATTCTACTTACACCACACTATTTATTTTAAAAGTCTCCTTTAAACCAATGAGTGTTGGAAGCTTCTGAGAGGTTTTATCTCTCGTGTACTTTAGAGTTAGATCACAGATTGGAACTCCTGTTTGTGACCATTCACATGTCACAAATGCAAAGCATGTACTTTTATAAAAAATTTACCGAGTCTTTTTGGCTTGAAAGACATCAGTGCTTAAGCAAAGAGCTTTTAATTAACATTTTTAGAGACAGAAGAGCACAGACTATTAAAATGTGATCAAAGGAGCAGAAGATGAGGATGGCTTTTTTCTGTAATTAGTTTTCTCTGGTAGAGCGACATGTTGGAACTAATCTAGAAAGTTATCTGAATAAAGATTGAAGAGTGACTCTTTAATGGGGAGCTGGGAGTGTCTTGCTCACCAAGAACACCATGTTTAGCACTTTCTTTAAATAAGTATTGTTTTCAGCAAAATGTGTTTTTGAAAAGTATGTGAGGGAGTTCTGTTAGCATTCTAGCAATTCTTATGCTCGAGATATTCTATTCAATGAAATCCCTTGTTCTTTTTAGCTGAAGACTGTGGTCCAGAATATTAAAGATATAGCAAATACCTTCTTCCCCAGTGGCAAAATTGTTGACATTGTGGATAAAAAAATAGTAAGTATTTTCAGCTTAATTATTTTATTACTGTATGCTCTAACTACCAGAATTAGAATGCTACTAAATTTGGCAATTAAGAACTTTACAAGTGATCATTCCTCCACTTGCAGAACAAAAGTGCTGTTTTGAAGAGTTACTCTAGAATTTTGCCTTCTTGGTGAACTTTTGCCTTCTTGTATACTCTGAATTGGTCTGAACCATCAAACCTAAAATGCATGTGTCTCTTCCTCCTCTATTTTTTTTTCTAAGATCTTTTCAAGTTTGGGTTAGTCATGCTGGATATTTATGCTACTGACTTAGTCGCTGTAGCAAAACACTTCACTGAGATGGCAAACATGTCCAGCAGCTTTTAAGCAATAGAATAAAATCAGGTTTTGAAAACTGTAGTAAATGTCTCATTACAGGGGCAACTTTGACCAGGCCTCACCTTAAAAAATGATTAGGTTCTGACTAAACCAGGCTTTGGCATAGAATCAGGACAGGGAAAAACTGTGTAGTGCTAGACACAGCATAAGGTCAAATCTGCCCCTCTTCTTCATTTTCAGCAGCTGTAGATCACACTGGCCACACTTCAGTCATATCCCTGTGTACCTGAGTGGGGCTGATGTGAAGGTGGCACAGACAAGTAATCAAACCAATGGGTGAAAGGCGGGGATTCCTGTAAACACTGACGTCAAGCTCAGTTCCAGTTAAGCTCTTAACATGAGAGAGTCCTGCTTCACTCTGTTCTGTCTGTCGCTCCTGACGATAATTAAGATACTGTGCTATCTCCATTGCTCACATGTCAATATTTTGATAAGTAATAGTTTTTACTTTTCTTGAGTATGTGCTTGTTGTCCAAGTACTCTACAAACATCCTCAAGTTCTACAGGCTGCAGGGGAATGAAATACTCAATTTAATAGTTGTGAGAAGTGTGAACCTATTGGGGAGAGGTTTGTTTTAAGTAACAAAATAGCATTAACTTACACAAACAACATACAAAACTTTTCCTTTCAGGCCCATCTGACCGCCACACTTCCTTATCCTTTCAGTGAAGAACTCCAGGGGATTGCAAATTCATCTGGGATTCCTTTGGGTAATAGTTACCAACACTTTATTAATGTAGTGGAAAACTAGGAATCCAGACTTGTTTAAAATTAATATGTGTACATACAGTATAGTTGTAGTGATCTGTGACTTTAACAAATAAATTGATAATTAGGTAGATAAAGCAATAAATTGCACCTCACACTGAATAAAAACAGAATTCAGGGGAGAGTGGCAATAAATCACACACACCTCTCATCAGGCTGGGACTTTCTGTAGAGCTGTAGCTACTTGCTCTGGACTTCTGGGAGCTGGGGCAAGTCTCAGCTCCTCTACACCTAAGTGTGGGGAAATCCTTGATTCTCCTTGGTTTCCCACTCAGCTGTGTCTGCTGTTGCCATGCCAAGAGGGAAGGCTCAGTTGAATGCTGGGCTTTCTTTCCCTTGTGATCCTTGCCACATCCTCCTGCCTTCCTTCCGCACCTCCTGCAAGCAAATGCCATTCCAGGTGAGAAGCAGACACTGGATTCTTCCAGAACTGAGACAGAGAAGGTCCATAGACCTGCTCCCACAGCTTCCCTCATACAGGAGCAGTACAACTGGTGCTGGTCAGCAGCTCTGGTATGGGGATAGTGGTACATACAGCAGCTTTGTTCTTTAAAGTGAATTATCTAGCGTGTTTTGAAGTTTCCAGAGGAGAAGGTAACAATGACTGTCAGCTTTCTGGCAGAAGGCCAAGGGATTCTGATCCTTCTGTTTGTCTTTCAGGAAGCTCTTGATTTTGCTGAACTGATAATTTCAAAGATCAAATGAGATTTAAATAGAAATTCTTGAAATAAATATTATAGAATGCTGAACTTTGCAGTATGATTTTTTCTAACAATTTTTTGTCAGTTTGTGGCAAAATTTTAAAACTATTGAACTTTGTTTCTTTTTGTTCTAGGGGAAATTGTTATTTTTAACATATTTTATGAAATTTTTACTGTATGTACGTCAATAGTGGCGGAAGATAAAACAGGTAATGAAACCCAGAATGCTGTTAACAGTTTTCTGTTGTGTAGGGGAAAGTCCACCTCAATTTATACAAACATAGTCCTTCTCAACTGCAGGCAAGAATGTCTGGTAGAAGAGACTAAAAACAATGATAACAAAAGCATATTCCTTGAGAAGGGAATAAGAGATCACAGGTGTCTTAGATTGGGGGGAAAAAAAAAAGAAAAATACTTTGAAAGATGGTTTAGTTTTGGTTTTGTTGGGGGGAGTTTGTTGTTTTGTTTGGCTTTTTTTGGTTGGTTCCTTTGGGGTTTTGTTGCTTGGGTTGGTTTTGTTTGTTGTTTTAATAGGTAGCATTTGTTTTTCTAGGGGAAAGTAACACCAACCAGACACCTGATACTTTCTCAGTGCCCTGGGGGATTCTAGTGCAATCCATTTTGCACCTAGTTTCTGGCCATTGCATATGTATGGCCTTAGAGAAAGTGGACAGTCTGCTTTAAGAAAAGAGACTCTCATTCTCTCACTCAGTTCTGCAGCCCTTGTGTGCACCAGCTTAGGAAATTTCTGAGGCATTCTCAAGGGAGATTACAAATGTCTCACTTTTTGAGGAAGCCCAAGGTGTTACCATTGCAATAAAGTAATGTGGAAAGCATCTGAGGTGGAGATGGACAGTAGTTTACAAGATTACTTTGTTTCAATTATGGCAAAAAAAATCTCTGATCCAAAAAACCCCACCACTTTTCTGTGCTTATAAAAGGGCAACTAGACAGTTGTATTTTCCCTGCTTACTTTCCCAGGTATTTTTCCTGCTTACTCATTTCCTGGTTTTCTAAGCTGAAATGTATGTCTCTTTCTTTAGAAAATGGTATTTATTTATGTATTTACTTATTGTCATGTAGGGAAGCTGTACCATGCCAGAAACTTGGATTTTGGACTCTTTCTCGGGTAAATACTTAAACTTGTGCGTTTTTATTTTTTAATTTATTTGTTAAATGCAAATCAAAACCTAGCTGAACTTGAAATTTCTACATGTATTCCTTGATTCTAAATGAAGAGCTGGATGTCTGTAAGCCTGTGACAAGTAATTCTGCATTGCATGTTGTGCAGAAAGGCTAAAACAAAGGAAAGGATTGTTTCACTCATCTTGGTCAAATTGCTCCGAGCGTGTTGGGAATGTCATAAAACAGTTGAGTTCAGTGTTACTTAGTGTTTTCTCAGCTCTAGATAAAACTGTTTTGAACCAAGGAATGGCTTACATCACCTTATCTTGGAGGTGCGGTATATTTTGTTCTTTACACAGTGGGACAGCAGAATCAGTCTGGGGCTTGATTTTGTGTTTGCGTTTTTCCCATATTACCCCCTAGTTACTGTACTGTGCTCTACTGCCCTTTCCCATCATTCACCATTTCTGCTCAGAAGCCAGTGATTTCTGTTCCAGTGACCTAACATTACCATTCGTTTGGATACAGACTGTAGTTTGTTGCCCAGCACTGGATTGTGTTTTACTTCTCATGTCTGACCTCTTGATCAGGTAGTTCAGTGTTTCCTTTAATTATCGCAGAGTGTTTTGTAACGTCACTCATCCAGATGACTGTAAATGCCCGGGTGGAATTTAAATATCCACCTTTGTTAAAATTCTTACCTGCCTATCAAAACCTCAAATGCTGTCAACTGACTTCCACCTGTCCCTTGTTTTGGCTTGTGTTGAACTTCTCTCACTTGTCAGGAATACTGGGAACATGCTCCCTGAAAATGAAGGCAACTTTTCAAAGCTCTTCCTGGAACCTGGATTGTTTCCAGAGAATTGAGTGATTGGCTGTGTTCTTAGCACCCTCTTGTCTACAGACTGTTCTGGCTTATCTTAACTAAAATTGGGAGCAAATCCTATAGTATGTGGTGTGTTTTCTCCCTTTGAAAAGAAAGCATTTGAGGGAACCAGCTCATTCTGCTGCACAACAAGCTGGAGATGCTTTCAGGATACAGCGGGTTTCTGTCATGGGCAGTACCCGTAGCAGCCTACATTTGCCAGCGGCAATAGGACAAGGATGTGTGTTCGAAACAAACCGGCTGCAGTGGTGGTGCTGTTTAATATTGAGTAGTGTTTGTGCTCTTGCTTTGAACAAAACTTGGTGCTTTACACTGACTGTATTTAGATTTCCTCATTGTCCCTTGCTTGTGCTGCTCAGGTAACTACTGAGCAGTGGTGTTGGTTGACACGAGTAAGATCAGAGGGTGGGCATCACACACAGGAAATCTGAGTGCTGTGAGTTTTAGAAGCTGCTGAGGGAGGGAAGTTTCAAATACTGTACCGTCTTCTGCAGGTGGGATGTTAAAAATAATTCCTGGACTGTAACTCGGGAACTGAAGCCCATAGTGGTAAACCTGGACTTCCAGAGAAACAACAAAACAGTATTCAGGTCTACAAATTTTGCAGGATACATAGGCATGGTGTCTGGAGTCAAACCAGTAAGTATGGGGAGGGGGGCCTTGTCAATTTGTTAATAATGCTTCAGACTTTACTTTTAAGATGTACATTTTCCTGCTTTCATCCTCTGTCTTGGGATGGTTTTTAATAAGTGATCTCTTAATTGTTCTGGTGCACAGTATAGCTATTTGAATAAAGGTAAAAGAAGACAATGCTGCACTCTTCCTTGTTAGAGGAGATTTCTTAAATAAAATATTGAGGTTGGAAAATTCTTGAAAACAATGCTGAATTCTGAATACAAACAGGAGTGAATACAAAGAGCTCAGGTGGTTGGAGTTTCTTGCCAGCAAACAGATACTGCTGTGATTCCAGAGGTGAAATGGTACACTTGGGTTATTTTACTTCTTTCTCCAGTCCTTTTTGGAAAAGGAGTTGTACATTGCAAGATTGTTGTGGGGTTTTTTTTGGTTGGTTGGTTTGGTTTGGTTTTTTTAATAGGCACCTGAAATCTGGGTTTTATCTATGTCTTAAAAACCAGCAGTACAGAACTATGCCTGGGTCTCCAGCTTACCACAACCGCTAAAGGCTTTGCCTTTATCCTATGAAAGGTGGCCCTTTTCATAGTAGAGCATTTCTGGCATAACTCCCTGTGTTTATTTTTGACTTCTGGTCAAATAAATTGGGAAGAGTCCATTCTGAAAATGATCCAGAGTAGGTGAATTCCACTTTCCTCTGAAAGAAACACTAGTTGGAGAAGACCGGGATTTACATTTGAATTACACATTGTCAGCATGGATTGAATTGCGTACAGCTGCATGCCCATGGGGACGGCAATAACGCATCAGGGTGTGCTTAGCACTGGGACTTAAGAATCTGCCTTCAAACTAGACTAGTGTTGCAAGGTCTGAGCAGAAGTTTACATACATCGGGGAAAGGAAAACTGGTAATTCAGTGATGCAACAAGGACCAAGAGAAAAATGGCCCCATTAGCATAAAAGCATGGTTTGCTAGATTGCTGTGCCTGGTCAGAAAACAATGAATTATCATTTCTACTTACTCAGGCCTTGATAAATTAGTTTCTTCTCTGTGTGGGCTTGATCTTACAGACCATTATGCAAACAGGAAGAGTCTAATGAATAAGAAGCTCAGTTGGCATGTGCATTGCAATGCTGCCTCTTGTTTATTACTGGTTTTCATGGGCTGGCGATGGATGAAACTTGACTTGTTTAATGCTTTTCAGGACTTGTTTACTCTGACAATGAATGAGCGTTTCAGTCTTGATGGTGGTTATATTGGTGAGTAATGCTCATTTCTTCCGTTATTTCTGTACAAGTCTTCCAGACCTTGGGCCTACCAGTTACCTTAATAAACAGGCACACAAATGGTAAAAAGATTCCAGATGAGTAAGATAAAACACAGTTCATTTTAAAGGCTGTGAAAGTTTGCATAGCATGAGTGAACCATCTGAAAACAAATTATTGTAACCAGTGATATTTTGCAGGAATCTTCGAATGGTTTCTTGGTAGAAGAGATGGTATGTGGATGGGCTTTCTTACCAGAACAGTATTAGAAAATGCTACAAGGTATTCCCTGCCCCCCAAAATACTCTGCTGCTTTAATTTCCTTTGCTTCCAACGGTAATGAACACTTTGTATCTGATGATACAGGTTATATTCCTAGAAGCCTTAACATTAAATACTTCTCTCCTTAAAACTGCTTAAATTGATTTATCATTTTTTTTCCTAGTGAACTTACTGGTATCTGAATGTGTAAAAGCATTTTGCTTCAAAACACATCCAACAGGCAGTAGTATATTCTAGGAAGAAACAGAAACAAAGCTCTCATGCACTAAATTAATTGGGTGGAATATAAGACAATTACAGCATGTTATTCCTGTTTTAAATGTAGAAAAAGTGCAAAGAGGACCTCCCAACAACCATACTTCAAGTACAAAGTGAGTGGAGGAGCTTTGCTTAAATGTGTTCCTTCACCGTGATACAATGTCCTCACGTGTGCATGAATAGGGAAGAAAGGTGTAACTACCCAAACTTTTCCTGGGTCTGTGAAACTCATTCTTCAGTACTTGAACCTTTTATAGTGTTTAATATTCCAACGCTAATTTGTTATCTGCAGTTACCAGGATGCAAAAGACAAACTGGCAAACACAAGACTGCTGGCTCCAGCTTACTTTATACTGGGTGGAAAAAATTCTGGAGAAGGGTGTGTGATAACTCGTTCCAGGACAGCTACTCTGGACATCTGGGAGTGAGTATGCTTGACCTGGCACCCAGCTTGGCCTTCCAGACAAGGACAGGTTCCACCAATAATGGTGTCCTGTGTTCCTTCTGACTTCTGTTGTGCAAGAACTCCATTTCTTTAGCATCTCTAAAAAGTACCACAGCAAGCCTAAAAAAAATTCTGCTGTGTATACTATGTATGTACTTACTATATACTTTGAGAAGCGAAACACAAACATATACCTCTTTTCCAGCCTTGATATCAAGAAAGGCACATGGTACGTGATAGAAACAAATTATGATCGCTGGAAGCCTCCGCTAGTCTTGGATAATCGCAGAACGCCTGCAATGAAATGCCTGAACCAGACAATGCAAGAGGTAAACATCCTCTGAACACCTCACCTTGCTGTTTTGAAACAGTCACAGTATGGGCCTGACACGGCCAGGAGTGTTCAGGGAATTTGCAAGCTCAGCTGTAATGACACAAGTGGCTAATGTTTTTTTTGACCGTTTGTCTGTGCTTCTGGATAGTAAAGCACCAGCTGGCTCTTTACACAAATGTTTTTTAGTTTCAGGCTTTCTCTTCACATAGGTGGGTTTCCTGCAGGTGCTTTCTGTGGCTGCATGTGCAGGAGCTTAAACCTGGAGATACTTTGAGAGATATTTTCAGTGTTTCCTGGGCTGTTTTTATCACCAGTGAAATTCAAACACACACTGTCAGGCAGGAAACGCTGACACGCAAGTGTCCCATGCTGTACTGAGATCTGATCTGTTCAAGTTTCTGCAACCCATGTTCTTCCCATCTTAAGATGTATGGCTATCATGTACTCTTAAAGCTTTATCTTATTATCTCAGCGCTAAAAAGTTACAGTTCTCAGCATTTACACCAACAGGTTAATGTCCATTAACATCAATGTATTATTTTCTTTCAGAACATCTCCTCACCAGCAATTTATGATGTTCTTTCCACAAAGCCTGTCCTCAATAAGGTAATGCTTCTATTTTTGCAGAAAGTTTGGAGTGGGGACAGACCACTAACTACTGTACATCTAAGGAGGAGGTCACAGTGGTACATTCAAGGGTGGTTTTTAGGTGTAAAGATGCGCATAAAACCAAAACAAATACCATGTTACTTTGTAAAAGTACAATGTGATTGCTTTCCAGCAATAACAACAAAAACAATAGCTGTTTTCCAAAGGTCCTACAGCTTGAAAACTTAAAGTAGCCTTATCCCTTTCCTCATAGCTGGCTCTGGTTTGAGGCAGCATTTATACTACAGATACCTCAAGGACACTTCTAACCTGAATTAACTTGTGATATATGCCTTTATAAGGCATATACATAACAAGTTAATATACCTCATGGTTTAGCCTTGCTACAGGTGCATCCTTCTTGCAACAGAAGATGTTTTAGTCTGAACTGGGGTGAGAAGAGGTTTTGAATGTTAAAATTTAGTTACTGTATTGAGCAGATGCAGCATTCTTGGCTGCAGACACAAGCTACTCATATTTGCATGCTGTTGACTAAATAAGATAAATGCTCATTTTAGTTGAATTCTTCAGCTAGCATGAGAGACAGTTTTTCACTAATTGCTGTAATGAGGCTCTCTTTTTTTTTTTTTCTTCCACCTTCCCGTTAGCTGACTGTGTGCACAACGCTGATGGAGGTGGATAATGGTCACACAGAGACATACCTGCGGGAATGCCCAGATCCCTGCAGCCCATGGTAGTCCTGCACCTCTCCTGTGTTGGAAGCTGCTTGTCTGAATTGGAGGTCCTCCAAGAAAAGATACCTCTGGAAAAAGATTCCTCAGTCTAACTCTTTTCTTCAGAAATCTAATGGCTATATAGAAATGGCAATGAGCTTCTAACAATGGAGGACCCTTTCTCATACTGGACTTTCTTGCTTTCGGATCAGCAGTTCTGCTGACAAGAAATGTGTACTAATTATGTCTGGTTTGATTTCAGCCATTTCTGCCATGAGTTCAGCAGCTAGCTCTAGATTTCTTCAGTCCTTACAGTATTCTTGGTTTGGTGTGTTGTTGGTTTGTGGGTTTGTTATATTTTGTTGTTTTGTTAGGGGCTTTTTTAGATTAAAATACTTCTAGAGCACATGCAAGTTAAAATTGCACCTACCAAGCATGAAAAAGAATTGGGTATTGAAAGGCCCCTGTGACAGTACAGTTCTGTTTTTGTTTCCTTAGCACTTCAGATGAACTGCTACTGTTCTGGTCCAACATGAGGATATGTCTAAGATGCCCTGTTATAAAATAACCTACCAAGTGTCATATCTAGTGACAGAAGTAAGTTCTTGGGGAAATATCAAAAACAAGATCTGAGCCAAAAAATTATATATAGATCTTTTGCTGAAGCTCATTCTTGGCCTGTTAACATTTTTTTTTAATACAAATTTTTCTGTTGTCTCAAATAAATAAATACTAATACAAAAAATATTTGTAAGAACTACTTTCTTTGACGAAATTACACATGCACTGATGTCATATGTCAGCGGAAGTCACCATGCACATTACACGTAACATAGCAGAAAGGGATTTTTGTTAGTTGGATGGTTTTTGGGAAGTGGGGGAGGGAAGCTGAGTCAGACTTTAGCTGGAATTCAAATTAAGAAAGTAAAGGTTCTTTAGAAATAGAAGGATAGACACCCTAATATCCTAGGAAGCAGATGATGTAGAAGGCAGCAGTGTTACCTGTGTCACTGTCTGCATTGCTGGGACTGGTTTCCAGTGCCAGCTCTTGTGTTTTACAGCATTCAAAGAGGAGGCACTGCAGAGTAGGCTTAGGGGCTGATATATGTGGTGGTTCGCTTGTTATCATCTTAACCACCCTAGGAAGGAGATGCTGTGCTTATTCCCACTGAGCCACGAACTTTAAGTTGCCGCTGGTGTAAGGGAACTGTTTCCTGTCTCTTTGTTGTCTGCAGAGATGTTACGGGATGAGGACACCTAACTAAAACCTGTACATTTGTGATATCCAGTCACAACAGGATTCTTGATGTCCAGAACATGCAGAGTAGAGGACACTATGGTTTTCTGTTGCAAACAGTAAAGGCTGCCATAAGGTGGTTTGGTTTTGTTTTTTTGGGGTTGGTTTGTTTGTTTAAATAATTGCAAATTTAACACTAAGAAGTCTACAGAAGAGAAAACAAGTTATTACCCATAAATCTGAGATGCAGAGTCAATTTTCATTCAAGTACAACTGGCTAAGTTTTATTTAGTGTTGCTTCCTTTTCTAAAATATTAAAAAATTATCTTTAATCATCCCTTGTTTCAGTAACTGGGTTACCAGCATACAGCAAACTCTGTTCTTATTAGAGGCTCTTCCTGCCTCAACACTGGAAGAAGCAGGGACAAAAGGAATGCTATTTGACCGATAACTTTGGCAGCTGACAAAGAAACATGGCTTCTGGTTGAAGCAAATGATATTCTGGGCCTTAGAACAGTGCCTGTAGTAGCACAGCAAGGAGCAATTCAAAGGTGTGCAAAGCACAGACACATTGAGAACACACAGAAATCAGCATCCCGCTATTTAAACTGACATGAAAAAGAGGACAAGTCTAGTTACACATGATATTTTTCAAACTGAAGTATGCAAGAAGAAGCATGTTAGCATGACTGTGCTACCAGAGTCCATTTTTAATCTCAGTTGTGAATATTGAACCTATGTAAACCAAAATCAACAGAGCAGTGTGATTTAGATTAGGGAAGAATGCAGATATAATGTGAAATGCAGCTTCTGGGACATTTGATTTATATCAAACTGTTAAACCAAGACAAATGTTACAGTCTGTACCATGAAGGGCACATCATACACTGCTGAATTTACACCTTGATCTGGTGGGGGGTTGTGCAGGTTTATTTGGAATTAGTTGCATAACAGCCATAATCAAATTACTGTGTCATTTAAAAATAAGTAGGAAGTTTACTTGCTTAGTTACTCCTGTCCCACTTTAGTGTATGTGAAGCAAGGCAGTGTAAACTATTTACAGTCATTAACTAATGAGCTTTCAGTATGTCACTTGTGCAAGGCAATCCACATTTCCACACTGGAAATTGCTTTACAATTGCAAAAGCACAGCTAAATCCCATGGAATTCTGTCCAGAGCCTGAATGCCTGTTTAAAAACAAAAAACCACAACAACTATGTCTTACTGTGTCTACCTTAATATAGAAAAAGTGATGAATGTAATTAATTGCATATTGATTTAACCTTTGTCCGTAAGCTCTGAAAGCACTTGTTCTGAAGGTTTTCTCAAGTCTGACAAAAAGTTTAATTTGGTCTTGCTACTGATAGAAACATCTGGTTTTAACATCAGTTTACTGCCCACCCACCCCGCCCTCTGCTTCTGCTGCCATAGGCATTGTAATGGAAGCTAACATCATTTCACTGAAGAAATGTGTACAACTGCTTGCAACTTTGGGATGCAATTTAGCTTCCTTTAAAACAAAACAACAACAAAAGACACAAAGGATGAAAATGGGGTTTCTCCATATTCATTTGCTGTACACATACTTGAGGTACCTCACAAACACTGAGAGGTTCTTTTAATTTGGTTTGTTTTCTCCCCAGGTCAGTAAGCAATCATATGTATTTTCTCTTCTAAGTTTAACAAAGAGATGTACATAGCTTTCCTAGTTTTGTTGTGAAAAATCATTAAAATGTTTGGTTGAAAAAAAAATTATTTATGTAAACGACAAGACAAACATTTTTATTATTACTGCATAGTCTAGTTCTATGAAGAACAGCCTCATTATTTTAGCTTCCAGCAGATTTTTACTGTTAATCTAAATAGAAAGAGTTCATCCAGTTTATTCCAAATGTGATTAAATAAGGTGTTGCAGGAATGACAAAGCATTTGTTTGGGCACTGCTGTTAAAATGCAAGACATGTCAGTTTGACAAGAAAATTTATCACCTCTGTAATTTAAGAAGCCTGTGCGGTCAAGTCCCACAGCAAGGATGGCATCTCCTGTGTCAAACAGCAAAGTGTTGGCATCTAGTGAGGACAGGAAAACCCAGGAAAGGAATTGAGTCTACCAAAATCAAGCAGTGTATTTGGGATGCACATGCAAGTGAGTTTGCATTACAGTCAGTTGTTATATGTTAAGGCTGCTTCGCTTAGGAGCAAAACTCCATAGCAGCACCCACAGGTGTCCTACAAAGTACCTGCAGGAAAAGCAGCAAAAGTAAATAAGGCTTGAGCTGGAGCAAGTAGGCATGATGGCCTGTGGACTGACAGCTGAGATCTTAAGGCAGGCACCACAGCTCGCAACAAAATACTCCTCCTGCACAAACACCTGTCCCACGTTCACACAGCCAGCTCTTCAGGCTGCAGGTAGAAGGAGAAAGGTGAACAATAAGCGCAAAAGCTTGGATTTCACCGTAGTGGCAACAGCAAACGACCTGCTTAGGCCACGGATCATCAGCTGGACTCTCTTCTGCTTTCTGAGGCCCAGAAGTGTTGGTGAGAAAGGCACACCCAGGCTTTCTGGGCAGCAAAATGTCTCATCCTTTGCACCAGAGTAACAAGATGAGCCAGAAAGAATAATGCTTAGTCAAAGCAGTGGCAGAAACCACAACTTGCCTTGGGAAGAAATCTCCAGATATTTACGCATTTTTACAAGAAGTTGCTTTTGACTGTTAAAAAGAGTCTGGAAACACAACATACCAGCTGGCCAAATCAAGAAGCAAGCAGAATATGCAGTTGTTACCTACCACTTTTTCAGAGCATCATAACTTGCAGTATCAAAGATTTTAAAGGTCTTTCATAGCTCAGTTTGCTCCCACACTCTGTTACTTGGAAGAGAGGACAATAATTACAAAGGACTTAGCCTGTTTACGTACTGAGAAGCACCGTACTCAGGACACTTTATGATCTACAGTGAATCAGCTCTGAATTATGTTAGTTGTATATAGGACAACCTTCCTCAATCTAATTTGTTTTGCAAAGGTCATTCTCCCAGCTCAGGGGTTATGCGTGAGTGACAGAAGAACCTCAGTAGCGAGGCTACCTCTGTCAGGTATTCTCTATTTAAGGTAACTTCAGTCATAAGGTTTGCTTAAAGTTTTCTGCTATTAGCCTTGTCTTTAATCTTGCTAAGCTTTCTCTATTAGGCAGACACCCAACGTAGAAAAAAAAAATCATCCATAGAGTTTTCCCTCTTTATATTTCAGTGAAAATGGTTCATCTCATTAAGAAAGATAAACAAAAACATTATTTTCTGGCTGTAGTAAAAAAAAAAAAAAAATCACAAATGTTGAGTTGTAGCAAGTTTTAAAGCTGAACTTCAATTCAGGTACCTGGAGGTGTTTGGATTAGACACAGCATTTTCTCAGGCTACACCCACCATCTGAATTACATCAGTATTTAAACCTTTCAGTAGTTACATATAATTTGCATCAGTTTAGTTCCTGAAAATGCTACATCTGCATCCCTTCAAGAGGTGTATATGCACCATCTCCTGAGAGCTGGACACAGTTCTCTTAAGATGGCAACATCCAGCTGCAGAAGGTAGGCCTTCTGCATGGACCAGGTGGGAGAGAAGCAGAAGTGACTGGACAGAGAGGAAAAAACAGAACGAAAAACAAACAAACAAAAAAAGGCAAAAAAATAAAAACACACCCCAAAAAACCCACCGAACGAGAGAAGCAGGAGCCAGTGTCAGGAGATGTCAGAGGAAAGAGAAGTAAAACAGAACAGGAAGACAGCTGAGAGTGGCAGGCTATGAAGATCTAGCAACTGCAGTACACTTTTCTATATGACTCCCCAAATGAAGCATTCCTTTGCTGTCATATGAAACCCCAACCAAAATGTGCCTCCCCACCGCCAGTAATTTATGTGGTTAATGAGTCCTGTTACCACATTTTTTGCAAATTATGCTGAGAGGCAGTAGATCTAACCTGATTCTCTAAGAAAGAATATTGAAATTAAAAATACATATTATCCCAGGCAACCATTCTTTAGATTTAGAAGTAGGATAAATTACATTAAATGTATACTAAAGCTGTGAAGTGTCCAGAAGCCAACAAGCATAGCAGCCACTTGTGCCCCTTCCTGTTTGGATGGGATACTGTTTCTTTGTATGACTCCAAAATTCCTTTTACAGAGACCCCTTGCTTCACTCACTGCACAGGACAGGCTGCATTCTTGTGGATGAACGAGATGATAATAAAGGAGAATAGCTTTTGCTTTGTTCCAGCTTTCAAGACAGTAGATAAGATAGTGCCTAGCAACAGAAAGAACAGTATTACAGACCAGGCAGGTCTAAGCATCTACTGGGACAACTGAATTCTCACCTCATTTCTGCCAGGTGCTGCACAGGCAGCCCAGCAGGTTGTGTCCTTGGCCAGTACCCAGCCTGTGACACCCATGGTTGTATTTGGGAAGTACTGATCACAACAGCAATAGAGACAGAGGGAGCTGTGTTGCAATCATATGAAGCACTGCAAGATGTATCCTAATTTTTTACATCTCAGTTCAGGCTCTTAAAATTATCCAGCAATCTTGGTTTCAAATTCTGTACCTCAGAGCTCCATATGTAACACAGGCATGATATTGTCTTTCTAGATGACAGGAAGATCACAATATAAACTAATCCAAAGAGAGGTCTAAAGCCCTCAAACAAAGGTGCTTTAGTTCAATACCAGCATGCCTTCAAGGATCATAGAATGAGGTAATACAGGGAAAGCAGCACAGGAAAACAGATAAGAGAATGGATCATCTCACTGCAATGTTTGGATGGTTCACAAAATAAGCAGGGCTCAGGGCCACACACTGAATGCTGAACATTAACACCCTGCATGTTGGCTGAGGGAGAGACTTCGTGAAAGGGCCAGCAGGAGAAAAAAGAGGAGAGATGTGATTGTGCCATTAAGAGTCTTGCACATACAGGGCAGCAGGTTATACAGGCACTTAGTATGATTCTGGTGTCTTCTTATTTTGCAGTGCTTGAATGTATGAGCTATACAGCTAGATACTTTATTTTTTAAACTGAGGGTTGGGTACCAGTTGGTGTGGAAAATACAGGATACAGCAGAACATAGCTTCCACATGCCTGTCCAGAGAATGGCTGAAGAGCAGCTGTTGGGCCTGGAGAGGACAATAAAGCAACATACTGCATTTGCTCCGTGAGGATTTTGATTACATCTTTGCCCCCCAGAGTAGCGACCCACTAATGTTCTCCTTCAGCCTCTGATCAGATTATATTTACTTCTCCCACCTGGGACTGCTGAGTTGATTACCTACCTCCTTTTTATCAAGCAGCCTGCGAGTGCCATGCATGCCCATAACCATTCACCCAAATGGGTTTGAAACGAAGCCAGGCGTCTTTGCCTATCCCCATCTCAAGCTACTACTTTCAATAACGTCTCTATTACACAACTTCACAACAACATACCAGCTTGAATCCTGCTTCCCACGGCCCTCAGTGCCAGGGCTACCCACAGCTCAAACCATGCTTTGTCTTTTTTTTTGGATTGTGATTTTCACTCCTGCCCTGAGCATGCAGGACCAAGGCAGCACAGCAGGAGCCTGTACACAATTGTCTCCCAGCCACCAAACAGGCAGACACGTGGCTGAGCAGCAGCTTTGCTACGTGGAGTTACACCTCTGCTACTCAGAGGTTAACTGCCCTTGCCGAACAACTCCGGTGTTGTCAGCCACAGCTTGCACAGGTGCTTGTGATTTCCTGTTTCTGAAAGCCGTTTTACCAGCCAGACCATCACTCTCCTTAATTCAGAAAGCTGTTTCATGTCTTCTTGTGATCTGGTTCCACACCTCCACACGCAGGCTGAGGGCTGTCACATGAATAACAGCGCTGAGGTTACACGACACTTTCCCTGTTCAGAACACTCATCGAGGAAACCCACAGGTGCTATTCATTGTAAATATTTCCCACAGACTAAATCCAGCAGGTACCAGTAAGCAGTCTTGCTCCCTTGTGTTTTCTAGTATAACATGACAATGAAGGAGCATGCTTAAGAACCACTATGTGGAATGACGTATATCTGCTTAATTTTACCTGTGTGAACATTTTAAATCTACAGTTGAAGCTTTATGCCGCTTATGCTTCCTAGTTGTGTGTATCCGACCAATAGTTTCTTATTTAATTGAACAAAAACTAGTAGTAGCAGGGTTTTTCCCAGCATGAGGCATTAAAACAATCCCTGCTACTATGAATCACAAGCAAGAGCAGAGCTAATCTCAGGGATGTTTTATAGTCACCTCTTCCTGCAGTTTCTGAACAGCGGTCTCAAACCTTTGAAGTATTTTGAAATCTAAAATCTTGCCACAGCTACTAAAATTTGAGGTTTCTTTTCTGATACCGAATAATTCTCAGAGGCAGTACCTTCTGTAGTTAGGTTCACAGACGCCAGTCCCACAACCTGTCCTACGCAGACAAGCTCCTCCACCTCTGGGGCTCTCTCTGGACCCACATGCCAGTCAAAGTTCCAGCAACAAACAGCAGTAAAAAAAGCACAATACATGCTGCAACATGCACCAAGAAGACCTAAGTCGCATGCTAAAAACCACCAGCCTCCACTGTGCATATATAAAAAACATTATGAAAGACACATGGATTTCAGATGGAATATGATGATATGATGATTGCATTCCTAACAGAATTCAGTATTTTAACCCTGGATCGTACAGTGTCTGGCAACCTGATTTAAATATAATTTTTAAACACATGACTAACACATAAAAGGATAATAGTCATAATAAATTTATTTTCTAGAGAAATACAGTCAAAAATGCTTTTTGTTTATTTTTGAAGAAATAAACCACCTAAAACCATTAATAAGTTTAAATGCAAAAACTAGTAAACATATTAATTCCAGCCTTTTTCCTTTGCAAGATATTCAAGTTTCCAGGTTTGTTTGGTTATGAAAGCTTCTAAATAAACTATGTAAATTACCTATACTAAATATTTGGCGTGCTACAACAAAAAAAGAGTTAATTATTATGTTACTTTTAGTCTTCTAAAGTCAGGCTAATGGGAAACACTAATAAAATATTGCAGTCACTTTTAAGTCCTTGCCTGTTGTAGGTGGATTTCATTGAGCAATAAGATTTATAATTTTATCATGATGCAATGTATACAAGGCTGAATTCATTTAGCTGCTAATGAAATGTGATTTGGGGACTCACTCCAGCTGGGTGATAATTAGGGCTTATCAGAGAGAGGTGTAGGAAAAGGCTGGAAGATACTTAAGCTTGTTTGGCAACTACAGTGATCTCTTAGCAAGGCAGCAACTCTTCTACAACACCAGCCTGAAGTTTTCTGCCTATACAAGAGAGGTAATGATAAGGTTTTTAACTTATTTGCAAATGATACAGTTATATGAAATTTGAAAAAAGGCTACCATAATAAATCTTTCTTGCCCAGTGCCTTTTGAAGTGTGAAATGGGTAGTTTGTCTTCTCAGGCAGCTCAAATGAAATGTTAATTAAGCAACTGACTTCAGAGAGATCTTGCAGAACTTGCTCTGTTAACTTGAAATTCTGCTTTTGATAGTTACCTGCCAACAAGCAACTCTGTGTAGGTTTCCCAAAGCAAAAAGAGGTTCCTAAAGGTAGTTCTTGCTTAGGGGAAAACAAGATATCACATTTCTCTCTCTTTAGTGAAGATTATAATGGTTCCATATTAACTATAAGCAGAAGGGCCTCCTAGGTATCTAAGTTACTGAATAATCTTGAAAATAATGAATGTAATAAGAAGGTAGTTTCTACCCTCCTAAAAATAAGTACTTTAAAAGCAGCAAAAGATGGTAGAGGCTAGACTGTGACTTCTAGGAGATCTTGTTTGTACATGCTATCAGCTGGAAAAAAAAAATAAACTAACCTACATAAATAGCAAAATACCTGTCTCCTTAATGCAGACTGTAACTGAGCTGCAGAGTAGATACCTGTTTAAAGCCCTTCTCTCTCTGCAGAGAGCTGCTCCTCTTTCTCTTCCTTTCTTTGATAAGGGTGGCCTCAAGCTCCTCTTAAAGGTGGACTGCTACCTGTGAACTCAAAAGTACATAACAGCTTTTAAAACTCAGCCATTTTCCTGAACTGCAAGGCTTCAGGTTTGGCAGTTATAAGATGGAGAGGTATTTCAAAATAGATCGGCGAAATACGACCTCACCTATAACAAAGTGCTGTAGAGAAAGCTTTTCCCCCAATTTTGATTTCTATTTAGTTTTTACTAAAAAATACATACAGTTTTGGTTCTTTCATAGCTTAAAGGAGGACTTCTCGAGGGGGTTGTATTTTCCGTGAATGTTCTTCATCCAGGGCAAATTCAGCCATTTTTGAATGAAAGGTTTGCATATCTAAATTTCCACAGCAAATGGACAGGGGGTTCTCTGGATTTGTTGTTGAAAAAAGTTTTTTAGTCTTCTCCTAGGATATAGTCATAACGTTTACATTATGTGTGCATGTGGTGTGCTTTTTGTGTGTGGTTTTTGGGGTTTGATGGTTTGTGTTTGTGGGGTTTTGTTTTTGTGTGTCTTCTCACTCTCTCTCCTTCCTCTTCTCCCCTGAATAATTTGCATGGTTGTAGGACTCTGGACCTGAAGAGCTTTTAACATCAAGGCTGAGAAGCTCTTCAGCACAGTCCAGACTTCCTAGCACTTCAGAGTACTGCTTGCTTTAGAGATGCAATGCAAGTCTGGGAGAAGGAGTCATTCAGAGAACCGATAGGTTAGCAAACCTCAAGCTTACAGTTCAGGTCCTACTTCTTCCTTAATGATACTATCTACTTATCACACTCCCTTTGAAATTATTTCATTCTGTATTTGACTTAGGGTAAGAAAAAACAGTCATGAGACCTGCTGCTAATACAGGTCCTTCAAGTGTCAGGGTTCTGCCCTCATTAGCCAAGGACTAGATGCAGAAATAGTTTTCTTCCTTTTTTTTTTTTCAGTAATGCCACATTCCAACTGTGTTCATATAAGACATATAAGGGCACTTTGGCCCTTTCTGAGGTGCTTGCCCAAACAAATTCACATGACTGGTATCGTACCCGACACAGATGCTGGGACTGCACTTAGCACTCCTCAGTGGGGCTGCGCCAGGTTACATAAACACATGATGTGGGCACATACTGGAGGCTGTGGTGCCTCCCTCCTGTGGGCAAGTTGCCCACAGTATAGAAGGCCAAGGCTCAGTGCTCTCCAGAGCTTGAGGAAACTCAAAGCGATGCTCCTGATCTCTGGAATTGGGGCCGGCTGATGACACTGTCTGTCCTTCCTTCCTGCTGAGTATAAGCCACTGCACAGAAATGAATTCCAAATTTGTGAGGCCAGAAAGAGGAATAACAACAAGTCTTTAGCACATTTTCATGTGAAAGAAGTCTGATGTTTGTCTGTGTTCCAAAATTCTTGTGTTTTATGCTCACATGTCCTTGGGGTTAAAACACTGGAGAGCAGATGCAGGAATCCAGCCCATAGCCCTGGGTCAAGAGCAGTAAGTGTAAGCTGTCCTGCACACTGGCAGTTTTTCTGCTGCCTGAAGCTTCTTGGCTATTCTCAGTATATAGACCGTCTCCTCTGCGAATCCTTACACTGACTTTCCAGGAAAGCCTGCTCAGTCCTATGGAGCGAAGAGCCCTTGCTAGGGTTTGACTAGCAGTTAGAACAGGATTTTGCTTCTGGGACGCTTGGCTGAATACAAGATCAAAGCCCTGTGCTTTCCTGCCTGCGGCTGGGAATATTGTTTTGTCTAGGCATGCAATGTGTTATGCTGTCCTGCTAACATGCGACAGTCAGGTGCACTGTAGTTGAGCCTCTTGGAGGATGAGGGCAAAGGAGAAGTGAAAGTAAAACTGTAATAATAGTAACAAAATTGCTCCTTCCTCAAGGCTTTTTGTGAAAAAGCATAGAAATGCTCTTGCAGTTTGAGGAGGACTGTCAAGGGGTGGACTGACATTCTCAAAGCTTTTCTCCTTAGTATGGTTAAATTTAACTCTCTTGGAACAGAAGAAGTTAGGTTGGACAGGACCTCTAGAGGACATCTGGTCCAACCCTTGCTCATGGCACAACTAATCTCAAAGCAAGGTCAGGCTGCTCATGTTCTTGTCCAGTTGAAGTATGGAGACTTGACCTCCTCCCTGAGCAGCCTATTCCGGTGTTCCTCCACTCTTCCTGTGGGAAATTTAAGTTAGTGTCGTGCTTTTGGGGTTTCAAGCCTCAGACCAGCAGGCTTACATTTGGTTTAGCTTAATCAAAAGGTAGTGCTTCCTCTATGAGATGCAAATTATGGCTCAACTACTAAGCTACTGTAAATAGGTTTTGTTTGTTTAACTGGGATTTCTGATGAAGGTCACTTAGGCTCTGTGTAGCAATACACAATCACCTGGGCTTGAGCAAGGTGCCCCTCAGCAGTGGTTGCCAGTGCTGGCAGTGTGCTGTCCTGTGACATGCACCTCTGTACTGCATTCCTTCTGATCCTAGGGCTCAACCAGCTCTGTTTGGTTCTTTGCAAAGCAGCTGGACTAGAGGCTGTGGTATCAATGTGGCTGTAGGATTTTAACATGCCTCAAAGGGAATCAGGATGTGGCTTTATTGAAACATACCTCATCCTTTTTTCTTCTTTATTCCTTAGAAATAAGCAACAGGACAGTTGCACTGATTAAAATTAGTTACGTTCTAGTTAATGGGATTAGGGATTGATTATTGCCAGAAGCCTTATTTCTGCAGGGGAGAAGAATACAAAGGAGGAAAATGTTCTGCTGCAGATGCTGCCCAGTGATTGAGTAGGCTGGAATAAGCAGGTGCAGCCCAAAACACCCTGTGCTGAGTGAGGACAGGACCAGACAAATGGAGCATCCTGTGCCCCAGCATTGTAGGCCTTTGACGCAGCCAGCAGAATAATTACAAAGAGCAGGTGAAAAGGTGCTCAAACACATCTTGCGGCTTTGCCACAAAGGAAGATACAGTCTCATCTATTTCACACATTTTTTTTATGAATTAAGCTAAAGATTTCTTACTCAGCTTGTGTTCTGAGCTTTACTTTTGAAGGGATAAAGTGTTCACTTCAGATCTTACCTGGCTGGCTGTGAATGAAAACAGATACTTTGGGCAGACCTAGACATGCAAGTTAACTATGCTGTCCTCTGTAAAGAGGATTATTATGAACCTTCTGTAACCTGTTTTCCTAGATACCTTCAGTGTGTTTTTACACAAGAGGACATGAATATTTCAGGTGTTAATCATCGTACCAAAAGATTAGGTAATCTTTGATATCTATCAATACCTTATCCATTCTCAGGTGTACATTAAGGGTTTTGCATTAATCTACTCAGTGTAGAAGTGCAGCACAGCAAATGACTTGCTTTGTACCTGGCTCTGAGTGCTGAGAAAGGTTCACTATGGCTCACCTCCCTTCTGTTTGTTGCATAGCACTTCTCTTCCTGACAGCGGTTCAGCTCCTGATGGAAGAGCAAAACATTATCACAGAAGTCCCAGCAGCCCTAAAGCGGTTGGCCAAATATATAGTACGTGGTTTCTATGGAGTAGAGTACTCCCTGGCCCTTGATATACTGATCCGCTACCCCTGTGTGAAAGAGGATGACTTGTTACAGTTGCTCAAGTATGAACGTAAACAACTGCGCACTATCCTTAACACGCTCAAGGCAGACAAGTTTGTGAAGCTGCGTATGCGAGTTGAGACAGGGCCTAATGGCAGGAGCAGTCGGCACAATTACTACTACATCAATTACAAAGTTCTGGTGGATGTGGTAAAATACAAGCTGGATCATGTACGTCGGAAAATAGAAGCAGATGAGCGGGATTCAACCACCAGGTCCTCTTTCAAATGTCCATCTTGCTCCAGCACTTACACAGACCTCGAAGTCAATCAACTCTTTGATGTATTTACAGGTATGTTGCTTACATTGTTTATTTGCCCTTATCTTAAAATAATAATTCTGATAGCACAAAATTGGCTTCTGTACAAACTTCACAATAAAAGCATGTTTGTTGGGATATTCTTCTTGTTTGCTGGTGGACAAGTGCCTGGGACAGGAGAAGCTGGGAGTTGACAGCAAGAGAAAAAGCTGTCTCTATAGAACAGGCCAAGAAAGAAGAAGAAAAATCTTGAATATACAAGCTGGGGCTGGGAACCAGATTTCAGGCCTCAGCTTTACTAGGAACAAGATGCTTAACCTGGGTGAAGATTACTCATCCAAGTCCTGTGCATCCCACTTCCTCATGTGGAAATAATAATTCAGTACCCACTTTACTGTTTTGAATTTGTTAGTTAATCCACTTCTGTGTTAAATTCTTCTGATGGAAGAGTTGGACAAGACAGATAAAATGGTTTGCGGGCACCTGTTGTAATAAACATGTGGCAGCATGGCAGCAGCAAGGTGTTCTGTCACTTCTGTGCTGGGAATGTGGAGGTTCAGGCTCTTCACAGGGCAACGTGGCACATCCACAGCAGAAGTGGCATCAGAGCTTGCGGGTTTATCTTCTCTAAAATCAAAATTATTAGTTAGAGGGTACTCTTTCAAAATGAGTTAAAATGGCATAATGTTGAAATGCAAGACTCTAAGTGCAACTGCAGTGTTAACATCTGGGTCATGTTACCTGGAAAAGATGCCAGAGCCTGGGAGAAGGAACTTGACTCTCTGTGACCAACTTGAAATGTCAAAGGTGAAGTTAGGGTACTGCCAGTTGGCAAAAATCAGCCCTTTCTCCTAAATGGAGGGACTTTGTCAAATTACTGAAATGCAAACATTGAGGCTGGTGATATATTTTAACCAGAATATGCTTTATTTTTTTTTTCTGTAGGAGATAAATACAGGGTCTTTGTAAACTCTAGAATTCTGAACAGCTAAACCCAGATGCTATTTATGCTTACAAATTTCTTATATTATGAACTAAGAAAAAGATGAGATCAGAGAAGAAAAAAAATAAACCTTACCATCTGATGGTACTCCATGTTGAGCCAACTTAATTTTTCCCCTAATATAAACATTTCTCTCTTGGATTGTCAGTGTGTGAATATCAGCCATACCCCCACCCCCCAAAAAAAAGGCAAGGCTTTTTTTTTATTATTATTATTAATAACTTTGGTTAACGTTGCAGAGACTTTCCGCTGTACTTACTGCAACACTGAAGTAGAGGAAGATGCGTCAGCACTTCCAAAGCGCGATGCTAGAACCTTGCTAGCAAAATTCAATGAGCAGATTGAACCCATCTTTGTGCTGCTGCGTGAGACTGAAGATATTGTTCTGCCGTATGACTTGCTGGAGCCTCAGCCAACAGAAATACCAGAATTATCAGAAAGGTATAAACATAACCCTAGTACTTCTGATCAATATAAAACCACCCAACAACTTCCCAGCTGCAAAATCTTTGAAATACTTATCTTGCAACCTACTTGCTACTCTACTTTGTTCAGTACTGTCAGGTGCTTAATGAAGAAGCCTGTAATATCTAAGGCATTCTAAATTTTTGCTACACATTTATGGTTTTTTTGCTACCTTTTTTGCTTTAAGAAGTTATTTTACAGACTTCTTCTTTGGCTAATACATTCATAGATGTTCCTGAGAGGAAGTAATGTTTCTGTATCTGTGTGCTTCAACCTGGTATGCAATACTGAAGAGACCATGCAAAAATCAGTTATTCAGAATCACTTGCCTCTGTGATGAGGTAATGGGGAATCCAAATTATTTTAATATGGAGCACTTGTTAAAGGTAGTCTGCTGACAAAACATGGTTGTGTGTGGTGGGTTTGTTTATTTGTTTTGGGGGTTTTGTTTTTGAATGGGAATTGCAGGGAGGGAGTCTTGCCTGCATGTAACTTGTCCACAATGGGTAGCGTCTCTTTCAGCTTTGATCAGAACATGGCTTCAAGTATGCTGGAATCCAGCAGCCGACCCAAAAAATGGGCCAACAGAAGTTCCTCTTTTGGCAATATGTACACCCAAAACTTAGTTATTGATGTCCAAGACTCTGAGCCCAAAAAGAAAACAAGAGAAAAAGCAGCTAAAGAGCAACCTATCTGGATGTCACAGAGCACTGTAGAAGGACCAACAGCAGCCACCAACAATAGTGTTGGTAAGTTTTAAGTGTTAGCAAATACTTACTACATTCAGCAGCCTTACTGCATTTAAATATAGCTGTCTTATTGAAAATGTAACAAACTTGTTTAGAATATTGAAAAATGCCTTAATTCTGCACTAGCGGCAATCAGATCTTAGTTTCAAAATATTCCTCTTTAGACTGATTTAGGTAGTATTCCTGAAGTCAGAGGTCAGGTATCAGCTCCCAAAATTTTTGTCTCTAATTGTGCAGTAACATTAGTGGTAACCTTTAAAGTGGAAAGCTCTTGGAAATGTCTGCACTTTCAAGATAATTCTAAAGTGTGGGTAAAAAAGATTCAGAGTAGAAAAAATCATTTATGTAGAATGTCTGTGCTAACTGTAAACAATTGCTATCTCTAACACATTTTGTTGTGTATTAGGAGTAAATGCTTCTGAGAGAATTGAAGAAAGTGTTAAAGAAGCTGTCATGGATAATGAAATCATCAAGACTCTTCTGATCCATGAATCCAAGTCATCATCTAGCACAGACCAGCCTCCTGTTGTCAAAAGCAAACTGCCTGAATCAGCCAGCGATACTAGTGAGTCTGAAGAACATGCCAAGCACTCAGGAACAGCAGGAATTGAAGCAGGAGGCAGCAACTTTGAACAAGAGGAGGAACAGGAAACACAAGGTCCTATTTTAATGGTAGCTGGTCAACCTCGCTCATATGGTGAAGTCAGTGAAAACCCAGAGCTTGTGTCTCTCATGACAAATGAGGAGAGAGAAGCTTATATAAAAGTAGGACAAGAAGTGTTCCAGTCTGTCTTTGAATAACTACTGCTGTGTGAATATGCCAACTGGTACAGAATGGGTGAAGGCTTCTTTTGAAGAAAGTTGATGTAATAGTTTATTTTCTTCAAAGTCAGCCCTTCAGTGGTTTTCTTTGAATGCCTTGCTGTTATGCAAGATAGTAATCCTGTAGTAGGTTACTGCAATTCAACATAGTAGCATTGCAGCAAAAGCAACCTAGAGTTGCTATGGGTTTTCTTTTGTCTTAATGCTTAGACTTTGTGAATGCTGTAACCAGTTTTAGGGCATGAATAATTTCAAGTTACAGCAGGATATAAAGATCTGAGTAAAATAAAGTTTCAAAAGCAATGCTGCAATCTATTGTCAGAAATCAACTATTCCACCTTCCTCTCAGAAGTAGCAAATACTTCCAGTAGTGAAAGTGAATAAAACTCCAATGTGATTTGTTTTCACTCCATAATGCTGTGTTCTGATGTTTTGTTAGGTCAACTGCTACACAACAGGAACCTTCCTCCATAGAAAGAGCTGTTACTGAATTGTTAGTTAACGAAGAGAACTAGCTATAGCCTCTTAACTTTCATCTGAAAAATAATTATCTGAATTCTTTGTACTTATGGCTCTACAGAACTGTCTCTGAAGTGATCAACTACTGCCAAATAGCCCTTGCACAAAATACAGCATTCATTTTGTTCTAGCTTGGCAAGGAAGCAAGCAATGTATCCAGCAGAAGGCTCTGCTTCTTTTATCTCCTGTGTACACATACCCTCCTGTAAAGATTTTAAGCAGGATCTTCTCTACTACCATTGAAAAACAGTCTATTTGAACTAAATACATATGAGTAGGACTGTAATCAGAATGTAAGATATAGCTGAACTTCTTCCACAATTATACTACTTAAGCAATGGATAATGAAAGTAGACTACAAAGGCACAAATTGAAACACAGAAGTTGCCTCTGAATGTTAGGAAACACTTTTTTACTGTGAGGGGGACTGACACAGGTTGCCCAGAGAGGTTGTTGAGTCTCCCATGTCTGAAATTATCAAAAGCCCCCTGAGCAACCAGCACTGCTTGAGCAGGGGGTTTGGACAAGATGACCTCCAGCAGTCCCTTCCAACCTCAATATTCTGTGATTCTCTGAAGAAAGGGTAGAGAGAAATACACTTTCAATGCGTTGTTCATATGCACCTTTCATGGGCAAGAATTCATGAATGGTGTGCATGCTCATGCAATTTCTTGAGCTTAGAGTTTAATGATTTACTATATAAACCAGATTTGTCTCAAATATGCACAAATCTTCCTGGTCTACATCATGAACATGTTGTTCTTTTAGGTCCAAATGATTCTTGCGTCAAGCTAGTGATTAAAAGCTTTCATTTTGTTTCATTTTCACAATGCATTTCCTCTGTCCTCAAAATTGTATGTTTTTTTTTCTGCATCCAGTATCACAAGTTTAAAGCCTGCACAGTAAATCGCTAAATTGTCTTCAAATCGTTTAATATACTTTTGCCCTTACAATCATACCTCTCATCTCCAATCTGCCACTTCAAAATTCACTCATAAAAAAACCTAGAGAGACTCAAAACAAAGTAGAATAAGAAAAAAAAAAAGAGAAATCACAGTAGAATCACACTCTCTTTTTATTCAAACTTCAGGCATATTTAGGCTTCACTGTCACTACACTGTCTTCCATAGCAATAACCATATTATTGTTACCCTAATACCAAAAGAAAACAATCCTGAACGTCACCTCTATAATGCAGCAGGTATGCGGAATAAGCTATTTCTAGCTCAATTTTATGACTGACTTACTTTTATTAACAACTCCAATCTGAAAAAGTTAAATTTTTGTTCTCGTTCAAGTTCTCTAATCCACTTTTCTACAATCTTAATTCTGCCAGGAGCCTTCATTAGATGCTGATATTAACTGGGTTTTTTTAACATTAAATTTAATTTCCTAAATTTCTTCCTTTCTACATGAAAACTCTTCACAAAGTCAAATACTTTAAGAACAGATTCTACAGGCTTTCAATTGTTACATAAGAAAGGATACTACAGTTTTTAGACAGGCTTTTTGCTTTGCACAGTAAAAGTGCAAACCACAAAATGCATAAAAACAAAGATGGTTTCTGCAGTTAACTACAAAACCAGAGTATTTACTTCACCTCAGATAAATGTGCTGATAGAAATGAATTCCAAAGGCATGAACACAAACTATTTTTTCTTAACAGACCAGCTATACATAAGCTATAAAGGCAACACGTAGGTATGTACTGTGTCTACATCTCACATTTTTAGAAGATGGAGAAACTTAATGGGACAAGAGTCTCTTGTCCCAGGAAAGTTAGCAGTGTTTCTCTGAAGAGGAATAACAAACTGCTACAAGCTATGCCAATGTTTAAAGCCAGTTACCTTCCAACAACAAACTCTGCCAGAGGAAAATTTTTCAGAAGACAAATTTACAGACAAGTCCAAACTTTATTTAAAACTACAATTTTAAAATTACTAAACAACTCAGAATAAAAAATAAAAAAAGATTAAGACAGAAAGAGAATATTGCAGCAAAACTGAAGATGATTCCGTTCCAGATGTTTAAACTGCCATAGGCAGAATTTCGCATACCTATCCTAAGAGGCAGTGTGTCAAAAACTTTACATTTTTATACACTTCCAGAATTCTGGGAAATTAGTGCTGATCTTCCATATCCATTTGTATACACAGAGTTTATAAATGCAGATATCTTCAGGTTATTCTCATGCACTTTGAACTCCAAAAGTTTCTGTAAAATAAGGGTATACTCATTATTGTCTAACAGATACAAGGCATCAAACACAGCACTCGACCACATTTCAATTTCTTTTAAGTATTCATTAAAGCACCTAGATAAAACATTTTCTCCTCACCTTTTTTCACAAGCATTTTGAGCCATGGCTGGCTTGAATAGCTGCAGCCATTCTCAGTACATAGATGAAGAACAGCTACCCGTAGTGCAGTGTGACATTCTTAGCCACTCTTCCCACCCCAGGCATATGCACCAGTATTCACCAAACTGATGTGACAGACTCCTGCTAGCAGAGCTGTGACAAACAGAGTGGTGAAAGGCAGCAAATGAAATGGAAGGAAAGATGCACCTTCCTTCACACTCCATACCCTCCACTAGAGAGCTACAAGCCTAACAACAGAACAGAAGCCTCTAACATCACACTTGTGTCACCATATCACCATTATATTTTTTAAAAAATTCTTTGACCTGCATTACCATTAAGTTTTTGTAGCTGCATAAATACTGTTTCATGAACGTGACAAATCTTTATTGCCATCATATACAATGAAAGTTTTTCTACCTCATGGTATGCTTCATATACAAACCAATTTTCCATGAAGAGATATTTTACTATTCTGAAAAGTTTCTTGAACTTTTATATTACAAAAACACTGAGCATTATTATATCAGATAATAGCAATTAGAATTTAGAATATTATTAAACTCAAGCTTGTATATAACAAGAAACCAAAATACTATTCCATCCTAATAAGTTTCAAAACTATTAAGTTATAGCATCCATTTAAAATATGTTAATTTTTATGACTTTATCAGCCACAGAGTCTAACAGGAATATACAGAAGGGACCTGAAAGGCAAAATCCCTTCATATCAATACATAGTTTTCAAACGCATAGTAACAAAAAAGAATATTAATTCAGCACCACAGTAACTGCTTACTTCAACTAGTGATAACAAAATATTCAAATTCTAGGTCATTCCAGAGTTTTTTTTCTTTTTCCCCAATAGGTGTAAAAGATTTAGAAAACAATCTTTACCAGGTTCTTTCAAACTTTGGGCGTCTCCTACTAATTCTTGATCTTGAGCTCCACCTCCACCCAGTAATTCATCAGACAAACTGTTTGTTTGGGCCTCCATTGCCATTTTCTTCATTAAATCTGCCTTTGTAATAGACAACACAAAACTCAAAATCCTGGATAATTCTTATTGCTGTCTAGATAATTAAAACATTTAGTGTGTGCACTTCTAAATAACAACTCCACAAACAAACAGCAAAATACCTCTGAATACACTGCAAGTTTAAGGGGCAAGTCTTCAACTTTCACAAAGTCATCTTCATCAGATCTTTGACTTACATTTCCAGAACCAGCTTCCTGTTAATAAAAATAGTGACATGTAAGGGAATGGTGCTACTTCATTTTATTTTCACCACAACACTAGATTTTTGACTATTATGAAGTAGTACATAAAAAAACAATGCCCATATCAAATTTTCAGATAAAAACAGAACAAGACTGGAAAGGAGAAAAAATGATGAAACAGAAAGAAGCTTCTCATTTCTCTTGGATGTATATTAACTGAAATATACGCACATATTCATTCACTAACACAGGTGACTCTGTATCAGGGCTGCCAGCCATGGAGCTTTCAGAACTTGCAGCAGATTTGTTTCCTACACACGTTGTATCCAGTGTTTGAGTTTCATTTACTGGTAAAGATGAACCTGATTCTTCTGTTTTCATACTGTCTGTTATATAAGAATCTGGGGTATTGACCATTAAAGGCGGCGTATTCTCCATGACATTGAGGTAATAAGGCAAAATTGTAGCCACATGTTGTTCACCTAAAACCACAAAACTACATTTTAACTAGGTGGAAATAGTAAAAAATTCCAAGCATACAAAAATCCCAGATTATTTTTTTACAAATTAGGATCCAAAGCTATAAATGAGCAACGAAGGTGGATTATAGTCTCTGAGATCAACACAAAGCTGACTGAAATAAAACATGTTATTTGTACTCTCGTACATTCAAGTATCAGTAATTGTCACAAGACAGTATATGACTTAAAAATTTCTGACTTGATACAGCTTTTTTAAAAAACCAAAACCAGAAACCCCACCACCAACAAAAACACCACCCCCCCCCCAAAAAAAAAAAAACACCAAACAGAAACAAAATCCAAACCACAACAAAACCAACTTCTGTAACTATATGGCCTACTGTGAAATACACATTCTAGGTATAAGGCGATACAATACAGAACAATAAATTTCTTAACATTTTGCCACATATTTGTGGCAACATAGGTTCTACTCAAATGCTGCTTTCAGTTTACCAAAAAAAGCACAAAACCCCCATTTTGCAACAGAAAACCACAGGAAAATGAGCTGATAACAACAGGTAGATTAAAAGGAACATTGGTAGTGTTTCTGTCTTTTGTTAGAAAAAGATTTCTCAGTTCTTAATCAGTTATCAGACAGCATTAATCACACAAATAAATCTTTAAAAAGTTATTTCAATTGCTAGTGAATGGTAGTAATAGAAAAACCAATTACTAGACAAATCTAAACATCAAAATATCATAACAGACCAGTTAACTCTGCTACAGTTGTGTGCCCGGGGCTGCAACAATCTGAAATTCATGCTATTGTCAAGCATCAAAACCTCATCTACCTACATAAGACTATTTTAGGTTTCTTCTTTAAAAGGTTTTCTGTCTATACCAACACAGATATATCTACTCAAGTGGTATGTTGCATGAAAAATAAACAGTCCAGTAAAGTCTTGCAAATTGGATCATCTTCCTCTTAATTACATATCACAGGCACTGTTCAAAGTAATTCTCACTACATATAGATATACATATATATATATATATATATGTAGAAGTGTTAATCCCTTAGTTACTGTGTATTTGACTTACCTTTAGCATTAACAGATTCTTGTTCTGATGACAGAATCTCACTGCTTTTTGTCTTACTTTGTTCTTGGTTTGAATTCTATTGGGGAAGGTGAAAATGAGTTAGAACAAATTCTACTAATCAGCTTCATAGCTTATTGGCTAATTTACTCTTCTTTGCTAACTAGAAACAGACTGTACGCTTGCTCCATGTTTTTATTTTTTCACTAGTTTGAAATAAAGACGGAAAGTTCTACTTCCTACTCATGAGCCTGTGAACCACACTTTCTTTAAAGAAACTATTAACACTGATACGTGTGTTTCATCTAAGCATTACATTTTCTTTTCACTGTAGTAGTTCCCAGGTAAACTCTTTGGTTCCACTGAAAAGAACTATTATTCTAGCCTTTAAAGCAAAATGTTGCAGTTACATCCTTGCTTAGTAACAGTTAATAGCTGTTGAGTAAACAAAGTTTCAAAAGATTCAGAAGTCAATCTTGTTTATTGAAATGTAAAGAATCAACAAGTCTCCAGTTCAAGGTCACGCACATCCAAATGGTTTTAAGGAAACTAACAGTGAAATGACAATGACAGCCAATAACATTTCACCATTGTTCCAGCAAAAACTAATACACAATAAAGAGGAAAGACAAACCTAAAAACTTTCTAGAATACAAGAGTCAATAGCACCTGCAAAGGAAAGCCAAGCTAGAACCTGATGTCAGCAAACACAGAGGAAGAACCAGTTAATGGTTTAAAACATAAATTTCCAAAAGAACAATGTTTTCTGCTGTGGCTTAACATCTCTTCCTGAAAGCAGATTTAAACATCAGTTTTGACAGTGTCCATTCATGCATTTTGGTAGCAGCTATAACAATAATAAATTCAGGTGGAGAAGGCTACCTTTTGTATGTAGAAGCTACTGCTTCCCTGTAATTTCTCGTATCATTCTTCTCCTTGCATCAGTATGAAAACAGTGCAACAAGAAAATCTGAGGTACATACAAATATGTACTGAAAAGCAATGCACTGGCTTAGGTTTGTTCTGCACTTACAACTTTAGTGATACCTGTTCGTTTTCAGTTGTTGTTTCACTGCTGGCTTGTAGTGATGTCTGCACATCAACAGGTCCTTCCTCAAATTCTATTTCTTCATCTTCATTCTCGTCTTCTCCACTACCATAGTTAGTCAGAGCTTGGGTTTCTGCTTTTGATAAACCTGAAGGCAAACCAGATTTGTAAACCCACCTTCATAATGGATTTACATATTGACAGAGCCTGACAGAGTAAAAAGGTAGGCAGCAAAATCCAAATCCCTTAGGGGAATTTACTGCAATGACCTTATCTCAAAAACATCATCTGAAATTAAGATACAGTGATGACTTACTTTCAAAGATCCATATGCTCTATGCAATATTACAAAAAACCACCACTTTGTGTGTGTGAAATATCTAAGTTATTAAACAAGTTGGTGTGAAGAATGTAAATATAAGGGAAACCAAGGCATGCGTAGTTGATATAAGATGACAAAGCAGACAAAAAACTTATTTAAAAATATGCAAGCCTAAGTAGAAGCATATTTAAAAAAAAAAAATAAATAATGGAAAACTGCATAAAATTTCAGCAGCTTTCACATCACTCAGGTTAAAGGCTGAGAAACTTCAACTTTAGCTGAGAAAGGATATGTAAATTAAACAAGGAACCCAATTCCAACATGTGTTTTTAAAGGTCTACTGATTACAAAGAGGAAAAGCTCCTCTAATTGGAATGTTTAACCCTTGACACAATACTAAGAAATACAGAACTAGAAAGCTTTCTCTGGAAAAGACCTGACTAGAAAATATCTAACAAGTTGTTACACAGCGGTACTTCATGCCTTGATTAGTTGGTCAAAACTACAGTGAAAGTGTTGAATAATGAGCTATAAAAAAAAAAAAAAAAAAAAAAAAAAATCACTTACTTATTGCCACTGGACCGCTTTCACTTTCATCATCTTCCTCCTGATCAGATGCATCAGACCTAATACTTTCAGGAACTCTATTCCCATCATACATTTCTGAGTCCTGTACTTGTTTAACAGTTTCAGTCTCATCCTTGTCCTAGGAAAACAGGAAATACTGTGTAATTTCATGTTTGTTTATCTAAAGATTAAGTTATGGTTTCTGCATCAAGGAGACACATTTGTTTCTCAAAAACAGAAGATCTAAAGGCTAAAAATTAGCATTTAAATAGTCCTTAAGGCCTTGAAATGAATAGTGCAAAGCTATTCCTGAAACAGAGCATCAGAACCTAAGAGATAATGCACTGTTCAGACATTGTGATCAAGGACATTGTAACTGAGTATTTCATTATCAGAAAAGTTCAACACTGATCAGCATGCTAGCTAAAAAAAAAATTCTTTCAATTAGATCTGTCTTTATCAAGAAGAAGAATGACACATCTGCATTATTATCTGCTAGTGGCTGTCCACCTCTCCTACACGATCTCTAGTAAAAATTAGGAGTATTTCTAACTGCACTTTCTCTAGCAATAGCTACTCAGAACTTTCTCTGCTGAATGATTTGCTAAATACTTTGAGTGAGATAATTCTGCTCATACTATACAAACCACAAGTAAAGCACTGAATTTATCTCCAGATCTTGAAAGGACTCTTCTACATTACAGCAACCATAACAAGTGACATACAGCTTTTCCCACTTTTACTTCCAAAGCAGCATGACAGAAACTCTAAGCCCTAGAAGACAGCACTGACTCTATGCCCTTACATGCCCACACATACACCTGTGCCTTTTAGGAAAGCATTCAACATTCTGCTTAGCACATTATCTGCATCTTTCCTTTGACTGGAAAAAGTTGAACATTCCAGCAGAAAGTACAAAACTTTGTATACAACTTCTCTCCCCAGACACAACGATTTTAGTGGTTTTCAAAACAAATTTAAATAGAATAGGGAGAAATTCCGGGTGCTAACATTTAATACTCAAGAGCACACACAGACTTTGATGCTGAGGACCTCAAATACAACATCTGCCTTCTCCTTAATATGAAAAATAAAACAACTTATTCCATACCATTAAAAAAGAAAATGTTAATTGCCACAAATAGTTAAGCACCTTCTATATTTACTCTCCTTGTTATTTCATTCTTCAATGAATTACTACATCCCTAATGTTCTGAGCTGAGAATACAGTCAACAACCTTAGTCCAAATCCCACAATGAACACCTTCAGAACCAGTCTTTTTTCTTTAAAATACAGAAAATTAATACTAAAAGGGAAAGCAAGGTCCTACCCTAAAGCTGCTAAGCAAGTATCACAAATTATTTCAATTGCATAGCATTCAACATAAACTTTGCTCTTTTTAGACTTCCAAATTATCAGTCCTAAAGGAAAGCTTGTCCTACATGAGGTTGACCAACAATAAATAGAAAAGCATCTTTGTTGATCTGAATGCACTCCTTGAAAGGTAACAAGACAATGTTTTATAAGAAATGCATCAGTTTTCACACTGATAATGTCTTTGCAGGAGAAATGGGAATAAAAACAAAAGCAACAAAGGATTTGATGTTCCGAGTTACATTTACTGAATGCATGTCATAAAGACTTCTTGATGAAGGCAGGTTTTTTGCTAGTCATCTCCCAGACTGTCAACTCAAGTTAAAAAAGGGAAATTATAATTTACTTTGTTACTTTGATAAAGTAAATCACTGAAAATAACAGAAAGGAGATAAACCCCATGATGTTTAAATACATTTATAATCTAGGAAACTGCTGCTTACAGATACTGCATTTATATGACAGAAAATAGTAATACTAAGTGATCTGTGAAATTATCTGAGGAATAAAGACAGTTGAGAAGTATAAACGTACTTTGTCCTCATCGACATCTTCAGCAGATGAACAAACATCCACCTGGAGACCTTTGTTTGCCTAGAAGAAAGACAAACTATCTTCAATTCTAAGCTAATAACTTAGTAACACTGAACCAAAGTAAGGCTTCATTAAAGCCTGCTTGAAATGTCAATCTTACCAAGAATTGTTATCTCAAAATGGAATTAAGCTGCAGGTACTTCTATGCTACAAGAGATGTTGATATAGGTGTCTTCAAAATTTTAGATTTGCAAAAAAATCCAAAAAACTGCCCAAAAAATCCTTTTTATTTAAACAATTACATTTACATGGGCTAATTCTCCAGTTTGTGGTTGAATTGTATTCAACACACTAGATTTATAGCTATTAGATGTACCATATCTAATATCTAATATCTATAGCTATTAGAATTAGATGTACCATATCTATCAGAATTAGATATACTGGCTCCAGTCAAGACAGAGAGCTGTGTTTTTCAGTATGGAATCTAAAACCAGTCACCTTACTGGGCTCAAGACAGCCCCAAAAACTCGAGCAAGATCAGATGTACCTGCATCAGGATGCCAGATCTGAAAGCTGTGAGAAGACCATATGGAGATAATTGCACAGGTCTGTAAAAGTAACCAGGACCTACCAGTTCCAGCTCATCTCTGGATCTGTTCAATCTGATGCTGCTACAGCAACAAGGCAAACATTGACCTTAACCATAATTCTCTGTCTTCCAAGAGAAGAGAGGAAATGCTGGATCTAAGGTGGCTCCATGCATTCTCATAGCAGTGTATAAACCAATCCTTTATGTAACAAAGACCCAACAGGCAACTTCAGATAAAATAGGAAGTCATGTCCAAATCCTTCTGGATTCAGAGTGTTTCTCTGCAGTTCTCTACGACATACTCTGCAGTCTCTCTCACACTACCATATCACTGGTGTATCGAAGTTAAACTATCTTGAAACATAGCTGCTGATATGCTTAAAACTATTTATAGGACTTTTTTCAGTTTATGACAGATTCATAAAACATCTTCTGTTGATGTTATTTTAAAATAAGAATGAGTTAAGGGCTTGTTTCGGTATTTGTGTTACTAAGAGAAAGCTGAAAGGACACTGAAGTCACAACTATACTTTACAAGAAGAAATATTGAGGTACATAACCAACTGATTTAAGTCTATGAACATGATTTAGTTTACTCTTTTGTAAACAGTTCATATAACTAAAAAAGAAAAAAAATGCTATGTTCCTAAAAACTGTAATACTAAAATTAAAAATGGTGATGGAACATCTTTAAAAATGTAAATGGTGCAAAAGCAAAACAGAACTTGCTTTGTTAGAGCAAAATATGTACTACAGTCTCAAATATTTCTGAAAAGTTTATATATATTTTACACTTCAAGTCTAGAAAGTGATACTTTCTACATATGCCAACAAATGAACTACTTGATGGCTTCATAGGACCTATTCAAGTTAGGTAAAAATGGTGCCTAAGCTACTGCAAGGAAAGCTGTAGGTGTAACTGAAGAGATGATGAACTGGGACTCCCATATGTCAAAATACTTATCTGAGATAAAGTTACATTCCCTCATAGTAGCTAGTAGGGGACTATGTTTTGCATTTGTGATGAAAACAGTGTTGATAACACAGGGATGTTTCAGTTACTGCTGAGCAGTGCTTACACAACGCCAAGTCCTTTTCTGCTCCTCACACCATCCTACTAGCGAGTAGGCTGGGGGTGCACAAGGAGCTGGGAGTGGACATGGCTGGGACAGCTGACCCCAACTGGCCAAAGGGCTGTTCCAGACCATAGGACATCATGCTCAGCATATAAAGCTGTGGGAAGAGAAAGGAAGGAGGGAATGTTCAGAGTTATGGCATTTGTCTTCCCAAGTAACTGCCACATGTGATGGTGCCCTGCTTTCCTGGAGACAGTTAAACATCTCCCTGCTGATGGGAAGTAGTGAACAAATTCCTTGTTTTGCTTTGCTTGTACACACAGCTTTTGCTTTACCTATTAAACTGTTTTTATCTAAACCCACGATTTTTCTCACTTCTACCCTTCCAATTTTCTCCCCCAGCCCACTGGGTGGAATGAGCAAGTGGCTGTATGATGCTTAGCTGCCTACTGGGGTTAAACCACAACTACTCAACAGCCCCAGATGTTAACATTATTTCAACACTTGACTATTCCTGCCTATGTGCACATATAATCATTAAAACACATTTCCTCTGAATTACCAAAACCAAAGTCTATAAAATTAGATACCTGTAACAGACACTCATCTATTATACAGGACATCTCCCTTACCAAGGAAAACTAGTTCGAGTTTCTACACACCAATACTTTGACTAGACAGTGCTACTTTGTAAAAAAAAAAACCCACAACAAAAAAACAAACAACCAAACTAAAGAAAACAAAACAAAAAAACCCCAACCAAACAAAATACCCCACCAGCAAACCACACACCAAAACTAAAACCACACCATATACATAACATGAACTAAGGTAAAGTAGTTTAGGAAAAGCAGATATTTAGAAAATTCCGGAAAAGCTACATTTTTCAAAAATATAGTAAAACAAACCTCTTTAGCATACGACTGTATCACTTCAGTAGCTTCTATTTTTCTTTTACATCTCTGCTTTACAGAAATACTGTTGTTGTCCAAGTCTTGCATGAGTTTGAAAAAGGCTAATTCATTAAATAACACTTCAGAGATCTCCACAAGAAGATCTTCCCCACAATCTTTCAGTTTTCTACCAGCAAATTTTGCCAGTGAATCCTGTGAAGAGAAATAATTCTTCAGTTTTCAAAACTGGCTTTCAATCTTCAAAGACTAAGTATTTGTCCTATTCCTAATAACTCAAAATTAGTTTAGTATATAATAGCTTGTGCTTAAAAAAAGTCACATAACACAGAACTTATCAATTTATTGATATAAATTCTATGCTTGGGAAAAAAAAAAAAGACTGAAAACAGCAGCCTATTGATTTTCAGGAATTTACACTAAATGTCTATGAAGAATATCACAGATCTCTCCTTGAATACAGCCACAGGCAGGAGATAAACCTTTTACTAGTTGGCAGTGATGGAAAAGAAGTTCTGTGCATGGTAAAGCTTTAATTTTAGCAAACAAGGTAATACCTCATTGCTGTATCAAAGCTGAAGCATAATCATTGAAACTCCCTTCCAACCCAAGCTATTCTATGTTTCTAAGGTCATCTAGTACAACCTCCCTGCAATGAGCAGAGACATCTTTAATTAAATCAGGTTGATCAGAGCCCCATCCAGCCTGGCCTTGAATATTTCCAGGAATGCGGTATCTACCACCTCTCTGGGCAACCTGTGCCATTGTTCCACCACCCTCATTGTAAAAAATTTCTTCCTCATGTTTGGCCTGAATCTCCTCCGTCTTTTAGTTTAAAACCATTACCCTTTGTACTGTTGTAACACATCCTGATACAAAGTCTGTCCCCATCTTTCTTACAGACTTGTTTAAGTACTGAAAGACTGCAATAAGGTCCCCAAGAGCCTTCTCTTCTCTGGGCTGAACAACCCAACTCTCTCAACCTTTCCTCACAGGAGAAGAGAACAGCTATGCCATTGAAGTTGTAAAATAACTACTTCAGGGAAGCTGGTTTATCTGTAGCTCATTATCCAAGTTGCAACAGTGTTGCAAAACAACACTGAAAAACTACTAACCTGAAGTATACTGCCAAGCTGCTTATGAAAGAACTTCACAAACTCTTTACTTTCATCATTTTGTTGTGTAAGAGTCAAGACCATACGTCTTACTGATGTCAGTAACTGTGAAGAGCATACTTCATCCATGTGTTCCTAAACAAGTATCACAGAATGAGCTTAGTTACCACTTAAAAAAAACAATTAGCTGTCAACTCAAATACTGAAACTCATTTATATTAAAAAAAAAAAACAAAATCACCTGCCTGCTGAGGGAACAGCACTCCATGAACAGGTCCTAACCCATCTCGCAAAACAGACTAATGGGAATGCGGTTATAGCAGATACCGTACTGCGTTAATGACCAACTGGCCATGACACACAAAGCTTTACCTCACTTTTCCAACACATTAGTACATGTCATATTTTAACATTTGGACAAACCAAGAACCTTCATACATTGTGGCTGTGTACTCAAATGTATTAAAGCCTATGTTAACATATCTGCTGTTGTAAGCTTCCTTAAAATTGCAAACAAAACAGTCGTCTTCAGGCATTAAGACTGTGGCATAGCAAAAATATTTTTCAGAACTAGCATCAACCAAGTACCTTATTAAACAAACCTAAGCTTACATACTGCACATATTATGAAAGGTATCAGGGAGATAACTGAAGCATCTTACAACTCAACCTTCTCTGCTCTTCAACCCTGAAAAGAATGAATATGACTATTTCTCCTTTAAAGTAGTACATTTCTCATCTGTATTCACAGAAAATTACAAGCTCTCAAAAACTTTAAAAATATCCGTAAACAGGAGAAAATAATGCTAAAAATCAACAGCTCAGGCAGGTATTCTTCGAACATATCTCAGGTTACACTGTCTGTAACAGCTTTAATCAGAATTATCTGAGTTCTCTTTGCTGAAAGGCAGCAAATATTTCAGAAACACATTCTCAAACATTTCTATTTAATTTGGTCAGCTCCAAACAAAGAAATATCTATCCTTCTTGATGTCAAGTCCACCAGCCCTATGCAATCCAGAAAGCTTACCATTTATTTCTTCTATTAAAAACTCCATGGAATCTTTCTGTTGGAGTACTTAGTCCTTACTTCATCCTCAGCAAGGTCTACAACTTAACACATATTTATTGACAGCTATTGCTAATAAAATCTAAGTTATCAACTTTAAATATGTTTTGCTATGCAATCAAGCTGGTCCTTTTCCTATTTTCCTAATTCACACATTATTGAAAAGAGTTCTTACCTTCAGAAAAGGAATGACCTCTTTCATAATTGCTTTAATCTGCCGGTCAAGCTGTTGAGTGTCTATATGAGGACATGGAACAGCAGAAGCTTCACTTGACTGTGGCACAGGAAGACATTCACTGGCACTTGGACCTCATTAAAAAAAAAAAAACAAACAAAAACCACAGCATTTTTAAGGCATTCAACATTACTATTAAAGAAATACTGATTTCAAACCCATATATTTTCCTTTTTTTAAAATAAATCTGTTTACTTAATGATCCTTTGAAACTTTGCTAAGTTTTCAATATAAACGAAGAAGAAAATAAGCCAGCCAATTAAATGATTCTTAATATTTAGAATAATTATTTTCTAAAACTAAGCAAAATACATATATATGTGCATACCTTCTAATTTAGCAGCAGAAGCACCCTGAAAATTACTAGAGCAGCCCTCAGAGTCAAGGGTACTTTCAGCTTCAATTTTCATACGCTCATATTCCCTCATCCTAGCCAAAGCTTGATCTAAGTGAATCACTGTGTTGCCTATATTTAGAATAAAAACACCTTTTAATCTAAATAAAGTTTTCAGTTGATAGACAAGTAAACAACAACAAAAATGAATTCAAAGCCAAAAGTTTTGAAATCTACATATAACTGTACTAGAGTTATAATATTTGATTACACACTTTGATCAACTCTGAAGTGTTTCACAAGTGACTAATTTCTCTAAGTGTTGTTTTACAAAACATGTGGTTGGCACACTGAAAATCAAATACTAGTATACTATTTACAAGTAGACAATTGCAGCTATTTTAGGAGGGAGGGGTTAACACAGACATCGTAAATCCCACCATTCTTACCAAGGTCATCAGTGGCAAAGGGTTCAAAATTTGAAGATGTAGACATACTACTCCCATTGTCTGCATCATTTTGTTCACAATCTTGACACGCTTCTGTAGAAAAGTTTTTGCCAAAGGTTTCCTAAAAAACACCAAACAACTGAATACTAAACAGGAATGCACCATCCTCTCACAGATGTGTCAACAAGCCAACAATTCTTTTCAGCCACACGCTGTGGCACCAAAACCTGTCACCAGGCTGCCTGCCTGGGGGACAACCTTACTTTCAGGATATCAATCCATGAGGTGATTCTACCATGGTTGTTTCAAACACTTCAATTATAAAATATGTAAGAAACTGCAAAGGCATCAGTGATTTCTAAAATACAAGGAAAAAAAACACACCCAAAATTCCTGCCGAATCTTGTGATCTTGCCCTGACCTTACTCACAAGAGGATTTTGCCTCTTTGTGAATGTCAGTTTCTGATTTATGTCTCTCTCCAAGTTCTATTCCTCCCTGATACGTCACTCATTTCCAGCATCAAGTATCCTACCACGTTTAATAATTTTTGCATTAAGATTCTCTTGCATTTCTTTGTTTTGAAAAGTCTATATAAGTCACTATTAATTTTAGAAAAAATCAGTTGCTAGTATGAATATTTCAGTACACATGCATGCATGTAAATTGAAAGATAGGAAAAGCTGACACTAAACTAGCTTCTGAACTTGAAAACTTACATCATCTGTAGAAGCAAGGCTTTCACTGGGAGTGAGTTCAGAATTTGATGCTATCCATGCTGCAGAATTCAGTGATTTTGTGCACTTCCCTTTTTCATTGTTCTCAGATAAATGTCTGGTCACTATATCCTGGAAAAGATAATAAATCTAAGCTATGAAAAAGCATCTAATATTTGTTTAATTCATACACAAGATCAAAAATTTTATGCATACCTGTAGAGCATATAGAGCTCTTTGCCTCAGGTAATCTGTATTTAGCAGCTGAAGCTCATGGAAAAGTTCAATAAGAAAGTGGGGACGAGACTCATTTTGAGAAATAAGAGTTGCCACTTCAGAATAAATTGTGTCTCGTAAAGCTTCAAACATAGAAAGATCACTACCAGTTTCTGCAGAAAAAAAAGGAACTCATTAAGTACCTGACATGCATCCAGTTGAATGAAAATTGCCTATTAGGTATCCAAGTTACAGGTACACAAATTATATCTCAGTCACTGTAGATTCCATTATATAGCTGCTTTCTTTAAACTTTCTCATTTATTGGAGGGTAACAAAGACTTAAACATTCTGAAATAATACTTTATGCAGTCCTTCACACACAAAATAAAATATGAAGCATTCATAGGATTAATTTATTTTACAATACTGAACAATACTTTTAGGAAGTATTCTTTAATAAAGAGAATACTCCACACACAACAACGTAGCCTTCAGAATAGGTATTCAACACTGAAAACGGAGTTTAAGATATTTCAAACAAGATAGCCAAAGGTCTCAAGTTGATAAAATACAAGTAGTCCACACTTTCGCAACACGACAATATTAAGAAAACTCTAGATCAAATTCAAGAAAGCCACTCCTTCCCACACAAGCATGAATCCTACATTCTCATACATGTCTAATATTACTTCCGTTCACATAACACCTCTTACCCTTCAATCCTATTACATATGTATGAGAAGACAATGTGCTCCCTAGGAAGTGTCCTGTTCCTTTGGAAGTTAAGGATTATCCTTGCATCACAACAGTTAAATTATTACATACATATTTTGGCAAGTGTTGAATGGAAAAAAGTTAAACTTGGAAAACTCAGCTTAGCTTAACAGATGCATATTTGTTAGTATTCAAGTTAATGAAGTTATTAGCAGTACAGCATGTTACTGTGCAACTTGATTATTTGCAAATAGTTTACCAGTAATTTTAAGCAGAGGCAAGTTTTTTCAACCTTTAATAAGCCACCAGAAATCACTTTCCTCTCCTCATTAACAAAATGTAATTGTAGCTTTTAAACATACTAAAAATACCTACTGAAATTAGTTTTCTGTTGTACTATCTACCTGCATATTTTTCCACTTGCAATTGTGACTAAGAACATGATAAACACATTTTCCACAACTGTAATTCAAAGTAGTTTATATCATTGCATTTCATGCAAATTACAAGTAACTTATCCTGTCTTGTTTATAGAGAAGGTGCTGCAATAGTACTAATTTTCAACATCTGCTAAACAGTCTGAGTTTTAGGACCAAAGCTGAGAGAAAAAAAAAAAAAAAAGTAACAGGACATTGTTGAAGCTAAGCAGTGAATGCATTACCTGGCGCTTCAATGCATGCATTTCTGTTAGACTGCTGCAGAATTCTCCTAGCATGCGCTGTAGGAAAGTGGGGATAGACAGTGATAAACACAAAAATGCGCACCAGAAATAAAGACAGGGTCTATACAAAACAGCAGGAGGAAGATTGCTTAGTCATCCAAACCACATCACAGCTGCTTATTGTGAGAACTTTGCCAGTAAAAGTTTATTACATAAACCAATAAACAGCTCTTAGTGTGGACACAGCTACATTGACAAAGCTGTACATTGTGCTACAATGATTAAAATATCTTCATCTTTCAAATGAAACAAAGGTAATGGCAGAACCTAAAAAGACACAGAAGAGAACATTTTTATGATCTAGATGCAAGAAAAGCGGTACAGATGGCAAAAATGTAAGGGTTTATGTGATGTTATAAGACTGAGTTTTAATGATATTTGATAGAGCTCCTTCAAGCATCAATAGAAAGAAAACATGTATGCAATACAGGATGTAGTTTAAACACTAAACAAAGTTTCAAGCATTGTGTAGTTACTTTCCATAAAAACACCAACAAATGGGTGAGGTTATTGGTTGGTTAGGTTTTTGATTGTTTTACAGTAAAAGGACTGTTTCTAAATAACTTCAATCAAGTATCCAATCTACAGAAAACACCCAAAAGCAACCAATACTCAACTTTTTACACACTTACGTTTACAGCATCCTTAGAAATTGAAAAGCAAAATCCACATGCTAAAAATACTATATTGTCATTCTGTCATAATACACTGCTTTTAAATAACGTGCTGACTACTAGGTATGGAGGTCCTTTACTCTGACATTCACAGAAGAATACCTGAAGACATTTCTGTAGATCTACTGTATTTAATGATTTTTTCCAGTTGTTCCCGATTCCTTTTGCTGAAAACCTTTGCATGACCAGCCTCTTTAGAGTGTCTGCTTTTATTGCTCTTGCAGGGTTCACACACACTAGAAGCACTGGCACTTTCATAATCTTACGGGAGGGAATGAAAAGGAAGAAAAGAAAAGAGCTTATGAAATGTTTTATTACTTCTAAAAAATTGTTGAAGAGCAAGCTCTAAGATGAGAAACACCAAGGATGTTTCCTAGACCAAACTTTTCCTCTATACACTGGAGCCATGCAGTGACTGCAACTACACATACTGGTACTGCCCTTCTCATTCAATATTTTACCGAAGCACATCTTTCAGTAAGTCATCCAGTTTGAACATGAAGACATAATGAAGATAATTCTGGTGACTTATTCCAAATCTTAGTGCATCTGCATCCATTATCCATTCAAATCATGATGTCCTAATCAGTTACGCTTTTTATTTACTGAAATAATAAAAATCCTTATGTAGTTATGTAAAATGAATTCATATACCAATAGCTTATTTTCATTATTATAGGTACCATTTATGCAGAGTAAAACCTTTGGAATGTAATGATTGCAATCCAACTTGAGTTTGACATGGTATCTAAGATTACTTTACAACCTACCAGTATTTTTAATTCTGCCTTTTAGCTGAGAAGAACTCTTCCTCTTATTCTTCGATTTAGGTGTTTTATCTTTTGATGCCAAACTTGCTTGTGCTGATGCTTTTCTAGATTTAAATGTCTTTGTCACAGTAGTGGGGTCTACTGGATCAGGCATGCTACTAAAACTCTCCAAAGACTCTTCATCAAACTCTCTTCTCCTGCTCATATCAGACTGATATTTATGATTGGAAGCAATGTTTTGTACTGAAACAGCAAAACTTGCTTTCAGCTGAGACTGATCATCTTTTTTCACATCCTGGCTATCATTAAGCCAAGCTGATCTTTTTTCCATTTCCTCTTCAGGTTGTCTGTGACTCCTTCTGTCAGGAAGACAGACAGACAACAATATATCATAACCTAGTCTCTCAGATAGAAACAGCATGCATTGCCAGGCAAATAGCTACATACATAATACAAGTTTTCTGCCTGAGTTACTTAGTCATCAACTTAACACTGAAAAAAAAAAATCTAGTGAGAACTTTTCCAAATGTAAACCAGAAGACATCTGAAGAAATTCACATTTATCACTGATTTCATCCTCAATATACTTATGCAGCTATTGCTGTGCTCAAATAATTTTATAAGGCAAAACATTTCTTAAAACAACATTCATTACAATCTACAGTAGCACAAAAAGTAAGTATTCACTGAAATTATAACCTCTAGTTGTTCAAACAGCTCAGTTTCAAAAACCATCAAAATGAAATCTTCCTCCATTTAAAAAATGTATAAAACCACTCCAACACTGTATTTCACCTTAACATATTTCTGAAACAATGCATTAGTTAATATACAGAAAACCAGAACACTTTAGTGAAGAAAAAAAAAAAAAAAGTAAAAATATCTAAACTGGAAACTGCAGAAGTGAAGCTCATCTTGTAATTCCATTATTTACCTGGGAGATAAATACCCAAAAAGAATGAGGAATTCCCATAATCCCCAGAAAGGAGAGCAAGGAGAGGAAAAAAATCATTAAAGCAGAGTTGCACTGTCACATTAAATACCTTTGTTTTTCCGCTCCACTAGAGGAACTGCTTTCAAAAGGTTTGGGGAACGCCATATACTCAGTTTTCCCAGATGCATTATGATCTAGAGGATGTTGCTGCTGCTGCTCACTGCTGTGTGGAGAAATATTGTGTGCAAAATCTCCAAAACCAGAAGGAAACACTGGATTATAGTTAATATCTACAAAGGAAACAAGTCAGAAAATGCTACCTCAATTATCTGTGTGATAAGTCAAATTTGAGACATATTGTGTAGCAACATAAAATTATGAAGCCAAAATACAGTGGGGAAGGTAAGCAAAAACTGTTGTCATCCTAAAAGCACTGTAATAATCAAAATTATCTTAAATGCAGGTTTCAAACATTATTGGATACTACACATGCCATTGCAATCCCATTAGTGGAGAGATGAAGGAAATTCAAGAAATCCCAATAAAGGGGTCCTACAAGTGAAGGTAAAAATGACATCAGTTCCAAAAGACAGAGTTCTGTCTGCATAAAGGCTTTATCAATACTTCAGCAACCATCAAAGTGACAAGAAATTTGCAATTGTACAAATATTCCTGTATCAAAAAAGAGCATTCCTGTATCGAAAATAGCGTGGTCAGTAGGACAAGGGAAGTGATCCTTCCCCTGTACTCTGCATTGGTGAGGCCACACCTGGAGTATTGTGTTCAGTTCTGGGCCCCTCAGTTCAGGAAAGATATTGAAGTGCTGGAGCGGGTCCAGAGAAGAGCAACAAGACTGGTGAAGGGACTTGAGCACAAGACCTATGGGGAGAGGCTGAGGGAGCTGCGGTTGTTTAGTCTGGAGGAGGTTTAGAGGTGACCTCATCACTCTCTATAACTATCTGAAGGGAACTTATAGCCAGGTGGGGATTGGTCTCTTCTCCCAAGCAGTTAGCAATGGGACAAAGGGGCATGGGCTTAAACTCTGCCAGGGGAAATTTAGGCTGGATATTAGAAAGAAATTCTTTACAGAGAGAGTGGTCAGAGACTGGAATGGCCTACCCAGGTAGGTGGTGGACTCACCGTCCCTGGAGGCTTTTAAACTGAGATTGGACATGGCACTTAGTGCCATGATCTAATAAATGGACTGAAGTTGGACCAAGGGTTAGACTTGATGATCTCTGAGGTCTTTTCCAACCCAGTTGATTCTGTGATTCACAGGGCCAAAGAAGTCAAATTCAAAATAATTATTTTAATTTTAGAATCTTTAAAGTAGTGGCAAACTGAACATAACTATTCTTCTGTGCAGGTTCCACATAACCTTAAACAAAACACAGACTTTAAAATCTGAAAGCTACAATCTAGGTTTCTGCCTATTTCTTGGTTTTGTGAAAAGGCTGAAATACTTTATTAAGACAGCTTTAAAAGCTTCTAATGATATAGTAAAATACATATTTTTTTTTCCATTTCAAATTAAACAGTTAAAGTAGATTTGGTAATGAGATTAGCAACACTGTACACAAGTCACCAGTTACTCTGTATCTCTGATGGGAACACAAATTAGTAACACACTCCATTCACAGGTACTTCAAACAAAAATAAGCACTGGAAGTTCTCAGAAAAAGAGACATAATTACCAAGTGTCACCTTAGAATAAGAGGGTTCACTTAGAACAGAATTAAATGATTGTTGAAAGTGTGCAAAAGCTTATTGTTGGTCAATAAACATTAACACGCTCATTAGCATGTTCATTCAAGGACTGTTTAAGACCATTTCAATATAAAGGAAAAATCAGAGTTCATATTAAGATTGCAATTACATGAGGGAATGGTAATTTTAAAAATTCATATTACCTTTCACACCTGTAGTAATACTCACCTGGAGTAAAGGAAGAAAAATTAGTAAATCCTGGTACATTAAACAGGTTCAAAGTTTGTGGAGGAAAGCTGAACGGACAGAAAATAGGAGATGGAGGTGGGGGTACACTACTGCCTCTATCCTTTCTTGATGACTTCTCTTCATATCGTCGTTGTTCTTGTTGATGCACAAGATCATTTAACATTTGTTTCAACCTTGAAAACAAGGGAAAACAAGCACTTGGAAAAAGGCAGTGCTGTAAATCTATACTCAAGTAATTTGAGATTCCTATTATTTCACTTGCCCCATGTAATGTATGCAAAGATCTGCTCCATTAAGACAGTAAAAAAAAAAAACAAACAAAAAACACACAAAAAACCCACACACACACACCAAAAAAAAAAAAAAAAACGAAACACACACACACAACAAAACCAACTTGTATTTAAAACCATTTGTCACTCAGGATTAAAATCAACCACTCTGTACTAGTGGTCATATTTACAGAAGTTAAACATTCTTGCAAGAACAACAAAACATTGACTAGATACCAAAAAAATAAGCAGGCTGAAAATGAAACATGAATATAAAATACCAAAGATACAAAATATTTACAGAAGTGGCATACTTTAAAATTTTACGAGGCCAGTGAATACATACCGCTTATTGAATAGAAAAAAAGAGATGAAGAGTTTGAAGTTTCATGTGGTAAGTTAAAATTACTATTACTACTTTTTTTTTTTTTTTTTTTTCAAAAAAGATCATTCTTCAGAAGGCAAAAGTAGTACATACAAATGTAGCAAAAGTAAGCATAAATTCTGACTGACAACACTAAGAAAGTACAAAAAGCTTTTCCACCATCTTTCCACAACCATTAGAATCCAGAATCTTGCCAGGCAGCAAAGACTACAGACATACAAGCATATTCAAGGAAGGTAAGTCTAAACCAAAAAAGCCAAATAAAGGTATTGCAACAGATTTTTGGAAGAGATGCCAACTCTCAGTTCTCTTCATGAAAAATTACTCAAAAAAGAAGCATCTCATGCATTAAAGCAGTGGTAAAAAAAGAACAACCAAAAATGCTGCATACAATTTCAAAAACTTGTAATCAACTCAGAAGTTCAATAGTCTCATATTTAACCATTATCTGTAATCTTTTATTCACATAACCATGTTCTCTTGTTACTGAAGCATTTCAAAATCCACAGTCGAACACTAGTACAGGCAACAAACCTCTGGACATTATTCTGCTGCCATGTCAGTTGAGTGTAACACTGGTTTAGCTGATGCATAATAAGATGTACTTGTGAAGATGCAACATTATTCGGCATCATACTGTAAGGGCCTGTAAGCAAAGTCTGTAGAAGACAAGAGAGGGTCTGTGGAAAGAAAATACATGACAGTGACCAATAGAACTTATTGCTGGAAACATTTAGAGGAAAAAATAAACAAACAAACAAAATCAAAACCAAAAAGACAAAGTAAGAACAGCAAAATAACTGCTCTTCATATTTACCTGCTGATCCTGCATCAAAGTTTGACAAATGCTGACACTAAATTCATGCTGTTTCTTCAACTGATTGATCTGCTCTTGCCATCGTTCCTTTTCTTCCACATATGAAAGTTCAGACATCCACCTAAGGTTTTCCTGACGTCGCATACTTATGTTTTGCTGTTGTCTGGCCTTAGACAATGGACGATAATTTCCATCTGCTGAAAGAGGACGGTAATTTTTCCACCTGCGTTGAGGGGAAAAAGAAGAATGACGACAAAAGCTGACATTTCAAACCACTTCTTACGGTACTTCCAGTATCCAAATTATGTTTCAGTTGTACATCAACAACTCACTTGGAACAGGCCATTTCAGCATGCCAGCTGATGACCCATGTGATTTTGTCAATCCAACATTAGCCTAAACAAACATCAGACAGCAATCATTCAACTGACAACCACTGTCAAAAAATAAATGCTAAGGATGTTTCTGGATCTTGTTTTCAGTATCATCCATTACCAATATATAATAGGTACTCAGATGAAAATAGAAGCCACCAACATAATAAATTAAGAATTAAGAGGTTCAGCTACTGACTAGAAGGTTGTTATCTACTAAAATTATTTTGGTATCAAAAACAGAGGAAACCAATTGAAGAGATATACATTACTTTTAATATGGAATTTTCATCTAGTCACACAAAGTTTACTAAGGAAATCAGCCAGGCAAGCAAGAGTTTAAAATATTCATGTTAATTAAAAATAAATCTAATATGAAATAGTTTTTAAAGCTGCAAAAGCCAACAATTTGAAAGCAAAAAAATCAGTTAGTTTAATTCTCTGAATTACTTTTTTTGAAGAGACTAATCAATATCACAGCAAAAATTTCATATAGGTTATCTTAAGTTGATTTAAACAACATGTAACACAAGGAACTACTGTAACACAACTGCAGAGCTCAACAGTAGACATTTAATACGAATGTAAATGGAATAAATAATCAAATTAGCTATACACATTGCAGCTACAGAGACTCAGACAAGAAAGTACCATCACACAGAGCTCCATAGCAAGCAGGACTTTGCACTTTGCTGTAAAAGGATGCCTTGTAATTAATGCAATGCTTCTCCCACCCCTTTCAAACATACTCTGACAAGCATCAAATCAACAAGTAATGCCACTAACCTATCCTTGTTTTCTTTAACAAAATACGCATTTTCTGGTACGTTGTTATTGGGATAAACAGAGAAACTGTCATTCGCACTTGACGCATCATCATCTTCTTCTTCTGCCTGACCAACTCCATCAGAGAGATAACCATCTTCATCTCCATCCTCTTCATCTAGTGCACACTGCGTAGAACCTCCCCAGGTAGCCATTGTCCTACTGAACATTTTTTTTTTTTTTTTGCAGGGGGAGGGGGAAGGAATAAAAATAGAAAAAAAGAGAGGGATGTTTGGGAAGGGAGGAGTACTGGTTTTTTTGGTTTATGACAAATTATTAGAACAATGTGTTGACAACTACAAGACTGTCTATCTTCAATTAATCAAGTTGCACCAAAAGTAATTTAAACATTACTTCACCAATATAAAATGAAACTAGTATTCTTCTGATACTGGGACAGTTAAATAAAACTATTTACTGTTTTGGAAAACTATCACTTTACTATTGTTACAAATGGTGTAGAGATTAAGAAAAATTACTCCAATCATTTGGCATTTTCCATACATTCTCCTCAGGTGATTTTTCACCTAGGGATACTAAATATACTTGGGAAGACCCATAAAACTGGCAAGTTACCAACTAACAGTCACTTTATATAGTCAAGAAATTAATTTATTGCTCTGTCATATCATCATGTTCAGTGCTAGATGAAAACAAGAAACTGCCCCAAGGCTGACATCTTGCTTAACAGAAGCACCAAATAACACTGACTCATGTTCTTACTTTTCAGTCCTACTCTGCTGTGGAGTACGCTGAGCTTCTGATCCTTCACTTTTAACAGACGCAGCAACAGTAGATATTGTTTCTGCGAGCTCTTTCCTCCTCTGATGCTCAGCCATTAGAGCTTCCAGTTGCTTTCTTCTTTGTCGCAATTCTTCTCTTAAAATCTCATGTCTTCTCATCTCAGACCATAACTGCAGTAAAACAGAAACCATCAGAATAGAAACAAAATAAATACAACCTAAACTAAAGCAAGTTAGAATTCCTGTATTTGACACTACGCTTATACCTTTTTGCTTAGGTATTGGTATTGTACTGTAACTGAGGCCACGCCAGAGAAAGCTGCAAAATACATCCAGTATTCATTATTTATCTCAAATACTACAAAATCTAAGAAGGTAATGAAACATTATAGGACAGAATTTTTCAAGAAAAGTAGCACATGTTTCACTGCAGGCTGTTTTTTTCATATAATTTATGCATTATTAGTTAGCTCTCTAAGTAGCATGGTAGAATACTACCACCTGGAGACACCTGAAAATTGTGCAGAGTACTTCTTTGATAAAGCAGAGAATGCAACAAAAAGATTTTCTTGCAACCTGCGGAAACTTCAAGGTGCCGTGTATGTTTGAACAAGACCTAAGGAAGCCATGATTTGCAAAGAACACCACATAACGGGTAAAGATACAGGTAAGAAAGAGGCCTTCACCTTAAATTAGATACAGTGAAAGCATAAACAGCAAGGTACTTTTACAAACACATTAACAGCGTAACACAATAAAACAACTGTGTAAGCGAACCAGACTGGAAAACACAGACTTAAGAGAGAACGGCAAGTGACAATGGACTCAAGTCTAAAAGCAACTGAACTAGCTGGTGGTGCTTAGAAGTTTTCCAGCTAAAGTCTATACGTAGTTTGATAATTAATAACACAAACTGTTTGTAAAGTGTTAACAATTGCATCAGCAGAATCATTTTAGAGAGAGCTTCTTTTTATCAGGAAGAATTCAGACCTTTTATTCAGTGAAAAGAGATACGTTGTCCTATAATGCTTATTTGGAAGATGCCAAAGTTCTGATATTCTCTTCTTGGAAAACAAAAATTTGGCTTTTAATGACAGTAATACAGGCATTGCCCAAGCAGCCTCACCTAAACTGTCAAAAAAAGCTTACAAGAATGCTGATGCAACTCACAAAGAAAGTCTATTAAGGGCAGGAAGGAGGACCTGGGTAACTACAGACCAATCAGCCTCACCTCCATCCCTGGCAAAGTGATGGAACAACTTATCCTTGGTGCCACCTCAAGGCATATCAAGGATAAGAAGGTCATTAGGGGCAGTCAACATAGCTTCACCAAGGGGAAGTCGTGCTTGACCAACCTCATTGACTTTCATGAGGACATAACGAGGTGGATGGATGATGGCAGAGCGATGGATGTGGTCTACCTTAACTTCAGTAAGGCATTTGACACAGTCTCCCACAGCATTCTTACAGCCAAACTGAGGGAGTGTGAACTGGATGATCAGGTGGTGAGACGGACTGCAAACTGGCTGAAGGGAAGAAGCCAGAGAGTCGTGGTCAATGAGGTAGAGTCTAGTTGGAGGCCTGTATCTAGTGGAGTGCCTCAGGGGTCAGTACTGTTCAGTATTATTCAATATATTCAATATATTATTCAATATATTCATCAATTACTTGGACAAGGGAATAGAGTGTACTATCAGCAAGTTTGCTGATGACATGAAGCTGGGAGGAGTGGCTGACACGCCAGAAGGCTGTGCTGTCATCCAGCGAGACCTGGATAGGCTGGAGAGCTGGGTGGGGAAAAATTTAATTAAATTTAACACGGGAAAGTGTAGAGTCTTGCATCTGGGTAGGAACAACCCCAGGTTCCAGTGTAAGTTGGGGAATGACCTATCAGAGAGCAGCGTAGGGGAAAGGGACCTGGGGGTCCTGGTGGACAGCAGGATGATCATGGGCCAGCACTGTGCCCTTGTGGCCAAGAGGGCCAATGGAATCCTGAGGTGTATTAGAAGGGGAGTGGTTAGTAGGTCAAGAGAGGTTCTCCTTCCCCTCTACTCTGCCCTGGTGAGACCACATCTGGAATATTGTGTCCAGTTCTGGGCCCCTCAGCTCAAGAAGGACAGGGAACTGCTGGAGAGAGTCCAGTGCAGAGACACAAAGATGATTAAGGGAGTGGAGTACCTCCCTTATGAGGAAAGGCTGAGGGAGCTGGGTCTCTTTAGCTTGGAGAAGAGGAGACTGAGGGGTGACCTTATTAGTGTTAATAAATATATAAAGGATGAGTGTCACGAGGATGGAGCCAGGCTCTTCTTGGTGACAAACAATGATAGGACAAGGGGTAATGGGTTCAAACTGGAACACAAGAGGTTCCACTTAAATTTGAGAAGAAACTTCTCAGTGAGGGTGACAGAACACTGGAACAGGCTGCCCAGGGGGGGTGTGGAGTCTCCTACTCTGGAGACATTCAAAACCCGCCTGGACACAATTCCTGCGTAGCCTCAACTAAGTGTTCCTGCTCTGGCAGGGGGATTGGACTAGATGATCTTTTGAGGTCCCTTCCAATCCCTAACATTCTCTGATTCTATTAAAAAAGGTATTTTTTCAGATATTTGTTTCAGATGTCAAGTCTAGCCAGCAGTTTTCATCCCATAACCCTCCACACCTACAAATATGATCATAATTTTCAGAAAGACTAAGTAATATCCATATCATTATTTAAGATATGAACTTCAGGGGAAAAGAGGAAGAAAGATGCATAGAAAACAAACTAGGTTTCAAATACTGCCAGCATTTTCTTCATAGATGACCTGCCTGTGGTATACGCTATCAAATGTTGACAGTACAAATTCAAAGTTAATTCAACTTCCACATTAATATTTGGCAACAACTGCTATATTTGAGTAAAGATCTCTTGCCAGTTCAGGTCAATATTTCTTTCTTTCCAAAAATTAAATGAAGAAGTTATACACACTTTGTTAGAGTGGTTACTACTCCACTCCCCATGCCAAATACTTAAAAATGTGTGCAAGTTACTGAGACCTTTTGACTTTTTAAACCTTTTTTAAGTCACAGAATATCAAGTATGAAATACCTCATTGCCTACCGGTACAGATTCATCAAATTCAAGTGAAGGCTTGCCAGCTGTGTTATACTCATTCATGGCCGGAGTTGATGTTGCTGGTGAAGCCTGTCTATTTGCTGTGCAGTCACCCAAGCCAGCTGACAACTGAAAAAAAAAAAAGCAAAATGGCAAAATAGAGTACAGTAACTGCCTAAAACTTACCTGTTGTTAAAACCCAACACAGTTCAGTCTTTATGAGACAGGAGAATTAGTGTTCACCAAAAAGATATTTTCAAATTAAGGCTAAATACTTATTTCAGAACTTAGCCAGGAATCTACAAACCTTATTTTTATGTAGTATAATCTTACATAATGCTGTAGATGCACACAGTATTGATAATTTACTGCTTATTTCATAGGAAAAAAGTTGATCTTCAAAGTGTATGAGAAACAATACAGTACAGTGTAGTTAAGTTTGACTACAACAAAGTGTTGATCATGCTTACAAGACACAATATTGTTTCAAAATACCAGACCATGCAAATGGCTAGGGAGGAGTGAGGATGAGGTGACTGGCAGGTACAGACAGGCAAATGTCAAGCTGTAAGCAAGAAAGAAGGTTCTGTGTCTTTCAAGATTTTAAATCAAGGCTTTTGAGGACATACTACAGTGAAATTAGAGCTGAACACAGCAACCGCTGAGCAAGAACCTACAGTGTAATGGGATAACCAGAGCTCTTCTATCGGCTTAGAAGTCCAGTTGCTTACAGGATACAAGTACTGCCAATTTAAAGTTTTTTTCCAGTTTTTATAGTGAAAAAATGGTGTGAAATACATTTTATGTTTTGTTGTTCAACAGCTTAAGAAAGCAAAGAAATACATTCCACCTACTTGAAGGTCAGGACATGCTTTCTGTAACACCTGAATTTTTTCTTGAATTTCAATCAGTTTTCTTCTTTCTTCTTGTAACTGCTTAAGCTCCTGTTGCTGCTGCTTAAGTTTAGCTTCATAAAACTTTTCTCTGTGTAGATAAAGTTATCCCCATATTACTTGGCAAGAAGTTGCCTAAAGAATGATTGTATTACCTTTTGACAAAGGCATACCTTGTTTTTTCATTCAGTCCTACATCTTTTTGTAACTTGTTGGTACTAGCTCGGACATTGTTTGGTTGCTGCTTTGTCTCTTCCATCTCACCCAAAAACAAGTCACCAATATTAGATGCATTTGCAATTGTTGTCTGAGGTTCTGGATCATCATCCTAAAAGGTTGTCAGGAAGGCAGTTAGGCTATTTCCAAGTTGACACACAAAACGTAAAAAGTTTCATTTGTCTAAACCCATTTTTCAAAACTAAACAGTCTGAATAGCTTTATCTTTAGTTCAGATCACATAAACTGAGAAGTCATCATCTTCATGGTATCATGACTTTAAATTCTAAGTTAAATTATCTTAAAGTTAAAGCTCACGCTACTGAAATTTCCACTACAAATGCAAAACAATTTGTCTCTGGAAGCATGAACCACTTGAGCTGTATTTTATCCCTACAACTGAGTGGATAGAAACACACAGACATGTCAAGAAACAAAGGGGGAGGTGAAAAGAGGAAACGGAGGTGAACAAGGGTGCTTAAATACTGTAGTCAAGAAGTTAAATGTTACTATTAACAGCTTAAAATAAAACCATAATTACTCTTGAAAGACAAATCTAAAATATTTTAGAGACAGTCTTCTACGTGGTTCTCTATTCTACTTCTCTTGTTTTCTTTTTCTATTTTCAGTTCTCAACCTAAATTGAAAATATTAAAGCTGTAGCCACTGCTTCTTTTGTTTTCCAACATGATCATTCTTAATACAGAACCTGCTGAACAGGAGAGATTATCATCAGTGACCAAGTATGACACAGTTATGCCAACCTACAGTACCATTACTCAGTACATACAGATAAGCAGCCTTCTAAACACGAAGGAAAGATTGAAGATATGCCATTAATTAGGTTATTTATTAAGGGAGCTGCTGTATTATCTAATTCTGATTTATACTACTGTACAGTTAACATCTCTATAGTGATGATAAAAACAAGCCTGACCCAGATACTGAGAAGTTTTGATAGCAGTATAATTCTGAAATAACAGCAGAGTGTTTATACTTACGGAAAACACTTTCTTATTGAGACTGGTTTTAGAGTTCTCACATAAAGCCTTTACATTTCTGATACACCTATGTGTATTCAGTATGTGGATATTACACTAAACAGTGCTCAAATGTGAGCCTCTGCAGGTGCATTAGATTCATGAAAACGTTTTTAATAAACATCACTAAATTAGCATAAGATATTCTAAATTTAAAAATAGTGTCAATTCATAGCTGGCCCTCGAGATTATAAAAAAAAATCCAAATACACCCCCGCCAAACTCAACCCAAAACACCCCAACTCAAACATATTGCAACATCCGAAGATTTTAAATTGAACAATGCTGCAAAACCTAGGATTCAAATACTAAAACTGATGAATATTCATTATAAGCTTAAATATGTAGATCAGTATAATTTAAAAAATATTAATACTTCCTGGTTTCTATTTTGTAACCAAGTGCTAAGGTATTAAGGCCATTCTTCTGTTAGGTTAGTATCCCCCAGTAAAATTCCAGATTTGAACTCCAGGAAGTATCACTCTTGCCTTCAAAAAACCCAAGCGGTATCCCTTTTTCCCAGCATAAAAATGAGTAGTTTGAATACTATACTAAGGAGAGTGATTTCCCCTATTAAAAGTTATACATTACATGAAATAAGATACATTTTTGTTGCACAAATTTATATTCATAAAATACCTGCACCATAGCAGCAAGGTTTTGTAATTGTCTAAGTTTCTGTTTTGCAGCTATAAGCCTATTGATCTTCTGCTCAAACTCAGCATCTCCAGCAGCATCACCCATGCTGCTTCTGTGACTAGATGCAGAATCTTCACTAACTCTATCTTCTTCCACTTCTTCATCTTCACATTGGGGTAGATCAGTATCTTTGCCATCCTCTCTATTATGACAGTCTGGAGGCAGGGAGAGGAGGAAACAAAACAGCACCAGTGACACATTACTGAACTTCTGAAGTCCACTGTAATTACTGGACATTAGAAAAAGATCAGCTTAATGATTAGGCTTTTGAACATTCTGCGCATCAAACAAGGTTCTCCCAAATTCTCTATAGCTATCAGAATTATTTGTACCAAGACTAAAAGTAATTAGAAGATTTCAGAACATACCTAAAGTTGACGACATTTTTAGAGTCCTTATGTTAGCAGCAGATCTGTTATTTATTTCGCAGTCTGTATTAAGATGTCTTCCATCTCTGTTATTAGTTCCACACTGTACATTTGAGTTGCTATTTATGTCACTCCAACTACTGATTCCTTGAGGATTTCTAGGGCAAAATGCATTACTCATGTTAACTTTTTAAGAACTGATATCGGTGGAATTTTACTTCAGCCGTTTTATTAACTGGCTTTTATGGGAATTTGTCCTGACCCTTTTAAAAAACAAAACAAACAAAAAAAAAATCAACCCCATATAAAATCTGTCCAGACATCTGGAATCTATCAATATCCATCTCTCCAACAGATTTTTTTTAAATTTTTTTAAGCAATCAGAAGCAGCTACAAATCATCATCTGCTATATCTACAACAATACAAGAGGTTTTCAAGGTATATGTCTATCTTATAAAAGATTTGGATGATTCACACCTAAATTAGTATTGCTTTCTGCATAGAGAAGATCCTTGATGCACACAGTTGCCCAACTGGACTATAGCTCTAAACGCCTCTCTAAACTGAAGTTTGGTTTTATTCCAATTATCTAGTCTAGGCCTGTTGTCCTTCCAGTGGAATTCCATATACATAATTCACTGCTTAAACCCAAAAGAACTACAGATTTAGAAGTCTCTTATAGTCATTTCATGAATGTCCAATCTAATCTACATTTGCTATATAACTAAGTTACCAAAGACAAGATTATTATATAATCATTTGTAAAAGAAAGCTACTTCAAATTAAAAATTTTGGAAAGCTAATGTCATCACAGCATTAAGTTTCTTCTGGTTGACTAAAATAACATACTGCTTCAGGAAACCTGTAACAACTTAGCTACAGAAATTTAGGATGACAAAAAAATATGACAACCTAATATTTGTAACAGGCTGTGGATCCTCACGTTCAGAATCACTTTCTGATTCTTCGGTTTCTTCCTCTTCCTTAGTGTTTTCATTCACAGCATCTGTCATCATATCAGATGTTTGCTCATAGTAGTGAACTAACTCACGTAACTCATTCAGCCTCTTACGAACTTCATTTAGCTTCCTGAGGTAAAAAAAAAAAAAATTGTGTTTTGCCATATTAATCAAATCTACATAGAGTCGAAAAGCATATATAATATTTATAGTTCTTAAGAGTCTCCTGCCATTTTCCTAGTTATAAGAGCCTTCTCCTTGAAGCTCTGAACTTATTTAAGTGTCCTGGGCCATTTACTAAATGGTCTATAATACTAAATTAAGTAGATTAAAATATGAAGTGGTTTCTTAGCACAGAACTTATTAAAAAAGTAACACTCAAAATCACTAAAGCACAGTATGCAAAACAAAAAATAAAAATAAAAAATCAAGAACTTTTACTGGAGCTTTTCCGTTGGATTTAGATTGTCATCTTCTTCACTCTCATTCTGGGAAACCAAGGAATCAGGAGGATAGGGAGCAGATGCCAGGCTATTTGATTCGCCATTGACAACAGTTACTATGCCTACAGGACCAGAAGCAGCTGAAGTTGTACTTCTTTGATCAATACTTCTTTGAGGAGAACCTGAAGCAGGAAAAACTACATAAAAGAAATACAGCTCATCAGAACAACTTGCAAAAAGGAATCTGCTTTAGTGCATTATGTTAAAATATAACTACCGGAAATACTGCCAACATACGAAACAGAAGTTAATAATTTATTTTCTTAGAAGAACAAATGCTTTTGTCTTAAGTTTCATGGCATGCAATGCCAGTAGGCAGAAAGTAGTAAGTAGCTTTTGTAAACGAGACTTCAGTCAGTTCCTTTTAGCTTCATCAAACTTCAGAAGAGGAAACTTTCGTGCTATGGGTCTGCCCAAAGAGTTCTTTCTAAGGGTTTATGGCTGAATTGCTTTTTAAAAAAAAAAAAAAAAACAAAACATTTCAACACAATAAAAATACTACAATTTTTTTTTCCTCTGCTCAGCTCTTTTGTCTACATGCTGTAGAACATAGACTTGAAATTTGATGTTTGCTTTTTTCCAGCTACATGAAATCATATCCAAATAAGTTCATATTATATGAATTAAGTACATGTAGAAAGATGGGATATGGTAACATAACTATTAAAGCAGTCTGCCCTTTTCCAGGAGCATGCTTCCAGTGCCTCATTTCTTAATGTTACCCAGAATACACTGTGATCACCCCTCAGAAGTTTTTAGCTATAGGACAAACTTCACATGTACAAATGTATTTCTAGAATTAGAAAATGAGAGCATCAAGTAGGCCCATATCGAGACATTAAGAAGAAAAAGCCATCTAAAAAAACACGTCAAAACTCTATTCCATTCAGACAGTTGAGTTCCACCTGGTACAGTCTATAATTGAAGTCCCTGAGATCAGTGCCTGAGAAAGTTTTTTGGTAGCAGACAAGTAAACCCCATAACACCATTGAGCAACTAACATCTGAAGTGCCAAGCACATAAACACAGATGTACAGTGATATAAATACAGAGAGTTCAAGTTCATATGCTATGATCCACAGGTCAGCTGTGTCACAGACAAGCCTTGAAGAAAAAAATCGTGTCATCACATTCTCACATTAGACAACTTTGATGTTATAAACTAAAGCACTACTAGCAAAAAACACTTATCATTACTCCTAGAGCTCTCCCATCAAGCCAGAAATTTATACAGCATTAAAAACCATTTACATAATATTGCCCCAGCACAGCTTTATCACTCTCATTTTACTAAACAGTTGCAAGCTAAAAGACCATGTAACAAATATACCCATTAAAAAAAGTGGTATGCTTGAAAAGACACAGTTCTGCCTATATTTACTTACAGGAGGAGTTATTTAGATGTTGGTCACGAAGTGTATGAAGTTCCCCTAACAGTTTGTCCATTTTTTGCTTTTTACCCTGCAACATTCGCATCTTGTTAAAAAGCTGTGCCTTCTCATCTGACAGGCGTTCAGACATTGACGAGTTTCTGCTTTGTGAAACCTCTCTAGTAAGTGAAAGACTTTCTGCTTGCCTTCTATTGTCTGGTACAGACTGCGTCTAAAAAGAGTAATTTCATTTTATTTAGAGCACTGTTTAAAAAGCCAAATAAATTTTAAGAAACGAAAACCCCCTTACAGGCTTGCTAAGCTCAAACCAGAGCAAAGAACATTATAAAGGGAAACTGATACTGAAAAGACTTCTCATGATATCCCAGTTAATATATTGAGTTAATTCATAATTATTCAGCAATATAGAAACTACACTGGATTTGCAAGGAAAACTGTGAGACAGAAAGATCAGTCAGCTAATGACTATTAAGAACAAAAAGATGCTAAGCTGTCAAGTTTGAGGGAACCCTAATTACTCTACTAGCATATGCACACAAATAAGCAAGACAAATATCTAACTGCAGCGTTCAAAAGAATGAGATGAGACCATGGCAGAACTTAGAGCGCAATCCAAGGACTGACCTGAGAATCATGAAGTTGGTTGTGAAAGCGCTGAATTAAGTCATTCAATTCTTCATTGAGTTCTGATGTAAGGCTTACTCCTGAAACACTACCTGTAGTCTCTGTTACAACTGGGCATGCAGAAGAAGAAGAAGGAAAAAATAGAAATACTTTCCACAGCAATGAAATACAGGCTATTTGATGAAAATGTCTGGTTTAACAAAAACACTAATATACTGCACCTCTTAAAATACAGCAATTATTTTTAATGTCATGTCCTTCCCACCAACTTTACTCTTGAAAGATTACTTGCATTACAGAAATACTAGTAAATCAACTTACAGCTCCTCTGTGAAGAACCATAAAAGGACTTTGTAACTCTATTCTGTGTTTTGCTGAAAAGTTCAAAGCAAAGTGAAAACCATCAAGTCTGAGGTTGATGAAAACATTTTGCTTGTTAGAAATAGTTGTTAGTACAGTCAAACTGAGAACAGTGTATGTAATATTACTTCCTTAAAATAATAAATTAATACTACACCAAGCTTTCATCTTGGAATAAATTGTAATCTTTATAGCTGCAAACACAGTCTTGAGGAGTTGTCCTTCAAAAGCTTTGAAAGAAATACATTAAAAAGAAGGCTTTTTTCCCCTCCCTGGAAGTTCAAACAGTACTAAGATATGGAACTAGCAGTGGAGAGATCCAAATAACTCTTTCCCCAAATATGAACCAATGCTTTATAAGAAAAATCAAGCACAAATATTATTCATTTTGCCCATAGATCAAGATTTTGTTACCCAAACAATGAAGTTTTACTGTTTTCAAATTTTAAAATATTTCTTTTGCCCCGTGTTGTATCTGAATATTTACATTTCCTGCCCTACAGTTCTGGCACATACCACATACCTTAAAGTCAGTCAACACAAGCAGCAGTAAGAAACTTATTAAAGAATGACAGAAGTGGAAAGGTGAAACAAAACAAAGAATTTTAAAAATGTTCTAAGTTATCATAAGTAATTCTATTTTCTACCCACTTCATCTACCCACTCCTCATCAAGATGGAGTTTTGTATATTTGAGAAAATAAGAGAAAGCAGATTTCATCACAGGTCTACTGCTGCAGAAAAAACAAGAGAAAAGCAGTTACTGAAAACGAGCAAACACCTTTCTATGGCACTTGCTTCTTTTGCTCCTGTGGTAGCTTTCTAGAAGTTCTCTATCTACCAACTTCCCCACTTCTCTTCTTACATTAAAATCTAGACTTTCATCAACTAGTTCCACTTTCCTTCCTATAATCTATCCAATTAAGGACAAAAGAAGAGGCAGGAAGAGCAAGAAACCTTAAAGAGAAATTTTGTAAACTGTAGAAATCAATGCTTATACATATACAAATCAATTTATTTTAAATACAAAAAAATAAGTGTAGTAAGAACTGCCATCCCATCTACCTTCTTATCAAGCCTAATGGCAACTTTAATGGGGAACAGTAACACACACTGAATGTGAACTTGCTCAGTGCAAAAATGTCATTCCCTATGAATGCACACACAACTGTACCCAATTTCCAAAGAGAAATGAACAGGACTGGGGGGAGAGCGAGCTCAGTACAAATTTCCAAGAAACAAAAGATAATCCACATGTCAACAGTGCACAAATCAATGACAACTTTCTCCCTTTCACAAGTGAAGTCTTGAGAAAACAGCTCTGCTGACACTCTTTAAGCAGATAAGCAAATATCAAAAAGAAGTCTGTGTCCCAAAAGTAACTTCTGAAAAGTTGGGAATATATAAAACTGAATTAAAATAATGCTTTTGAATTGAATGTTATAACATAATGGTGGTCCTCTACTATCAGCAACCCACACCCGATTTACATGCCACAGAATTTCAGAGTTCTAGTTTAATATTTACTTATTTAACTGCTTTAGTAACTTCCTCCTTCCTTTTATCAGATAAACCTTAGTCTAGCAATGGCATTAAGCTGTCAAGCAACCAGCCACAAAAAAAAAAAAAAAATCCCATGAAAAAGCAAACAAAACCTCTAAACCACCAACTACCTATAGCCAGAAGGATGTAAAAAGAGAGAGAACACCATATCCCCCACTCTGATTCCTTTCTTCAGAGGCTTGGTACAACAATGCAGATGAGAGGCAGACTCCTAATCTGATGAGGTAGACTAATTCTTAGGAGGCAAATATCTCCCTTTCAGAATTTTACAAGCCATAAAATCAGCTGTGTGGGTTTAACTGACACGTAATTTTACAATGTTACATTGTCATTTATTTTCAGAAATGGAAGCCTTGCAGTGATTTTTTTTTTTAAAGTGCATTATAAAAAAAGAGACTTTTTAATGTGTATTCCACAATTGCAGCTTTCATCATTCAATCAGCATATTAACATGCTATCAAAGACACACCATCATTCCACATACCAGAATCATCCATGACAGCAATTGCTTGCTCTGCTTTATGCTGCAAAGCAAGAAGAGCTGCCTGTCTTCCTTGAAGAGCCTTTAATTGCTCTTGCTGTTTTAGCATCCTTTTCAATAAATCATGCTGCTTCTTCAAGTTCTCCAACTCCTCTTTAGCCTCCTGTTGAGGATCTCTAGCCTGAAAGATAAGGAAGAATATTACCATAACCATGATGATTTATTTGTTAAGTACTAGTGACAGAAGCATCAAAACATGTAGTACTTCCATAGAATCAAACAGCCTAGTTAGTGTAAAAAGGTGTAGATGTTACTGCTTCACCTTTCCGGTGGTCCTTTTTAGTCTAAAAATTTTAGACATCCAACAGGGAGAAGCCTGTACCACCAAGACACGCTCACCACTCCTGCAGGTTACGTCTTTCTTTTAGAAATCCAGTCAGTCATCCTGATGTGCCCCAAAGACTAACCCAAGCGTTCCTCATTTCAGCAGAATGTTTTGGGCAGTTATTCTTCTCTAACCTGTAACGTGTTTAGTTTTGTATGCTACATTTATGCCATAGATACCAGAAGAGATCAGATTTAGGTAAACAAATTTCAAAACAAAACCATGCATAGAACCCCTTGTATACCAAATTTTCAAATACATGGAAATAGATCTGAAGGAATGAAAGCATGTTGGGCAGTTAAAATACATTAAAACCAAGAATTTTCATCATCTTATTCCAATTAAAAGCTGGAGATTTGCCTCAAAATGCTTATTCAAGTATTGTCAGAGAATTAAGTATTTTAATGAGACATCCACAGTTAAGATTCTGATCCTGTTCGAAGCGTGATTATCACACCACGCACAGGAAACCATGGAGAAATTTGCCTTTTTTGTTAAAAGTTGATAAATACTTAAAAAGAACATCACTAAAGCCATCATCATCTTTCCACATAGTACTGAATTTCTGAAGTACAAAATTCTCTCAGTCCAAAAATTCCACACCAAATGTCAGAGTAGAAGCAAGCATCTTATTAATTAGTTCTGGGTACCATGGGATGCTCAGCTTTCCAGCAGAGAAAGAAGAACATGACCAGAATCTAAACTTCTCAAAGAAGGTTCACTAAAAATGACACTGCAATTTGCACTGATCATTCCTGTTAAATTTTCATCTTTTCTGTGTAAAGCAGAGTAGAGACAAAATAGAGTATACAATGAAACAAACACAGGAAAGAATAAGGGGATGCATCTCAGTCGCACTCGCCTATTAAATAATCCAAGCATTATCTAAAGTACCAGTTTTGACTGAGTTCATTAAAATCAAATGAATTTTTCAAGCTTAGTTCTACACTTAGATTAATAAGCTTGACAAAACATTTAAGCCTTCTATTTTATTCTATGGGAAAAAAAAAGGAAAAAATCTTAAGTTTGATTATCAGAGTAAGAGACAAAGCCATATAAAAGCTGGTAACAGATAACAAAACAAGTTTTAGAGTCCAAGCCCCTTGGTCTTCCCTCTTCCAACCAAATATTTATATTAACAGCTATACAAAAACATTTGTGGAACAAGTTAGAGCTACTATTCTCTAATTTATTTTCTCCATGTGACATTAACTTAAATTTGCATTGGTAGACTATTAAGTGTAAACATGACAAGTGTCTGAAAGTCACATTCACAATGTTTTCCCAGAAAGAGAACAGCAAAACTAAAAAGATTACCTACATAAAATCAGAACACCTGCTGTAAAGAGTTACATGTAGTATTTTCTCTGTCAATGCTTCCACTTCAGTAGAGAAAGCTGTCAAACATCTCTATTTAAAGGAAAAAAAAAAAAAAACAACACACACACCAAAAAAAAAAAAAAAAAAAAAAACAAACAAAACACACCACAAACCCCACGCAACAAACTCCGAGCAAAGAAGAGTCATTCAATTAAAAGACAGCTGGATACAGAGAAGCAGGCCAAATGGGAACATTCACTGTGAGTGACACATACATTTTAAGCAGTTAACAGGAAAAAAACAAAATCAGCATGTATAAACCCTATTTGAGGCTAAAATAATATTTTGAAGTGTACCTTTGAAGGCAATCCATGTTCTCGGCTATTAATCCTACAACGCCAGATCTCCCTGTCATTCAGGGCAGCTCTGTCATTTTTCCCTTTAGGGCTTGCAGTAACATCAAAGTCTGTAACCTGTTCTTGTGAAGCTGAATTCCCTAGTTTGTCCTCAATGCAGGGCCGAATGCTCAAACTAAAAGATACCTCCTTTATTAAATAGTTTAGTATGTTAGAATTTGAACATGTGCTCCAACTTAGCATGCATTTTTACGTTACAAACCTACCCACTTTTATTAAATAATGAAAACTAATAACAAATAAAATCTACTAAAGGGCAAAGACATTTTTAGTCACTCTTAAAATTTTCATAGCAATAAGGCTCCATAGAGCAATCAACCTTATAAAACTAGACATATCCATTCTGCATGTAATATATTCAGGCTGCATGTAACGAGAAATTAGATACAAAATGAAGAGCCAAACATAAAACTAAAACCCATTTTGCAAAGATGAAGAAAAATACAAGTTCACATGCATACTTCTTAAAAACTGTACTGGTCTTTTTCTGTCTGGGTTTTGTGTGTTTTGGTTTCTGTTTGTTTGTTTGGCTGTTTTTTTTTTAAATAAAACACATTGTACACGTATACCACTTTTTTTCTTTACAGGGATAGAAAGAGTTCTTACGAAGTTCAAAATAATTACAAAATTTCATAATGTTTCAACTACTGTTTTATTTCTAAGCATGTAAATTCTCCTAATCTGTAGAAAAGTGAGAGTACTAACTGGCTAAAAGAGTACCAGCTCTCCAGTACTTTTCCTCAATACAGTACTATTGGAAGATGTAAAACTTAAGTTATTAAAATGTTGCCATATCTACTACAAGAATTGTTTACCACATTCACATAAAAGCTTTTATAAATGGAAAGCAAGACTGTCTGTGTATCTCAGAACTAAACTGAGAACATATTTTCTAAAAGGTGCTCATGTCTCCAAAGAAAGAGAGAAACTTTTGTGTTAGGTCAACACTTCTAGTATATTACTAGAAAGATGCTGGGGCAATGGCCCACTAATGACTCATTTCTAACCCTCTCCTCACCCAATACTAAGTTTTCCCCACTAACAGAACAAAAAAAAAACTTACATGGCATAAAAAACTACTCCTTCCTACATTAATCCAGTTCGTGTTCTGTCAAAGAAAACACTTAACCCTTCATTCCACTTTGAAGAACAAGTAATGACGTTTAAAAAACTAATCAAAGTATATTGTTGTGACAGAATCATTAAATTTTTTCCCATATTAAAAAAAAAAAAAAAAAAAGGTCCACACAAGCAGTGTCTGGGAATTTACTATTTTTCAATTGAACTGCAAATTATGACACTATCACAACAATCAGGACAAAACCAAAACAAAGCCTTCATTTCTAGCACCTTAATTACTAAAAAGCAGCTTACCGTGGTATCTGAAGCCTCAGACTGCACATCAATGTTTAGCGATGTGCTCTCACCTACAGAACCAGATCCCACAGCTGAATCTATAGTCCGAACATCATCCTCCTCATTTTGTCTAGCCTGAAATATTTCATTGGCATAAATCAAAAGCCATATAAGGGGGCAGTAAAAATTAATTATGGAAGGCACTACATATCAAAACCAACACCCCCAGTAGCACCATCAAAACATCAATGCTCAACTCCTAAAAACGCTTACAGTGCAGAAATAAATATATTATGTTCTCAAACTTACAAGCATCTTTTGCAAAAATCTCAGATAGGATTTCTCCTGCTCTTTAAGGTGATCTATAAGGTGTGATAAACGCTCAACATTGGCCGATCTTTCATTTTTCTCTACAAGATCATCCCGCATGGAGCTGGCCTTAGCAATATAGTCGCGAATTTGAACTAGTCTGCTCACAATCTGTAAAGACACTGAAATTACTGAATGCATTCAGCTACAGCTTTAATGTATTTAATGCACAAGAAATGGTGACAGCAACAGCAAAGCAGTAATTAAAGAGGTGACATACTAGCACTTTCAATCCTATAAGCACACATCTGCAAGTGGTTAGAAGTCAATAGCCTTGATAAGGATAGATTTATGCATGAGTGAAGCTGCAAGACTGAAGCACGGGGCTTCTTGTCAACATAGGTTAAATCAGAACTGAGCTCATTAACATGAAAATATTAAACTGTGGGAGTATTTTTTGGAACTATATAAAAAGACAACAAACCTTTAAGATTAAAATTAATACTGTTTCTGTTACCAATAAGAAAATTTCTGAAGAAAAATACGTGATTATGTTTGGGTTCACTTTTTCCTCAACTTGCCTTCTAAAAAAGTGGGAAGATTTAAGTCTTTCCAATAAAGATTTGACAGTTATACTTTGCGGAAATTTAAAAATATGCACTGAGAAGTAACAAGGTAATTAAAACCTTTCTGAGAGTCAATATTCCGCAGACTTTACAAGCTATGTAAATACCTGGCTACTATCCACAGCTGGTTCTCCCCCTCCATCTTCTTGAGCAGAGACTTGACAATTTTGCAAGAAATCCTTGCTCAGAGCAGCACCAAACAATTCTTTACATTGGACTGACACCCCACTTTCCTTTTTTTGGGAACCTGAGGCAGGATCTTTGCTCTTGTTAGTGTTTATCTGCAGTGACAGGAAGTTGAACGGTTTTTTGTTTTCATTAAGTTGACGTTTGTTGTTAGCAGCTGTTGCCCTGCCTTGAGAATCACTTCCAATGCTTCTCTATAAACAAACAAACAAAAAAGAACAGTTGTTTTATTTTTTCCCTCCAACATATTATCAACACTGATTTGTTTCACTGTCTAAATTATCAGTTCTGCAGCATTATTAGACTGATTTTGAAGTTACCTTATTAGCCACTAACTAGCCAAAAGCTAGGTAAATACAGTACAGGTGATTTTTTTGCCATATAGTTTTCAGAAAGCAAGCCCACCTTCCAAGAACAACTAAAAGGTCTTGCAGTTCCTCAGAGCTTAAGTCCTCATCCTTGCTGTGGCCTCCACCTTTACTATAGTGAAAGGCATCCTACTTCTCCAGGTACATTTGAGAGAAGAATAGTAATAAAAGAACAACATAATCACTTTGAGAATATGATACCTCATACTTCAGCTTTTCTTTAGAACCTTCTGAATAGCAACTTGTTGTCCTAATATACACTTGTGGAGGAAGTTATGCCCAGTCTTTATATTCCCAGTCAAAGCAATGAACCACCTTTGAAAGAATCTTCACAACCCAAACAAGTTAACAACAAACTGGCAAAGATTAACAAACCTCTATTCTGAAACTGTTAGCACAAATGCATGCCTTGTTACCAAATCATTAATCCCTCACACTTGTCATTGTTCTGGACAAAGGAAGGATGAACACGCCACTTTACCAAGGAAGCAGTTATTGCTCAAGTGCTCATGCCATACATTGCTCTACACTTTACTGAGGAGCAGTTATTAAAACTACTCTTCTGCTCAATCCACATGGATAACATGTTCAAAATCACAAACTGGCACTTCAGGAACAGACTTTCAAAATCAGGTAACAGATATTCTCAAGTGGCAGACAATGAGTAATACTGATTTGAGGACACAGGGACTTCTCAACAACTGAGAAGAAGAAAGTGAAGACAGTGTACCCTCAAGTATAGGAAAGCCGTGCTTCTGACCTTTCCACAATTCTCTTAAGCTCAAAACCAGAATTTTGATTTGGCTCCCATGGTGCCTATAAGCTTTTTAAAAATCTTACTTGTTTGAGAAAGCTCATTCATCTGTCAAGTTATTAAGAAATAGCTGAATAAATTTTAGTCACATTTATAGTGGGATCTAGTATTCACACCAACCTGATCCAGATCACTAAAGTTTATTCTTTGTTTAAGCCTTTCTAGCTCAGCCTGCTCTGGAACAGACATCTGGGTCATGTATCGAGCATGAGGAAAACTATGAGGAGTTCTGGTCTTTCGTCGTCCTATTCCAGGTGAGGATTCTGGAGATATATCATTAGTAAGCCTTGTTTCAGCTTCCCCACCAAGCTTTTTCTTGTTTTTTTCTGAAGATCTGTTTGCTTTCTTCTGTTGACTTCCCCAGTCCTTAAGGAGGAGAATGAAGAAAAAAGGTTGTATTTATTATCCACACAGATACAAAAGTAAATGTTTTAATTCAGTCAAAGAAATTTTACTTCCATTTCAGAAGTAAAAAGCAGTATCCAAATATGCACTGAGTTTTCTAGAGCAAATGTCACATTACAAAAAATCCACTGCATAAATTAAAAATAGCTTTTCAGGAAATTTTAAACCCATTTGCTCATATAATACATTAAATTATTTTCAAAGGAAGCTAAAATTGTATTTCTCTTCTTTGCTGAAGACTTTTCAGCCGTTTAGAACTTTTAAAATGAGAGTTTTCACTTTCATGACACCTACAATGCTTTTGTGTCTAGCTACTTTTTTTTTTTTTTTTTTTACCCAAAACACTTCCCATCTACAGACTTCACAACCTCTGAATTACCCTCATTGCTTGCTAACATCTACTTCAATTATTTCTACTGGTTTTGTGGATACTTACCTGTAAAGCTGTACTAACAAGGCTTAGAGTTTTGCATTGTTAGCTGTGACTAACAGAATCTACCTGGAAATTAACATACATCATAAAATAGGAACCAAAAGATAAGATTAATTATACCGTGTTGTTCAGCCGGTCATCAAAGCTGTCATTGCTCCAGCTAGGCAAGTCTTGGTCATTCATGACTTCTTCAAAGGGACCACCTCCTGTTGCCATGACAAGCAATCAATAAAAAGAATCTAAAAGAAATAGCTGAAAGAAACAGGCTGTATTAAAATCAGTTTATGTCAAATATTTTAAAGATTCATAATCTGAAACAACTACTACATTTTCATCATAAAATGCAAACACAAGGCTGTTTTAGGAAACTAAAACCCATGTTTACTGAACTCTGTTACTAAAAATGTAACAACGAGAAGAACACAACATAGTGGCATTAAAAACTGAACAAGTAGTTGGGGGGTGTGTGTTACCCTTTTTTTTTTTTTCCTTTTTTAATCCCTGCTCTTCGAAACTAAATAATTTTTTTCTTTGGAGACTCTCAGTGTTCCTCACTTTAAAACACACTATGCAGTGCTTGGAAAGACAGCTCTGTGATTCACAAAGCCTGAACTTTCAGGTCCAGGGTGATGCCTATTCAATACAGTAAGTGATTTTGGAGATCTAATATGTCAAACATTCACATTTATTACAATATTTAGATACTGACAACAGAGCACTGAAGGGGATACCTGGTACAATACACGGAAAATAGATACCAATTAAAGGATTTTTACTTTCTTTACCACAGGTAAGTCTTTTAAGCAGTGAATGCCACACCACTTACATTATAGTTTCTAGCAAAACCAAAATAATTTGTTTCCTAGAGCCTTGCTGCTCTCTAATCGTATCACTCTGTGCAGTATAAAGTCAACTACATGTTAAAAGTTTTTATTTTCACTTCTAGTTTTGACTCTAGTAATAAAAAAGTTGTTAAAGGTGAAAGATAGAAACAAAGTATTCCTTTATAGCAGTAAAATTACATTAGCCTGTTCAAAAAGCTGAAGGACACATAACTGTACATACTCTTGGGCAGCAATCAAAATTGTTTAGTTTAAGTGCTGCTGGCACAGTTCCACTGCACAAAGCTACCAACTTTTTCTTTATAATCGCGATGAAGTTCCATTGCAGATGTAGAAGAATAAGTTTTGCAGATAATTACTCTTTCCAGCTAGTTTTAACTGCTGTGTTAGGACATGATCCTAACTTTATCTTCAACAGAATCAAAAAAAATTAAAAGGACAATTTATTTCTAAATATTTTACTGCAACCTACCTACTATTAATTTTCTCACTGATACTTCACACAGTGCAGGTGAAGAAATCACCTAAAACTCAAGATTAAGAAGTATCTAAGAAGGTTTCTTTTTCTAATCAGTTCCAGAAAAAAAAAAAATACTGAAGTTTAAAACCTATACTATCACACTTAGTTATAGTAGTCAATTACAGCCTCATCAGTAGGTTCATTTGCACAAAGCAGTACTTTTGTGCAAACACAGCCTATTACTATATCATGAAGGAAATAGGATTTATTGGTTATGCTCATTATACCATAACCACATCTCCACTCAGCAGCATACCAACCTAAGCCACATTAACACAGTTATGAGTAATTCCGCTTTTGCATCTCACAATCACAATCATAACACAGGTATAATTCAGTGCCTGCTACTCTGGGAACTGGCAGATCTGTGCCCTACAGTTCTTGCACATGTGTTCATACTCCCTTCTTTGTCTCAACAGAAGTGTCCCGTAGGCCATGGAATCAGAAGGCACCATCTATGAACTAGCTAGGCAAAAAACCAAAATTAAACAAAAACAAAACAACCCCCACACACACAACACAAGAAAACCCACCCTCAAACAAACAAACCAAAAAACCCACACAGGTGAGTTCTCAACTGGATAAGCTCCCTGATCTGGATAAACCTATGGCTAAATAAGAAATACCTGTAAGCTCAAAGAAGGCAAATAAAAGCCATGTCATCAGGAGGTGCAACACCCAGAGAGATCAACTGTAAAACCATACCTCCTGTGCAACTTCTACTCAGGCGAACTGTCAGATTTATTTAGAAAATAACACAATGCCCTTGCACATTATCTTTGTTTTCATGCAGAAGCACAAGCATTCCATGAAAAGTTCACAGGGAAGGTCTCCTGACAACTCCATGTAAATCTGACAAGCATTCAAACAGTTATCAGAGTTTAACTTATTTTAGAAAATACTTATGTTTTGCAAGAACTTCAGTTACAGATAAACTCTTCAGCTTTGTAGATGTGTGAGCGCCAACATTTCAACTGGCACTCTATCCTGACCTATGCTACTAAGCATAATAAGTTCATCTTGACAAGATCAGAGGCCATCTGGGTTTACAGTCCAACTCAGTAAGCTGTTTCCTCATCATGTTATATAACTCTACTGAGATCACAGCAAAATATGTTTTTCCCCTACCTCCCATTGTAAAAAAAAAAAAAAAAAAAAGGCAGTATTCTTCTTTACATAATACAAATAACTAAACAACTATTCACACTTACTTCATTTTAAACTTTTGCAAAGCTACCTTCAACTGTCTTTGCTGTAGGAGTCTCTCAGTACCTCTGAAGTAAATTCACTGCCACAGATGGACTATTCTGAATAATATTCTCAAACAAGGACACTAGGCAAACACTAATGCACCCTACTAAAGACAGCTCAAAAATAACAATATCCTGATTACTTCCAGCAAGTGGCTTTTGAAGCGTTCTAACACAACTGTGTCCTTCCCAGAAAGCGAGTCTCTAAACATTCATATTACAGTCTCTGACACTTCCAAATCAGTTATATTCAAGTTATAGTCCCAGAGCTATGCTGGTATTTTATCCCTTCAACTGAGTTAAAAACACAAAGAGGTTCAGCCAACTTTTTTATTAAACATGAAACTCCCCCACTGAAGCTGTGTTTTCCACCTGCCCACACACACTTCACTGATTTGTATTTTTTTCTTACTTTCCATTATACCAGCTATTTCCAGAAGAAACCCTCTAATGAAAGCTTTGGTATCCTCCCATTACACTATTTCTGCATCCAGCAACCTATTAGCAATCTCAACTTCCTGCACATTAGAGAATATGTATAAAGGCTCTATTTGAGCACGTGCATACTGCCTTACAACATTAACTATGAACTTGAAAAAAACACTTTCAAGTTTATTTTCTACAGAATAAGGTAACATGTAGCATTACAGTCAAAATATGGAAGATTCAGTCAAAACACATTTCGTACATCTAACAGCGATATGCAAATTGCTCAAAAGTATCCCTAGGAAACATGGTAACAAATCAAAGACATATATATCTTAAATGGCTTTTTTCTACAGCAGAATTGTTTCTGACATTTTTCCCTATTCACATGAACTGCAAGAGCTCTGAAGAGCACTTAACTCTGCACATAGAAACTTTTGAAAATTAAATGGAAAACAAAAAGTTGTAAAAAGCCAACATAGAGCCATAAAGAGTAAAAACGGGATCAAACTTTTCTTCAGGGTTTTAGGGCGCACACTCACCACTGAGCATTAATTTAGCATTAACTCATTAAATGTCTACAGGGTATTGCGAAACATTTAAAAAAAAAAAAAATCATTAAACAGGAGCAGACAACGAAACAAGTCCTCTCCTGTTGCACCGGACAGTCCCCACACGAGCTAGGCGCTAAGAGAAACCCAAATGCAAAGGCCCGGCCCAAGGGAGGGATGCCTAGCACTAGCAGACTGCAGAGCCGGGGACCGAGCCTCGCACCTCTGCCCTTCCCACCGCCCCGACCTGACTCACTCACCCGGCGGGTCTCGTCGCCGCCAACGGGGCCGACAGATTGAGAGATCCCCCGGTGGCTCTGCCCGCCGAGCTGCTGTGTGAGGCAGGCGGGGCGCTGCCCGAGCCGGGGCGGTCGGGAGGCGCTCAGAGAGCCCGCTCCTTCACGGCGCCAAAGCCCGGCAACCGGAGGATGGGGATAGGCGGGCTCTGCTCGAAGCGCCTCAGGCAAAAGCGCGGGCGTCTCCTTGGAGAGCGGATAACGCGCTTTTCCCCGGGGCGGCGGGGAGCGACCCGCTCAACCTGCTGGCACCTCAAGACTTCCCTGGGCCGACCGGCCCCGGCCCCCTCCTGCCCGTCAGCGAGCCTAATCCACTCTCCTCAGCGGCCGGGTGCCCACCCCCGCGGGCCTGCAGGGGCGCAAAGGCCGAGCCAGGCGGCCCTGCCCCACCGGCGGCGGCCCCCGCCTCTCCCGCGCTCCGCCGCCTGAGGAAGAAGGGGCAGCCCGCCGCGCGAGGGGCAGAGAGGGCGGCTCACCCCGCGACAGAGGGGAGGTCACCCAGGCCCAGTTTCTCCTCCACCGCCGTTCACTACTCGCGAGGCCTGGCGCTGCCCGGCCGAACGTTTCGCCTTCCGGCAGCGGAGAAGAGCCGCGGCCTTGCTTCGCTCAGCGCAGCGAAACAGGGCTGGCGAAAGGACTCACAGCCCGCCCTCAACCACTACCGCCATCTTGGCCACCACTCCGCCAGGGGCGCGGAAGGCGGGCCGCAGCGGACGGATACACACCGTTACTTAGTAACCTCCGCCCGGCGATGCCCTTCCGCGCCGCGCGAGCACCGCCCGCCTCGGGCCACGTAACTGCGAGGGCGGCCCTTCCCGCGCTTCTCGGCGCGCGCGCTGTCAGAGGCGGTCGAAACTGCAAGTCCCAGCGTGCAGCGCGCGAGAAGAGGGTTGGCACCTCGCACGGCCGGGCGGCGGCAGCGAGGCGTCGGGAGGCTTGGGGCTGTAAACTAAAATCCGGAACCGCTGATGAAGACTGTAAGTGACGTGAGCTGACTGGAAGAGTAGTCGAGTCACGTCAAAACCTTGAGCGTGGGCGGGGATCAGATGCTGTGCCCGTTTGGGGCAGTGCCGGCTCGCAGAGCCTGTGTGAGCGTTTGGGCTCAGCCGAGAACTGGCAGCAGAAAATGCAGCGGTGGAAAGGTGGAAATCGTTGTAGTTTGTTCAACTCTTTTTTCTGCTTAGCAACTTGCTTTAGGACTTAGAGTTTACAGATCTGAGTTCTCGAAACTTTCCTTTTGAAAAAAAAGTACGGAAAAAGAAAATAGGATTTTGGTAGTAGTCGTGCTGTGCTTTGCTCTCATGCTCTGATCACCCAGTTCTTCCGGGCAGATAAACTTTTATTTAGCAGAAGTTCTTCGTAACCTCATCTGGGTGCCCTGCTCTGGCAGGGGGATTGGACTAGATGATCTTTCGAGATCCCTTCCAATCCCTAACATTCTGTGATTCTTGTTGCTGGTGCTTTGGAGAGCTGGGCTTGCACTGTATGCTCAGAATGTTAGATTTCTTTTTCAGTAAAGCTGGTATCATTTATATTTCTCTCATTTGAGGGGGCTCTCCCTCATTGTCAGGATGGGAAAAAAGAGTTATCATTTTCAGCATTTCCATTACACTGAGTTTCTAAAGCAGAAGCATGGAATATTTACCTCTGCCTTGTGGTTTGCCCTGGGCAAGAAACATTCTACTGGTATTATGTGGAAATTTAGTTAACCCCCCATCTCTCCTGTATTAGTAGTTCTACCAATGCATTTTGGTCCACCAAAAAATAAATGATACGTTAAACTTTTTCAATGACACATTCATTTATCTGTAATTTAGAAAAGGAACTAAATTGTTGGAAAACCTGTGAAATACAAATGTTTCTAATAAAAATGTCGTCGTTTTCTCCAGCAGATGCCCCTGTATCAAATGAATGTATGGACAATGTGCAGTGGATGAAAGAGGTGAGTATAAGACTGCCTGTTGTAGCAGCATTTTTCTCCTGTTTCTACCACGGGCTACACAACTCTAAATCCATAACTGAAATCACCTTTAAAAGAATCTGCAGCAACTTGATGGAAGCTCTCTATGTGATGAATATATATTTTTCATCTGTATTGTAATTCTGCAGCTAATAAAGAAGTTCATCCTGGCTTCAGATACCATGTCTGGATATTCAGCACAATATTGGCAATATTGCTGTTGGCAAGACACTTTTTATTGTCACAGTGGCATTACCTCCCACTGCCCAGCAGGTGGAGGCAGAATTTAAGAAAAAATAATGCCTTAATACAATTACTATTATTTTTGTTGCTGTGGTTTATTCTTAAAATACAGCACCCACATTCCTGTTGCTTGCTGTGGGAAAAACAAAAACACCTCTACGACAACAACAAAACAAACAAACCAACCAACCCACAAAACAAAAACCCCCAAACCCACAAAACAAAACCAAACAAACCCAACAACTTGCATAAAAATAAAGTACACTGTTAAGGAAAAACAATGAATTAAATAAATTTTAGTATGTTTTAGTAACAAGGTCTTTGTTGTAGTCCTCTGTAAGTCATAACTGCATATTTTCCGTAGCATAGGATGTCCTATATTGGTAGTATCCTTCTTAGGAACTTACAGCATCATTATTCTGATTCCTGCTTAACATTTGCAGGATGATTTTTAATATTTCTGTTTTTTTTTTTTTTGTTTTCGGTTCCTCTTCTGGAATTTGGTGCAGACTTGTTTGTTTGTTTAAAAAGTGGTCCAAAGAAATAAAACAGTAGCAGCTCCTCAGAGCCGTTTTTCACTGAGGATGTGGACTGAAAAAGGATACAGTAAGAACTAAGGAACCATGGATTGCACGGCAAGAAGTGTTATTTCCAGTAGGTGGTTCTCCACTACTATTATAAAATAACATTTCAGGGTTTGGCAATGTCTGTGGGCCAAAACTAATATGGCTTAAATAATGTCTTTTTAATAAAAAAAAAAAATACCTTTTTTTGGGGGAAGTCCTATATTGACACTAATGAGACACCAGATTGACAATAATTAATTCCTCCTACAAAGATCTCACTTATAAGTGCTTCCATCAGCAGTCATGCTAATGAATGCACCCTCACAGAAACTGAATGGATTATCTTTGAGATAACCCAATTTAATTAGGTCTGAAAACTATGTCAGAGACGTGATGATTTTTTCCTTGTGCACCTGCTGGCTGTATCTTGTTAATTTTACTTTATTATTCCAGAGTGAAAGGAAAGAAAGCAAATAAAATACAGGCATGTAAGGACTAGGGACATAAAGTAGTGAAAGACTAAACTTTTACTGAGGCAGAAGAGATGTGAGGAAGGGTTAGGGAGAGAAATCTTTGAAGGTCTTGAAACAAAGACAGCAATTAGTAGGGGGTTCAGTTCAAGTAGTAATTGTCCACTTTTTTTGCTGATGTGACAAAGAGGTTTTTGCTGCAAAAATGAAACTGGCCAATAATTATTAGTCTACCATAATATGGCTACACAGTCACTATCAGGCTATTATACTAAAAGTAGTTTTTCTTTCTTTGTGTAATGTTAGATTTGAAAGATCTTTTAAGTGATTAACAAAGAGGTTTGAATTGATTTGTACAGGAAAATAAAGTGCCCACTTATACCTGTGTGGTCTGATAATAAATTAAGCAGGTGTAGGGCAGGGGCACAGGCATTTAAGACCCCAAAGTCAAGCATTAGGCTGGTCAGGGATTAGCCAATTCATTACCTGTGAAGAAGAAAGCAAATTTTGATGATCCATTCAGGCATAATAGCCATCAGAAGCAAAAAAGGAGAGAGTAATTGTGTTATCGGTATTAGCTAACCTGGTCAGACCCTGGAAAAGCTCTTAAATCTCAGATGAAAAATGGACAGGATCCCTGTTGTAAACCTTTCCCACATCTGTAGGGGCAGGAAAACTAATCTTCTTGATACTGGTGTTATCTCATCGGTCTGTAGTATTTGCTATTATACACACTCAAGGTATTACATGCTAGCAAAATATTAGTGACTAGTATCAAACTTAGAGCTAAGAAGTGACAGAATGGAGCCATGAGGGATAACCTGGTTTTATTAAGCATGCTTATTTCACACAACCAAAACACATCAGGAGCACCACTGTTGCCCTGCCTAGAAGTCTCAGGACCACATTTTTCTCATTGTCCCCTTTGAAGTCAGGGTCTGTCAAAGCCAATTTTGAAAATAATTTTAAAAGAGGTCTCTATAGCACAGAAGTTAGCAAAGTCATAAGTACTCTCTCACTCTTAAGAAATTAAGATCCAGTTTCTCAACCAACCTACAAATATGGTGCTTAATCTGGATGTCCCTCTTTGTTTGTTTAGTTCAACATTGTATTTGATGTACTCTTAGTTAGGTAGTCTCATCTATTTAATTTTTTTTCTATTTCCAGTCATTCCTGTGTATTCATAATGTAAGTGCTTTCTCTACACTGTATTTTAATACTTTGGAGCAAGCTTCTTGTATATAAATAAGACAGTCCATGAAAGAGAATGCTGTCATTTAACTAAGTAGGACTCATGTTAAACTGGTATAGATTATTCCAAAGGAATTTGAAATGCCAAATTGCTTCAGTAAGAAGGAACATTGAGACTCTGTTAATGCAGAAATAAGTAAGACATTCTCCTTTTTTTATATGTTTCTCCAAAGAAACATAAAATATTAGCAGCTAATAAGTATATTTAACTTTCAAAAGCTTAGTGGATATGTTTTACAGCAGTCCAAACTGTTGACTAAAGCCAAGAAAGCTTTTTGACCATTTTATTATCTTGAATATGTGGGCCACCTCTTATGAAAATGTAGTTAAAGTGAACTCTTGAATGATCTAAAGTAACTCCACTCAAGCAGATAGAGCTGGACTTGCTTTCATGGGCAGCCTGCCCTAGAACATTGGAAGCCATTTAACGTGTCAGTCAGCTGTGCAAACACCCATGGCATTTTGTGTGTGAAGCTCCTACACAATGCTTTTATTTGTGGAATAAACTTACAATGGGAAGATATAATAGTATTCTCATAACTGGCACATTGTCAATTACAATAACCACTTAACCAGATTTTCTTGTAAACGTACCATGCAATTCTTTAGTCAGTCTATAAAAAGTATAGACTTACTTTTGAGAAGAAGGCTACCTTTAAAAACATGGACATACAGAAATTTTTAGTCATAAAGCTGAGTTGGGTTTATATTTGATTCCATCTCTGGTCTGTTTCAGTAACAAAATATTATTATGGAAGTAGCACATTGCTACTACTTTAGATGTTAAAAAATTTAAAAAACCTCTGAAGTTAAGTTTCCTCAAAATTAGTCAGGGTGAGATTTTGAGGCTTTTTTTTTTGGTTGTTGTTGTTTTCTGGTGGTTGTTTTTTTGTTGTTGTGTTTGAGTTTTTTGGTTCTGTTTTTTTATTTTCTCCTCAGAAAAAAAAAAGCCTACTGTCTAAGTTGTGAAACCAAGCGGCATATTCCACTTGCAACTATTTTCAATTTATTATTGTTACTTTTTAGCATATATGAGAGACCATTTAATTATCCTCTTGTTGGATATATAATGCTGAATGCATACTTTTAAATATGTGATTTCAGCCAATCGTAGAATGGAGTCTATTACATGTTTTCTGTTTCATCCTTAGCATTACATGAACTAGAACAATGCATGGAAGAGCATAAACATTAATTTGTAACAAAGTGAATGACAGTACATTCTGACAAACACCCAGTTACCCCATTTTGTTAAGCCCCAAGGCTGAACACAGTGACTACAGGTGAGGTCTCACGGGACTGGAGCAGAGGGGGAGAATCATCTCCCTCAACCTGCAGGTCACACTTCTTTTGATGCAGCCCAGGATACAATTGGTTTTCTTGGCTCTGAGACCACATTGCTGTCTTATATTCAGTTTTTCATCCACCAAGTCCTCTGCAGGGCTGCTCTCCATTGACTCATCGTGCAGCCCCTACCCATGTTTGGTATTACCCAAAGCTGTTTAACTTCTGTCAGGTAAAATACCTGGGGAGGCACTCAGCTGAGAGTGCTCTCTCTTTCTTCTAGACATTCACAAAAGATATGGATTTAATAGAACTGACTGTTTTTACCTTGCTTGTAGGAAGTAATAAACATGATTTAGCGTAGAAATGAGGAACAGCATTTTATCCTTATACATACTTTTGTCAAAAAACTGATCAAAGAGTAATTAATGATCTTTGCAATATTTTGCTTCACTCTTTGAGAACTCTCTCAAGAACAGCAAATTTGAATAAGATGTGTGTGAACAGCCAGGTCTTTACTGACCACATTGAGGTCTATGATATGTGTCAGTTTTCAGTATTGGGTGCATCCAACAGGTCCGAGACAGACATCTCTTCCTTTTGTGCTTATATGACTTCCGTTTGTATGCTCTTTGAGATCCTTCTGCTTACTATGTGTATTCTTGCAACATCATTCTGATGATGGGCAGCCTATAAACTTCTTGAATAACACGAATCTCTTACTTGATGCTGTGTATAATTCTTGTTTAACTGAACCACAGCCATATATTTTAGCCATCTAGTCTTTGTTTAAAGACTTCAAGTGATGGAGAATCTACTTGTAACCCTCAACAAAGTGTTTACATTATAACTCTGTGTTTAAAATACCATACCTTTTTTCCACTTTATAAATTCAGAGCCCGCCCACTAAGTAATGATCAGTTAAGAGCTAAGAGTCTCTCTATGAACAGGTATCTCCGTTCGTGCAAAAATCATTAGCCATAGTAAGATACCCAGTGAAATTACTTACTGAATGATTTTGAATTTTTGAATGATTCTTAGCCTAGGCTACTCATGAGAAATTTATTGCAATGATTAAATGTTTGAAATTCAAAAAATGAAGTTAATTCATAATGTAATTAGTAAAAAGAAATACTGCCAGGTAAACAGATTCCAAATAATATACCAGAAATTATTCAGAGGAATTGTGCTACAAGTATTAGTCTTCAAAAGGAAGTTGATCGTGTGAATATTTATATTGTGGAATATAAAGCTTTTGTTCTGTATTGCTTCTTCCGGAAGCATTCCTTTTAAGCATATTCACTTATTGAACTTTTTTGGAAGAGCCAACATGGAAGGAGGGAAAATAAGTTGTGGCTTTAAACATTCTTTCATGTATTTGGCTCTAAAACTCTTATGCAGAAACTGATTTTGTCTAACCAAGTCACGGAGATCATGTGCTTCTGAGTGCCTTCCAATTTAGCTAAAAATACTGACTTATATCAGACAAGATTCTTTGTCCTTTTTTATTCCTTGTTCCCTTTAGCCATGTCCGTACTATGTTTGTTACTTTGGGGTTTTTTTAGCAGATTTATTTTTACTTTATCACCTCTAGCATGTAACTTCCAGTCTGAGTGATTATGTTTTATTTATAAATCAGCTGAGTCAGTTATGCTCACTCTATACTTCTGAAGCCCAAGAGATTTAGGCTCCAATTCAGGAAAGCTCTGGACTAGATAGGTGAATATGATGCTGAGAGCACTTTCCTGCATCAGATCAGTGAAAGGGAATGGATGATCCTTTGTTATTTTTGCTCTGCTTTTATTTCAGAAGTGTTGTGTGAGGCACAAATTACCGTCTTCTTCTTACGTTGCAATTTAGTCTTGATAACTGCAACTTCTCAGTAACATTCCTGCCCAGTGACTCATAGCAGCTGTAAGCCTCAACTCTACAGAATTTAATAGCAAAAACAATCGCAGCCTGGGAAGGGCTCTGGAATTCTTTGCATCAGCTTAAGAAGATTTAACAACTTAGAGTTCTGTCCAGAGGGTAAAGGTAAACATTTTAGGTACGTGTGAGGGAAGAAGGAAGAATTTGGGGTAATTGCTATAGTTACAGTGTAAAAGTAACACTTTTTGAAGGTCAAATAACTGGTGCAATGTTGCTAACGATGTATGAATGCTTTAGCAGGATCTAGCTATTTTGATAAAATACCTAGTTAGTTAATAAACCTCATATTCAAATCTGTTGTTTCTAAATTTATAATAATGTTTGTCTGTAGATGAAAGAAAGCAAGCAAAAATCTTTCAAGTCATTACCTGTCCTTTTGGCAGCTTCTCTTTTATTATTGTATTTATTCACGATGCCATTCTTATTAACACTATACAAATAGAAATAGGCACCTGAATTCTATCTACTTTGCTGTCTCCGGAATTCAAGAACAAGAAGACAGGCTGACAGTTCAATATTTTCATAGCACGGAGTTTCTTTAATGTCATCAAATCTATTTAGTAACTTGTTATTGAAAGATTTGGACAAATATCAAATCTGTGGTAAATTTGAACATAGTACTGATTGTCCGAGTAGCTTTTAAAGAAAGCCCAGGCACAGAGAAAGAAAAATATAGAATTTTTGTTCCATAGCTTTGGAGAAATCTTTCTGCACAGCCATGCATGTAAACATTCCAGCTGTAATCTTGGAATAGTAAATGAGTAATCATATGGATAAAATTTCAAGGTTTCAACAGAGTTGTTCTTAAACTTCATTTTTTTAAATCAGAAAGTTATTCTTTTTTTCAGTTAGCTGTTAAGGGCTTGTGCTTTCAACTTGAAAATATGACACTTAGTTTTTCTCACTCTATTATGATGTGTGATAATTAACCCACGTGTCTGTTGTCTGAGATTAAGGTTTTCCTGGAAAGGGGATCTCCCCTGCACAAATTTGTTTTTTGATTTTTTTTGTTTTGTTTTGTAAAACCAACATAATAAGTGTCTTGCAGGTCTCTCAGCACTTACTAACTCTTTGGATTGACTAGCATCAACAACACAAAAATATTTGCTAAATTATGCAATTGTTTTAGCCTGTGACATGGATTAAGATTTGTATTTGTTTCGCAGTTTTTTTGAGTGAGTGTTTTTATTGCCTTGTGGGAGAACTTTTATCAGCGGTTGAATTCTCCCTATATTTTTAATTATTTTACCCTGCACATACATTTCTGGATAAGGCATTTTAAATAGCTATATAACAACAAGGGCAAATATTTAAATGAGTGGAGAAATCAGTTTAAGAAACTGACTTTCAAAGCAGTCTTCCTATAGCAAGATTCTGTGCTTCGCTGGAATGGAATTTTAGCTTTCCATATTACCAAAGAGCATGGATGTACACTTACAACCTTTTATGAAAATTTTTGTAGGAATGTGGAAAACTAAGTAAACAGTTACCCACATTAATTCCAAGATTGAACCTGTTGGTTCAGTTAGTGTGTGCGAAGCGCTTTGAACATATATGGGGCTTGACCCTATTTACCACTTTTCTTACCATTGTAGGGCCGACTGCTCAGTGAATCTTCTGTGATTGCAGCTGTGGGATCGGATACACTACAGGATCGGTAATCCATCTTGGGTTTACAGTCCAGCTTCCTTTCTTAGAAATTAAATTCCAGGATTAAAGTATCTTCAGCAATGTATTTAAATAATCACATTTAGAATTTTATTTATTAGACTATTCCTCTATTTCAATATGTCTTTTGAGCATATCTTAGTTCAGCGCTAAAGCTGATACATGCGACGTTGTATTCCAAGTGCAGCCCTTATGAAGTTCCCCACAACAGGAACATGCTTTAGAAAGAGGCACCATTTAAATAGAAAGGTGACTTCATCTGAAAGTGACAAACCAAACCAACTGCACACACTCTGCACTTCTCAATTCCTCATTCTTTTTGTGCAGCTTGCTCGTAGTAGCTTGCACATGCTGTAAGGGATGTGATCTGCCTTGATTTTGCCTGATAGTCTTATTAGTTTAGTTTAGTTTAGTTTATTTCTAACATAAATTTCTCTGAACAGTAAGCAAGATTTACTTGATAGTCTTTTTTAGAAAAATAAGAATAGTGTAGTTGTAAAGCTGTGAAACTCTTTTAAGATTGATCGTGGTATTCAGGCATTCACAGTCAGTGGAATCATGATAGAACAGTTTGAATATTCAGACTGATGAGAGGGAGAACAGTGTGCTTTTATAATGACAGCAACAAAGAATGAAGCAGAACAGTTAAGTGTGAATCTTCCAGTGAAAAAAATATAGTTGCTTCTCTCCTAGAAAACATATTTACAATTTGCGTGGAGGCAAGACAGCAGTTATCAGAGATAGATCATTTGCAGGTTTTCCAGATAGCTGATGTGTTCTTTGGTCACTCCTTTCACAGACAGTGTCATTGCAACAGATGGTAACAGCTGCTTTCAAAACAGTGGTGGCTGCAGTAGCCATATTTACCACTGTCGTAAGGTGAAAGTGCATGTTTTATCATGGCAGAAACTTCTGAAATCTGAATTAATAATAGAATTCAATGCTAGGGAAGTCTTGCAGATTCTCACATCCCCCTCTGTTTTTAAGCCTGAAATTCATAGGATTTACCCCTTCAAATAGTAAGAGAACTTGTTGCATTGAATTATAGTAAACTTTTTAATTCAAATGATGTAACATTTATTTGGTTAGCACGAAGAACAACTTACAGCTTGAAATTTTGTGGCGTAGAAATAACTTAGCCTAAGATTTTCAGTTCATACTTTCTACTCAAGAAACATTTTATAGGTAATTTTTAATGGATTCCTTTGGAATCCTTGGACATCAGCTTAGTATAGTGCTTTGCGGCTTAGCAGTAGGTGTTACATATGTTCAAAATGTTTAAAAAAAACCTTCTGAGCTCTCTGTAACATGAGTCAATGGGTGCAGAGTACCTCAACACCTTCTGTCTGCATCAGTCCAGTGCAAAAGTGGTAGAACAACCTTTATACAGATATACTTGGGCCTCACAACTCTATGCTTTCTAAAAATAAAAAAAATGCTGCTTACTTAAATAAGACAACTTTTATTTAAAAAAGCATCCTAAGTATTTTATAGGCAGGTGTTGAAAACCTGAAATTTGGCTGGGCTGTAATTTGTAGTCTTGCATGAGGTTTTCAGAGATTGGTGAACATAAAGTTAGACTTGTCCAATTTTACAAGAACTTAAAAACATACCTCACACAAGACCTTGCTTATGTTTGTACAGGAAAAAAGCACAGTCTGTCGAAGTTTTACTGGTGTTTTCTATTAATTCCTGTAGAAACCTGAGTTCCATAAAGTTGGTGTTTTGATAGGCACATGCTGACATTGAATCATTAATCTCTATTACAGGTCTTATGCTTTGTCTAATCGCCAATATTTTAACATGTAGTTGGCTGATTTTATTTAGTAAGTAGAAAAAGCAGAGTGGACACATATTTTGGTTTAAACAGGCATTAGCATATGCTAAATGAAAATATTTTACGTTAAAAAAAACCACAACATTCCTCACTTGATAGCTTGCAGCAGTTTATCGAATCGATATAGAATTGGTTCATATATAACGTAGGTAAATATTTTAGTAATCAGATGCCTTGGTTTCTCATTTGTGAGCTGATTAGGACCTATCTACCTTACACAAAACTGTGAAGTTTTATCAGTTAATGCTTCCAAGGCACTGAGATACAATGGTGATTGTTTTGGCATATAAAATAATTTTCATATGAAATAAGAGGATTTAAATTGCTGTGCATCATACAGTACAAAGCATGCATAGCTGTTGGTTGAAAGATGTCATCCTTGTCACTGTTAGCATAAGAGTTGATAACTATTATGCATTTTTCCCCAAAGTTATAACAATAGAATTACCTCCATCCTCTCTTGGCACACAAAAGTTCCACAAATCTTCTTTATTTCAAGGACAACTAGCCCAATTCAGATTTTAATTACTGGAATATAACAGAGAGCTTTCTCCCAACTTTAAAGGACCAACAAAGAATGTTGCTCTGCTTTTCAGAGTATTTTAAAATGTTATTTTGCTCTTGTCTTGTTTCACAATAAAATGCATAGGTTTAAATCTTGAATAGCTTTCCAAAAATAAATGTAGAGCTCTGACACAAAGTGGATAAATCATGTTTTTACTGGGTTTTGGAGTTGTACTTGGTCAGACTCTTTTAGACATTTGTAATGAAGCCTAAATATACATTATATTTACAATACATAAGAAAATAATTATAGGTTAAAAAAGTTATTTCAAATAACATTTAAGATGTCAGATCAATGTATTTAATATTTGAGTTAACTAGTTTTTCATTTGTTCCTTTACTTCACAGCTTCCAAATAATGAAAATTTTGATAATGATTGATTTTGTCTTTGCAGCGAGCTTGATGGATGCCACTGGCAGTTCTGTAAGTTCTAGCAATTAAATTTGCCTATAGAGTTTCTTCTAAATATGTCATACCTTGTCCTCCATTGTGCTTACAACGTATCTCAGCTACATGGGATGGCAGAACCTTTGATGGAAAAGATTAGAATTCGGAATGGAACTGAAAGACTGGGGAAATAACCTCACATGAGTGGGGACAAGTTTCCAATAAGGAAGGAGGAAAAATGGATAAATACACAATGGAAAATAAATGACTGGGCAACAGCACTGAAGAAAGTAATCTAGTCAGTTTGTTACTGGATCTGACATGAAGTATTAATAGGAGTCAATAGAATATCTTTCCTAAAAAAGGTATCATATGATGCATTAACAGGCACATTGTACAGAAGGCACATAAGTCAGCTATACTGTCATTCAGGGCTAGTGCTAACTCAGAATAGAGCAGCATACTTACAGAAGGGCAAAACCCAGGAACTTCTGAAGCAGTCCCAGCAGCAGTAATATTTCTGATCATTGACATGCAGGATGAAGAATGTTTCTATCCTTTTCTACCTTGTCTGCTTGCCATACAATTTTTTTTCCAAATAATATCCACAGCGTCATATTCTTACTTTTCTCATGTTATTATACTATAATTCACACTAAAAAACAATGATCAAAGCTCCTTCACTTCTAGCTCCCCAAACCTTCTGCTATGTATTCTGCCTCTCCAACAAAACCCCTAAGACAATCACACTTACTCCCCTGCTTAAAATACGTATAACCTCACCAGTCCTGCAGTGCCTGTCTTGGCTGTCCTTCCTAGTTTGATATTCAGTTCCTAACTCACGGGGACCCAGGAGATTGAATTGTTGATTCATAATTGCCTAGGTGGAAGTGGTTGCTGAATTTACAACTAGGTGAGCATCATTGTTTGTGGCTTACATTATCTTATAGAAGCCTTTTGTTCAGATAAGTAGCTCTATAGGGACAGAATAGGAAGCACCTACTTCTGTGATTACTTCTGCTCAGTGGAGAAAAATATTACTAATTTTTATAGAAGCCTACTAAAAAAAAAAAAAAAAAAAGACATTACCATGGAATGCATTTCCTTTCTTTTGATTTCTTTTTTGAATGTTTTGGGCTTTAGCTGACCCTGTGACTAAAAACTGGGAGCATTCTGAATGTTCTCTCTAAGTTTTCACATTTAAATCTCATTAAAACACTAACCGCAATAGAGATTTTTTGGAGTGCATTCAGATTCTAAAACTACAGGAAATAACACCTCAAGTAAAAAAAATATATTTTTATAGTTTTCATAAAGTATTCTGAGTCATCAATTTTAATGGAAGGTCAGTAGCTGCTAAATAATTCACACAATAATGAAATAAAGATTGTGAATGCACGTTAATTGCAGTAGCTGGTTAAATATGGGACCACATGCCCAAGAGAGGAGCTGTCAGCAGTTGTTAGATAATTGCTTGTCAATGTGTAGTACAAACAGTTGCTTCACTGAAACAGACGGAACAGGTTATGTTCAGTCTGGTTTCAGTCACTGGGCACTACTGTCCACTGGAGACAATAACAATCAAGTTCGCTTTTTTTTGAGTATTTCAACATAGTAATAGCATAATAGTTCCATATCTAACAAAACGAATAGCAAGATGTTATAGCTGCTGAGTTGTACCCCTAAGTTACATTTTACTTCTATATTACTCTAGCCGTGCACTAGTTTAACTCCAATGATTTTAAAAGAGTTATCCTCTGAAAAATGTAGTAGTATGTTAAAAGAAGAGTCTGGTAACCTGCAGATCTAAAAGCCGCATTGATCCACTCAAAAGTTATACAGCAAACTTGTGATTCTCCAATGGGAAAAATACGTGTGAAATTCCAAATATAAGAGTTGTGATTTTGCTGCCCAGCAGTAAAGTGTAATGGGATTTGTCTGAAGTTGACACAAAGAGACATCAGTGAGGAGGCTGGAGTTAGGGAGAGAAAGCAAAGCACCAGATACCAGTACTTTTCATATGTAGGCTATTTTCAAAACTCTTTTTCTGCTCAGTCATTTATTTCTCATGGTGTAGTTATTCAGTATGGCTGGTGATCTCTTGATTGTCGCTTACTATTTACCAGAAACGTGAGCTTAAATCGTTTTTGTCAGGGATCTGCTATGTGTAATGTGGATATATTACTGTTCACCCCATAATGAGTGTGTTGTCTGTAAAGCAGATGAAAATTGGCTCAAAACTGAAGGTAGCTCTTTGTGGTGCAGACCTTGCGACATGTTAAAGAGACCAACAACTCACCTGAAGTCTGGCCTATGAAATCACAAGGGCCTGGCGACAGGGGCCACCATTTCTAGGATCACCCAGATCTTTCCTATTGTATTTTACCATGTTCTCAAAGGTTGTGAGTACTGACTTAAGGCTGATACAGGCTAACCTTCTCGATAAGCAAATGCTGCAGTAAAACTGGCAAGTGTGGCATTTGCCACTGTTAATATGATTAGGATTAATATTTGGTCTGACTATTAATCTGGGGGTTTTTTAGACAGCTTTTTTCTATAGTTTGCATTTGCTCATGAGGGTGAGCTTGGAAATTTTATTTTTTTTTTTTTTTTAAATTATTTAGTCACTCTCTCTCAACCCACCTGTGCAGCTCTTGGTTTCTCCATAATTTTCTGAATGCACCCAGGACTAGTCTGAGAATTTGCAGAGACCTGTCAAGGAAGCCTCTTCTGAATTTCCCAGTCAACAGATCTTTCCTGAAGGGTTTATATGAAGCTGCAGATACAAGTTGAGACATCCACCCTGGACAGACTGCATAATAGTGCATCCTTTCTTTGTAATATGCAGCATGTCACACATTAACCAGTGCTTATGATCAAATAGCATCCCTCTAAGACACTGTAGCAAGTTTGTCTCTATATGTTGATATATTTTACGTATTTGCTTCTCATTTCCTGCTAGAAGAAAAAGAGTGTATGCTAGGATTCTTGTATAGCTAGGAACAACTAAAAAAGATTTTCAAGGGAGTATTCTTAAGATAGGACTCTAGGGATATTAGGTCATTGGCTACTTTGTTTATTCTTCTAAAAATATTAGTGTTTGGTAAACATGGCTCTTACTGTACAGCTCCTCCTTGTGGTCAAGCACCTCAATGGCTTCTCAGAACCCAGCAGCAAGCAGACAGTGTGAGTTTGCAGACCCACCTGCTGTCAAAGCAGTCTGGCATGGGCAGCTCAAACCTAGAGAGGCAGCTGAACCTTTTCCTCTCAGACAGGTCGCTGACAAACTGGCTACTCCTGCCACATGTGTTTTGCCCATTCTTTTATTCCACCATGTATATTAGATTGCAGTTAAGTATTAATTAAAGCAAGCATCTGATGCACTGCAGGGTTGTTCTGCAAAGTCTGATCATCAAACTTTTCGGTGTGACTGAAGATTGCAGGCAAATGGAACATGGTGGCTAGGAACCATTTTACTGAACTCATGGACGTATATTCTTTTATCTTCAAATACTCTCTTGAAATGTCTCTAGTTCATTTGTCTATTTGTTTAAAGTGCATTGCATCCTCCCTAGTGAAAAAAAAACAAAGGGGCCTGCAACAGTTCTTTCTATCAGAAATAAAATGTCGTAGTCATTACACAGTCTATATGGATGTTCCTTGACAGCAGCAGAAGTTTCTCTGCTTTTTTAATTGTGAAAAAAATGCGCATGTAGCAGAGTCTCAAAATGCAGATTCTGTTAGTTTAATTCACAAAGTTTATTCTTGGTGTTTTGATGAATGTTACTGCACGGAAGTCAGTCTAACCAGAACCCTGTTTGTGCTGTATGGAAAGCTACAGAATGGAATCAGCTGCTCAGATAGAAGGAAAAAAAAAAAAAGGCAAAAAAAAAACCCGAACAAACAAACAAAAAAAAAAAACACCATGCAGCAAGAAGGTGACAGGAAGCGTTTTGGTGAGAGTGTTCATGAACCTGATACAAATGAAAGTATGTGGATGCTACTGGAGGCGCACATCAGTATGCTACTTCAGATCTCTCTGTAGTTCAATGTGATATCAGCGCTTCCATGTGGATGGCAAATGTTACAGGTCTGCATCCTTAGATAATGTAAATAATGGTGCTCTATCAATAAGGTTGCACCAATTTAGAACTACTGCTTCTTTGATCTTGCTTATCAGATTTCCAAAAGGTTGCCCTCTGATTTTGCTTTTACAGTGCTAGTTGTGCTCTTGTGCAAGCACCATAGCTACTAACCTCTGTTTGCTCATATAAAATTGCAGATACAATGTTACTGATGCAAAACCTCGTGTCACGTTTGTAAAATGTGTCATAAAAATCCAAAGGCTTTTCCCCCATGTTGAAATCAAATTTGCTTAATATCTATTTGAAACTCTACAGGCTGTTTTAAATTAAGTACCCTAAATTAGGTTCTGTTCACTTTGGCTATTTTACTGTAGCCATTAATCTAAAACTATTTATTTCTTGCTTTGCATACACTCAGCATGTCATAATTTTGAAGTTATTCCAGCTCTCTTGTCATGTATCCGTATTTGCACCAGGGTGAAATGAGTGCTAGGTATCACCATATCAGAATTGCTGCCATTTCTCACCCACCCACTCTGCAGGGCAAAGTTAAGTGTACAAACCACAGCATAATATTGATTTCAAGTTTTTAACTTCTATTTTTCATGCATATTTGCAGCTTCTTAGGGACTATTTATTTTAGCATGCCAAAAATGAGCTTGAAACTTTACAATATTTATGTTGGCATTGTTAAGATTCTTATCATAAGAAGTGCATAATCTAAAAGCATTTGAAAAACGCACAATTAAGTTGAGAACGTATCAATGTGGTCTGTATTTCCTTAAAACTCTGGAATTTTAGAACCTTCACATTGTTAGTAGCAGGCCTCACTGGGTAGTAAATCTCTGTACAGGGCAGGTGGTAGATAATAAGCAATCTTTATGATAGGGGCTGTGCTATAGTGTTTTTCCCTTGAGTTCCCTCTCTATGTTCGCAGTGAGAGCTGGTAGTTAGAGCCACTAATCACAGAATGTTAGGGATTGGAAGGGACCTCAAAAGATCACCTAGTCCAAGCCCCCTGCCAGAGCAGGAACACCTAGATGAGGCTACACAGGAATGTGTCCAGGCAGGTTTTGAATGTCTCCAGAGTAGGAGCTTCCACAACCCCCTGGACAGCCTGTTCCAGTGCTCTGTTACCCTCACTGTGAAGAAGTTTCTTCTCAAATTTAAGTGGAACCTCTTGTGTTCCAGTTTGAACCTATTACCCCTTGTCCTACCACTGGTTATCACCTAGAAGAGCCCGGCTCCATCCTCGTGACACTAGGAGAGTTTATAGATGATGGAAGGAGGGGCTGGCCACTTGGGAAGAATATAAGGCTGTTGTCAGAGGATGTAGGGAGGCAACTAGGAAAGCTAAGGCCTCCTTAGAATTAAATCTGGCGAGGGGGATCAAGGACAACAGGAAGAGCTTTTTCAAATACATGGCAGATAAACCTAACATCAGAGGCAATATAGGCCCGCTGATGAATGAGGTGGGTGCCCTGGTGACAGAAGATACAGAGAAGGCAGAGTTACTGAATGCCTTCCTTGTCTATGTCTACTCTGTCGGAGGCTGTCCTGAGGAGCCCCATACCCCTGAGGCCCCAGAGGAAGTTGGGACAATGGAGGAGTTTGCCTTGGTTGATGAGGACTGGGTTATGGAGCAATTAAGCAATCTGGACATCCATAAATCCATGGGTCCGGATGGGATGCACCCTCGGGTGCTGAGGGAGCTGGCTGAGGTCATTGCTGGACCACTCTCCATCATCTTTGCCAAGTCTTGGGAAGTGGGAGAGGTGCCTGAGGACTGGAGGAAAGCAAATGTCACTCCAGTCTTCAAAAAGGGCAAGAAGGAGGGCCTGGGTAACTATAGACCGGTCAGCCTCACCTCCATCCCTGGGAAAGTGATGGAACAACTTATCCTTGGTGCCACCTCAAGGCATATCAAGGATAAGAAGGTCATTAGGGGCAGTCAACATGGCTTCACCAAGGGGAAGTCGTGCTTGACCAACCTCATAGCCATTTATGAAGACACTAAAGAGAAAGTCTGTTTGCAAAGCAAATATATATTTGGACACTCTGTAATATACAAAATAATTCTAAATAGATGTAGCAACTGAGGTGGAAGGCAGCACACTGTAGCAAATTGTGACCAAAATGTTTTATTCAAGATAAAATTTATTCATGGTTTGGTTGGTTGGGGTTTTTTTTGTGTCACATGTTAAACATGACAAAAAATTGTCGATTTTACAATATGTTTTGCTCTCTAGGATCTACAGAACTGTTTTCAAGAGCAGATACGACTTCAGGGCCAGGTGAGGCTTCTGGAACATCGTGTGCAACAGCAGCAGTTAAAAATTATACAGCTTTTAGAGAAGAAAGAGGTTCAGTACAGTGACAGAGGAGATGAAAACAGCGTCATTGACTTGGGAGGAAAAAGACAGTATTCAGGTTAGAAATGAAGCTGTTCTTTCCATTTCTATTCGTTGTAATGATACCCAGAAGCTTTAGCACAATTGGGCCCATTGACTTATTGTTTTAAAAGCTCATAGAAAATTGTTTGTTTACAAGACAGTGTTCAGCTTTTACGTAGGCCTCCTGCCACTGAGAAAAATTGTTTATGTCACATGGGATAAACCAAATCAGGATTTAAGTGGTTTATTGATTTATAAATACCATGTAATTTAAAAACAATCAGTGGACAATAAATTCAGAATAAATATCAGCAATAAAACAGATAGAAGCCAATAATAGACATTTTAAAATGGTTAATAAACAATTACAGATTTCTAAACACCCTTCTTTGACCAATCTCAAAAATTTTAACCCACAGGGTCAGTTCACATTCACGCATTCACTGGGTTGTGTGGGTTACAAGCAAACACCAACTCTGTTCCAATCTGTGAAGTCCCTGAGACGTCCATATTTACACACATAAGCCTGCCAGAATAACATCTGCATCTCAATAATAATGTAGTTCAGAACATTACAGCTTCTAAAATACTGGTTTTAAATTGTTTTTGTAATCTCACCAGCACCCTGGTGGTAATCTGGTCCCTCTGCAGTGGAAGAAGACTAAGGGTGTTAGCCTGTAGTAGATGGAGTGAGGCCCAAACTTCTGAAGTAATAAAACGTCATCCAAATCAATGGTTGGATTCAAAATACAATTTGGGGGTCTGATTCCTGGATGGTCTTCATCTCTAGTTGTCCATATCCGTGTCTCCATGTCTAGTTGCTGGAGAGTCTAAACTTCCATCATTTTTAATAGCTTTGTTTGGATATACTTGTAGTGTTTATGCTACTCAAAGAAATCACAACATATAACAAGGAATCAATGTCATAAAGCACCATTAAAATGAAATTAAAATCAGTTGTAGGTCTGATTTTAAATTTTAGCTGCATATTTGTTTATATGTTCAGCATCCTGGAACACTCTCTTTTTATTATTATGGCTGACTCATTTGTTACATGAAAAGATTATTAAAACCACATTTAGCTGAAACATATTTGTCCTTTCTTAGCATAAGCCTGGGTTCGTTTTCTTATAAAATAATTCTAAATAACAAATAAAAATATTTAAATAACAGATCTAAGTTGTTCTGGGTTTTGATGATTTTTTCCCCTTTTTTTTTCACTTTCCTTATATCTTGGAAAATACTTTTCCCTCTTGATACTGCATTATTTCATTCTAACTACTGCAGCAGTTTAATTCCAACAGAGCTAGATAGTTTGGGGTTAGATAGTGAGGGAGACATTCCACACTATATACACCTGCTAAAAACTAAAATATGCTTAAGTGTTTTGCTAACCTACTAAGAAAATAATGGACAAGAAAAGCTATTTTCTATAAGCCAATCAAATATTCTCTAGAAGGACAATTTAGCTGTTATAGATCACATTTTCTGTTAGGGTTTATTCAAATCCTGGCATAGCTATTTGTTTTCAGTATAAAGTGTTTATTTTCTGTGTCTAATCTTCACTGACACTTTCACTGAGAAGAAATATAATAGTTCAGAAAGTTCCAAACTGTCCTGGAAGTTCAGCCAACATGTTCATAAAAGTTTCAGGGAAAATCTTACAGTTAATCAGCCCTACCTTTGCCAGGAAAAACAGAAATGTTGAAAATTATACGTCTTTCTTGTATGACTGCTTGATGGTAGATTACATATAAACAAAGAACTCCTTTCATTTCTTAACTCCTAGAGGAAAAAGATAAGGTTATACAATTACATTGCTGTTGTATTTTCGTGAGCTCTGAATTTTGTCATTGCGGTGAATGCCGATTAGTCATTAAAACCAATGGAGACCAGACTGTAAATAGTACCAAGCTGAACTGGAATCATTTTACACATACAACACACTCTTGGGGGGTAGTCCTATATATTTTTGCACCTGTTTGGTACAAGGGACAACAGTATCGAGTCCAGAAATTGTTTCCCTTTTCCAACACTGGTGGTTCCATGCTCTTGTTTTTGGCAGTTCTCTTGCGGACTTTCTGGACATAAAAGTACATATTTGTTTTTAAAGGTTACTGTGTGGTTTATACATAGAGAAGTTACATGGTTGTAACAGGATTCTAATGTGGTTTATACCATTGTAAATTAAAAGTGAGAACACCAGAGGAATTATTTTACTAGTCAAATTTTAAAAAAAATGATAGTATTTTATGGTGGAAAAAATATTATTTTAAAGAAATGACAACATAATTACAGCTCAATAAAGTTTTAAAACAACACAAATACAAGTACGTGTGCAAAAGTCACAAAAAAGTATTTGCAGAGGCACTGCTTTTTTATTAGCCTGATTCATATGTGACTCGTATGATGTGACTTGATTTCCATTATTGACTTGATTTCTGATTTTGCCAGGACTAAAAATACTGTCTAATGAATGTTTTGTGAGCAGATTGTGCAGAAATCTACAATGATGGCCATAAGCGAAGTGGATTTTATAAGCTGAAACCCATCCAGAGTCCTACTGAATTCCTTGCCTTCTGTGACATGTCCGAAGGGGGTGGTTGGACTGTTTTTCAGAGACGTTCTGATGGCAGCCAGAATTTTGATAGGTAAGTAGTAGAATTAATCATTAAAATTGGAAACAAAGTGGAGAAACAATAAACCAGATAGAGCTAAGTTAAATCCTAACTTCAGAATCATATGAGTAAGTTGTTACCTCAGATAAAAGGGAGGAATGGTTGTTCTTTATGACAAACTCCAGATGAGAGACCACTGCTGGCTCTCCCTTCTGGGAGACATATCTTCTGGTCTTTTTCTGACAGCTTGTGCATTTTATGTGAGGACACTTCAGTGTCAAATGCATTAACAATGGCTGGAGCAAGAACTCTTAGTGACAAGTAAAGGACTACCTTGTCTTTTGCAAATAGTAAAAACCTGGAAAAGTAAAAATGAAAGCAATTTGCTTGAACCAAAATACCATCCGTAAACAAGTATGAGAGAAACCCCACACACAGTAATTTGTAGCTTATGGTAAAATTCTTCTAGGAAAGATAAGATGGATGAGGACTTGATTTGTGAACACCTAACCTCCTTGCCTTTGCCAAGACTCAAGCATTTTGGAGAAATGTCCAGAAGTGATATTTTTGGTGTTGTGAGACTCGAATATAAAAAACCACAAATATTTACAGATATTAGAAGCAACAAGAAGGTTTTTAGAGCCTCCACCTTGCCTAATTTGCTTTTCACATCTGCGTCCTTCTATGGATTTGTATATTACCTGTGTTTATAATTACTGTAACTAGCTTTACAACACCCTTATGAAACAGAAGGAATCTCCAGAGAGGATGAAAAACTGCAATCCAGCCAACAAAACTTCGTTATTCTTATTTTATAAAATACAGTCCGAGAAGCTACAGAAGCAATCTGCAGCAGTTTACAATTGTTACCAGCACACACAACCCATTCTTCATCCTTGCCAGACACTAGCAGCTACTTGAGTCTCAGAGGCTGCTTTCTCTCATGACTGCCTGTCCACAGCCAAATACTTTCACCTATTTGATGAAGTATGGTTGCTTCTTATCAAGGAAATAGGTTATATTTTTGTCCCAGTTAGAACATGGCACGAAACCAGAACCCTTGAGAAAATGTTTCAAAGCCACTGTGGACGGGGAAAAGATTCAATGCGTTCAGTATACACATTAATTCTTGAAACTACGCACCAGTGTGAGTTCAAAAATTGTTAGTCAAATCAAAGCTAGAAACAGCTAGCTAATACCTCAATTCGCAAAATTATATATCCAGCTGTGGGAGTTTCACAGCTTAATCAAATCACTGAAGATAAAGAAACAATACTTGTGAAACAGGCACACGATCACCTGGATTTAACCAGGAAAAATGTTTTCACTTCAGGTAAATTGTACTATACCACAGATTGGACTGAGCTAATGTGTTTTCTTCTGGTCATAAAATCTGTTAATCTTAAACAACTTTGAACATACTTCTTAGCTCTTCTTTTTGGACTGGGGTTCAGTGAGCAGTGCCAGGTGGGATTCAGCCTTTCACATGTGAGAAATAGAAAGAATTCTATGAAAGATCATAAGATAATAAAGTCTAAAATATTTGTTTATTAATGTTCCAAGATATAATGCATCCACAAAGAGTTCAGCAGTGGACTGGGAGGATGATCAAGGGCTGGAGCCCTTGCCCTGTGAGGGCAGGCTGAGGCTTGTTCAGCTTGGAGAAGAGGTGGCTTCAGCCTGCCTGCACCTACAAGGAGGTCACTGAGAAAACAGAGCAGTTTGAGAGCTCGTTGAGTAAACAGGCTCTTCACAGTGGTGTCTGGTGGGAGGATGAGAGACAAAGTACACAAGTTGAAACAAGAGAGGTTCATACTGGATATAAGGAAAAACTTTTTCCCTGTGAGAACATCCACAGGTTTCCCAAAGAGGGTGTGCAGTCTCCATCCCTTGGTTGGTTTCCCAGACCTGACTGGACAAACATTAAGCAAACTGGTCTGATCTCATGGCTGACTCTGCCTTGCATGGGATGTTGGACTAGATTAACTGCTGAAGTTCCTTCCAGTTGGAATTATTCTGTGATCTATGACTGTATGATAAAATAACCATCCAAACAAACTTGCTTTTTTGATAAATTAGTAGTTTATACTCTTTTCAGAGTCTGGACTGACTATGAAGAAGGCTTTGGAAATTTTGTTTTGCCAAATGGTGAATATTGGCTTGGAAATAAAAATCTTCATTATTTGACTAGTCAAGGTAAGATTTGTATTGTAACAATAGTCTGCTATTGTTTCTTTGCTCTTTCTGGGCCAATTTTTGTTACCCTTTTTGTTAGCATACATTTTGAGTTCTGTTGTTAGTCTGCATGAACTTCACCAAGTTTCAGAACAAAACACATCTGAATATATGTTTTCTAACAAAGAGTTCAAAACTGTTGTGGGGCCAATGGCATGCAGGGGGCCCCTGCAAAACAGGGAACAGTAGATGGAGGAGTATACATTAAAATTGTTGTCTCTACCCATTTCACAGTCAGCAGTATTAACAGTCCAGAGTCAGGCAGATGCTGCACCAATTCATTTATTATAGGGCTTTACATGGCTGCATAGGCCATTACATGAAGGTAAATCTAGGCCTGTCCTGTTGATTAGGCTAGTCTTAGAAAGCTATTTCCATCTCTCTAATAGTCACTCAGTCCAAGATAACTTCTGTGTTACTGTAGAATGCTGCATGTACAAAACTAACCCGGTTGACTTAGCCAGCTAATTCATCTGGAAGTAACTGCCACCTGGATGTGGTCTTAGTTTGATGTTTATTTTCAGAGTGTATGCTTATTGATTGATTCTCATTATCTTTTCATTACTACCTCAAAAACCTTACTAAAATATAAAGCCCATAAGGCCAATTTTTTTAGATATTTTTTGTCTACACTTGAAAATTTATATTGGAATATTTCTAAAATTTTCTAAGCTGAATCAGGTGAATAATTAGAAAGAATAGCAAGATATGCTTTAATATTCCAAAAGAAGATAAAACCCCATAAAATATTCTGTGATGATAGAGATAAGATGCATGATAAAAACATAGTGGTTTAATCTTCTACTATAATACTCTGTTCTGAAAAGTAGTAAGATAGGCTAGTTTAACCAAAATACTTTATGTTGTTATTTCTTAAGGGAACTATACTTTAAGAATTGATCTAGCTGATTTTGAAGGAGAACGGCGTTTTGCACAATATGCAAGATTTGGAGTTGCAGGTGAAGAGGTAATGAAATATTAAACAATGACTAGAGATTTTAATGACCATCACAGGCTGCCCTGGGAGGTTGTGGAGTCTCCTACTCTGGAGACATTCAAAACCCATCTGGACACATTCCTGTGTAACCTCATCCAGGTGTTCCTGCTCTGGCAGGGGGATTGGACTGGATGATCTTTTGAGGTCACTTCCTATCCCTAACATTCTGTGATTCTGTAGACAGACAATAAATGTAGAAGACAACAAATGTATTAATTTTCAGAAAGATTTGTGTAGAACCTTATTATCATATTTTCTTTCTTACAAATGCTTGGAATTTTCAAATAGGTAATAATAGTGGTCTACATTGATACATCAATCTCACACTTTGTGTAAGACTTATGAATAATTTGGTTTAGCAGCCATAGATAAAAGCAGGTTTTATATTTTTGTTGATATTACCAACAATAATGGTACATGGTGTTCTCATTTGTTATTATGTACTGCAAACTAACTCCAGTATGGTTTTTATTATGTCCTTTATACATACAGTTATTGACAAATTTTACCCTTGGTAAGCATGACATTTCTGAGCATAAAAATAGTAACAAACAGAACAGAGGATTTTCCTCTTTGTGATTTCACTCTCTGACATGCTAAAGGTTAAAGACATACTGGAATTCCTTTTTTTTTCCTTTCTTCACATTTTTCATTAGCATTCTTATGAGATGAGCTGTGGTGAATACTCTGGTACAGCTGGTGATTCCCTCACTGGTGGATTCCATCCAGAAGTAAAATGGTGGGCTGATCATCGAGGAATGAAATTCAGTACTAGAGACAGGGATAATGACAACTATGAAGGTAACTGTGCTGAAGAGGAAAAGGCTGGCTGGTGGTTTAACAGGTATTTTGATTTTATATCAGTATTGTCAACTATTCTGCTTTATGCATATTCATACAATAATAACACCTAATAGAAAAGAGGATTGGCATTTTTTGTTACATTTGCGGTCTGCCCTTGACCCCTGCCAGAGATCTCGGTGCTGGTAAGACTGAGACCCACCTTAGAAGGCTTTGGTTGTCTTTGTTATCAGACACTAAGAAGATAATTCTGCCCCTTTAAGGTAACCAGTGTTTACACAAGTAGGTCATGTAGAATTTGCAGATGTATCCCTGTTGTACTTCATTCTTGCATTTCTCCTGTGTTGCATTAGACCAGATGTGGCAGTACTGCAGAATATCTGACAAGTTAAGCTAGTGACAGGTTATTAAGCTTCATTTTTTTCACTTCAGTTCACAGCATCTCACTCTTCTTATTCCTTCTATATCAAAAGGGGAATGCATCCATTCAGTTTCTGTCATTGAGCATGGCTGGACTCAGAGGAAGATTTTTTTTTTAATTAGGGTTCAGTAAAATGATTTTAAAATCCTACTTTCATACAAAATACCAATTAAAAATGAAAGGATAAAACTGGTAGCCTTAGCAGTTCCTGTATCAGTAGCTATGTTCTTTCCCATGTTTAATTAGATATATTTAGCCATGAAGAGAAACTACATGACCTAGCTGTGTGATAGAGAGATTTAAAATACAACCCAGGAAAGCATATTACTCTTACTGTGATCTCAGTTCACTTGGCAAGAGCTGCCAGGCTGGATCAACTCCATTGTTTCTCTCTGTTGTGTCATCCTTTGTTTCTATTTTTTAACTCCTTATTTTCCAAATTTTGTTTCCGTAAGTATTCTGTTACCATCTTAACTGATATGATGTAACTATTAACTCAATGAAATATTTATTTTAATACATTTTCACATGGATAGTGTGTCAGCAGAATGTTTGAGACATATGGAAGAAGTCTCATGATTTTTGTAGTTCTTACAAACGCTAGGATATAAAAGGGAAAGGCAACTGTGTTGATCTTTTCCCATGAAATCAGAACTTTAGCAGATTTAGAGGAATATCTAGGCCTCAAGTAATGTAAATCTCTGATATCATGCTGCAGAGTTCATTTGGAGTGGATCACCAATCACTTTTAGTCAACTGGCTACATTTTTTGTCTTAAAAACTTTTTTTGTTTGTTTAATATTGGATTGGTCTGGATGAAAGAATGACTCCTTTGCAAAAGTAGTTGTACAGCAGAACTTGACAGTTATTAATACCTTGTAGCTGGTGCCACATAACTACTAAAGATAGCTTACTCCTACCAGGCTAGTTCCTATTATGGCTGTGTAGCTCATGGTCTTGAAGTGACAGTCTATCTGGATAACAAAAATGAGTAACTAATAATGTTATTCCACTGCCTAGCTACCGACTTTTTAATGCTAAGCCTAACATAAAACCAAATACTGCAGAATATTAGAAATATTCAATATCCTTATATCCTACCCAAAAAAGAACAGTCCTGGCAGAGAAAGGAAGGCACTCAGAACACGTATTTGTCATGCACGGATTGGCAAACATAGAAGGAATTACTGCACTTGGCTGGTTTGTATAGGAGCTCCCAGCTACAAAGGCATTTTTTATAGGCAGCTCTATGCTATCTGGACTAATGAAGTACAGAAATGCCACGATAATGTGAATACCAAGGGATGTGACACAAGTGAGGTGACATGGAAGTAGCTCAGATCTAGTTTAAAGCCACTGATCCTGCTCCAGCTCCACACTTGTTGTCCTGGAGTTCAAAAAAACGGCCTCTCTGCATTCTTTTGTAAACAAAGCTCTAGAACAGATTTTCAGCTTGGATGTAAATCCACAGAGCTGGGGTTCACTCTGGTACTGTATCCAGGTCATAAGCTTTCCTGCATCCAGGGCATTGCAAAGGTCAGTAGGTTCATAACTGGTGAAAGAAGAGCTAATGTGTCTAGTTGGACATGAGCTTATTCTCTCCCCAGCACTCCCAGTTTTAGTTACACTGTGCATGGTTGATCACAGTGGATCTGCCAGGCATAAAGCTGCGGCCACAGGTCTCACTGAGTCAGGCTTCCTGGGGACAACATATCTATAACCATGTGAGGCCGTAGTGGAGTCAGTTGATCCAGGCAGAATTCAAACAGTTCTTCTGGGAACCAACTCTTCACATCTGTCCTTCATTTAATATATCATTCAGGTAAAGTATCCACAGATAACTGTGAGTTGTCTGTACTCTTGAAACTACTGTCGTGCAGTTTTTTACTTTAAAAATTAGCCTGTCAAAAAGAAAGGAAGAATATAGGCTAACTTTAAGGTGTTTATTGAGTTGTGAATAATGAATGTTGCTTCAGAATATCATATCTATAGTCACATGCCAGTTGTTTCTTTAATATGTCCAGTTACTTCAGACAGCATGCAGTTGGGTACTGAATCCTGTACATTTTTGCTATAGGTGCCTCCCAGCACTAATTAGAGTTGTTACTGGCTCATGTTCCTGTTGACAAAATGATTATTTGCCTCCTTCCATCAAAGGAATGAAAGGAGTTCAGGTGATCTAGATACCTCTTAGCAATTATGATTCTTCTAGTGAAATCTGTGTTTTAATTCAAAATAGAGAGTGCCTGCTCAGTGCAGAATTTGTATGGCTAGAAGGATTATGTCAGCTCTGATCCAAGTTTGTTATTCTCAGAAACGAAGTCACTTTTAATACTTACAGTTTATAAGCTTTCAACCAGCATATCACCAAAATTGAGCTTAAAAAATATAAGCAAATGAGTAAGCCTATATATGTGAGAATTTCCCTATGAGGTTTTTATCACAGTTTTTAGTTCAGTTCTCAAAAACTGTTGTTAATGAAGTGTAAGCAAAGCCAGAGAGACTAAGGTTTGCCAGTAATGATATCCATAAGGTTCATTTGGACTGTGTTCTCTTTGCATATTTTCCTGAAGTCTGCTTTTGAAATCCATCATTGTGTTTGACAGCTAGATATTAACAGCACTTACAACAAAATACTGAATTGGCAGATAAACCAAGCCGATTCATTATGATGTGCTGCAGAAGAAACAATCCCTTGCTCTCCATATAGTCACATAATGATCTAAACTTCTTTCTTGTAGAAACCAAATGGGTATCAAGGTTGTGCTGGTACCTATTCAAGCCTTTTGGGTTTTGCTAGGGGTTTTTGTTTGGTTGGTTTTTTTTTTGTTTCTTTGTTTTAACCACTGTAATTTAATAAACTATAAGAGCATTTCTGCTTCAGCATGTTAAAGAACGAAAAAAAAAATACGTACTTCATATAATCAAATATAATGCCAGCTCTGGTGAACCAGTGAATTGGCATATATATGTTTAATTAGCTGTCAGATTTCATTTATTTGTAAATATAAGTTCCCAGCTGAACAGGGAAACTGATGGTGGTATTCAGGTTCTGTCATATGAAACACCATGTGGGGTAACTGCAGATCTTAAGAGGGGCTACTCTGGCAGAACAAAAAGCAGAACAGTATTTCTTGTGCAGAGCTTCGCTTGGCGTGTGCCCTGCTGCCAGCCATGACCTGAACAACTCTGGAGTAATTCTCAACTGGAACAGATTAGCAGGCGAAACTCAGAGAGCTGGTCCCATAAAAAACGGGGTGGAAAGAACAAACCTTTTGTTTCAAAGAAGCTAAGAGCACTTGCAGTTGTGCCGTAGTTAAATTGTGATTGTTTCGATGCACTGAAGTCCACAAATGTGAATTTTTGCAGCTGTCAAATTGGGCTGTTACCAACATGGCGAAATTTTTGACTCGCACAGCAACTATTACACAAATGCTTGCAGCTTTTTGGCAGGCGGTCTCATTTCTGTTTTCCTTTACTTTCCCACCAGGTGTCACTCTGCCAACTTGAACGGCTTGTACTACAAAGGCCCCTACACTGCTAAGACAGACAACGGCATTGTGTGGTACACTTGGCATGGGTGGTGGTATTCTCTGAAATCCGTTGTTATGAAGGTCAGACCAGCAGACTTTGAACCTAATATTGTTTAAGTATTTTATTAAGACGATTTATCTAGTTAATCTTTCAGCAAATCAATCCAGATTAAAACAGATGGGCAGGTTTATTGCTTCTCATCTGTGCATCTATAAATGTGGAATAATTCCTCTGCAACCAGTAGTTTTATGAGATGCAAATGAGAAGACAATCTGGCCTATGTATCTGTAGATACAAATACTAGTGCTAATATATGTACAGAATTTTTCTTAAAGGCAGGCACTCATCTAGGAATAAGGACATCTTCATCAACATGGAGAATTTTTGGCTTCTGCAGTAACTACAAATCCTTTCACCTTTTAAAAAAGCCAGTATTGTAATTGCGTTGTCTCAAAAATGGAAATGAATTGTACTTATTACAACCAAAAACCTATTTAAATACAAGCATAAGGCTGGTTTGCTCTGTGGATGGAACATTCTTTGGAATGGTTCAAGGTTTTAGAAGTGAGTTGCTTCTAAATTCCTCTGATTTATTTGTTGCATGTGTTGTGTACATAGTATACAAAAAAAGTAGAAAGGATGAGGCAGGGAACTGGAGGAAGAGAAGGGATGCTACCAGGCTAGAACTGCTGGAATCCAGCATAAAGAAGTGGGTTGTCTCTTGTTGCTGAAGCATTTCTAGGGCTAGTCACATTATTTCAACCTAACATTTTTAGATGGTCAGTAATTATGCTTTTCTTTCTTTCTTTTTTTTTTGGGGTAACATTTGGTAACAAAAGCTGGACTTTAATGTATTGACATTTGGAGTTTACCAAAAGGCTAAATAACAAAAGCTGCAGCTAATTCTCATGTGAGCTATGCTTTGAACATAATGCATGAGTAGAGGAAAGAGTATTTCTTGTGCAACTAATATCTGGCATTTTAGAGGTTCTTAGTGGTTGACTCTATAATAATCTTTCTTTATGTATCTGTTAGACTCCACAATTGTCCAAATTTGTTCAGTCCCTTCCAAGTGGTTCTGCCTCTGAGACCATTATCTTCTCCTTTTCTGATGTACTTGTCTTGGCTCCCTGGGCTTTCCCCCTTCACAAGATGCAGATCCATGTTTTTCTTGTACAAGAAAAATCGTCAGACTCTGCCCACTCCTGGATTTTGTGTCTAGCTCTACATGAGACTCCAATAGCCAATAATAACAAAAATTGCTGATCAGTGCTTGCTGCCATGGAGAAGGTAGGAATGCTCTCTAGAAAGCTTTCTCTCGAAATGTAACCCATTTCTGCTGAGCAGATGCAAATTAAGATTTTAAAAAACACACGAATCTGAGCCAAACTTGGGAACTTGTATTTCCCTGCTTTCCTAAAATAATTTTGCTTTTTTGTTGGACTGCCAGTCTCTCTGCCTGTGTCCAAATACAGTTTTTGAACATGGCAGCCAGTTTCAGTCAAGCTTAACATAGCTGAAACTAATTTTTGGCAATCTATCAGTCAATGTAGAACTAAATTGATATGAATACGGGTCAGCTTAATGATAAATCCCTGTGTGGCCATTTTTCCTTCAATTTTCACGGTCTAAAACAAAAAGTTTGGCAAGATTCCTTGAAAGAATTGCATGGAATAAGGGAGGGAGTGTGTGTAGAACAATTGGGGGGGGAAAAGGAGAGGTTCATATGAAACAGTCTCAGTCAATAAGATAAAGCAGATTGTGGCCAAAAAAAAAAAAAAAAGAGATAATTAAGTATAGAAAAAACGAGGTTCTGGCAGCTGAAAAGAATGTTATCATGTAAAACGGTGCTGATAAATATCTGCAGTGTAGAGGTTTTGAGGTCTGTGCTTTTTGTGGTAATAACAGGTATTCTAGATAATGCAGTCTTTTTCTAGATGTATCAGTAGATGCTGTGCTAGAGATTTCTGACCTGTAGCACATCCCCATGCCCCTGCATCAGAGGACCAGTGGGTAGCCCTACAACTGCTTATTTGGTACCTTGTTTAATCAGTGAAACCAAATTAAATTCTGTATCTGACAGGGAGGCATACAATTATATATATTTGTGTGTATGTATATATGCATAGACTTATATACATATATATTCAGCATTCAACATTAAAACAGAACATCTGATATGTATTTTTGTCCGATTTTATTACAGAATTTAAAAAGGGTTCCTGTGTTACTCTATGAGAAGGTTGGTAGGTATAGGTCATTAATAATATGATGGAAGTTTTAGAGTAGTTAAAAAAGATGGAAGTACAGTATTTCTCATCATGATTTTAAAATTATTTTGCTACTCTAAGAGGAGAAGAATTTAATTCTTTGCAAAAACATGGATGACATTAGTAGAAATTGTAAAAACACTCTTAGTTTTTCAAGAAGAATGGAAACATTGGCTCATGTATTTGTAGAGTACCAAGACAGATCATATTCCACCTAATTTAAATAAAAGACATGGAAGATTTAAATACAGCAAGTTGGATCTCTAGCACACAGAAAAGACTCTAAATGTGTACAAACTGTGCTCATAAAATCTGCAGTAATTTTTTTGTTCGCTGAAGGACAAATCCATACTCTTTGCTTACAAGAACACTAGTGAAACCTTTCAGCTGAGTGTCATGGTTTAACTGGCAAATAAGCACCAGGTAGGTCCTCACTGACTCACTGTCCTGATGGGGTGAGGGAAAGAATCAGAAGAGTAAAAGTAAGAAAACTCATGTGTTGAGATAAAACCAGTTAAATAGGTAATTCAAAAGCCACACACAAGCAAAGCAAAACAAGAGATTAATTCATTATTTGCCATGGGCAGGCAGGTGTTCAGCCACCTCCAGGACAGCTGGGCTCCATCACGTGTAATGGTTACTTGGGAAGAATCCGAACATCCCCCTCTTCCTTCTTCATACCCCTAGTTTTACATGCTGAGCATGATGTCCTATGGTTTGGAACAGTCCTTTGGCCAGTTGGGGTCAGCTGTCCTGACTGTGTCTCCTCCCAGCTCCTTGTGCACCCCCAGCCTACTCACTGGTAGGGCGGTGTGAGGAGCAGAAAAGGACTTGGCTCTGTGTAAGCAATGCTCAGCAGTAGCTGAAATATCCCTGTGTTATCAATGCTGTTTTTATCACAAATCCAAAACATAGCCCCATGCTAGCTACTGTGAAGAAAATTAACTTGATCCCAGCCAAAACCAGCACACTGAGTTAGGGTGCTTTTGTCATATTCTGATGTAAAACTTGACTCCCTTTCTCCATGGGAAATTATACAATGAAGGAGGGTGAGTTCTTTCTTTGTATATTTTACTGTGCGTTTATATGTTTATTGTGGGCTTTGTGTAATAAATCTTTTTGACCACATGAAAAACATGTGAAGTGTTATAATTCAAAATGGTAAAATAATTGTTCTCAAATATATAAATGCTATATGTTCAAAAGGCAAGTTTAAATGGCTACTAGACAAGAGAGTACAGCTTGGAAAAGAATTCTTTTCTCTTCCTAGCTTGCCTGTTAATATTAATTTATTTCCTCAACAGGTATGAACATGTTCTAAGGTAGTCTTTATTCTTACAAGATAGCAGAACAAAGACCAGTTTATTTGTTCAGGCATTAGACAGAACAATGTAATAACTCCCAAATAGCTGCAAATGAATGCATACCATTTGATACAAATCATGTAACTCAACGGAAGAGTAAGAATCAAGGAAATAACAAGGAAAATGTTCTATGAGTTGTGATTTAATAAAGAACATAATGATAGCTACTAGCAATGTGTAATCAGAAATGCATCTTTGTGTAATATTTCTTCAATGGAAGCACCTTTATATTTTCAGTTGTCTATTTCTGTTTTCTTCCATTTGCTAAAAATATTGGAGATTAAAAGAATGGAAGCCACGAGCCCAGGTGAATTAAATGAGCAGTAAAAGAGCCTTATATGCTACAACATTTGTTTTCCCTAGAATGTCAAGTATGCATTGACAGAGCTGAGGTACAGCCATTTGGCCTATGGCTTTCTAGTGGAGACTTCTCTTCAGCTCTGCTGCCCAGCTAGAGCCTTCCTCTCCACGCCATTCCCAAAACTCTTACTCCTGAAACCAATTCTTGAACCCCTTTTGTAAGTATAACATTTCGTTCTGTCAAAGCTACTTCTCGCTGCTAGCAAAATGTTATACCCAGAAAGGGGAACTGAACCACAGCTTGCCAGGTCTGTGGACATTCCTATCATGTGCATTTAATGTTTCCTCATTAGCTCAAAAAGAATGAAAATACAGATTTTATACCTTCTTTTTCTTTTCTTCAGTAGTAGGTTCCCTTTGGCAGTTGTGAAGGAGGTAGAAAGAACAGAAAAAATATCCAGTGAGGTATTCTGTATCTAAATTTTCAAAAATGTTGATTTATTTCTGTCTTTTTTTTTTAATTGTTTATTAAGAGGTCAACTTCAGAAAGCAAAAAAATTGAGCTTTTCAAACCAGGTGGTACTTTGAAATTAATATAAGCATATGCTTGCTGTTCTCTCAGAGTAGATCTGAAAATTGGGAAATCAGAAAGGTTTCAAGCATTCAGCCAAAATCTGTATGCAATATATGTCCAGAGAAAGAAGACTTAGAATTTTCTATTAAAGTGCTCGTTTAAATATAATGTAAAACTTTACAGTAATAGTGTCTCTTTTATGCTTCATTAGTTTTTTGTTGAATACATAGTGTTTATCCAAAAATCATCTTTCCCAAATACCTGAAGGCCATCTTAACCTTTGTTTATTGCAGGATGAAATCCAGCAGGTCATTGTTACATCTTCAGTTAACTAAGACAGTTTCTCTTAATCCTACCCTAATGCTAAATAGGTTTCTTCAGAAACATAATGTTGATATCCAAACATTGATTAAACAACCCTGGGGCCAAGTTCATGTGTTAGTTTGCTTGCAGAAGAACCAAAATACGGCCTTCATAACAAAACAAAACAGAACAAAACAAAAAACTGTAGTTCACCTCTTTCTGCCCTTCCTTAGCAAATCATGAATAGCTTTGTATGTTTTTTTAACCATCTCCTATAGAATCTCAGCTTCCATCCTTTCTTTTCTCCCCTTATGACAGTCAGATCTTTAATCTTGCCCATTAGTCATAGTTGGTGTACCTGTGCATGCCTGGCTTGAGAAATCTGGGTGGCTCTGAGGTTCTGTAGGAGCTGAGCAAAGGCTCTGAGGAGCTAGACGGTGTCCTTAAGGCACCTAAAATGACAGTTTGGTCTCTGAATCTATTGTGACAATCAGTGTCCAACCTAGTTTATAAAACAGGTTGGATTGAATTATTGTAATGAATATATTGCCCAACACCGTGGGCAGAAAGAAAAGCAGATTACTCTTAAAAGTGTATGGTTTTCTCAAATGATTACCTCAGTTTCAGTGCATCCAATTTTATTGTCCTTGCAAAAGGTCACAAGTAATTTTCAATCCATAGTCTCCCATGTAATTGCAAAATTCTATTGCCATAGGAGCCACTGGGCTGGCACTTTCTGCAACATGATAGTTCATATTAAATTAGCTAAAGGCAGACAAGTCACATATGAACAGAAGAGCTTTTATGTTAGTGATATCCTGCACTAGATGGTGCTCTGTACATGTATTTTCTTAGGCAATACCACATTTGTAAACTAGTACAAACATTTCTCCTGATTAACTTAATTACTAAATGATAAAAAATAAGTAAAAAAAAAGTTTCAGCTGACTTTTGAAATCATACATGAGTTTCTGCGGTTACTTAAACCCTGTGAAAATTCACAGCATCTAATTATCTCGAGGTATGGCACATTTATGCAGTTAAATTGTGGTCTCTTTAATTTAAAAAGCCTCACATTACAAGAGTGGTTTGTATCTTCTGGTGATATGCAAACAGAAACAAAACTCTGTGAGTTCCCAGCGCTACATGGACTAGCATATCTGCACTGCTGTGTTCCTGCAATGGTTCCTCTGCTGTTCTTGTCTGACATGATCTCTTTCTATTTTTCACATCTCAACTACTATGAAATTCAAGGGAACTTCTACTGGAGTGAGGCTCATCTTTATATCATAACATAAAAAATAAAGCATTTGAACATTTCTCATGATCAAGAAGCTGAGATTTTATGAACGCTTGTGGCACCAGAAGGATGAAATCAGTGCTTGTGGTGTGGTGAATTCACTGCCGGGAGAGCAGGAAATCCACCTCCTGCCAAGATGCTATACACCCATCTGGGAAAAGCACCCTCCCTGAAATCAGTGGGTTGTTCATGTGGGACCCAGCAAATTTAAAATTCATTCTGCACATAAGCGCTAGAAAGTCTTGCAAGTCTCACTCTACAGGATAATATCTAAGTTTGAATTATTAACACTTGAAAGATGTTCTAACATTATATCTTGCAATGAAGGGGATTTTAATGATTGTGATCCCATGGAAGTGTTTTAAAGAATGCTGATTCAAATTGTTCCAGTCCTCTGTCACTGAATCTTCCACCTCTGTTATACAGCATGCTTCATTAAAGATCTCGGCACAGTTCTCATCTATTCCTCTTATCGACTCTTTCTAATAAGGGGCTTAACTGCTTCTGAGTTGGTTTCACTACCACCTCTGACTCAGTACATAAATAAAGGAAACAGAAAAATCACACCCATCTGGAAGAACACAAGTCACGCAACTTAAAATTTCTAAGCAAAAAGCTCTAGGGTATTGAAGGAAGGGCTTCTTTTTTCTGTTTACACAACTTGAAAAAAAGTCATTAACAACACAAAGTCATTAGTATTTGCAATCAATGATAACAACTTTAGATTGCACTTTATATGTCTCTAACTCCCCAAAATTAAACTAAATCACTTGAGCCTTTGAACCTGGTGTAAAAGTTTCATATATAAGATATTAACCAGACACGTTCCCAGCTATGTATTTCTTAACTTCTTTTTTTTCCTCTCCACAAAAGAATGAAGAAAAATAGTCTTGTACAAATCAACTCAGTCTTGTAAAGTTACACTGGGGATCAATTAGGCTTGTCATGTGCTCCTCACACAGATCATTTACTATCCTGAAGAAAACACAGCTTTAACAACAAAGCCTTTCTATTATTATACTTTCTTGTTAAAAAGGTATTGGCCATTTTCATTATATAACATTCTATCAAGAGTATAGCCCTGTAAGTCTGCATGTGCTCTGTAACTGATCATATACAAATGATCAACAACCTTCTCCTTTGTCACCAGAACAACAAAAATATCTGCACTTCTGTCCAGCTAGAGCTGGAAAGAGCTGGAAAGCAATGAAGAGTTTGCCCATGACATCTCAGACTTACTTATTGATGCATGTGATAACAAGCTATATATACATTCTCTATATAGGTCTCACAATATCTCTGTCATTTGTACACTAATTAACCCTCAGAATCAAAATTCAAGAGAAATTAAGACATCCTGCAGCTTTTCAAAGAACACCATCACAAAAGATGAGGAATGAGCATCAGGCTGTCCAACACAGGAAGAGTTCCTGACAAAACACTTGAGGTCTTCTAGTGCATCACAAAGCAATTGTACAGAAAATATGGATTCCTTAGAGAACAGCACCACCGTAACAACTTCAGCAGGTGAAACAGAATTTATATCGATAATTACCTTTGTTTCTTACTTGATGGGCAACTTCTTCATCTAAGACAGCTTTAAAACAATACTGAAGTCTATCATAAACTTTGCTCATATAAAGCTCTTACCAGAGAATACAAAAGACTACTTGATTCACAAAGACACTCACTGCATTATGGTTCTTTATAATATCAGTGAGGATACAGATATTTTTGAAGAATGCAGTGGAAGCTGACGTCTGGCACCTGCCTTGTCTTTGTTATTCACCTCCTTTATTTTACCTACAGTATCTCCTTTCAGTTGAACACTGCTGGAACCAAAAGTGTAAAATGAGACTCAAGAGAAGTCAGCTGCTAATAAAAGGTTCCACTGTCCTTTCTTGCTGACCCACTAATTTAAATGCAAGTGACTCGGATGTCATACCAGAGAAAGCCTTCATTGGGATGTATTTATGCTTACTCATTAAAAACAAAAAAGTTTCAGGAGACTGCTTCTTGGAAATGTTGGGACATAAATCTTCAGCTGCAAACATGTTTCTTTGATTATATGATAAAAATAAATATTTTAAGCAAAGCCTCTATTACTCTCTGAAAGAAACAAGTACTGCAGTACTGTTTATTTCACTGCCTGTTTTACCATCAAGGAGTCCAGTTGTAGTGGGAAGAGATTAAGTGACCAAAATTAAAATCCCTTCTCTGGGACATACAGGTTTTGAAAGACAGAAAAAATCTGGAACCCTTCTGACCCATGATCTCATTTTCTTAATATGAAGAAGAATATAAACCACATGTATTCATAAGAAGTGAAACCTAGAATTTGTGTAAGAGTGAGAACGAATGTTTTTCCCATCACCTTTGATTTTTTCTGTATAAAGTATCAAGTCGCTGAACTCTGATACTCTCCTCATGTATGAGAGAAATAACCATTTTACAGAGCTCTTTGAAACCTCCTCAGGAAACACGTAATTCAAGGACTATGTGTTAATCTATTACCTGCGTAGGCTACTAGTTCTGTCTGATCTGTGTCTATATTCAAGAACCTTCAGCTTTTTCACTTGGATAAAACCTTACTAGCAGCAGTTCTTAAACTATATAAACATAAGACGCAAGGTTAAGGCTTTTGTGCACTGTCTGCATACTGGTTTAAGGCAGCAGAACGGCTCCATTTCAGAAGCATTTTCCACGGTGATGAATTCATTCTGGGAGGGGCGCACTGCACGAGTGTGTGAGGGTATATTTAAAATGCCCAGAGTTCTCCCCAAAATATTATCTTTGCTAGCTTACATCCAAGCTGTGTATTTAAAGGAAATAAGTGCTGACTATAGCAGAAGGCTTCACTATCCTTAGCCCTTATTGTCTTCAGTTTCTAGACTGGCATGATTAATTAAGGAAGTCTGCAGCTTCACCTTCCACAGAGACAGCAGTGCTGAACAGCAGGAAGTAATTGGCTCTAGTTGACGCCACCATCCATTTTATCAATATTCACAGAAAGAGACAGGATCAGTAACTTTTAATAAAAGTGCTGCCTGCTGTAGCCATTTTAAGCACTCTGTGAGCTGCTCATCATAAATGGCAAATGAAATCCAGAAGTACAACTCAATGTGCATAGTACGGTATTTCAGTCAGTTTTCTGTGATACATAACAAAGTGGGGAAAAAAAGTCAGGCGTAAAGGGATTCCTTGGAGAATTCTAGTAATACATAGGGGCTAAGAAAATGCTATTTGTTACTACAGTTTGCATTTCAGACTGTGGAAAATTACAAAAACTGACAAATGCCCACTAATAGGAGGCTGAGCAAGAGATTGTGGTTAAGGAGGGCGCCATGTGGGACAGCAGGGATGAGTCCTCTTCTGCTTCAGCTCTGACTCAGAAGCTTGTCACAACAGAAAACATACATGTTTTCATAATCCCTTGTGCAAATAAACTGATGTCTTCAAAACATTCCAACCTTGCATCTTGGTGGCTTATCTACATGCTAGTCTTGAGTTCAGCTAAGACAAAGCAAGTAGCTAGCAATGAAGAAAGGAACATGTTAATTCCTGCTCCACTTTAACTTTTCCTCCTATCCAGGACTACTGGCTTATCAGAAAAAGGAACTGAAGTGAAAACAAAGAAAGAAGTAGATTGCTGAGGCAATGTTAATGAGTTTGTAACTTTATATGTTTGGCTTTTTCTTTTTTGTTACAGTTCATTATATTTCCAATGAATCCTTAAGACTGCACAATAGCCAAAATTAACACATCTAAAACATTAACTCAAAATTTATCTGGTTTATTAATAACTTCATTTATTTACAATGTCTTTACAGTATGAAATATCGAGACAAATCCTACTGCATCCTAGGAGAGGAGTGCTGTAGACAGACAATGCATGTGTGACCTTTCTCATTTACCTGCAATTTTCCAACAAAGTAATATTCTTATTCCAGAAACACCTGATGCAACAGTAATCTTGTCCAAATTGTAAAGTCGAGTGGCTTAAACCCTAGACAGAACTAAATTTTTTACATAAGGCCTGTCCAGCCATTAAAACTATGCCCAGAAAAAGAGTCTTCCAGGGTGTTGCATTTAAGTTGTGGGGTTTTTTTCCTTAGCAAAGTTACTTTGGTCAGTTAGAATGAGTATTGGGGGGAGCAAAAATAGCACATCAGACTTGTTCTAAGCAAACTAAGGATTGGGTCAGACATGACTTCATGTAAGACCTCTAAGTGATCTATGCTACAATGGACTAAAACACATTAAGTGCAAATTTAAAAAAATATAATTTTTTCCCCGTTGGATTATTTTCACTCTAAATTCCATATGTGTTTTCTCATCTTCTTCCCTTTGGCTTGTGTTACCACCCAGGAGGGAAGAAGTCCTGAATCTACATTCATTTTCTTGCTCCCATTGGATGCATATCATTTCTTAAAAATCACATGCAGAAAAGGCTTGTTTTGTGTTTTCTTGTTTTCCCTGACTCTCCTATTGTCCATTCAGTAACCTTTCATGCATACAGAACAGCGTTCACTTTCAATCACCAAATCGAAAGCACATGCTGTCCCTTCATTAGTGTTGGAATTCATCTGTCCATTTTAGCAATGATGAGGAAAGAGAAAAGGAAAGGGCTTCATTTTCCAGCTGTCTGACTTTTCACCTTTAGCAGTTCCCTTTTGAGCAATCAGTGCTAAATCCTGCCATGGGCTGCTGCAATGCAGCCTCCTCACAACATTGCTTTGTTCCATTCTGTTTCAGTGAGACTCAGATGGGGACACCTTGCCACACAGAACCAACTTTGAGGTTTTTCCTCTCTGTTTTGTTGGTGCAGGTTTCTGTTTAGTACCCACTACCTTTATCACACAGAATTGCTCCCATTTTTCTGTTCTTTCATACACCATACCTATTTCTAAATAGTAAGAATACTGGCATAACTTGCAGCATTAGGGTACTGTGTTTCTAATGCAATACACACTCCCAAACATAGAGATCTGAAACTCATAGAAGCCTACAGAAAGACCAGGAAAAATCCCATTAGTGGTGGCACAGGGTTTAAGCAAACAGCAGCATGGTACACTACATTACATTGTCTTGTGAGCTCAGAAGCACCATCAAGTTAGCACCTATTAACAACTTAACTACACATCAGCTGGTCTGAAGGAATTGTCAGCATGTATTACTTTGCATTTGCTATAGACAAACCATGTCCAAGTTGGCTTTGCCTTCTCTCCTGTCAGAACAAGTCACATCATTGCATATTTGCTGCTGACTAACAGCCTATTCATCCCCATGTCCACGTTTACTACTGTGCAAAGGATACTTGCTAAACCCTGCTGTTTCTCACATCCAGGCCTCACATTGGGGAGGTGCAATAGTAATATGATTTTGTGTTCCTTAATCATAGAAAAATGACGGAAGGAAATAATATTCAGCACCATGTAAACAGTTGACCTGCTACAGATAAGAATGGAACTGGTTTTACTTCATCAAAATATTATTTCTTCAAAACATTAAGTCTACAGTGATCTAGTGATGAAACTACTGAAAAGTAGGAAAGGAAACTGAGTGTGTAACCTTTTTCTCTATTAGACGGGTGTCAGACTCATTTTCGCTGGGGGCCACATCAGCCTCCCATTTATACTACTCCTGCATTTATACAGTCCTAAAATTACATGTGGCCCTTTGAAGGCAACTGCAAGGTTGATGTGGCCCCCAGCGAAAATGAGTTTGACACCCCTGCTCTATTAGTTTCCCTTTAATACATCTTAGTGCCAATAATTCTTCTGCAGGCCCCTGTCAGCCACTGTTCATATAGCTGATGGTGAGTGTATCTTGGAGCTGCTGCTGAGGCATAGCCCTTAAAGGCTCAGGAGCACTTGTTTCCTGGGAAGAAACACTTTCAAATAGGTCTGTGAAGGTGTTTTATTGGAATTTTATCTTCACCTTCATTTCTTTCCCACAGATGGTTCCTTGAACAGAAAGATCCTAAGACTTTTAGAAGAAAAGCTATTTTCCTTTAAAGAAAAAAAAAAAAAGGCAAAAAAAAAAAAGTGCAAAGAAACCATCAGTAATAGAAAAAAGTAAGAATGTGTTGTGCTGGCTGCTTTTCACCCTGCATTCAAGACTGGAAGACTCCATTCCCTGTTTACTGTCTCTAACAGCCAGATTATCTCCCACTCCTTCTCCAGCTTTCTGACTCATCTGCCAGTGTCTTGTATGGAGATCTCCTCCAATGTCTACTCTGATGTGCTATGGGGTGCCACAGAAATTTGTTGTCAACCATTGTCCCTTTATCACATCAACTAGTCCCACCTGCAGAGAGATCCAGCCAGCATCTCTAGGCACTTTTTTCACAAGTCTCTTCCTCCCCCTCCTCTGATCAAGACATTCATCAAATTGGTTCCCTTGTGGTTATTTAAACATCAGCTCCAGTTCAGCATGGCTGAAAACCAGGATTCTAAATTTTCTTTCTGCTCGGCCATTTCTTGACATCTACAAGGAATAGCACTGATTGGAAATCTTCACATTGTTGCAATATATGCACCTCTCAAACATCTTCTTCACATGATCTGTGAGTGAGCCTTTCCTATCAGCCATCCTCCCAGCCAGTGTACTTTGTCCAAGGTTTAGCCATCTCTCTTGCTGTAATATCCCTTCCGTAGTGCCTTGGCAAAGGCAATTAAATTCTCAGTTGTACTCACATGGATTGAAAATAATGTTTTAAAGATGTCTACTGAGTTGTCATGTTCACTATAAAATCTCTTTTTTTTTTCCTCTCAGAATAGACAAATAACCATATTTGGTATTTTTGCATAAATCCACTTATGTGAAGGTATATTTGCTTAGGAAACCACATATGTGAAAAATACCAAGGGGTAATAACTGTAGCTGCAGAACAGCAAAGTTGTCATTCTGCATATGGCTACGTAAGCTCATTGAAATGATACTAAAGAAGTAAATGGGGAAAATTAGGCAATTTTTTTTCTAACTAGGAAAAATAGAAAAGTAATTAGTCTAGAAGAATAATATACATATTCTCAATCACTAATATTGGGAAGGAAATATCTAGATTTCTCAAAATATTAACAAAATGGTTAAAGTGATATCTTAACTTCATAGAAGATTAAACTTAATGTTTTCCTTATTACTTTATTTGCCATAGGAAAATGTTTCAAAAAAATTATTGAGCAGTTGTTCTTATGAATTGTGCTAGAAACCATGAGCCAATTCCTTAATGTACATTTAATAATAATGGAGGAATAAATAATTAAGAACAGATACAATGTAGGGGGTTTATCTAACAGATAATGGCCCACGATAGGAAGAGTTTTATTACCTTAGGGAATCAAGTGAACTACAATTAGTGTAACAGTTAAAGCATTAAGAGTATTTTCTAGCTCTCCACTAGTGCTCCTTATAAGGAGGATTAATTTAGCCCAGAGATCTCTGATCTGTCCACCAATATTTTTTGTGGGGATACGCAGTCTGACTAATTATCTTCTGAACTGTGGAGGAGAAGTACCAGGATTTTATTTGTAGTCATGACAGGTAAAATCACTAGTAAAATTACACGATCGAGCCCAAATTACCATCCAAAGACATTTTCAACATTTTCAGCAAGGCTACTCCTAATGATGTTCTCTACCATAAATCATCAGTATGTTGTCAACGCAGGAAATATACAATTTTATTCAAATAGGCCTTGGGCAGAAAATAAGTCATATGAATGTGAAGTGTGTGGTAACAAAAATCAAAGAATATTCATTAGTAATTGAGCCTCAGAAGATAATGAAGACTTTCAACTGTAGCGCTATACTTTTCTTCAACCAAAATTGGCACTGGCCTCCAGAAAGGTTTGCTTTATCTTACGCAGTACGTTAAATGTAGACTGTGTAAGCAAAGGGGAACAGTACTTACCATTTGCCAAAGAAATTAAATGCAGTTATTGACATTCATTACATGTCTCCACTGGTCCCCTCTCCACCTCAAATTAAAAAAAAAAAAAAATCACAACAGAGTACATTAACCTCCAGCCTGCTGGAGTGTTACCTGACAGAAGTCAGCCTCCCTATACTGAGAATTACGTGTGTACACTCTGCTGTGTAACATGAAAAAATCCGCAACATAGTATTTTCCCAAATACAACCAAGACTTAGCACAGTCTATAAATCCACCACAGACCAAGCTGTTGCAATGTTAAGAGCTACAACCCCCACGTTCTGGCACTAGTTTTCTAGCCAGGAGCTCCCAGCTCTGGGCCAGGTGCTCCCACTCCCCACAACACCAGGAGTGTTGGTACCTTGGACCAGAATCTCTAACAGTCAGCATAAGAAGCACCTGCGTTGCCAGTTACTGACACTACAACTACAACCTTCTTTGCATCTAAAACATTTAATGCTTGAGTTATGCTGGAGTAGGGTCTGCACTCTAGACTTCAGCATTTTTCAAAAGCGTGACAGGAGGAAGAAGAGGTCCTCTCAGCAGCTAAAAAGGTGGATCTTAAGGACAACACTAAATCCCTGTCTGGCACTTCCAAGGAAATCCCCTTCATCACCAGGCCAGAGGCTAGCTGGGAGGAATGCCTCTCATTGTGCATGCCGAAAGGCTGTTATTCTGAACAACCTAATCCACATTCATTGGGCCAGGGAAGCAAGGCATCACTTTGCAGTGCAACAATTGAGGTTCCTAGCTGGGAGCGGGGAAATTTGAATTTCAATCCCTGTTACAAGTCTGCTTTTCTAGCTGATTAACATATAATATTAAAGTACACAAGCAACCATAAGAGTCAGGATCTGAAACCGAGTGAGTTCCCTAATAACCTATTCAAAACCATCCATTACCCTGGATACCAACAGGACACAGATTTGGCCATCCTGTGCTGCTGCATTTTTACTGTTATTGATACTCACATTACCTGGTACCATTTCAAATTATTTATACCTGCTGCAATCACATCTATTATTAAAGGCAGACATACACCCATCTTGGGGTAGTTTTTCTTTCCAGTCCCTTCAGCAGCATTCATGGAGCCTACTCCTGACTATTGACAAGAAGTAAAGAAAGATATAAAACACTATCTGTTACTCCATTTCTTCTCTTTCCCACCTATTGTGATAGTCACCCCTTGCTTTGGTCTCTCCAATTATTTCCCATGCTTTATTCTTCTTTGTGGTCTTGGTGACCTTCCCTCTCGTCATCCTTTGTCTTCTAATATCTTCCTCATGTAAGTTTTTTTTCTTTTCTTCCCTCTTCTTTATCTTTTCCTTCCCTCCTTTTTCAACATTCATTGACCTGATACTGCAGTCTTCCTCATATGAGTTCATGAAACTCAAAATGCATGGACCAGAAGAGCTGAGGAGGGGAAAAAAAAAAGGCAGAAAAGCAAAAGTCGTTTAATGACTACTTAGCAAGAGAAGAAAGGGCTGTCACGAGGTTTTGATCAGAACAACTGTTCTCCAACAGCTTTTGATTAGAATGCCAGTAAAGGGACTTCCAAGAACAAACGATGCAAAAAATGGAAATTTATACAGACCTCAGTGTCCTCTCTAGTTCCTTCTTCTTCCTTGCACTGAGAGTCTCTGGCTACTTTGAAATCCTCTTTGATAAGATTTGACAAAATTTTCCACCATGTTGTGATTTCAACTATCACCATCAACATGAATACCAGCTTCCCAGGTGGGAAGATTTTAAAGGAACACCAGTGCAACTGTTCCTGAATTTGCTTGTTATTACCTCATTTTAAAATAATCCAAGTCTCTATTTTTTAAATTTATTTTTTCCATTGATTACGGCTATATGAAAGGCCTAGACAAACAAAACCAAGAAAAATGAAACAGCCATCAGAGTGGAGTGGTTGCAGTGAACGCTGAATGAACTGTGATCTTTGGTGGGATAAAGATCAACATGACAAGCTTTCAGCTGTAGCGATCAGTCGATACTTTCCAGACCATCCCCACAGTGACAAAGACAGAGGCATTTTTAAGTTGTAATTGAGATTAGCCTTGATATATACAGTTGGAGCCATGCCTGTGAACTTTGCTAAAAGGCTGGCTATGTAAACCATCTATCACTCAGTTCCACATGAGCAGTAATCCAATGACACCACAAAAATCTCACTATATCCCTTGCTCCACACGTCCAGCCACAGCGGAGGGCTCCTGCCAGGGTGCTTCAGCTGTGCTACTGAAGGGTTTGCCTCTCAAGGCAAGTCCCTCACTAAAGATTGGCATTATTCCCTCTCGAGGTGGCCAATCCTTGTACAATGCCCAGTCTTGTAGCCCAAAAGCGCTCTTGCTCTAATCCAGCTCACTAGATTTGCAATCATGTGCTAACCGAAAGCCCATGCATAATACTACTGACTCCAGCATGCTTGGGATGAAGCCCATAAAGATGGGCAAGATTGCTTTTCATGGATGGGAATAAAATATTTTGTTTGTTACTACTAAGCTAACCACAATAGAAATAAATAGTGCTCTTTCATGTGGTGATGAAACAAAGCAATCATGCTGTATTCCTTTTTTAATTATTAGGTTGAGAGATTCAGTGTCTTCCTGGGATGTTTAACTCTGAATCATATTCATCACATATATAAATAGCCAACAACTGTATATAGTACCGGAGGGTGGAGGGGAAGGTCAGGGAATTAGCCTGATGTCAAGAAAGTATTTCCTATGGAGTCACCCAATCTGTCCTGGATACAAACTCCCCCATGGGCACACCGTGAGCCTGAGGGCTGCTGTGCCCTCATGCACCAGACACACCAGGTAAGCATCTCCAGCCTTGCTGGCATGTGAAAGCTTCTCCTCCTTCCAAGTTACCTAGGCAAAGCTTACTTTTTGGGGCTTTGTAAAGATGGGAAAAAAGATTTGCCCTTTCTGCCTCATGTTATGGGCAGCACCACCAGCTAAACGCACCGCTTCAGTGCCAAATCCCGAGCAGTTACTCTGTGGGGTCAGGGAGACTGGCATGGAAGGTACCTGCTGACACCCCGAGCGGATGGATCCCAGAGTGAAGCATTGGCCCTACTGCCACTCGAACCCAGGATGTCAAGCACAAAGAAGCGACAGCAATATTGCAGACGAGCTGCTAAAAGGTAGAGGTGAAGTTGTGGCCCATCACTACTGAACTCAGACACTTGCTATGTGGTTTGCATTTGTAAACTGTTTTGCATAAATGCAAAGATTACTGCAAGCCCAGCATTGTGCTTAGGCCATAAGGAAAACTGAGCCAGAACCTCCTGGGATGTCTTGATGTTGTACCCTGGATCTTGCCTCAGTGTTGCTGTGTGCCATCACGCTAACCGCAGACCCATGACAGCTCTCGGCTGACTCGCAGGAACAATCTGCGTTTTCCCCACTCCCTCGTTCGGGACGGCAGCCCTGGGCATGACGAGGCCAGCCAGCCACCTCCCGCGGAGCCCCGGGCCGGGAGGCAGCGCGGCGCAGCTCGGGCCGTGCCGGGGGAATGCGGCCCGTCCTGACCTGCCGCTCCCCGAGGCGGGTGATTTTACTCCCGGCCGGGCCGCGGGGCGGGAAGGCAGCGGCCCGGCCCTGCAGCAACGGCACATCTGCCGACTGCTCACCCCACGCGCTCCCTGCGAACCCGCACGCGGTTTAAACACTGAAATCCGGGAGGGTTTTGTCGTCGTCGGTTGTGACTTTGAACTAGCGCACCTTGCCTGGTCGGGGCAAGGTCGCCGGCTGCCCGTGACCACCTGCCCCGGCCCGGCCCGGCCCCGGCTCCGGCCCCCGTTCCGCCCGGAAAGGCGCTGGCACCGCCGAGAAGCCCCAGGAGGGGCGACAGCCTCCCCGTCCGCTGCGGAGAGATCCTTCTCCTCACTCCTGCGCGGTATTTTTAGTCGCTGACCCAGTTCCCCCGCTCAGCTACCTGCGCCTCCCTCGCCGCCCGCCGCAGCGCGGCCGGCCCACCCGCACCGGGCGGCAGCCCCCGCGCCCCCGCTGACAAAAGCACCGCCCAAAGGCGGCCCGGCGCCAGGTGAGAGGAGTGGAGCGGAGCGCGGGACTCGCTGTGCGGCAGGTGCTGCCGGAGGTCGGCTGCGAGGCCGCCCTGGGGACGATCCGGCCCGGGCAGGGGCGGGGAGGCGGCGGAGGAGTGCAGCCGCGCACGCGACGCTGCCGGGGCCTCCGCGGGGGCGAAGGGGCCGCGGTGCCGTCGGTCCGGAACAGCTTTGTCCTGTGTAACCCAGCTACAAGTGAGGGGTGGTGTATAAGCGCCGGCGTAAGTACCGACTCGTTGTTTTAGCAAAGTTCTAGTTGTAACCCCCTCCGGTACCTCAGCCCGGGCTTGCGGGGGCGGCCGGATAACGGGGCGCGGGAGCAGAGCGGGGCGGGATCCGCTCGGGCGCCGAGGTTTGTTGCCGGGGAAGTGGGTCAGTGCCGCGGCCCGGGGGGCGGCCGGCGCTCTCTGCTGCTCGGACTTTCCCATCTCTTTTCATCTTGGCGATTAACCGCCCGCCGGGCTTCTGGCCGCGCCGCGGAGGTGGGTCTGCGGGACGGGGTCTGTGGGACGGAGCCCCTGCTGGGAGTGCAGGTGCGCCTGCAGCGGGAGCCGCGCTGAGGGGCCCTCGCTTGGGCTGAGGAGGGTTTGTATTTTGTGTGGGGGTTTTTTTTGTGTGTTTTTGTTTGTTTGTTTGTTTTTTAAGATACAGAAGTTGTACATGACTGGTGTTGCTTTTTAGCTAGTTGAATGCTGACATCGTGTCTGAAATGTTTCAAGCCTGATGGAGCTTGCGCCTCTGCACCCAGGCTCTTTAGTCCTGCAGTGAGGGCACTGCCACTCTTGAGATTTTAAAATAATATCTTTAATGCTTGCTCCTCCACTTGCTGCTATTTATACCATGCAAGGTTGGCAAGGAGAGCCTGTGTTTGAAAAGGACATTGAGCTTAAACTTGATACCATTGTTCCAAGGCCAAGGCGAGAGTGCAGATATTTAAAATAAAACAAAAAAAGCCCCAGCAAACACCCTCCCACAAAACAACCCAAGCCTCGTTCCCCCATCTACCCTCCCTGCTTTTTTTTCTGGTATGTGATCAAAGCAGAGAACTGGGCATCTCCTCGTTAGGAATATCTAGGGTTTTTTTGCTTCAAACACAGCTCTGCCAGTTTGCCACCAGGACTAAGGCTGTGCAGAGGGGGTGTTGTTTGTTTTATGTCTATGATGTGGTGAACCATACAGCTGATTAAACCCCACACCAGGGGCTTGTCTAAAAGATGAAGTCTCACACTGTGGCAGATACATGACTTCCACTTAGGCAGGTAAAATCGATCATGATTGCTTGTTGCCTATGGATTCTAAGGTTGGTATCTGTCTAAAAGTAGCTATAATGTAAAATATTGTTAATACCAAGTCTAACAAATCAGGTGATACTTTACTGAATAGGTATTCATGGTTAATGATTCTTTTTCTTCTTTTTCTAAACTCAATGTGCAGTAATACACCTCTCTCTAAATTGAGGAGAAGTAAGCTTTTCATATAATGAAACATTTTGGGAGGTAGCAGAAAAGTTTTAACCTGCTTGGTTTATATCACTGCAATTTTTCGAGGTGGATGGTGGTGACCAATATGATGGAATTCACTGTCTGGATTACTAAGTAAGATGAGTCTTAACTGTTGTTTATTCCTCGTGAGGTGCATCATGCTCTTGTGGAACTACAGCGATGCACTGTAGCAGCTGGCTCGTGTGACCAACCACTGGGGCTAACTTATTTCTCCTAGTGCTAATTATCGTGGGTGAGCAATAGGTTGCTTTCTGAGCTCCTTTTTTGTAGAACTTATTGTACCTGTGGCAACAAGGCTGTATTTAAAATTCATACGGTCACTTTTAAACTTTTGCGGAGTTCCGATTTCTGGCTCAGGTCAGGCTGTCTCAAAAGTGTGATTAAGGTGGTCATAATAATCTGATAACTCTGATGCTACAACTTTACCTAGCAGCATTTTCCGATCCAGGGTAAAGTTGTTTGTGTGTGTAAAGATTCCAAAATATTTGGACAAATGCTAAACTTCTAGTAGCTAGCACCATAAAATTTGTTTCATGGTATTTTTTTACCAGTTTAGATTCAGTAAATAGCAAGCCTCACTGGTGGATGCGTAACTTCCTACCTCTCACATATTTTACTTGGTCATGTCTCAGGTATTTATTTCAGCTGTAAGACTAAGTCTGCAAAAATGCAGTGCAAAGGCCTTGACAAAGTCAAGAATTGTTAGAGTAATAACACTCTAAATGCATTTGTGGCTCCCATTTCTGGCTGCTGTACAGTTTGTTTTAAGCAAACATACAAATGAGAATGAGAACAACCTTATTCTTTTTGAGGGAGTACTTGCACTGTGGAGTTTGTTCCTTTTCTGAATTCATGTATGAAGATGTTTTTAGGCTCAGCAGTTGCTCTGATAGAGCCGTGGGAAGATTGTTTTCTGCTTTCCTACTCTCTCTGTTGTCACTGGAATTATTTCACATTGGCTATGCACAGGTAGACTTTATTACTTAAAAGAAAGTCTGTGCTATTTGATAATTTTCTTTGTTGTCTAAGTGACAAAAGAATATTAATTATAAGCCTTACATAAGTGGGATTTTTCCAGTACCAAAAAGATATGTTAGGACTTAAATTTCCACTGAACAGTATGATTTTCCTTTTTTTCCCATTCCTGGCGCCCATATTAACTCCATTTTTATTTCCTTGAATTTTCCTTCCCTTGGGTGAATTGCATTAATCCTTAATGATTCTGGCAGTTTTCCACTTAAGTTACTTACCTCAAACTGCTTCAGCTAGTTTTCTGTTTAGTTTTTGCGTCAGGAAGAACCAAAGCTGCTGTTAGTAGATGGTATGATGCAATCTGTGCATCGCCAGCTTGTACCAACTCTTTAGTCTCTGTTGTTCTTCCTTAGCTGGTTACCCTAGGTTTGCCATCTTTGAGTATTTTGAGATTTCACAACTATTTTTCTTATTGCAATCTTAAAAATCTTAAATACCTTATTAAAAGATGGACAATAGCTCATTTTTACATGTAACTTAAATGTGGATACATGTTATCATGCAGTAGCGTGTACAGGACAGAGTTCTTGGGAATTCTGCAGGGAAAGGAAACTAGTGCACGCAAAGCATTGAGATTTGAGATGTTGTAACCCACATTGGGTTTTGATGAACTGTTTTTTTTTTTTTTTTTCACTGATCTCCTGGCAATGTGTGGGGTCTCTATAGTGTGTCCTGGACTTGGTAGTTTAGTTTGGTGTCACCAGCTGATACCTGTGGTGTTCCTTTTTCTTCTGTGAGATCAGCTGTAAGCCTATGCAACTGGCCAAAACAGAAATGCATTTAGTCATTGGGCTCCTGAACAAGTGTGTACACTTGAATGAGTGTATTTGGTGCTAGGGGTATTACAGGCTTGTGTTTTGCCTCTGTTCATCTCCTTTTGGAATTGTAGCTCAGGATACTGGAGAGAGATGCTGACTGGATGTGTCTCTAGTGTTGAACTGCAGCAGACTGAAAAATCTTGTCTGAAGAATTTAGAAAATAGGAGGATTTTGCTGCACCATTATTACAGGAGGATTTGGGAACCAAGGATGTGTTTACTAATGGGCAGTCTGATAGAGTTGTGGTAAAGAGTATGGGCTGGTAAATAAACATCTGTGAAACAAGAAATGCGATGAACTCATCCACCAGCTACAGTTTGTGTGCCCATTATCACAATAAACATGATGTACCTTTTTATTTTACTTAATGTTTTACCTGTATGCTCCTAGTGGGTCAAAAGCGATTACCCTTATTTGAGAAAGTTAAAGGTAAGATATTGTAGTATTTCAAAACCGTTACGTGGGACCACTTTTAAACTGGAAGAATAGATGGAAGATACTGCTGACACTGGCTTATGCATAGCACACATCCTCTTAATGTCCAGTCTACAAGAGTCATCAATTCTTGGACAGAGTTTGAGTTGCTTGCTCTTAATAGTCAATTCACGTTTTAGTGGTAGTGAAAAGTTTCCTTTACTGTCATTACTAGAGATACTTGAAATACCAGTGATGTGACTTTTAAAGGGAAGCCAAGAAGTGATTGCGGAATACCTCCTCCAAATTTGCATTTTTCTTTAAAAAAATGTTTTAATTTACAGAGTTACAAATTGGCTGGGGGGATACCTTTGGAGGTTGCCTTTTCCTGTCTCCAGATCAAAGTAGGACTACTGCCCATGCTAGATCAGGTCAGCCATGGCAGGGTCTGCCTGAGCCTTGAAAAATCTCTGTGAAAGGAGGCTCTGTAACCTGTTTTGGATATTCTTGCAAGTAACTTTGTTCAAGGAAAGATTTGAAATGAAATGACTGATGAACCTTTACAAGATTATAGGCAAGGGATGTTATAGAAGTCATTTAGCAATTGTACCCAGTTTGGGTTTTGGTACTGCACTCTGTCAGATGAAATGCAGAGACCTTGAAGGAAATTGCTCTAAAGTGAGGTGTTGGTGCCCCTTGACTCTAAAATTACGCTGATCAGATTATTCATACTATTGCTGTACACGGCCCTGGCTCTTTGTTGGAGCTCCAAGTGGCACGAGGATCGTAGTTCTGCCTGCGGGTGCTGTGCACTTCTCTGAATGCTGGCTCCTGTTGTGAGAAATTCTCATATGTTCCCTTAGAGATTAGTTGCCTCCCCTTTGACCTGCCTGTCCTTTCATCCAGTTGAAGCTGTGATGTGTCTGATGTCCCTAGAGTTGCTTTTAGTTTGTGGGGGGAGGAATCTCCCAAATTTTCTGGAAGAAATTAGCAGGAAACTGGATGTTTTTTAGTGGCATATGGGGAAACGATGAGAAATTGGAAGACTGCTTTGTGGATATAATATCAATAGCTTGATAAATTATCCTGCAGAAAAGTGTCATATATACAATATGTAGACTTGGAAGTCTGTCTGTGCAAGCTTTATCTAAAGTTTCTGGAGTTCTACTAACCTGTGCTAGGTGGTGGTCAGTACAGCCTGCTGTCTGTGTGGCAAAAGCTGCATGCACAGCTGGTTGTTACTTCTAAACTGCCTGTCCAGTTTTAGGAAAGTATAAAGGATTAATTGGAAATTGTCAAAATTGGATATGCTTCTCACTTTTTTTTTCTTCTCTTGCTTCTTTTGTTAATTTTGATGTCTTGAATTCTGTGATATTTAGCGTCACCTCTGTAGCTGCTGGTAGTTTTCTCATGTCTGTCTTGGCCTTTGCATTGCTTAATTAAAAAGCCTCTGGCAAACTCATTAATCGTGAATATTTGGAAGTAACTGTGGTTGATATTCCTTTTGGGAGATGTTGATCCCTAAACAAAACCAACATGCAGCATGCATCCCAATGTTAAGATTATTTATAGTAATATTAAAACATTAATTAATTATCTAAATTATGAATCAACATAGAACTTTCTTTAACAACACCAGGACACTTTTCTGTTCTTAAATTTCTGTGTTGTTGGGGTTTTTTTGTGAAAAATTGAAGAATAACTTGAAATTTGGTTTGAAAGACTTAACGCTCTGCCACAGGCAGTGCTGTTTGGAGTATCATGTCATCTGCAATGATGTCACTTGGAGACTTAACTCTTCTTTTGATGGAGTTTTACCTGTCACAAAGCATGAATTTTCCTGACATCTTCATTATTAGGCTTTGTTTAAATGCTTGATGAGTCTTCTACTGATTTGCTCTGGTTCTGTTCATACTTGAGTAGTGTTCTTTCAGGTTAGGAAACCCAAAAGTCATGCTTTTCTGAAAACACAGCTTCTAGTGGGTCCTTTCTGATCACTTAAATCGGTTTATAATTTTCCCAGAAACTGTAGTAATTAAATGCGACCAAAAATAAAGTGTTCCATCTTGATTTATTGGCCCAGATCCATCTAACAGGTAACTTGTGTTGGTAGAGGAGCTGGCAATTTAACACGCTAAAGCTCAAATAAAACAAAAACGCACTAGCATGGAAGAACAGCTAATTCTTACAGCAAAGTGTATGCAGTATTAGGGTTTCCACTTTGTGGAATGTAAAAACAAACTTTTGTTTATGATCTTCTATCTTCATTCCTGGGAGTTTGCATTGCACACAGCATTGGACTGAAATAGCTTGGTCAGCTGGTCTAAGAAATTAGCATGGAAATTATCCTTTCATAGTGGTATTCAGCACAGAGATCTAATCTGGCCCATTAGAAATTTCTTTGCGGAGACACAGTGTTTGGTGTGCTTGACAAAGCCTCCCCTGTTGTCTCTAATGCCGTGTGCAGTTCTCTGTGTAATGCTCAGTGCAATTTGCTACAGGTGTTCCTGTCCTGTTGTGGGTTGGGTTTTTTTTTTTGTGTAGCTATGTTGGTTGAAACTAGATGGTGCTTTGTCCACCTTTGAATGTTGACTTTGTGAGTCCCTCCAAGAGGCTTGGCAGCTTTTGGTTTTGCAAATGTGCTGGTCTTCGAATCATTACTGTATGGCTCTTTTTGGCTCCCCCTTCTCGCAGTAATTGCTTTGGGGAAAAGAAAAAGAGGAAAAGGAAAGCTTGTATTTAACAGCTCCTTTCTACCTTTTGGACATGGGTCATTCCATCCTGTATGTGATTATTTCTGACTCATTGCTGAAGCTCTTGATGGTCCTATGGCTTTGCTGTTGATGCTGACAGTCTAAGCATATGAAGAGTTTCCCATTGATGCTGTCTCCACTGAATCTATCTCAGCAGTGTCGCATGACAGTGAAAACCTCGCCTATGGTTCTGCTTGTTTGTGTCTGTTTGATGCAGGCCACATCTGGATGTACTGTCTTAGGGGTTCTTGGCACTGTAAGTAGGCTCCATCTGTTGCAGCACTGCCATCTGATTAGTGCACTGGCTATTGCTTTCCTCCCATCGGTAGCCAAGGATCTTAAAACCACTACTCTGTGCTTGATTGTTGTCTAATCTTGGGGAGCCTGTTGATTGCAGTATTCCACTGTTGCAGCACTACCCAATTGCATGGCTTGTTGGCCAGTTTTGCCCCTGCAAGACACCCTTAATGCTGACTCGATACTTCTATTGCATTGTAGATGTCTAGGAGATATCTGTAGAAATTATTAGTGCTTCTTGATGCTAGTAATATCTGGACAACTCCCTGTTTCAAGTATGCTCTCTACCACATACTTGTACCTGGGCAGCCTATACGGTGTCCATATCATCTTAGTTGTATTTTAGGTGTAAGTTTGCAGGAACAAAGTGCTATTGCAGGTTTCTACTAAAGGAAATACTATTTTGTGTAATTGATTTGCTCCTCATTTAGTGATACAAGACAGACTTACAGCACTTTATTCTTTTATCTTTCAAACAGTGTAGAATATGACCTGGTTTTGATAGTCTTTTGGAATCCTAGCTTTTTCAGGTCTCTATTACCAGCAGCTGCCATCAACAGTGTGAAAGTGCTGGAAAAAAAAAGCTGCTGATACAATTCATAGTTCATAGAGCAGCATGTGTTATCACCTGATGTGGCTCAACTTAATGAATTTTTACCATTGTCTTCTGAGAAGTACTCTTCCCTCACACAACTGAACGCTTAACATACACTTTCTTGATGCAGTTAGGGTTGTCTTATTTGATGCTCAGTTGCAGGTAATCAGATTTTTGCCAAGTTTGTATCTACGGTTGGATTACTGGAGTTCTTCTTTTGCAAGCTTTCATTGAAAGAAAGGAATTGCTCACAGATATTTTGGTCTGGTTGTGTCCTTACTGTTCTTGTATCTTAGTATAAAAATGTTGCAGAGCTACAGATCTCCCATGTAGTGCATCTGTGTTGCCTGTGCTTTGTTTCATGGTTGTAAACAGTTCATAGTACCTGTTCACAAGTTGTTATGGTTGAGGATTATGAAACTAAACTGTCTGGGTGTTGTCTCCTACTATAATAATATGATGAGCCAGAGCCTTGATGCCAGGTGATAATAATGGCTGGTTCTGCAGTCAGCGTGGGCTGGTGGCATCGGGCATCTGGATGCCTTTAGGCATTTGCACTTTCAGCATCTGCCTAAAAGGATGGTAGAGGCTTGCCAAGCAATTTGGAAGCTCACTTACTGTAGCGTGTTTGAATCTGTGGTTCCAGAATAAATGTTCTTGCTTTGCACCAACTCATCTCATGAGTAACACCTTCTAATACTCATTTGAAGTTGTGCAGAGCGCTGCTTCACCTAAGGTTTCATTGTCCTCTGTAGCTCCTTGATGTTCCAATACCAAGCAGTACAAACCTTGTAAGCTTCACAGTTTTCTCAGCAGATTATAAAGGTTCTTGGTCACCTTCTTCATTATGTGTGCTGCTTGTGGTAAAAGTTTAATTCTGCCTTATTACACAAACACAGAGATCAAGATAACTGAGCAGTTTCTGTATGTGGTTGGGACTCATCATTACATTTCTTTCCTTGCCTTGCACTCATTTGGGTTTGTGTGCCATGGATTTCATGTCCTGCTGCTCTGCAAGTGGGCTTCAAAGTCAAATAGCATAAAGCAAGTCTTTTGTGTCACAGATTTCTCATAGGTTTCATAATGGTTGTATAGGGCATAACTAGTATTTATTCATGCTTTTCTGCTCTAATAGTCCTGTGTCTCAATGCTTAAGATGTTAGTAAATCTGGGTCCAAACTGCAGCCGGCTTGAGGTGATGGTTCATTTAATAGCTTAATTGCAAGGTGATAAATGAATAGCAGCTGTCTTCAGTTTTGCAGATGAGGAGGCTGTGTCATTAGACCTACTGAAGTCTTACTAAAAGCTGCCTCTACTGACAGACAGATTGTAGCTTTAGCCATTACTTTAGCAAGAAAAGTATTGACTGTGCTGTTGTTGTGTTGGATAGTACCTCCCCTGCTCGCCCTGTAGCCTGTTGGCTGTGTGTTTCAAGCACTAGGCAGTGATGCCTGCCATATTAGTTGGGGTTTCTGGACCTTTTTCAGTGTGCAGCTTTTTCCACCTGTCCTAAGTCTAGTGACAGTCAGTACTTCAATTCTTTCCTTCTGTGCTCGGCTATCTGTGTAGCAGTGTCTCCTGTAAGCTGAACTGTTGGCGTTCCACAAGTCACTGCACTGCTGTGCCGGTGTGTAAACCTTACTCCACAGTGATGTGCAGTCGCAAAAATGCATTTTTTTAGACAAATATGTGCTGCAGAGCCTTGAGAGGAGTGACCATAAGGTACTCAAAACTGAGAAGAGCGAAGGTAACTAAGTACAGCTGTAAGAGCAGCCCTTCAAGCAGGACGCTTGACACTTCAGTGGTGCAGCTTGGCATGTGGGCATGTGTCCAGCCTGCACTCGTGTGGGGTGCCCTGTAGGTACGTTGTCATCTAAATATAGTAAGCCTGTGTGGTAGGTTTTTTTCTCTCCTAATGGGCTATTTTCAGTGCGAAGTAAGTGGGGAAGCTTTGTCTTCTACAAGGTCACTCCATCATAGGCTTTCATATTTTTCCAGTTGCTTAGCTTTCTTATTGAAGATTATGTGGAAGTTGGGTGGAGACCTTGGGGGTCAGTCTTTCTGGTCTCTAATTTCTAATTGGATGCATATAATTGATAAAAGAAGTCTGGTTCGGTAGAGGTCATTCCATAGTATCTACATAAGTTATATTTAGAGCTGATTGGTGTCAGAGTAAAGCTGCTGTTACAACCTGCTTATTTATTTATAAACACACAGTGAATGCCACCTTCCTGTAAAGGGGCAGCCTGGAATTTTGTTTAAAAAAAAAATCGTGGGGGAAAAAGTTTCTAGGAAAAAAAAATTCAAGTGCAATGTGTTCTTGATGGCTGCCTTTTTTTTTTTTTTTTTTTTTGTGACAACCAGTGGCTTCATATAAAACTGATTTTATGCTTGTCAAATGCAAATATAGCCAGATACTATAAAGAAGTAGGTTTCTCAATTTCCTGGACTAATCATGGCTTCTGTGTAGCAGAAGGTGGTTTACAAAACAGTTGCAAAAGTGGTGTGCTGACTCCTTCCATGCACCTCTTTGGCTGATTTTTCTTTCTCTCTCCAAACAAATACATTAAAAATTGCAATATTTGTGTTCATTCCATTTCTTATTTAGTTGTGAGTGAACAATTGGAATGGTGCACAAAGGTGTGGATCCTTAAATCTCTTAGATGTTACTGGCCTTTCAGTGTGTGTGGTTTGTTTTCTGGTTTTGTTTGAGAGAAGCACAATTTCAGAGAAATTGTAAATGGCAATTCAACTTCTTTTTTGCCTCAAAATAACATTAAATAACAGGGTAATCATACAACCTATTAAGAAGAGTAAATGTAGAAACCCTGTCATTGTTTGTTCAGCTTTTAGTTGTCTAGTTTTGTTTTGTAAATGTAGATACCAGTACAGGGGTATTGTTTTGTTTTGTTGTGGGTTTTTTGCTTGTTTTTGGTGTGTAGAGGTGTGTGGGTGGTGTTTTGTTTTGTTTTTTTTCTTCTAAGCCCTCGCACTTCCTTCACTTTTTTCATTGTCACAGAGAAATGTGTAATGTTTGCTTCATTTTAACTTCCAACTGTAACCAGTATTCACGTTGACCACTTCCTGGTAGCTGGGATTTGACATAGAATAACTGAAAACTTCCCTATGAAATCTTTGAAACTTTTTGACTTTCCTAATGCAAAACAGTAGCATTTTTAAACACAAAAGATGAATATGTCATGCCAGAAGTTGAAAATGTCACATAATGTGCATGCGTCCATACTTCAAAAGGAAAGATCTGTCATTGAAGCGATTATGAATACTCCAGCAACTTTTCCATGCTTTTCAGCTCTTCCAGAAATCACTTTCAGAAAGTGGCAAAATGGCCTTTGTACTCAACAATACTGCCTGGAGAACAGATTTACTCTCTCTGGACTAACGGCTGCCTTTCTACAAACCAGTGACTTTGAGGTTAATGTTTAAATATTTAAACAGATTTGGCATATTGCCATTCAAGTAGAACAGCATGTGCTTAGCCCTGAGACTCGAACAGTTTGCTAGGAAGCCAAAAAAAATAAAAATTGCTCAATAGTGCAGTGATCTGGTAACTTCAAAGACTATAAATTAAGGCTAATCCTGAACAACAGTCTCCTAAAGGAGTATGATCAATCTGATTTTCCTTTTTAACTGGGGAGAAATAAAATTTTACAGATGATACTGGAACTTTTTAGGTGGGTCAAAGTGCAGGATAAACAATCTAGTGTAGACTCTGATAAAAATAATCCTAAAATATACTGATCTGCATGAAATTTGAATTTGAAATTTGTTGAAAACTGGGTAAGTTGTTTAATCCAGATAACTTTATTGTTGGTTCTTTTTGTGTAGGCTGGAACACCAGGGTTAAGCAAAGATTTGATGAGCATAGAACTCAAACTTAGTTTGGGAGTCTTGGTACTTATGACTTGAAATGGAAAAAATTAAAGAAGAAAGCCAAGAGCAATTGCACTGGCGTTCTTCACATGGCTAGTGCTCTTCAATCCGGAGGACTGTGGTGCCTGTGTCTGGAAGATAAATGGAGCTTTGACCCTGGGATTGCATCTCTAATCTGTTTTTATTCTGACTTTAAGCTTACCAAGAAGTCAGCTGAAATCATCCCTCTCGGGAGGGCACTTCCCACCTCTTGTGCCAGATGATGCAAATTCAGGTTTTCTGCCAAGTATCCCAAGTATTTTCTGTTAGTGGCCAGGTCACAGCCATGCTGCATTGGTGAGTGGATGCTCTCTGGAAGCTGAGGGAATGAAGCAGCGTACAAGGCGTGCTGAGATAAGCCTGGCTGAGCAGAGGGAGACAATTTTCTTTCCTCATCTTGCTTCATTATACAAATCTCATGTTCAAGTTAAACAAATATGTGAATTATTCAACGTATAGAAGTGAAACCTCACACTTCAGAACTATTAAGGTAAATAATTATAAATCGCATAATTTCAAGCCTATGAAAGAAATATTTGAGGTTGCAATAACTTCCCAAACAAACTAATATTTTGCTTAACTTTGATTGTTCTGTTGTGTTTGTATTTCAGCACAGAAGTTAAATATTCTGGGCCAGTGTTGCAGTTAATTGCTGGATCTCATGTTTGCATATCCTAAAGAAAGGAATGATACCGAAAATGGCCACCACATTATTAATACATCACATATTAGAATGTGATTTGTGTGGCCTAAAGGGGTGGTGCTTCAGTAAATGTTTATGAAATATGCGCACGGCCAAAAAGCATCTTCCTGTGGGCAGCATGAGTGCTACAACTCTAACTAGTATGAAATACTTACTCATTTCTATCATCTGTGTCAATAGTTGGAGACAAAACTTTATGATAATTCAATGTATTTGGGGATTTAATTATAAATGAAATAAATTTCTACTTAAACAACCATTTCACTTGCCATCACAGGAAGGGAAGGCAGACGTGCTTTTGGCTGACCAGCCTCTTCTTTCGTATCATCTGCTGGTGGTTCAGAGAAAAAGGGAAGATCAAGCTAAAGAAATCAGAGTTTGCTTTTGAATGCTTTACAGATGGGTGATAAAATGATAATCTGTGTCACGTCCAAGACATATGACAGTAAATACATCAGCTAGAAAACCTTTAGTAGGAGCTTTACTACACCTTCCTTTTATGCTGGAATTTTAAAATCTTACTTCTGAAGGAAAAAACCTCTTTTATAACCCTCGCATGTTAAGTTGGATGAAAGAGAACAGTGTGTTCAGACTGTCAGCTCAACTCTCAGAAGCTTGTGGTGATCTCTGCCTGGTGCCGCTTTGAGCAGCCCCTTTGCTCTCTGCCTGTGCCTCCTTGTGTCCCTCGTTAAGGGGCAAGACTCTGGCAGTCCAGGTAGTGGGCAAACAACTTGAGAAACCTGTCCAAGAAAGCGCCAGTTTAATCAGTTGGTGGAATACGGATGGATAGATCAAAGAGAAGATAAATTTGGACCTATGATGCTGTGAAGGGGAGAGAAGGAGGGAAGGTTGTTGGTGATCACTTTTTTTGCATGGAGGTGTTTGAGCTGTAGTGAAATAGTGAGAGCACTTAAATCTCCATGAGGGAGAGTGTCATGGGTGAAGTGAGGAGTAATGAAGGAGAAACATCTGCCCGCAGCTCAGTGTTGAGGTAGGTGCATACCTTAAAGAGAAGCTTTTCAGAAATCCTGAATGTCATGACCAAGCTGTATGGACTTTGAGTAGCAACCCAGGAAGTTTGGATAATGGTGAGATGATGGCAGGCTCGGCACAGCTCAGGACGGGTGGCCTGGATGTTTAGGCTTCAGCTGGAGATGTTTTTATAGTATTTGGGGTGTGCTGGTAGCACATGGTTGTTAGAGGGCTACGTTTAATGTATCGTGCTGTGTCCTGTGTGACAGCTGAGCAGCACCAGGACTTGCCCTGTGAAGCTGTGAATGGAGCACACCTGTGGTGCTGGAGGGGAGCTTATTCACACTGGGTGTCCGCCTAGTCAATGGTTATATACTTACTGCTTTAGTTCCTTCTGATTTCTGTGTGGGGTTTTTTGCTCTGAGAGATGATTACAGCCTGCAGCAATTCCTGTTCTGCAGGTTCTCAGCTCTATGCTTTTCTGTTAAGTTTATGGTGCAGTGTGGTTTTTTTGATGGTAAACATAATGAACTGGGAGCCAGTATTGAAGGCACTGAGATGAGATCTCAATGACAACCTGTGTAGTGCCAAAGTCTTGGCTCTTCCAGTATTCTTTCACTGGTAAACTAGTGGAACAGTAGTATGCTGTGTGTTAGAGCTTGGAGCCTATTGCCATCCAGATCACTTCTGCAAGGCTCGTTCAAGAACAGAAAGAGACATGGATTTGCTAAATTAGTTCATTTGGCATCTTAAAGCACTTTTATGCTACAAAGCTCGTTTGTAGAGATTGTTGTTTAGTAACATAGGATAGTTTAAAGAGTTCTGGGAGCAATAATTTTATTCATTTAGCATTTGTTAACAGGTGTCTGGGCAGTGTAAGCGTTTTCATGTGTTTCTCTGTAGGAAAAATAGTGCATAATCTGTACCTTCTTTTAAGGATGATGCAATGGTGCATTATCAATTCTCATTTATAATGGAAGATTGTGTATCACGAAGAGACTGCACACTATGCATTTTATACCTTAGATTCCTAACATCTTTTTTTCAGAAGTATTAGAGGTTGGTGTGGTGTGCTTTTTTTAAAAAAAAAAAAAATTGTGACCTTTTGATGGATTTCAAGTTTATTTCATTTCTTGTAGCTTGAAAACCCAGTCATTGAACTGAATAAATTAAAGGAATGCAGAGAAAGTTCTGTTTCTTCTTCAGAAAGAGAAATTATTCTGAAATGTTTAACTCTTCAGCTCTAAGTTTGTGTACCCAAAGCCAGAGGTTTGTCTGTGTTTAAAACATTGTCAGTGAGCACGTCACTCAAATGTCTTAATTTGAATGATGAATATGTTACAGTGGTGCTTAATATAGTTGTCATAATTTCATATTTAAATTGACTTTGTTAAAATGTATTTGTTTATTGCAATTCTTTTATACCCTGGAGAAATACTTTCAGAGGGTGAAAGTAACCTTCACAGTTTTACATAGCTAGTGTATCCTAGCTTTCCTTTTTTTGTTGTTTTTGACTTTTTTCTGCAATGCTGAATTAATTGAGAAGGCTGCAGTGAATAGATGTACCAGCAAATGATATATTTCTAGAGCAAATCTGTTATGTGTTTAAATTAATTGAGCAAAGGAAAGTCTCCCATTCAGCTTGTTGGAAGCACCGTATTTGTCTTTCCTTGCCTGTAAGTCAGGAGTAAGAGACTGCAGTTTATATCACCTAAAAAAGATGAGGGAGAACTGTTAGTTCTGCAGGGCGAAAATGAATAATTGTTTGACATGTTGCAATGTGACTTTTCAAAACAACAGTTCTTTCCTCAGGCTATCTGAAGGTAGGAGAAGATTAAAATTGCCCAAGCTGCTCTGCAGACTTCATAATATAAAATTGTCTTCTGTAACTTGTGATGCATGGTGAAAGGACAGCAGCGGGGTGTGAGGGGAAACCCTTCCATGTCCCTGTGAGTTTCTCTTTGCGACTTGAAGAGTGCAGGGGGAATATTTCCCTACCTGGTGCCTGTGCCCTGCGAGCTTTGGGAAGCCCCATGCAGGCAGTGCAGGTAGCACTGGCCAAAAACTCTTGGGACTCGAGCTGCTGTACGGTGAGTTTGTAGGCTGGCTCTGTATTTGAGTTGAGGTAACCCACAGCTTCATGAAAATAGCAGTTTGTGTATAAGTCTTTTGAGCCTCTCTGTGACAGAATGGGGGGGTTAGACAAGTCTGTCGTCTTGCTCCAGGCCTGACCAGGCAAACCGCTTGCTTGCTTTGTTGAACGGAGCTCCTGTCCCTCACTGTAAATAAGGTCTGAAGTGTTACGGAAAATACCTCTTCGCAAGTATCATCTGTCAGTTCTGTGAAGTCATGGTCAAACCTGCTCTGAGGATGTGTTTCTAGCATGCAGGGAGCTTTTGATGAAGCGCTGGCAGAGAGTCGAAGGAAAATTCTTCAGCCTGAGCCTGTTATTGCTGCGTGGCTGAACTGATCTTTGAAAGTTGAAATCTCTAAGAGGACTCTCTGTATTCTGGCTTCTATGTGTGGTTTTCTTTTTTGTGTGTGTTTTTGTTGTGTTCCCCCCCCCCGAATTGCACTGATTGCTTGTGCTCTGATGTGTGTGCCGCTAAGGAGAGCTTTTGATGACTAATCTAACTCAGCTTCAACTCATCTCTTTCAAAAGGCTTGTGCTTTGACTATGGTGAGTAGTTTGTGGTGTATCTTTTTATCCCTTATGCCCTACTGTGAGGTGCTACTGTATTCCAAATAACTTCCAAATGTATTACTTGAAGTTGTTTATTCCATAAATACAGATGTGTACTCTTATATGTGGCTCTTACAGTTTACTCTTTGCTCTTAGAGAATAATAAGATTACTTTTACTTTCTGAAGCTGTGTACCTAAATGTAGTCCAAAGTAAACCTTTTAGTTGAAAAAATTACATAGAAGCCGGTAAGCTTTGAGTGAGGTTTGGTAACTTCTATCAAACCATAACCGTATGCTGTCATTGATTTAATGTTCCCTGGTGTTTTAAATTTAACAGCTAAAACAGAAATATTAGTGGCTTCCACAATTAATGCTAAAAACATGCCAGGCTGGGAGATAAATGCCAAAAAAAATCCCTGCAAGTAGTTTCCATATGTTGCTGACACATTATTTCCTGGAAGGCTGGTTGATATTTTGGCAAAACTAGCATAATATGCTATTTTCCATTAAAGTTTGGGAAGAACAATCAAGTTACAGTTCTTAAAATGGAGAGTCAGGGATGAGAAAAGGCCTTCACTTAGTGGCTTTTTTGATATTCCCGGTATTTGAGGTGATCTTCAGTCATTGATCTTTGCATGCTAAGGCATTGCTTTTTCATCTGTTGCTATCTCTAGCTAAGCTAAGATACTAAAACAGGAGCTACCAGTATTTGATTTCTAATAATAGAACCTAACAGAAGGGAAGTTCAGTCAAACTTTTAAGGTGGTAAAGGAAATCTAACCTGGTTCTCCTTATGGGAGGGGGGAAGGCCTGTACCTAGAATGGAGAAAGAGAGCAAATACATGTAGTATTGCAAAATTTGTTTAAACCAACACAGTTATGACTTGAATGTATTATTATAATAAATTCTCTGCCTTAATAGAGCTGAACTTGTAAGCAGGATTAACTAACCTACAAACAAGCATCCAGTGCTCAAGGACAGAGCCCAACTTAGGGACAAGCAAATAAGTGACTGTTTAAAAAGCTGCAGGACAGGTGATAGTTGACTGCTTCCCTCTTGGGATCGTTCTCCGTTGGTGATTCAGGGGGTCTGGGCAAGCAAACAGATAGCCATGGCTTCACCTTAGCTTTTAGCTCTGATGTGATTTTTTGCTTTTTTCTTTTTTTTCTGAAACAGGCAGAAGGAAAGGCTGGGTGGGGCAGTCAGACCTGTGTAGGGGTCTCTGTTAGATAAGAGTAGTAATTATTTCTGAAGAAATCCCGGAAGTAGCTTTTGAAGGATTGTAGTGCAATGGTAATGTCGTAAATTTATTATACTATTTCATAGGTTGCCTAACAACCTTTTGAGAATAATATTTATTTTTAATGTTACCTGTTCTAACCCTGAAATGGCAGAGGAGGAATTAGTTTTAGTTTGATGTCTGCATTTCTATCTCTCACATCTTCAACTGTGTCTGTGTGTTATGGTAGAGTAGGACTAGTAACAATGCTTTTCTAAAAAGCCTGAGATTTTTCTTAATAAAATTACTTACTGCCACTGAAAGGTGAAAAGTGCACACAAGGAAGCGTGTGCCTGTGAGAAAAATAGCGTCTGATCCACTTGGAAAAGTCAGAGTGGAAACTGTGGCTGGTGTCAAGTGTCCTGCACAGCCAGGCAAGGGTGACCTGCAGCACACTGAAGAAATGTCTCCAACCAGAAGGTCTGGGAAAGTGCATTAAGCTGAATCTACCTAAATGTGTAACAACGAGGATCGGTGAAACTGCTGTGGGCTGTGACCTGCACCCCTGTCTTGTGTGTGAGCAGATCCATTTTTAAAACTGAAGAGGGGAAACTGTTGTCACAGCTGATTAATGTGCTGCTTTTCATTACTCTCCAAAACTGGTCCTGTCATCGGCAGGTGGAATGAAGGAGCGTGGTCACTGTGGCCTGAGGGAGCTTGGAGTCTAAGTGATCACATAGTACAGATTGCTACCCAGGAACAGGCTTTCATCCATAGGGGAAAAAAAAAAGGCAATTGCATAATCTTTACATATTTTGTACTGTGCCAGGTCACCCTGCCTTAGACCAGGCTGTCTGTGACAATGTGTTCAGATGCTTGAAAAGCAAATGTGCCCTCCTGTGTCTTGCAACCACGGCTTCCTGACTACTAGCTGTCAGCTGCTCTCCGGTTTAGCAATGGGGCACTAGTTGGTGAAAGCAGATCATTAGTATTTGCATCAGTACAGCAGGTGAGTGTTGTTCTGTGAGGGAAACTGCTGTTGCCACTCAAGCACTTAACCAGTACCTCAAACTCTGCAAGTACCTTCTGTCAAGAGAAGGAGCTAGTGACTGGTATTCCTCTGTATATATTCTTTGTAAATAAGCATGACAGCACTGACATCTAGTTTCTTTCTGAATATATTGGGTATTAAGCAGAAAGTGGTCTTGTGACTCTGACCTCTTCTTTTTTTTCCCTAGTCAGTAATCTAAAAGTCATCTCTGCTGTTCTGCTCTGGGTGGGGACTCTTATTCAGGCACCATTTTTCAGGAGGGATCTTAATTTTTCTTCCTATGTGTGGTGTGTTTTTGTTTGTTTGTTTGTTTTTTCAGGCACCCAAAGCTTTCTCAAGGAGCGTGTGGACTTCATTGAATTTATTCTTGTCGTGGTGAAAATGTGTGGCAGCTTATAGTCAGGAGAGTCTGGTTTTTGGGGTGTCCCACCATCATCTTGATGGTTATGCAGTCCTTGCAGTTGTTGCTGCAGTTTAAGTGACTGAGCAGCTGTGACTGGTACAATTGCATCTCTTTAGCTGTTAGTAGCTGCTGAGGTGGTTCCTCTTGTGCTGGAGGAGCTGTCAGCTTTCCTGGGCCTCAGCTGGCTCTGTGCATCTTGGCAGAGAGGTAGGATGGCATGACATGGCTGTCAAACTCTTGTGGCTCATGTAACATGAGATACATGAAACTTGGCAGCCTCAATTTGAGAGAGGTCTAGTGTTGAGACCACAGGAATGTTCTCTAAGTTGGTATTTGGTTTCCCCTTCCATACTGAATATTTCGAACGTATTGACCTTCTGAGTACATGCAGGATGAATCTGCCCACACCATGGGGTGAGTCTATGGAAATATGGACTATTGCTTGGTGAAGTGTTGATGCTCATGGTTGCTGGTGCTCTGATTTCAGTTAGCACAGCTTGACTTGGACTTTGTTTGATTGGGAACAGAAGTAATTCCCCTGTGGCTGGTTTAGAATCAGAATTATTCACTGATCTAACTGTTGATTTGCATGCTTATGTTAAATGCTTAATCAAACAGGTATCTTAGTAAATATATTTTGTGTTGTTTAAAAAATTAGTATTTTATAGTTATATACCAGAACTGGTATATTCTTGTTGCATATAAATGAATTAGACTTTACACCAAAGAATAAGTTAGAGATGGGCATCTGATTCATCAAGCTATCCTAATAGTAAGCTCCCATGTGTTATTGCATTAAGTTTGTGGCTATGATAAGACTTGAGATTGCTTTGTATAATAGCTTTTAAAATCTGTTTTCCCATTGTGTGGTCTTATGAGCAAACATGTAAATGAACCTGAATACTGAGGTTTACTCCATTTTATTTCTGCACATGGAAGCTAATGCTGAGAAGGCTTGTTGAAGTAAGCACAGTAGGATACTGCTGTATCTTGTGTTCAGCCCATTCTGTGCAAAATAACTGAACCATGTGGTTGGACAGAGACGCAAAAATAGGCTACTAAGCTGGTGCACTGAGGTTAGAGTTGAACAGGAGGAGGCTCTGGTGCCTGCAGTGGTTCCTGTGTTGGTGAAGATGACAGCTTAAATCAAAACATGCTCTCTGGCTTGTTGGTATGTGAATGCTGCTTTATTCTTAAGATGTAAAGTTCTTTCAGTGGAATCTTTGGGAATGTCCCAAGTATGTTTGAGAAAAAGAGGATTCTCATGGAGTATCCTGAATGCTGCTTCTCTACTATAGCATGTGCTTGGCTTGGATTTGGTTTGTATTGCCACCTGGTATGTGAAGTCAGTCTCCTTGTAGTAGCTGGAATTATTGGTTTGTATTGGGAATGAGTATAGTTTGCCCATAGCATTTAAATTTGTTAGTTGCCAACTTCTAATTTGAAATGTGGATGGGAATAATCTAAAACCCCAAATTCTCAATCCTAATATGCAAATTCGGAGTTCAAGGGCATGACGGGGGAAAGAGCAGATTCTGTGTAGCTACTAAGGCAGAGGTACATGTTAAACTGGTAAGAATTAAAACCTTTAGAAACTGGGAGATTAAGCAGACATTTGCTTTTGCTTCTGCCTTGGGTAGGGAGAGGATTGCATGAAACAATTCAGGAGACTTTAGTAGTTTAATATTATAAAGATGGTTACTTCTGCTATTATACTTTTCACATCTGCTGTTCTCTGTAGTACAGTGATTTGTGAAGAAAATGGTCAAAAGACTCAGTCTAACAACTTTTTTTGATGGATTGTTGCTCCTTTTTTTATTTTTTCTGGAAACCTTTGAACAGTTCTGAGTCTAACCACCAAAGACTGCTTTGCAACCCTGAGGGCTTAGCTGTAGATGGACTTTCCTAGAGGACTGAAGCAAGTGGCTTCCAGCTGCCAATCCCTTCCACATCTGCATCTTACGGGGCAATTTCCTCTGGAGAAAGTTCCCAACATTAATTGCTTGAAGTTCTGAGCAGCAAACTACCCAAATGACTTGTGAAAAGAAAACACAACCCCCACAGTGAATTTGAAGGGAAAACATCAAGACACACACGGTCTCCTGTTCAGGAACATCCTTCAATACCTGATGAAGGAGGGAGAGAGTGCTCTAATAAATACTCTCTAAAATTAGAGAAATGGAATCAAGAGATCTGAGGGATGGAGATGTCTTGTGAGTTCTTTCTGGATGGTCTGCTCAGCTCAGTGTTTTTCCCTCTGTATTCAACAGTTACGGCTATGTATTTTCCTATCCATTTTCCTAGCAGGAGAAGCTTTGTGACTTTTCCTCTTATTTTCTAAGATTACTCAACACTGGGTATGTGTCTGTGGTTTGGGGTTTTTCTGTTTTGTGTGTATATGGTTTTGTGTGGTTGTGGGTTTGTTTTTTGTTTTTGTGGTGTGTGTTTTTGTTGTGTGTGTGGGGTGTGTTTTTTTTTTTTTTCCTCCCCTTCTACTGCCTAAGCAACCCTTCTCAATTCAGGCTGCTCCAGCATTCTGGGATTTCATTTACCAGAGAACTCATATTGACAAACTGTGTATTTTGAGTCCTGATTGAGCAGGGCATGAGGATCCTTGTTTGTGCACTGTGGATTGGTGGATTTCTAGATGGAAATCTAGAAATTGCAGCATTGTTAACATGCTTTGGTGAACTTGATGCTGATAGGTAAAATAATTATCGTATGCAAACTTAAACTAAACTCATGAGATTGCTTTCAAAAAAAACCCCATTGGTCACCCTTCGCAGGATGGTATTCAGTTGTGCAAGTTCAATTCGCTTTTATTAGGTACCTAAGCAACTTGTTTGTTTTTCAACAGTTTCTTCCTCATTCCCACAAAACCCGCACTTAAGCTTTGTGCAGCCCAAATATCTGTACGAATTGAGAGGTGTTTTCTTCTTTAAGCTGAAACATAGGAGGCAGAGTTGCTTATCCGTGTCCCAAACTAGCATCAGCTGTATGAAGTTACTCAAGTACATTTGTTTATGTACTGTGCAGGAGTTTTCCACCCGCATTGCAAAGAGGTGAGGTATTTGCTGTATGAAATGCCAGTGTTTGTGCCTCACTTCTGATACGGATGATAGTTTCATGGCTTTCTGTACTGTTAAGTGACTCTTTGATACAGCAGCTGCCATTTGTTGGGGGTACTAAGCAGAACGAAATAATGAAGGTCTGTGACCAACATAAATCCAGAAATAATGTCTTGTCTCCATTGCCATCTGAATGATGGATGTGTATTATGTCCTTGGAGGAACGTCCTGGAAAGCGCAGCTTTGGAGAAGTTTGTGCGTAGTGAAGCTGTACAGCTTAGGACTTTATGCAGTTTTGAGCTGGGGAACCTTTGAGTCTTGACCATAAGAATATAAAGGCACCATTTAACTTGAATCTTTGTATCCTGTTCCTGTGCAGAATTTATAGTGCAGTAATTTTTTTTCCACTAACACTTTTTAAAATGGTGGTAATGGAGAACCCCTTTATCTGTGTAATTTCTCAGTTATTTTCTGTTGCATATTTACATGTTTTAAACGTGGTTTAGCCCAAGAAACAGAATTTTATAGGTTGCTGATAACAAACTGAGTGTCTGGCTGTAGAATAACTGCTTAAAGTGTACCAAATCAGACCAGTGTCATCCTAAATCATCCTGCTGCTAGCACTGCTTGTATGCAATTCGAGTTGTTCCTCCATCAGGCTTATAAAGCTGGTGAAGTCAAAGCCTGAAGGGTTAAATGTGAGATGAGTTGTATTGCAGACTGAGTAGTTTATACATGGCATCAAGTCTAGAGATTCCAGAGAACCGATCCATGTGTACAAGTGAATCTTCAGACCGAGGGGGCTGTATGGTAAAAGTTAATGTGTAATCAGTCCCTCTCAAAAAAGAGCCAAAGGAAAAGCAAGGAAGCTTTTGCCTGTTGAACATGTAACTCCTGTTGGGTTATCAGTTATTCAAGGGTTATAATCTAGTTTATTATAAAACCAGGGTGCTGCTTTTTTCCTGTGTAGCTCAGAGATGGTACTTTGCCAGTGTGTGCAGTGTCTTCTAGTTGTGCACATCCCCCATCTCAAGGAGGGGCTGTAGCAGAAGTTGAAACTCACTTGGGAACATCAGGTATGGATGTGGTATTGGGTTTATAACACTTCTGTTACTGCTTATGGCTTTTGTCTTTATTTGAAATCAAAGCTAATGTTCCTATATAACGTATAGTTGTAGTTCAGCATGTCTGCAACAGTCTACTGATACATTATATATACAGTCTAGTCTTGTGGGAAGCTGTTGAGTCAGCTAAATAGGTGAATGGGGAGAACTGTTTGAGAGGCTTTAGAGCTCTGGTGCAGAGGTTTAGCTGTACTGTAAAACAAATGTAGACTATGATAAGCAGCATTTGGATTTGATTCCTAACTTTAAGCAACTCAATTCAGGAAAAACTGTTAAAATATTGGATTTGCACCACTTGCTTCTTAAGGAAGAAATTTATAATTCTTTGCTAGACTGCAGCATTTCTGAGTGCTCTTGGAGGGACTGAGGGGATGATTTATAGACGGGAGCTTCAAGTTCTGCTGTTGCCTGCTGGATGCAGAAGCCCTCACAGGGGTGCTGCTGCTCAGGGTTCGAGTGGAGCCCCCTCCCCAGAGCCAAGGAGGATCTGCAGGGAGCAGCCTGCACACCTGGATCCCTTCCAGATCACCTGGGTGAGACCAATAACTGTGCCCTGGCAGCCTCTCCAGCAGCATGTACCCAGCTCCCCCTTCTCTCTGGTCCTTCCCTCACCAGGTCCTGGTGGAATTTCAACCCTCACGGGGCTGCAAGCAGCCTGTTGGCAGCCGTGTCAAGCAGCATGGGGAGTTTGTGCTTTCCATAGAGCAGCGACTACAGCCTTCTACCTAATAGTGTTGCATAGATCAGGGTGGTTTCTCCGAACACTTCTACAAAACTGTCATGGTGTCTGTCTTATTCTTGTCATTTGTCTGCTTCTGGTGTGTGGTGCTGTGTTTAGCTTTGCAGACCTAGTTCCTCGTGGATTCAGAGGCTTGTGTGTTTTGGGACTGAAACACAAACAAATAAAAAATATAAAAAGAATAAGATGTAAAATAAACTCTGATCTCACTGTGAGAAAGTTTCCTTTGTAGGAAACACAACTCTTTTTTGTTTGTGGGTTTTTTTTTTTTTTTTTTTCTTCCTGAGACTGTAACAGTTGGAACAATGGTTGTGAATTGCCTGGTTGCTCCAGATGCCGGTTGTGCAGCACTGCAGGTGAAATATTTGTGAAATTTTGAAGTCTGATAAGATTTAAACTATTATGCAGCAACACTTACTGAAAACCCTCAACAACCAGTGCATCTTTAAGACTTATGATAATTGAGTTGTGGTTGTTACCTGTTTGGCTGCCAAAATATTATTTCCTGTAACCAGTTCGTTGCAGTTTTATTAGATTTGGTTAGCTACATATAATCAGTAGCCTTGAATATTTAAAAAGAAAAAAAAAGTTTAGGAACAACTGTTCTTTAATTGGCAACAGCTTCAGAATCAAATCCTGCTGTGATGGTGTTGCTGTGCAAAAGTGCAGTCCTAAGTCAGTAGTACGATTTCTTGTAAAGTAAGTGGAAACTGTTCTTGGCTGGCTGTAATCTTTTTCTGAATGAATGACTGCTTCTGCATAGCAAGCATCTTTGAGTCTGCAAAAACTGTGAGCTGATTAAACTTTGACCTGGTTAATGTGAGAAATCCTAAGCAACTTCATTAATTCTTCAATTTGTACTGCAAAAGGGTATCATGGCAAAGATGCTGCTTTTTCAGTCATTAGAGGTCATGTTGATCTGCTTTTTCAGGTAAATTAATCAGGTTGTAAATTTGTTACTCAGAGTAATCCACTAGAGCTAGGTAATGCTGCTGTACCTTGCTTTGCTGCAGGTGATGTTAGGAGTACTCCAGATGCTCTGTAAACTAGTTCATGTTGATGTTAAATATAGCCACTTGCTGAGCAACTCTGTTTTAGGTGAAGATCTGAAAGGACATGTAGTGCATGGGAGCAGATGAGTTTCTGTGGCTGTAACTATCCAATTCCATCAACACAGTTACCCTACTAGCCAGAATACTGATAATGTCAGCTATGTGTTGTGTGGGGGACACAGACAATTCATATAATAGTTCAGGAATATGAAAAGTTTTGAGTCAGCACATAGCCTTAAGTAGTCTCAGTGTGTGCTGCCTAGCACATTGTGGTATGTTTGCTTGGCATTAAAACTTGATTGTAAAGGCAAATATTTAATGCAGGAGTTATTTCAGTGGTAATAGTTAAAACTGTCTCTGCTCTGACTTGCCAAACAAATGACTAAGTTGTGGCTCATTGTTAGGAAATCAGAACTATTATTTTTTTTTCCAGGGTTATGACTGGCATTTTGGCCACCACCTTTACAGCACAGTGTTGCTCCTGCAGAGTGTTTCTGACATTTTTGTACTTGCTGTTTTGTGAAAGCTTTGTACTTGTCAGTCTAGAGGAGATTAGCAGCAGACAAAAAGTCTTCACTTAATTAGGTAGACCTAATATTCAGAGGGGATGTTTAAAACAAAATTTAACAGAAAACACCAAAAACACCACCAGCAACACCCCCTGCCCGCCTCACTCCCCCAAATACAAGGTATAATGGCCTAATGGTAAACTGTGCACTGCTTCCCTGTGTACTTGCTTCTGTGCTAGATTTGATTTCAGCTAGGATGAGAGAAGCAAGAGAGGAACGTGGGACAAGTTAAAAGGATTGACTGCTCTGTAAAAGAGGAGAAATGTGAAATGCAGAGTAGAAAGACTGCTGAGAGGACTGACCAGTTAGTTCAGAACTGGTCATCCCATCTTGTATTTTGAATGTTTGAAGTTTGTTCAAGGGAAGAAGGGCAGCAAGGGTGCTGATGGCCGGAATATCCTTAAAAAATGAAAAATTATGATAACATATGATGAGAGACTTCAGGAAAGCTGCTAGAAATCTGAAGACTATCTTGAAACTTGAGGACATTCTTGAAGAGCATGAACCTTATTTGTTTAACTTTAAAGTTTTGCTTATTTGCTCTATATGTCTGGGCAGACCTAGCATGAATTCACAAAGCATTTTTGTTCTTTGTAATCTGTTACCACCTTTCTTCCTACACTGATAATATTTCAGTCTTAGAGGAAAAATTCTTGTGCGTAATCCGTGCTCACTATTTTGTAACTTGAAGATATCAAAACGTATGAATGTACCCTTTAAATGGGAGCAGTGGAGAAAATTGGTTTAGCTCAATTCCAGGAAGCAGAGAAGGTGAGCGGTATTTGTAACCCCTATCTAGTCAAGGCACCTGAGCACTGATTAGGATTGTTGAACATGGGGCTCTGATGCTCTATCTTGTTTGTGCCTAGCTGTTCAATCAGGTCTTTCAAAAGACGGACTTGAACCTTGAACTTCCAAGGCAGTACCATAATAAATGTACTATTGTTTGGAGGTTTTTTGTTGGTGGTGTGTGGTTCCCCCCCCGCCCCAAGTTCCAGCTGCTTACTTTTGTTTTGACCTGAAAGTTTATCCTTCCTTGTACAAAAACATACGTTTCTGCTAAATATTCCAGTTGTGATAAAACAGGTGTAGGGAGGTGGGGAATCTTCCCGAAAAGTTGATGGCTAATTTAACCATGAAGTAATAAATTAATGTCATTCTTAAAAGTTCCTAAAGAGTAACAGACTGAATATTGATCTAATGGGAGACCATACACAGACTTTTTTAATGGTAGCAATGGATAAATGAGTGATAATTTAAGTATATAACTGACCACGTGTGCAGTTGTGTACTGTACCATACTTTGAAAACCCTGTGACCAGTCTGTGCCACTTTCAGCAATGAATGCTGTCTTAATGAAACTACGAATGAGAGCCTGATAAAGTTGTGAGAATGGAGAGTGCTGGAATATCCAAGTGAGAGGCTCGTTGGTTTTCTCCTCTGCACTTTCAAGTAGGTAGCTTTGATTTTGTTTGATCATGCACTTGATCTCGAATAATAAAGCACACTTGCTTACTTGTACTGCCTTTATAGCTAGCGTTTGTCCCTGCTTTGTGTGTGCTTATCTCGATTACTTCTGTGAGTTTTGAATTGTCGGTTGCTGTAAATCAGAATGGAGAAAGGGCACGTGCATTTGCAGAACTTCCTGGTCTAGGGATTGCACCTACAAATCCCCAAAATACTAGATGCCATTTGTAGACACTGTTTTCAAGTATCTTGGTTATCTAATTAAAAGATGGAGTTAATTCACTTTTAGAAAAGTCACTGGACCAGTTTTCTACTTCTGAAATCAGAGTTCTTCAGGAACTTATCTTACAATAGAAATCAGAAGTTGGCAGTTATTAAAGGAAGAAAGACTGTGTTATCAAGATGCTGTTTCAATCCACTGGAATGTCTAAGTGTATTATGTGCTCACAAATAATAGTGTGAACTTGAAAATGGAGACAACAGCCTAATATCCTTGAAGACAGGCCAACAAAAAGATGTCCAGAGTTTGTGAATAATTAAATAGACAAGGACTCTTCATCTTAGGAAAGCAGTGACTGTAGGCAAAGAAAAGAAGGGTGTGAAAGCAGCTGAAGCTTTTCATTGAACCAGGACTCTGAGGACTGAATCACTGGAGGCCCTGAGTTTGGGGAAAGTGCTAGCATTGCTGTCTCTGTCAGACAACCATTTAGTCACTAGCAGGAGTGAGCTACTTGGGTAGCTGTACCTGTTAGCATGAACAGTCATATGCGTTGGGATAGTCTGATGGTACAGTGTCATGTTTTGAACACATAATTGTAGGATGTCAGATTTCTGCGTGTGTAGAGAAGGACAAGAAGGACAGGGAACTTCTTGAGAGAGTCCAGCGCAGAGCCACAAAGATGGAGTGGAGCATTTCCCTTATGAGGAAAGGCAGAGGGAGCTGGGTCTCTTTAGCTTGCAGAAGAGGAGACTGAGGGGTGACCTCATTAATGTTTATAAGTATGTGAAGGGTGAGTGTCAAGAGGACGAAGCCAGGCTCTTCTCATTGACAACCAATGATAGGACAAGGGGCAATGGTTTGAAACTGGAACGCAGGAGATTCCACTTAAATATGAGAAGGAACTTCTTCTCAGTGAGGGTGACAGAGCACTGGAACAGACTGCCCAGGGAGATTGTGGAGTCTCCTTCTCTGGAGACATTCAAAACCCACCTGGACATCTTCCTGTGTAACCTCATCTAGGTGTTCCTGCTCCAACAGAGCGATTAGACTGGATGATCTTTTGAGGTCCCTTCCAATCCCCAATATTCTATGATTCTGTATGCTGAATTACCTTTCCACTTTACTTTTTCCATGTCTTATGGCCAAGATTTAACTGCTTAAAGTTCTTGTTCCCTGGTTACTATCATGTATATGTTATGCTGGTGCTTCAGTCTTGAAGCTGCGTGGCAAATAGCCAAGTAGGAGGCAAAACCTGATGGTTCATGCCTGTGGAAGGAATACTGCTGCTTCAGTCAAATGTGCCTCCGTGATTGTTTGCAAACATAACTTGCATGTTACTTCTGCTTACCATAGCAAGTATCTCACATTAATTTTGAGTTTTAAAATGGCTTTGAGTGAAGCATACTGATGTCGCTTAGCTACACTGTGGGTTTTTGTTTTTTTTTTTTTTTTTTTGGTTATAAACACAGCACCTTCACAGTGCCAGCACTGATGACACTATGTTCTTAAGCGAGCAATGCAATTAACACAGGACCACTTCATGTAATTCATTTCTGTTATGTGCTAAACGTTTGGGTGAAGTTGTTTTAGGAGCTTGACTTCTCTTCTAATAGTTTGAATTAGTTTGGCAACAGGCTCGTTCACATCAGGGTGCAACATCACTGAGGCTGCACAGGGAGCTCTGCAATGGTGATTCTGTGCAAATGCAGCCTTAACTTAGACTGTGTGTTTTCCCAGTGCTTTCTGATGGAACATGTGAGCAGCACCAGACAGAACATGTTGGGAGGGATGCCTGGTCAGTGCAGACTCCCTCCTGGATTCTGCCATCTCTGCCTTCAGGTGTACTTGGTGAAAAAGTAAAGCTTGAGTGATTGTGTTGTGTTCCAGAACACGGTCAAGTAAAGTGGTTGTAGTGTAATGCATTGACAAATGCCTTAAACGGTTTCTGACTTCAGTGACTGTAGTAAATCCTGACTGTGCAATACAGTTTTCTGCTGAAATACAGGTACTGACAGTCCGTTTTGTCTGGTATCAAAGCATGTTCAGCTAATTGGAGGACTTCTAGATTTCCTGTATGTCTAGGCACAATCTCTCCTTTCAGTTTTTTCCCCCTGCTGCCTGGTACAGGCTGTGCAAACACAGCTGATGGGTTTGAGTAAACACTGTGTGATGGTGTGGGTGAAGGAACCAAGTTCCAGACAGTAATGATTTATACTTTTCCTGTTACTCTATGTTGTGGCACGTACACAAACTGACTTGCATTCTTTGCCTTCTTGTAGTGATTTGATAACTTGTAGCTTGCATTCTCTATAGTAATTGATACTGTTTTGATTTCTGTTTACCCAGCACAAAATGAGTCACTGTCTGTCCCTTTGCCCTTTTACAGCACCCCTAGACGCTCCTTGTAGGTTAGGAGAAGTGAGACGGTCTTACTCTGAGCCCCAATTCTGTGTGGTGTATTTTGCCTGGATCTGGGGCTGCCAACAGCTGATCTCTTCTGTTAGGAGAATCTGCTTTCCAAGCTACTTTCCTTTTTTTTATTAAAGTGATGCTCTGTTACCCCAAGCCCATATATCTCTTGAGGAAGGGCAAAGCTTAGATCTCTGTTAACTGAGTCTTCTTTTTGCGGTGTGTGAGCACTTGAAATATAAAACTGAAATTTGACAAGTTGAGCTTTACTGAAGGCACAAAATGGCTGAACTATTTTCCACTGCACTGTAGGGTGATGTGAGGGCCAGGCACGCATAATACTTGTTGGTATAAGATAAACTCAAAGCAAGTTGATTAGTAGTATTTACTTTAGAGTATTCCCGAAGCGGCTAGTTGCCAGGAACAGTGTATTCTTGGGAAAGAATGTTCTTGGGAAGGGCAACTGTTGTGTCTGTGCAGCTGCTATTGACTTCTCCTATGGAGGAGATGCTGGCTGAGGTTAATTTTTAATCAGCCTCCTATGGCAGGTCTTAAAACTAGAGAATTTCTCTTCACCAGGAAGACTTCTGATAAGCTGATGAGCATGTTAGTACCTGCAGAGATACAGAATGTAAATTTTTTTTTGAGGATTAATGTTAATATAGTTTAACAGTTTTTTATGTGCTAAAATTAATCCTTAGAAATACTTCTCTTTTTATACAGGACACTTTTAGGACTCTAGATGTGGATATGAAGCTGTACTTGAAGCTGGTTTAGTTGCTGATGAAAGTACTGATTACAGAAGTGAGAACTTGCTTTAAAGATAGTTGAATCAGTGGCTTGTTTCTGTATATCCTCTGGTTATATGAAAGTTCAGAGGACTGAGTGAGCAGACTTCTCTAAGTACATGTACACATTCATATATGCAACTTTAACACACTTCCTCATTTGTCTGCTCAGTCTCAAAACTATTTTTATTGTTCTTGGAGCTTCTTCAGCATTGATTGGATCAAGGTTTGCTTAGCTGCCTGTGTTTCAAATTTTGGCATTATTAGCTATGCGTACTGCAAACTAACATGTCATTTTTAAAATTCCTGGGATCTTGGTCTTGCTAAGTCCTGGCATATTGGAGTTCCCTGTGTTCTGGAGTGAGAAGGCTCTTGAAAGAGAAGACTGCTGGTTGCATCTGAGCTGATGCTGAATCAAAATGGAATCTTAATGTTACCTGTCTTGGTGACCAAGCTGTGCTATGGGCTAGGCTCCAGACAAGCAGAAACTAGTTTTAATGTGTCAAAACAACAGTGAAATCAAAGTTTGAAAATATTTTTCAGCAGTTGATTCCGTGATTAACTTAAATCAATAAAAAATTATTCAGGACAGGTTCTTGCCCTGCCTCCAGGGAAGATTTTTTTTTTTTAAGAATTTTTGAATCTGCCTTACATTTCCTAATGGAAAACAAAAGTAAGAGTACTGAAATTGGTCACAGTTCTATAGGGATTGAATAATACAGTGTAGGCAAAGGATCTAGACCAGCCTTAAGGAACCAGGAGGTTTTAAGATTGTCAACCCATTTAATCTTGTGGAAGGCAGAGGTGGGTGCTGTTTGATCTTGGTAGCTTGTTGTTTCCTTGTCTTTTTACCCTCAGTCTGAGACAGATGTTTAAAATCCCATGTAAAGACAAGGTTGTGGACCAGAAGCCACTCTGTGTTTGGTCCATAGTGAGCATGCAAATTCCTGCAGTTCTGCAGCAGTCTTAATTTGGGGGTTGCTTTTGTACTTGAAACTGTTTGCAGGCCCTACAGCCTGTCTGGAAACCTTTATACTTTCCATTGGTATGAAAAAGGATTTATTTTTAATGTATTTATTCAAGCTATGTTTCCAGCTTAAGAAAATAAGGCTTAAGGAGAGAAGTCAGGTTTCTGAATGATGTATTCTTACTTTTAGTAACTTACCTTTCAATACTTAGTGTGCTGGTTTTTTTTTTTTCCTCACACTTTCTGAAGTACTTGTTGATAAGAGTTTGTTTTCTTTCCCCTGCTGTGGTTTTCCAAATGTCTTTTATTGTTTCTGTGAGGATTTAGATTTCCTTGTTAGAGAACAAATCGAGTTGCTTCTATTGTCTCCCAAAGCAGTCATTGATTCTGGTACAAAAATATGGTCAAGGAATTATTCTTCAATGTCCCCAATCAACATTGAGATAGTGAAAATCTCCCATTATTTGTTTTATGATCTTCTAGCTTCCTTGACCTGTCTCAGTGTATTGCGACCAAGGTGGTCACCCTACTTGAGACATTTGATAGTGCAGATCAAATATTCTGTTTTTCTCTTAGGCTTGGATTTTTAGTCTTTAGTGACACTGCTACTCGTGGTGATTACCTTACAGTCAAATAATTTCAGACTTCAATATAATTCTTGTATTAGTGTGTGTTGTTCTGCCCATCCTATATACATAATTCTGATATTCATGTCCTGCTACTTTCTTCCCACCAAATTTCAAAAATATTATATCAGTATCCTCATTTGAGGACACTGTGCTCTGGTGTTTGCATTTTTAGCTAAACACCACTGACCTGTTTACTCATTTTTGATGGCACGTATCCTCCTTCCTGTTCTTTGATTGGAGAGTAGAATCTGTCACTCCAAACATGTCGTGCTGTTCAGCACCTGTCCAATTTACCTCTTCTTCAGTTGGGAAGCTGACCTTCATCAATGAATCTTCAGCCTGATTCCCTTGTTGGATGCAGTGAACTCTTTCCCTCCTATCTAGACTTTATTGCTCTGAAAGTGACTCTTCTTCCTGCCAGATTCCCTGCTGCTACGTAGGGAAATGCTCTCAAGTACCTCTGAAGGGGTCCCATGTCCATCTACCCCAGCAGCACTGGGGTAGTGTACTCATGTAACCCCAGAGATGATCATGGACCTCCCCATCTTCTCTTTATTTCAGTTTGGATGTCTTAAGACAACTCTTGGAAGATCTTGAGCCATCTCTGCTGTGCATTGCTTCCTTGGAAGGCAGGAAAAGGGCCTTCAGTGCAGAGAAAAACTGCTGTCTGGGGTTGTTACTGATCTTTGCTATGTACATCAAGGAGTGAGCACCGAAGTTTTTCTTTACTGTCATTCTTAGTGTTGCTCCTATGTTGCTGCTCTGGTGTCTGTTCTAGACCTGAGCTTATGTAGCAGCATTTCATCATTATTACAATTTAGATCTCTCTGAATTTCCTGTCTTCATGCAATCTTGTACGTAAGAATATGTGTGTGACCAGACATGATCAGAATGAAGATCTACCTATCACCATGTCCCATCTCCAGCAGCAGGCAGGGCTGAATGCTAAGAAGTGTATGAGAGCAGGATGAGTGTGTGTGGTGATTGTTCCCTAGAGTTCTTTGAGCTGCTTGCAGCTTGTGACTGGGAGCTTCTGCAGTCAGTTTGGTCTTCAGTTTTGGACAGATTTTTCTTATGTTGCTCTTAACCTGCTTGTGTTTGAGTCTGTGTAAGCGTTTGGCTTCCAAGCACCATGCAGTAAGAAGATTGATAGCTTGACTACACGGTGTGAGGAACCATGTCCTTTTGGGTTACCTGCTATTGGAAGAGGGGAAAAATGAAAGTTTGTTTTATCACGTAGTTCCTCTGATACATTTTCCCTGTTGAGGACCCAAATGTTCTGGGTTGTTCCTTTGCTTGCATGGAAGCCAAGCAAGCCAAGTATCTGAGAATGCAACCCTAAAGTCACACTAACTGCAGCTGACCAAAGGGTTCAAAAGTTGCTTGGCAGTCAGGGAAGTGGAAGCGCCTTGTGGAGGTAAACATGACTGAACGGCATCATTGCAAAAGCCTTGTTTCTGTGAGGAAGTTGATCAAAACGGCTGCACTTAATTCAAAGACTAATAGTTTAAGAATGCTTACTGTCTTAAAGTCCTAGTTTGGCTAATAATTTTTAATTGTGGTGTGTTTGTTTTATTTCCAGAACTTTTGCATCTTTTTGGGGAACATGAAAACAAAGAACTACTTTTTAAATATCTTCCAGGACAGTTGACACATTCCAGGGAAAAGCTGGGTTTTTTCTGCAAATTCGGTAGAATCTGCGTTCCCTGGGATTTTAAATAAGTATAAAATGAAAGGAGTTTAAAACTTAGCCTTCAAAATGAATGTTGAGAAGTCAGATGACAAAGCAAAGAATGGCTTGAAGTCTTCCTTTCTTGGAAGTGATGGAAATGGAAGTACCTACATATGTGACAGAGCTACACCTTCCTCAAAGAACTGTGCCACCAAGATACATGGTAATTCAGCTGACCAAAATATAGTGACTCAGCATCAAGATAATACTGTTCTTGAAAATAAAAGTAACTCAAGAGGTATTCTTTTAAAACAACAGCATACTGAAGCACCTGATAAGTACAACTGCATAGAAGCTCCATTGGGAGATGCAGATGCTGCATGCAAGTCTTCTTCCATCATGGAACAGACTTGTGTGTATCCTTTGAACTGTGACTTGAAAGAATCAACAAACTTATTGAAAGGTAACATTGCTTTGATGAAAATGCAAAATCAGAGTATGAAACCATCTGTGCCTTACAGTCAGACTGACTCTAAGAGTGTATTACCTCTTCCTGCTTCAGAGCAGAACACACAGTCCCTGATAAAGGACAGGGCACAATGCCACTTGAGTGCATTGGATGTTACTTATGTTACAGGTGAAGCTCTGGGAACTGATCAAAATGATGACATGCATCTAGGAGAAACACTAATCTCTTCTGAAGCATATACGAGAGAGAAATTCGAGAGAAACATCTTGGAAAGAACACCTAATCTCTCCTCTACAATAGTGGTTTCAAAAAGCTCAGATGCTTATTCAGAACTTGAAGTATTTTGTCCTGCCTCTGCAGGTGTTGAACACTATCAGAAACACATGGACAAGACTGATAAAGAATCACAGGAAACAGAAGCACAGTCTGTAAAACTAACTGCTGGATGTATAGGTCCTTGTAGGCAAGATACATTATCACCATGCACTGTTATCAGTGAAAATGACCAAATGAAATCCTCGCAGCATACCCCTAACTGTGATGAAACTGAGAATCACAATACTGAAGCAGGCATGGATAGTCCTGTAAATAATGTGCAACTTCTCCTGGTAGATAAAATGGGTGGAGAACAAGTATCAAAGAAAACAAATGAACCCTTAACCAAAGAACAGAGTGTCTCTGGAAATGCTGCTCTTCAGGATATGCACAACGCCTCTTTCATATCTTACAGTGTACCGAAGTCAAAGAGGAATGTTACACCTGACCTCAACTGTGAAGCAACTTTTCTGGTCTTCAGTCCTATGGCTGATGAAATTGATTCTGGTCTATGTACTTCAACCCCTAATGAACGATCAAAAACCAGAACTTTTTCTATTTCAGCTTTGACAGGTTTTGGAGACAAGACTCGTGAACTGAAACCAAATGAGGCATTTGTAGGAGGGCATAATAGAAGGCCTTTGCTTAAAGCTGGTTCAGGTCAAACTGCAGGAAAACCAGTGGGCAGGTCTCCTATTGCATCAACAATAACCAAAGCGAAGAAATCGGAGATCGTTAGTTTTCCCAAACCTAATTTCAAAAATGTTAAGCCAAAGGTTATGTCCAGGCCTGTGCTACAGTCAAGAGGCAGCGTAGCATTAAAACAGTCTCCGCAGTCCCCCCAACTATCAACTGTCTCCTCATCTTCACCGGTTGCCTCCCCGAGACAATTGTCCCCCTCTGTAAAAGTGCTGAGAAAGAAAATAGATCTGGCTAAAGACACGAAGGTGGAATTGCCTGTAAATCAGCCCCATAAGCTACATCTTAACAAACACCTCTTTACGAGCCAAGTCGTACATGCCACAACACATCCCAGAAATGCTTCCCACAGGGCTTCAAAGGCACCTGCGCTCAAGCAGAGTCTGGAAGACATCGGCAAAGCAAGCTCTGCCCATTCGGCCTGCTCCTCAGTTTCTGTTGTGCTTCCAGCCTCAGAAGAGAACTCGAAAGAGATGCTGAATGATAAAATGGAAAATTCACACTCTTTAATGCAGCCTTGTGCTCAAACCATCTACCTGACCAGAGGTGAAAAAGAGCAAAACAACAATGTGGGAATTCTGCTGGAAGCACCCTTGGTAAAAGATGTGGCAAATGAAACATTTGACCTGCACCCTGATCCTTTGGTAAGCTTTTTCTTTACATACTGAATAATGTTTTGTACGTTCGGAAAAGGGGCATTCTGCATCGCATAGTGCTGAGTGGAAGTTGTGGAATGTGTTTTGTGTCTACAAAGGTAACCATGATGTTCATTCCTGAGCTGAAGTCTCTCCCTAGTAAAGTGAGTGAAGAATTGTCATTTGACAAACTGATTGCACTTGACCTGAAGTGTGTGATCTTCAGCCTTCATCTTATTATGTGGTGTAATTTTTTTTATGAAGTCTTTCTAAGACAGTGCAGTTGATAAGACTTCTAAAAAAAGCCAACAAGTCTTAATTTAGTCAAACTGGTAAAATTGCATAGCATAACTTGGTGAGGTTTTTCTAAATATAGCTTTAATGTACACTTTTATCAAGATAATTCTAGTAGTGCTCCAACTTTAAATATGCATTAGAGAAAAACTGCTGTTTTCATGATTTCATTTTCTTTCAAAAGATGCTGTAGAAGTAAACTACACTTTTTAAATTTACTTACAGAAATATTGTGTATATATTAACAATAATATCAAGCCACACAAGACCCGAAGACCAATAAGTTGGTCAAGCATTTTCTTTTTAACATATTAATTTAACTGTGTGCTTTGAATAATTTGGGAGTGAGTTTGTTTGAAGTGAAGCTGGGGCTCATTAGAATAGTGAAGAGTAGCCAGGAAATATTTCTCATGCAGAGGGCATATAGCTGGTCTGGGCTGTCAGCCAGCTGGAAGGTGCAAACTTCCTGGCCGGGAGGGATGCCTGCACTGGTTGGTTGGGAAATATTTTCAGCTGCCTGTCCGGAGAAACGTGCTGCCTTCAAATACTCTGAAAGAACATTAAAAGAAAAGGAACACTGCAAAAGAATGGAAGAACTTCAGGGCTGGGTTGACTAGGATCTCGGGAGAGGTGGTAAGGATGCATAGTTGGAGTCTTGATACTATGGAGCCACCACTGTTCTTCGCTTGGCGTTCAACAGCTTATGTTAAATCGGTGAAATAAAGGCAGAAGCTGTTACTGGTAAAACTGGTGTTGTCTGAGTTTTTGTCAGGCTTTACTGATTTGCTAGAAAAACTCCAGTAAAGCTCAGTACATGGAGGAAGCTTCTTCAGGTAAAACAGAAGCAGCTATCCATTTCTGAAGCATTACAGAAGGAATTAATAAATATTATTTATTTATTATATTAAATAATTTAACTTGAAAACCTAAATTAACGTGAAAGCAGGGATAGTCTTCTTTTAATTCCAGTGTCTTGGATTCTTAGAGAACTTGGATTCTGCTTCACTCCTTCCTTTTGCTACCAAGAGTAGGAGAGAATGCTTTTAATTCATCCCGTCACAGAGATGGAAATCTTTGTGATATTAATTTTTCTGCTGGTACCTGGAAAATCTATAGAGCAATTTCTAAGAATGTGCAGCAGACCAATCAGCTGGACTCAATAAGTGATATTCTGAAAAGTACAGATCAGCTTATAAAGATGAGGATTGGAGTCAAAGCGGAAAGTGCATTAATATGACCAAATCACTGCATACTGGCTTGAGTCACAGGAAAGCATCTGGAGATGTATATGAATTCATGCCTATATAAACTGGAGCAAGAATTCTGTATGGAAGATAGATGACTGCTACATATAAACCAGTTATTTTAAACCTGTCCTGGGTCCACTCCTGAACTGATACTTTATCTATGGCATCTGAATGTGAAAGATTTTTAACCTGTTTCTGTGTAGTAAAGAATTTGTCTTGAGATTAGGTGCAATCATGTAATTGAATGGCTTAATTAGAGTTTGGGGAGGAAGAGGAAGAAATTCCGATGTCAAATGACCTCTGTAACCTCTTTAGTATGCTTGTCATTACCAGTGATTAGCTTCAAACTTATAGTATTGTGTTACTGAGGGCCATTCAAGAGTTGATTCTTGAGATTCTGAACTGCAAATGTGGACGGTGTGATGACAAACAGCTGAGCATATCCCTTACTTGTGTCATCAGTATTTCATTACAAATGCTGGAAAGGGAGATCTTCAGCTTCTTACAATGGTGGTGTGTGGTTTTGGTGTGTTTGTTTGTCTTTTTTTAAAAAAACAGGTACCTTCTGTGAAAGATGGGGCAACACCAGGGAAAAACGTACCGAAGAAAGGCCAAATCACACCACGAAGTATATCAGCTCCCAAGGTTAAATCAGTGCCATCCGTGTTGCCATTCAAGAGAGGATGTGAAAATAAAACTATCTGTACAGTTAAAACACCTTCTCACAAAGGAACTGTTCTGTCATCAAGCTCTGGTAAGAGATTTTTTCACTGTAATTCCACTACTTAACCAGTTTCTTAAAATTAAAATGTCATATTTATTGTACTTTCTCATAAACCTGTTAGGATGGTACAGAGCTGTATTTTTGGTGCTAAACATGATTCTATCTAAATTGCAAATTGGTAATACAGCAGCAGGGAAAGGCAGGTTATACCCTGTCATCGCAAAAATCTTATCTTGTAAGGAATGTGTTGAGGAGACTGTGGTGCTCGTAGAAGAAACAATATTTAAATATTACTAGTATTTATAGTTTTGTTATGTAACAGTACTTTGCTGAATTACAACTAGAGTTACTTGGGTGTAAAAGTAAGGTGTAAATGTCAAAAGGAGAAAATACACAGCCCAGGTACAAAGCATTTATGATAAGCCACTGTATGCTATCCCAGCAGGTATAGCCTTTATTTCAGGACATAGTGTATTTTATTCAACCTAGTTTTTGGTACAGCTGTGTAGTTTCTAGAAAGGAGAGAACGTAATCGAAGGAGAGGCTACTGATTGAGCTGCTAATTAAGCTCAGACTGATTAATACCAAGGGATGGAGTGAAGCGTGGGGCATTCTCAAAACTAGACTGCAGGCTGCTGTTCAAATCTGATGACTGTAAACTATATTCTGTAATTGCACTGTAGCGATTCAGAAATGCTCTTGCAGGTTATGTGGTTTTTGTTGTGTGTGTTGTTTTTTTTTTAACTAAGTGTGGCAATATAGCTAATTGCAGAGGTAGCCTGGCTATAAATGACTGCACTACAGTACCCTGTAATTTGGAAAGTGTGTACACCCAGCTATACCCAGTAAAACCTGTTGTTTTTTTTTTTTTTTAAACCCACTCAATTTAAGATTATAAAACAGTCCAAAGTACCCCTCTTAATTATATACAGGTGGTGAAGCATGATAAAATCTGTATCTGTAGTCCTTTATGGGATAAGTCCCTCAAAGAAAGTGGATGTAAGCTGTTCTCTATCTTCATCCTTGCTAATGTGAGGGACTTGCTCAGTGAACTAGATACCTACCTGTAAGCCACCAGTTTCTTGGTAGATTCATCACCTCTCTAAATACCAGTTTAGAGCTTTCCTATCTGTAATTATTGTCTTAGAAGAACTGAGATGGATGTAGTTACAGATGTGTATTTGTCCCTTAGACTGTTAATCCAAAGTAGATTTATGACACCATCACTAGAAAGAGATGTAAGCATGGCTGGGTTTTAGGACTAACTTTTTTCTTTCTTGAAGTAGTCAGGTGCCCTTTCAGAAGCAGAAGTCATTTGCTGTTGAAAATAAAAACCTTTGCTCTCCAAGTGTCTTTAGCTAAAGCTGTCACTCCTTAACTCATTGTATGTTGAAATTACAGTAGTCAGTAGAATACCTTCGAAATTTTTCCTGTTGGAAAAATCTGCTCAAGATAAAAGCATGAAGCAGCAGCTCAACATTTCAAACTCATGGTATAATGTGATGAGACTGGATTTCTAGTGCTGCCTGTGAGAACTTTTTTTCATGCCCTCTCTCCATCCCCCCACCAGTGCCCACTGTTCCTGGCAAATCTGACCTTTCATTTTGCTTATGCAACGTTTTGGTGCTACTAAGTAGGATTCAATGCATTAAACTCTATCAAGTTAACTTCCCATCCCTTGTTAAGGGAATTCTTAAACATGGTTCCTTGCTCCCTGGTAAACATAGTACTGATGCAAATCAGAGGGTGAGAGTGGGGTGGGAGAAGCAAAGATGGGAGAGGGGAAAAGTAAGAGTTACTTGATATTGCTACCAAAGCTCCCTGATATTATGTGACCACACCTTTCAGGTAAAACCCCATCCACTGCTGCTTGTAAAGTTTTTGAAATGAAACTGTACATATACTTACTGTGGCCAAGCGGCAGCTTATGAATCAAACCCAGTTACTTGTTTTAGCTCAAGCTTTCCTGTAGGGAATAACTATTTCTTCCACTTACATCATCTGAATAATTTGATATGAAATTTGTGCCTTGATATAATTCCAGCAGTGCAGATAAATAGTACAGTTGTTTGCTGTCAGGTTTTCTCTATACTAGAGACAGACAAGCAAAATCCAGGATGGAAAGGATATCTGGAGGTCACCTAGTCCAGCCACCTTTGCGTGTAACTGGGTCAGCACTGAATTCAGACTAGCTTGTTCAGGTATTTGTTAAGCCGAGTCTTAAAAATGTCCAAATATTAATGACCTTGTTGCTTTCTGAGGTACTAACATAAATGCAACTAATTCTTAACCAGTTGCTGGCTCTTTGGATTGTTGGGTAGGATGACAAATCACTGTAATGAGTCCATTAAATACTATGAACCAGAGAAGTGATGGTATAGCTCTGTGTCATCTCTCACATGTGCACGTTGAGGGAGAGAAGCAGTCCATCTGTCAAAAATGTATTAGTATGTGTATTATTCCCAGAATAATCAAGAGCTTGTGATCAGAGAATTCTATCATGCGCTGTCGTTTCCAGTGACAAGCAGGAAGTTCCCTTACAACTGAGAAATGAAAGAAAAAAAGATGCACTGTATAAAACACCAATTTTAAGATCTTTGCAACTTGACAGGAGTTAAGATTTTGGTAATCTTTTTTCACTAGTAAATGTAAACCATACGTTTTCAATGGTAGCACACTAACCCAATAGGAAACCTGTCTTCTGAGGAAGTTGCCTGATCCTCTCCTGAGCAGAAGGAGGGGAGACTCATATCTCAATCAATATGTTTTTGAGAGGTTATTTGCAGAGCAAGTTAAGCTAGAAATAACTTTATTTATTTCAAAATGGTTGCTGACTACTGTTTACCAATATTGGTGTATCTTGGCTGGAACTTGGAGTTTTTGCTGAATTAGAAACTGATTCTCTAAAGGGTGAGCCCAGCTTGATTCAGTGTACCAAAGTGCTTTGTGAAATTGTGAAGCCCTGTTTCTGCAGCAAATGTAGAAATTGGGTCCCAGTTGCCAGGTAGATAGCTCAAAATCATTTCTGTAACTGTTCATCTCCATTCCTCCGTAACAGAGAATGACCTGTGATCACATAGTCATTATTGGACAAAAAAATCTTCATTCTCTACAGCTAATCTTTCCATGGCAGTGCGCATAGACTTCTGTGGTTCTGGGTGGCAGGCTACCTTTTGCTGTCTTAGTTTTCTGTTAGAGAAAACATTTATTAGAATTCAAGACAGAGAATGAAGCATGAGATACCTGGTTCTTACTGGAAGGCATGTGTAATTTTGGAGCCCTGGTTCAAGACTTTGAACCTGTCCAGAAAGGAAAGCAGCTATTGTTTTAATTCCCAGCAAACACACACAGCCTTGTAATTGGATGTACATAACCGCTGTGGAGGACTAATAGCCTGCTAATAGTTGAGGTATTATGGTTTGAGAAGAGTCACGTCTTTCACCCCTCCCTTCAACTGAAGGAAGGAGCACTGGAGAGGCCCAGGAGGTTGGATGGTCCCAGGGAACATCAGTCCTGCCTGCCCCAGCAACTGTGTCCTACCACCCATACAGTTGGGTGGAAACTCTGTGACAGTTCAAGCAACTGGAAGTTGTTTGGTTTGTGTTTGAACAGTGTAAAACAGGGATACAAAGGATTTAGTTTAGATCTAAAAATGTGAAAGCCCACCACTGTGTTTTTATTCTTAGTGCTGACTACAACCCAGTCAAGTATGTAAAGAAATGGAGCTTCACCTGCAGGTTAAGACTTCTGATATGCTAATACTTCACATACACTTCTGCCTTAATTGAAAGCAAAGGTATTATTTTATTTCCCACTGTGTGAAACTTCATGTTGTTGATGTTTTAGCTATGAGAGCTCTGTCAAGCCTTGTGTGTAATTAAAATGATTTGGGGATATGAAAGCATTAAAAATATTTTTCTTCTACTTGCTGTTAAAGACTTCTAGAAGTTAATGGAAGCCATGTAAATCATCTTTGTAACCAAAATGTCTTTGTCTGACAGTTGCTTTCTGACATTTTAGGTCCATTTTGTCTCTGATTTAAGTCACTGATAACTAAGTAAAGCCCTGTGCTATACTGCATTTTCAATGAGTCTAGTTCAGTGGTACTCCCTCTTTCCGTAGCTAACTTCTAGAAAAATACTAGCAAGTGTAGTGAAAGCTTGGGTAGGGAGAAACTCAACAGTCTGAACTTTGTGTTTCCTTGAAGATTTTGGATATGTGAGATGCTTTCCTAATGAAAAGTTGATCATACCGAAGGACTTTTCTTGTGTTGTGCAACTGACTGAAACAGAGGAAAAATAATTTACCATCTTCTGCAAGAAATATGTTTAAGTTGCATTAGACTACAAAAGGTTTAGTGATATTTTGGAATACTGATTTGCTTGTTAGTTTGTAATTGCTAAATTCCTTCTGTGGGACTTTCTGTTGCATTTTGACTTGATCTTACGCTTAAATGTGTAATCCAGGGAGGCTTCCCAAGTTAAAACCAGTCCATAACAGATTGATTGTGTTCATTATTGAGTGTTATTGCTGTTTATTGCACAAAGAAAGGGTTTTTGGATGGGAAATTGAAACCAAATGGTTTCAATAGATTTTTCACACATTTGGAAGTGTAAATAAACTTGATAATTCAAGATTTCTTGGTATACCAATAGCATAGTGTTTTTTTTTTTTTTTAGCATTCTGTTGACTGCCAGCTTCTAGAAGGGAGCATTTAATCCTGTTAGCTTTGTTTCTGACGCCGTTGGTGACCATACTTAAGGAATTAAGTTTTCACATACGTTCCCAGACTTTTTACAGGTGACTTGTGGCTAGCCACTTCAGGGTTTTAATGTGTTACAGCTGTAGTAAGAAACGTGATCGTACTTGCAGAGGCTGAGACCAACAGTCCACATATCAATGCTGTCAGAAATGTGGATGCATCTATAAGAATATTCTTCTTTAGGAGTGAGGTGTGGACCACTTCCCTGCAGGGGAATTTCTTGGTACCTAGTCATTTACTTGCAAGGACATGCTGGTGTGTCTTCAAATAACTCTTTACCTGTACTGGTTAGTTCTGAATTCTCTTGGGGTGGAGCTAAAGCAGGAGAGAAATAGGAATTGTTACCTTCCTGAAAAAAATTGTATTTGTTTTCCTACAGTGAGATTGCTTATTCATGCAAGGAGTGCATGAGCTCCTGCAACAGAAAACTTAAGAGTATTTGTAGATAACATAGGTGTAAAAGCTGAAAACTATGAAAAATCTCTCTATTAAAAAGTAAAAACCTAAAACTGCATAAATCCAGCAGAGGTGGCATGAGGGCAGACAGGACTGGAGGTGGGAGAGCAGGTGTGATTTTAGACTTGCGGCTGGGGAAGAGGAAGGGCTATTTTGAAGTGCTGGAGAGATCCCATGCAAGGAGTTGAGCCTGAGGGAAGACTGGAAAGGGAGGAGTCCCTCTGATTGTGGAAGGGTTTAACTGGGAGGAAGTCTGCCAGATTTCGTAACTGGGCCGAGCAGGAAGGAAAAAAAGTTAAATTTAACAGTAGGCATACACAAATGTTGTCATCTCTCTCTTTCTCCCCCCAGCTGAAAATGCCCCAGTTGTTCTTCTGACAGTGGGAGCGTTTGAGAGAACGAAAAGGGTTGGTTTGGTGGTTGTTGGCTGCTATTACAATGTTCTGTAGCACTGATGATCAGTTTTCATCTGAGAATATTGAGCTGCAAGAGGAGGAGCACACAGATACCTATCCTCATGGCTGCTGGCAGCCCGATTATGTGTTTAGCACCAGCTTGCTGCTGGTTCCTTGGTGCCTGTGCAAGAGAGGAGCACTTTCCTAGGGATTGTAGGTGAATGGGAACAATACTGTGGAAGTCTGCATCAGGTGGGGAATTGAGTCTTGCATTAATATGTAAAGTGTTCTCTGATCAGCTGTTGTGCCCTAAACAAGTAAATCCCTCTCATGTAAGTATTTCCAGACCCAGCAGTAACTTAACATTCTCTGTCTGTGTTTCTGTTTAGCAGTTGAGTCATTACTAGCAACATAAAGTAAAACTGTGTCTTGCCTTTTCTTTAATAATTTTGGTAGTAACTTGAGATTTTGAAAGGAGAGTATAACTAAAAAAGATTATTTGTAGATCTTCAGTAGAATTATGGAACATGCTGTAGCCACTCTTTATTCCTCGATGGAATATTGATATATGCGTAGCATAATATAGTATAACTAACATTGCTGAATAGCTAACCAGGCAACCTGGGGAGCTTGCAGCCTTCAGTAATCTGTTAGTATTGCTGCTGCTGCTTTACGGTGCTCAAAATAGTAACCATAAGTGCTCTTAAAAATCTGTTAAGATCGGTCTGCTGGAAAAAAATACCAAATTCCAGTTTGTCTTTCCATGATTTACTTGTTCCTTTCAATAGATGCCAAAAAAAATAACATGTTTTCTTGAAGTCTTACTCCACTTGCTTTATAAAGACCTTATACTCTAGACTTAGACTGGGCTTTTTCATCATACTTTATATTTTTTTTTAAAAAGCTAAGTAATTTAGCACTTCTAAAATAGAACCCTGTGGATTTTTAAACTTGCAGGAAAAAATCAGAAAAGCATAAGACAAAAATAAAAAAATCAACATATTAAAGAGAAAAGGTAATAAAAGGCCAAACCAACTATTAGCATTAGCTTTAAGTTTAAACAAAACCAGCAATAATGAAAACATCCTTCCAAAGACTCCTTTTGCACTTAGTCTGCCCTAAGTTTCCATTTGGGAAAGGCTTCCAACCATTCATTTCCATGTGTCATATAGCTCTGTGAATGCCATTTGCTCTGTGCTCAGTTATAGATGTAAAATGTGTTGATATGGTATGAAATTGCGGTCATTGAATTTTGGAATTGGCGAATACATATTGAACTTTACAGTTTTCTTGGTATCAAGAAAGTCTCAAGTTCACCACTGATAGATTATGTTTATTCTCTCAGTTTGAATTTTTTTAGGCTCCAGTGCTATTTAGAGGAAGCCTTAATTTATTCTTGACAATAATGACCAATGACAGATTCACATGAGAGGATGACTATTTGAGTAAGGATATGAAATTTGACTTCAGAGCTTCTTGAAAAATGAGCTTTGTTCTTTGCTTATTTCCATTCCAATACAAGAGATACTTTAATATACTTGAAGTAATGTGGTTGTTGCATAGAGGCTTTTTTCTAAAGAATTGCCAACTCATTACTTCACTGTAGAGGAATGTGATATTTCTTGTATTCCACTACAGTGACTAGATTAAATAACTGATGAAAGCCTGTTACTTCGATGCTATTGCTTGTGGTCTTGATAAAATGGTTCACTAAATATCCTGCTTTTGTGCTTGTTTCCAGTACTTTTGTTTATATACCATATCTTCCTGCTTCTGTCTTCAAAACCTTTGCATTTAATTCTGCGCGACTCCTTTCTTAGGGAACAGTACTTATAAAAATATTCTGTAAAACCATTATTGTTAGTTGAAGTGACACCTAGAGTAGTTGCTTAATGATCTTGTGTTGTGACTTAAAAGAAATTCTCCCTCGAGCTGGAAGTTTTAAAAATGTGTTTGAGTCCTTGAGTAATTACTTTAATAGGTGCCTTACAGGAAAGCACTGGGCAGTAGGACTAAGAAAAGACCAAGGGTCATCGGCTTGATGTGCTTGTGACACTGGACATCCTGGCACTTGCTGTGCTGATGAGGGGGTTTGAGTTCACAGCTGGTTCAGAGCACCAGCGCTTCAGCCTCTGCAGGGAACCTGGGCTGGCTGCAAGTCATATATAGGGAACATGCTGTACCAGAAGAGACAGAGCATCTTCATGTGCCTGCCTCGACCCCTCTTGAGGCAAAATCGCTGTGAATAAAGCAGGATTTCGTTCCTGTACCTTTTGAACCAGATGAATCAGTTCAGCGCAACAGCAATCAAGCGTGTTACCCTCATCTCTATTTACTAAGTCATACAGATTTAACATTCAGTCTTTGTACAGCAGCCCTTTTTGTTATTTTTGTTGTTATTGTTGGAGTGGCGGGTTGTGGTGTTTTGTTTGGTGTGGGGTTTTGGTTGGTTTTTTTTGAGGGGATGACATTTGGTTTTTGCACCTTATTTTGCTGAGAGGCTATTTAGAAAAGGACTTTCTGACTGGTGTGGATTAATTACTTTTCTGGTATGTTGATCCATTAATAAAACAAGCCTCTAGAAAACAACGTGGAAAGTTTTAGAAGACTGTTAGGTTTGTTGTATGAAGTTCGGATGTCACAGGGTTTTTTTGTTTTGTTTTGGGGTTTTTTGGGGGTTTTTTTGTGGTTTTTTGTTTGTTTTTTGTCGTTTTTTGTTTTGTTTTAGTCAAATACACAAATTATTTCAGATCTGTTGTCTGGAGTGCTGTGTTTCAGAGGTGTTTTCAGTAAGCGGGAGCTTGTTGTTTGTGGTATTCTCATAGCACAAAAGCTGGGTGTTCTTTAGTGAGTTAGATATACGCAAGTGTCCGTTGCAGTAACTTACAAAAAAATCTAAAATATGGCTGTTATTGTCTTGGAGATTTAATACCAGGCTGCTCTGGTAAAGCCGTGTACAGAATCACACTTCTGCATAGCAGTGTCAAACAAATAGTAAATGTGCACCTCTGAAGAGACGTCTGATGTAAAGCATGCTTAATAACTCACTGAAGCTTGTTGGTTATATTTAGTGACCAGTATTACATAATACCCTAATGCTTGTTTAGTGTATGTTCTATGTAGGGTTTCTCTTTTGTTACTGAGTTGATATGAACTGAGGGAAATAGCTTGGACATACTTTCCTTTACTAGTGCTGTTCCTGTTCTTGCGTACATAATAGAGGATAATTGAAGACAAGTTATCTAATCCTGCCACACCACCTACTGTTGAAAAGCAGCCACTAGGTGTAAATGTTTTTCTTGCCTAAATCTTAATGTAATCCCCTTAATGTCATGCTTTCTTGGTCTTAGTGCAAATTGATGGTTTCTTGGTCATTGGTATCTAAGTGTGGAGATCCTGCAGCAAAACTTGTATCAAATAAAGTGGAATTACTAGCTAATTTTGTTGTATTTCAGCATTGTCTTGCATAGTTCAAGCAAAATTGAAATGTGGTTTATAGTTACAAGAATAAGGAGAAGGGTATTCCCTTTAAATAGAAACTTGATTGTTCTAAATGAAATCTAAAATACTGTAGTCATCTCTTTTCAAGTATGATAAACTACATCTGTCAGACTTGAAAATGGCAATGACATCAGAAGTTAAGGTATTTTGTAAAATATCTTTTCTTACAAAAAATGACAAAATCTTTTTCAAAAAGTGTATCTTCCATATCTTTATTTTTGTCTCTGTAAAACAATGGAAACCTGTTTTCCATAGTTATTCAAAGGACTATATAAAGATCTTGAAGTCAGAGCTGACAGAAATTGACACTGTGCTGGAAAGACAAGTCTGTGTGTACGTAACTTCCATTGTAGCTTTAATCTGGGTGTGCACTTTTCAGAAATAAGCTGAAAGCTTAATTTAACTGAACTTAAAATTTACTTACAGAAAACGTAGTTGCTTTGTTAGTAGTATAAGAGTAAGCTCCTGTCTGAAGATGGCACACCTGTCTCCTATATATAATAGATACTATTTGATTAACATAAGTACTGGGCGTTTGTATTCAATCTCAAATGAAAATAACAATTCATGCAAAAATATGTCTGCACCCATTGGCCATTAAGAGCTTGGTTCTGGAGAGTGCTGTTTAACCAGTTCTGCAGAACGAGGCAGTTTTCAGTATTATTATGTGAGTGCAACACAATTTGGTATTCCTGTGCTGTGTTTGTCCTTGAAAGGATGTTCTTTTAGCGTGCTCTGTCAACTGGTGGGGGGCAGAGGTGGGAAGGAGGAATCTGATTTGAGGAGGGGAACAAACGAAATAATATTTCTTGAATTGTGTTTGAGCTGGAGGTTTTAGTTTTGTGAGATCACCTGTACAGCTAACCATAATACAGAGGTAGGAGAATGCTAGAAAGATTTTGTGTGTGTGTGTGTATATAAATGTCTTCCTTGAAGGCCAGTCTGTAAAGCTTGTGACTTGTTACTGAGGCTAATGTGCAGGTCAAATGCGTCCTTTAAATCCTTGGAACTGTTTTACTGTGTTACAGCATTTTTTTTATACCATGTCAATATGAGGTACATTAAGCCTTTTAATGTGTATTTTTAACATGTAAATCTTCTTATTTGTAGGCATATATGTAGAAGCAGCAACTGTTTAAGCTTCTTTCCAACTCCTTTTGTTCTTTTCTCTCCCACCCCTTTCCCCCTTAATTGACAGGTGTAGGATCTTTGCCAGGAGAGAAGCATGTCTCTGTGAAAAGTTCTCCAGCCTCCTGGGCTAGCTCCGGTAAACCACTCGCCAAATCCAAAGTGCCTGTCAAAAGATCTGTGCTTGAGAGAACACCAAGCGTCTCATCTGTCAGCAGCACTCAGAGTGAGCGAAGTCTTTTCGGCAGTAAGTATCTATCAGGGTTACGGGTTTTAACTGATAGCCAGCAGCAACTGCTTGTTGAAAAAATCCCCTTGAAGGGAGTCCTGTCTGATACAGGCTTGTGTTAATTCTCATTGTAGTACTTACTATTAATTCTAGGTCTTACTCTTTTTGCCTCTTAATTTACAACTTTCCTCTGTGAGACATGCCACCCGAAGAAGCTTCAACCCTTGGATTTTGGCTTGAGTAGAGATTGCAGTACAGTCCTCTTCCATCCTGAAATATTAAAGAACCAGGGGGCCTTCTTGAGTAAACGTTTTCTTGTGTTTACATGTAGTGCAATAAGAAATGAGTCTGAACAGTACGAATGATAACCTGTCATAATACTTGGAACGGCATGTTAGAGGCTTTTGATAGGAAATGCTCTTTTTGAACTAGACTATGTCTGCTTTCAAAGTTTTGAGACAAAAATGTGCAGATAAGATCAAAAGCAGGTAAGTGAAACTACTTTCAGAAGGTAAAACTTTGCATGGATAGACTGCTATATTTTTCTAAGGTAACTGTAAGCATTGGTATATGACCTGAACCAAATCCATCTTATTGAAAACTAGGGGAAAAAATCACGGAACTAGCTTTGATTTGAAGCTCTATATAGAGTTAATACCAGCAATTGTAGGAGTTCTAGGAACAGAAGTGTGAAGGAAGTAACACACAATTGACTGTCAGACATACTAGCATTCCCAGCTATACATATGCAAATGAGTTCATTCAAATATTCTGTTACTAACGCATCATCTGTTTCATCTTGGAGACTGGGCAAAGGCCTCTCCTTTGTGCCAGATGCCGTCTTCAATGGACTTAAAAAGAGAACTGTGATTTAACATGTCTATAGTTTATGTATGCGCATATGCATGTGTGTATAGCTAAATCTCTTGTTCGTGTTTTCTCTTTGTGTGTTTGTTTTGTTTTTTTTTAATTCCCTTGTAGTGCCTTCATTAAAAAGCTAAGACCTAACATATTCCTCAAAGGGATAAGAGTCTGTGTAATAAAATATGCAGTGCGTGTTCCCATGTAATCAGGTCGGCTCGGTTACTGTGACAGCCATGTTGACTTTTGCTGTTCAGGTTTAGGGCTGTATCTGGAATTGCTAAGCAGCTTTGTCCTCTTTGTTTTACTTCCTTGTGTAACAAAGGAAAGGCTCATCGCTTTGTAACAAAGAAGTGTATTCAGATTAAGTATCCAAACAGATGACTCCTTATTTAGCCTGATCTGCTAGCTGGTTTAATCTGTTTTGTCCACTGCCTTCAAGCTTACAATTTTTTCCACTCCGATTCACAAAGAGCAAGCAAGAGCAATATGGGAGGTTGAACATGGCTGCAGTGTCTCTGGCTTTAAGCTTACTTGGATCCTTTTTAGATGACTATACCAGGAGGACTCCGCAGTTGCACAGAAACTAATTTTTCTCCTTTTATTTTCATAAATTCTACACTAACACCACCGACTGACTCAGGAAGCCACTATGATTTTACCTTACTGACATTGCTGGTAGTGGGATCTTACAGCTTTTGTATTATTTCTTTGTTAGCCACGTTTACTGGGAAAAGAAGTAGGTTGTATTCCTTTTTTATTTCTATTTTAAAGCATGTGTTTTGTTTTGTAGAGCTTGGTAGATGTATGCAATGTTTTGACTTGCTGATTTTCTGTGAGGTGATTTTTTCTTTAATTTCTTACACTTGATAAGAATGATTTATGTCTGGTCAGGTTTTTCAGGTATAGAGAGTTTAGGTTACATACAATTAATATGTTAGTAAAGTGAAGATTTTATGACTTTGGATCAAATTGGAAACTAGTGATTTACTTTGTATTCTAATATGAAATACAGTGCTGTTCTTGTTTTTTATTCATTCTTTTAGTCTACTGTACAATAATGTAAAAAAAAAATGTATTTGCAAACCTGAAATGTTCTCGTTAGATTGGTGGGACACATAGAGATCAAAATAGGAAGCTTATGTTGTTAATGTTGTGACTTTTATGACAAACTTTTGTGGTCCTGTCAACAGTATTACATCGACAAAGTTGCTTGGCTTGTGTTACTTAAGGAGTCTGCCTTGTGTTAGTGGAGAAAAAAAATTACAAAAGAGGACGTTTCTCCTGCTGTGTCAGCTCAGCCCTTTGTTATGGGATGTCTTTGGACTGGTAAATTCCTGTGGCAGCATTGGGGTATTTTGTCTAATGAGCACTTGCATTTTATGATTATTTTCTCTAAAAAAAACTTTACTGTTTGAGAAGTTTGGAAATCATGGAGTTTGAAATGCTGTTAATAAAAGCATATTTTGCATGCAAGCTATCAGTTTGAGCATTAAAAAATTGACCTTTTTTAACAGTAATCTCAATTTCAGTGTTGAGCTGAAAATACTGTCAGTTGAACATACTGAAACATTTAAACTCTGAGGTTAAGAACAGGAATCCAAACTTGAATTGCATTAGGATAATTGCATGTAAAAAAAAAATAGTGTTTCAGGATTTAAAAAGCTGATTCTAGCAACTGACCTGGAGTTGCATTTTTGTACAGTCAATAATTACCTTTTTTTTTTTAATGGGTTGAGTTTTTAAACCCTTTAGATCTTAGCTTGTGTGAGATCACTTCATACTTGTCCATCTTTCATCAAGATTGCAGTAGCTATTCCTCATTTTTTTGAATAACATCTTTGAACCATATAGTGACCAAACTTTGGAAATGTGCCTTTTTTTCCTCACACAGCCTGGTTCACTGAGTCATTGAGCTTCTAATAGGACAAAGCAGTGCCCTAACCAGCCCTGCACTAGAAATGTGTGCGCTTACCCAGGATGTTAATTCCATGGTTATGCTTCTGGTTTAGGAGAAAGTAGCACAGCAGTTTGTAGGCTGTTATTAGCTGCTTGCAGTGAACTCTGGGCAAAAATCCTTAATTTAGTGGTTTACAGAAAAAGTTAAGGGCTGCTTCAGGCTTCATGCTTTACTTGAACAAATTAGTTTGAATCATCCAATATTGATCAGAATCAGATTCCCACAGAATAACTGTCATTGGTGTGTTATACAAATTGTTCCTCATGTGTAGATTTTGTGAAGATATTTAGCTTTTGTGCCTTTAGTGAGGCAAAAAGGAGGACTTCCTTTGCTTATGTTTCTAAAAGGGAAAGCAGTTTATCCCTCTTTCTGTGGCTGAAAATGTATTGACTAGTGGCTGAAAAGCATCTTTTTGAAGCAGTTAACATACATGGTTTATGCTAGTGCATTTAAAGGCACTAAAATAATTTCAGAACTATACGATCCACCTTTCAATGAACAGTATTACATATGTAGTTCACATTACCTTTAATAAATATAAGCCTCGTTAGAACAGTAATCTGAGGAAAACCTAATCTTTTATGACCCCCTGCTTTTTTTTTTTTTTCTTTAAATGACTGGAGAAAAAAGCAACAATGTGACAAATTATTGCAGTGTGACTTGGTTTTTGCTTGTCTGTAGTAAATGCAATGTCAATTTCTTAGTCTTTAATGCGTCACCTTGCATAATTTTTTAATATCTGAACCAAAGTGTACTCATTCTATGCATGCTTCAGTATTATCATATTTTTTTCTGGAAAAATAAAACAATGGTTTCTCCAAATTTCAGTTTGAAAATTTTTCCTTGAAAAAAAAAAAATTGTGACTTGAAGCCGAAACAAACCTCTCCTGGGTTCCTTTGAAATGGAACAAAACATCTTCTGTAGTAACTGCCCTGTTAGCTGGAAACCTGATTTAGATGTGAGGTAGCAGCTGCTTATTGCCCTGCCTTTCCCAGTCTGAGTCTATCTGCCTCTTATTGCAGGGAGTATTTCACTGTATGAATACAGCGCTCTCTTGGTTGGTGAGGGACAGTTTTCTGAGTTCTGCTGTCACTGAGGAGGTCACTGTTATGAACAGAGACTACGGGAACTTTTCTTAAAACTTGTTTGGGAGGAGGTGAATGTGGTTGGGCTCACATGTTTTTTAGTGCCTCACAAGGAGGATGGAAGGGGTGCAGAGTCTCCTGCAGGCATGTGCACCATATCGTTGCAACAGCGTGCTCAGCTCACACTAGAGAGAGCAGGGGAAGCTGTTGCATGAGGAAGTTGTCGGAGTTTTGAGTGTAATTATTTTAACAGTCAATTCTGTGCCCAGAACGTTATTGTGTAATGATGATGCTTTTTCTTGGCTTAAACTGAAATGTGTTCTGTGTTTGCTTTGTACAGCAAGATCAGACTTCTAGTTCTGTATCTTGATCAATATACTTATATAAATATATATATATTGCCCTCTTATGCATGGTTCGAAGGTGTCTGTCTAGTTCTGACAAGTATTTATAACAGTCATAGACCAATCTGTTCATCAGTCTGTTTGTACTGAAGATATCAAAGGTGGTCATAATGTTTTTATTCCAACTTGTTTGTCCTAAATAGCCTTGGTTAAAACAGGCTTGTTTTAGGATTTAATTTTACCCAAACTAGGTACTGCCTAGAGCAAATTCTTTATCATTCTGTGTTGCAGCTGCAAATGCCACAGTCATCATCAAGAATGGAGAATGGCCTTCAAAACCAGCCTGCCAGAATGGTACTCCAGGATCTGGCCCTTTGAAAGCAGTACCAAGACCTAGATTACACTCCTTGAAGTCTACCCCAAAAGGTATATTGGTCTGCTTTGTAGAGTGAAACTATAGTTACTACTATTAGGGTACATTACCTTTTGCAGGTGGCTGCCTCCTGAACCAGTGTTTTTTAAACAGTGGTCTGGGAAAACAGTGTAAGGAAGTAAAGTCACATCGGTGGTGCGTCAAGTTTTGGAAGATTTCATAGGAAGGCCAAATGTCCTTTGTATTGTCATAACTGACCAGGGTGTTTCAGGAGGAGGTCTGACTGTGATCTGGCTGAGGTTTGCATGGTAAAAGGACTAAATGGGTTTTGCTATTAGGCAGGTGTTATCATGTGGGGTTTACATTGTTTTAATAAGAGTTCTTTTGAGTCACAAAGCTCAGGCATGGACTCTCTGGCTGCTGGTGATCTGCAGGGTAGACCCATCCTGAATTTATCCTGAGTTGTATAGTTCTCCTAGTCCTAATGCAGACTTTGCATTATTTTCACCCCCTTCAGGACACAAAGGACCTTGGCGGATGGGGATAGTTTTTTTGAATAAAGTATTATTAGATGGAGTGTCTTCTTTCATAGATGAATGACATTGTCCCATCTTTCCAAGGGAAGAATCCCAGAAACAGCTTTGCTCTTCATGCTGTTTTTTCTTCTTACTGGCTGAAGTGGAAGCAGGAGTTTCCTCTGTTTTTTATTGAGATAAGGAAGTGGTGTATCATCATCTGGTGCTAAAGAAAACATTGATTTAAATGTACTTTCTGGCTTTTTATTAAGCACTGTTCTGGTTCCTGTTTAAGCCAGGACCCCTTGATTGGCCAGTAATGCTTCTCCTCTCAAACCACAACCAGCAGTTGACAATTCATTCTCTGGCCAAAACTAAAGACGTAATGGGAGCAGATAAATAAGCTTGCTGTCTCTCTCTCCTAAATCCCAGTTATAATCAGCTTGCTTCTGACATCTTTGTGGTGAACTGGTTATTGTAATTGGATAAACCTAATTAAATACTATCTTCTGCTTTAGGCTTAAGTTTTAAGCTGGTATCTGACATAATTGAGAATAAATAGAAGAGATGCCTGCCAAATGCCACTCTATAATGACATGCGTTAAAATGGTAAACAATGGAAAGAAACATAATTTGCCACAAGCTGTAAATCACTTTGAAACAAACACAAATTGTATTGCTGTCTGACAAGCTGATGTTTTCTGTTGGGGTCCAAAACGTGAGACAGCTGCATTGTTCAACATCTTGAGAGCCCTGGGTGCTGGAAATGTACCTTCAGCACCTGCACAAGTGGTATTCCACCCTCTACTTGGTATTACTTAGACTACTCTGCTGTATTTTGGGACCTTCCAGAGTCAAGGGGGGTTGTTTTGGAAGTGGAAAGGTCAGCTGGAGTCAAAGGAAGGTGGTTAGGGTTTCTGACCACATGACCTGTGAGGAGAGGTTGAGGGAGTTGACCTTGTTTAGTCAGGCAAAAAGGAGAGTAAGGGGAGATACTGTAAGTCTGCAGTTACTTGAAGAGGATAGCTACAAAGGTGACGGTGCCAAACGCTTCTCAGTAGTACCAGATGATGTGACAATGGGAAATGATTGCGAGTTATGGAGTGGGAGAAACAGCATTGCCCAACAGGGCCGTAGAGCCTCCCTTCCTGGAGCTTTGCAAGTCTCGGTTAGACAAAAGCGTGGTCGACTAATCTTGTCTTGGTGGTGGCCCTGCCCGGAGAGGGAGGCTGGATAGCTCGTCTCCAGAGGTCCCTTGCAACCAGTGTTTCCGTCGCTGTGTTGCATTTGCTGTTGTTTTGAGACTTAAATAATTCCTTCTGAGTGCTAAAGTGAAATATTTCCTAACATTTTCTTCTGCTTAGAAGCTTTGTTAAAACTATCTTTTTATTTCCTCTGAGTTCTGGTACGTGAAAGCTAAGTTTAAATACAGCTTGAATTTTCTAGAAGGTGTCTCTCTTTGTGTTTACTTGAGTAGATTTATGCATCTTATACTTAACTGTAAATACGTAATATTAGATATGTCCTTAATAGCTGACATGGTTCTACTTTTAAACCTGATCTAAGCTTCTACTTCTAGGAGCCAAGGCCAGGTATGCTCTGCTGAACCAGTGCACACCGAAATCATCTGGGCCGCTGCACACAGCAAGGAAAGTCAGTGAGGCTAGAGGTAATCAGCTGTTGGGTAACATGAATTTTTCACTTGTACTCTTGAATCCCTCTATCTTGAGAAAGAGCAGCTATGTTCTATGACTTCAGAGTAATTGAAATAGTCTGCTCTTTTTCCTTGTAGTTAATAGTATGGGAGACTGGCTTTGCAAAGTGTTCCTTACATATTTGTTTTATTTGGGGGGGAAAAACATCAGGATGTTCACTGTCCACTATCTGATTGAAACTTGGATCCCATGAGGACTCAGAATACTTGATAATAACTGTTACCTGCTTATAAGGTTGTATACTTTCAAGACACAACACAGACTAGATTTCCCAAGTTTGTATTTAAGCAAGATTCTTGTGAGATTGTGCTGATCAGCTTTGGCTGTTGAGGATATTTACTGCGCTTTATCTTTCTATATCAGATGCTTGTTTTTGCTTTAACTTTCGATTGAAAGTAGTAATTTTTACCAGAGTAAATCAAAAGAATAGATATGAATCCTCAGGCAGCCTTTATAAGACAATATTTTCACTTTGGGATCAAAGTTCCGTTTGCATGGCTGAGGTGAGGGAAACAGGTATGGTAACAATACAAAGCAGATTGTTTCCTGTTTAAATACCTGCTGTAGGATTAAACACTATATGTAAAGCCTGAAGAAAGTTGATATGTGTTGTCAGCAGACCTTTCACAAACTTCTGCACATAACTTTTGCATTTATACCTAGTAGTCCAAAAGAGTGCTTTCATTTGATTAATATCTATTGAAATAATGAGGTTCCTGAGTCAGTTTTCTTGTGACTAAAACAATACAGTAAGGGTAGATGAACCTTCTCAGTGCTTTCATTTGTATCTAACTTGATTGGTAGCACATCTGAGAGTGCTGCTAATTTTTATCTTCTTCATATAAATACAATAACTGGAGCATGTAGGTGGAAAAAAGTTACTACCATGCCAGTACAGACGGTTGGTTTTTATTATCTGTGGTCCTCTATGGATGAGTTAAGTCAAACAGTGCTATCTGGCTCAAATGTAGTACGATATTTGTAACCGGGGGAAAAATATATTTAGTTTATTGGGAATTAATCAGGAATTTTCCAAATACTTTAACCTTATGATGTTAAAGAAAGAAAGAAACTGAAATGGTGAAGTTTGCAGAGCTTATGTGGAAAGAATCTGACACTAAAAGAGCCAACCCACTGCCCCTTAGTGGCTTGAAGTATAACTTTTTTTTTTTTTCTTTTTTTTTTTTTTTAAACACCATAGGTACTCCTGGAAGAAATGGACACCAAAGCCTGTCTTGTTTGGGTTCTGGTGAGTTTTCTGAATGCATTTTTATATTTTCTGTGGTGCAACTTACATTAGGTTTGTACATGATATTAGTGTATTGGTTCTCTTCTTGGAATAACAGCTTTGCAATAGATAATGCTGTAAAACATCACTGATTCCAGTTTCAAGGGATATGGAGAAAAGTCTTGGTTTTTTTTCTGCTACTGTCTTCTGACTACCAAGCTCTTAGAATATGTGGTCTGTGCTATCAGGCACTCTCTGTTTCCAGTGAAGCATAAGGAGGTTTCATCCATAACCAAAAAAAGTATGGAAATTAAACTTGGATGCAGATTTTGCTGTTTAGCCACAGTGAGATAAGTAATGATTAAAGCTCATGTGTTGTGGCTTTAAAAAAATAAATAGAGGAATCACGCAGAACAACAGGTTTTTCTGGAAGGCTCACGGTAGATACCCTTTTGGTGTCAGCTGTCTCTGTTTATCATTGCAGACTCCACTTCAATAAGAAGTGGAAATTATCTGAGTGTGTTGATGTGTATGTCTGTTTGTACGGCAAGGGGAGGAATGACAACTGATTAAGTGGCAGATGGTGTTCCAAAATCTGGCAGAGTTTTAAGGACTCCATATTTGGTTTGTTTGTAGTGTTTATGTCAGTCAGGACACCTGGTGCTAGTCTCTATCTGCCAGGAGACAGAGAAGTCTTCAGATGATGTTTCTACTTGCAGTGATTTCCAGGTCTTTTCAAGAGAGCTGGCAGTCTAAATTAGTTGCCTGAGCATCAGTGTGTATTTGATGAATTAAAAGCTGCTTGTAACTAATTACTCATTGAAAAGCCCTTTTTGAAAGATACTGAAGATCACTGGAAAGCCCTATATCCCCCGAGTGAATAGCAGATGTCTTTCTGAAAGAGGTGCTGTAGCCAAGCAGATGTTGTAGATTTGAGTCTGGAATTACTGGGTAAATCAGTTCTGACCTGTAACTCTGGTACTGTGGCAGTATTTTTTTAATTTCCTGTAGTAATAATGTGAGTCTAATGCTTTTATCTTTTACTCTCTTGGATGACAAATGTCTGCATGTTAATCCTGACCGAGTCCCTTGCTTGATATCTCCTATTGAGAGGCAGTCATAGAGCAAGCATAAGACTTTTGCTCAAAATGCTTAATCTGTTTGTTACTTTTATTAATTGGCTGAGCTAATGTTAGTTTAGGCATAGCCTGATACTGAGTTTCGTGAGCTCATACGTGGTCCTTTTGTATAGGAGCAGAGAGAATGATACAGCTAGCGATGTAATGTCTTGATTAGCTCAGCTGAGGAAACTCATGATAAGCAACGAAGTCCATTTCTGGACTAGAAACAGAAAATGAAGTTCCTCTTCCATTTACTTATGATAGTGTTCAAACGTAACTTTATTTTTACTTTAATTCAGCATGGCACTCTGTCTGTAGCTCCCATGCAGAAAAGTAATTAGTACTCCCTCCCCTTTTTACTAGCTTAATATAATTTGTTTTATGATTCATCTTTTCTAATCTAATAAAGAATGTAGCCACATAGTCTTGAAGTATTATTTGATACTGTAAAAACATGGCTAAAAACTCCAAACTGGCTGTAATATTTAGTGATTCTTTAGCAAATGCTCTTTAGCATCATACTTTTGGCAGTTGAATAGTTATATGTTTGTATTAAACCTGAACTGTTTCCTGAACTGAGTCAGCTTCCAAAATTCCAAAATTGGATGATATGTTAGACTTCCAAGTTAATGCATTTCTAAGTTACACAGAGCATTAGTATAATTTCCGATTTGTGCATGCAAAGCTTTCTGATGAAGTATTTTGCTTTTCTAAGTTAGATTTTTCTTTTTCTTCCCCCCCCCAATTTTCACAGTTCCAGTTAGTTCTTACAACAGAATAAAAATATCATGTAGCTTGGATGTTTTGCAGTACAATGTCTTGCATTTTAAGAAAAGACAAATGATCTTTTTTGAAATGTACTGAAATAATGCCAGCTGGTACCATGTAGAATGAGGCCTGCTATTTTTTCTTTTTTTGTGGTGGCCTTGATATTCAAGTGAAGCTTTGTTCTAGTGATTTTTAGCCAGTTTAAAGCTTTTGTTCTTGTATTTCAGTGCCATAGTTAACTCTATAGTTTTTAACCTCGTTTAGTGAGGAGATCCGCCACACCGTGTTTCTTGCCCATGTGCTCCGTCTGAAGAGTCAGGACTAGTTTCATGAGGGAGGACTCTGATAATACATTGATTATAATACTAATGTGTTAATTAAGTATAGCTGAGTTGTTAATGTTGCTTTTAGCATTACTTCAAGGATGGAAAAAATAGCAGGCATTTCTAGGATATGATCTCTGTTCTGACTGTGCTCTTTATCCATTTTCCATTCATTTACAGCAATGATGCAAAGCCAGACACAACATACTGCTAGTGTGCCTGTAGAACTGGAGAGACTTAGGTATTTGCAGCTGTCCTTTCTTCATTTGCATGAAAACATTCACAAGGCTTCTTTTTGTGAATTGTGTAGTTTTCATGGTTAATATTCAAGAGGATTGAGTAATTTCTACAAGTTCTGTGGCATATTGCTTCAGCACTGGCTTTACTGCTTAGGCCAAGTTACCTTCTTGGGCACAATACTTTTTGTTACACTTCTTAACTTGCTAACTTCAAGTAAGAATGTACTTGTGTACTTACTATAATGTCTTAATGTAAAAATTATTGAAAATGTTGCCTCTTGAGGTGGAAGTTTGAATTAGATGCAAAACTGCCTCTAAAAATGCGTAAAGTTGGTGCTTTCATTTGTTTCTCCAATCCTCCTTGTAGAAACAGTGACCTATTTCTAACACCTGTGCAGTGTATTACAGTACGTCTGGATATGCAGTGGTATTCAAGTGTCATGTCTCCATTATTGACTGAAGTTTAAGAATAAGTTTCAATACAGTAATCCCTGGTGCTGCATAAGCCAAACAAAAGCAAATATCCTTTTTGGCAGTTCCAAAAGTAAAGCTGTCATTGCAGGAATAGAGCATGCAACTGTTTATTAGAAAGCTTTATCCTGTAGTTCAAGTGACCCTGGAAGGGATGTGTGGTGTATTACGGATAACAAGTCACACTTATGCTTGTGGCACAACACTGTTTTTGGGAAAGCTAGGGCAACTGCTGGGTATACCTGTAATGTATTATGAAGTAAGAACTGTGATTTATGTAATCTCTCTTCATTCTGTGATGGAACATGCATAGTGGAGTCATTTACTAAAGGCTGTAGAAGCCATGAAAATTGAAGAAGTTTCATCTGAAAATGACATATGCTCCATTGTGAAAGATGCTATTCTGTTGTCTTAGCCTTTTCAAGAGGTTAAAAGGCTACTTGTTTTAATCATCTGTGAGAAAAATATAACACCAGGAGAGGGAGTAATGTCAGGTGGCTTATTGCAAGAATAGTAGTGCTGATCAAGCTCAGGGGGAACAAATAAGGCATAAATGTTACAATCATGAAGTTGCCTCTTGGAACAGGTTGCTAAAGTGGATACTGGCTTCTCACTCAAACTCCTGCATTGGGATAGGATGCTTTTACGAGCAGAGTACTCTGGTTCAAACAAAAGTTGATGGAGACATACTTCAAGGTTCAGTTAACATCCCTTTCTTTTATGCACTCAGTCATCACTGTTGAAAATAAGGGGAAACAGGGTAAACATCTCTTCTTATGTTGTAGATTCCCTTATAGAATAGGTTACCCTATTCTATAAGTACTTGCACTTTCAGTGTCTGGAAAACAAGGGATCAATGTATATCTCACTGTCATTGTCTGTTTCTTACAGAAAGAAAAAGTCATTAATGTTTTAAAATCTGTCATGATACTACACAAAAATATGTAAACTTTCTTTAAAAACTGGGTAGTTGAAACAACCGTGCAAGCAGTGTTCTTGTTACATGGAGACTTGAAAAGATCTTCGTGCATATGTGAATGTAAGTGCTTGTGCAGTTGGTCATAGAGCAGGTAAGATTGGGGAATTCACCTGAGTTTGAAACAAGGTAGGAAAGATAGTCCCATTGGTGGCAGCTTTGGGGTAAATCATGGTGCTAGCAATGTGCAGAAAGCAGCAAACAGCTTCCATCTCAGCACTTCGAGCATTCTTTTTTGATGGCTTTATCTTAGTATTCACTTTGCCTGCTGTATAACATAAAGATTATGATTAGGATTGTTCCTAGAGAATATGGACAGATTTTGTTTTTCCTGAGTACTTAATTTTGCAGATGCAAAGTTAAGTGTAAAATTAATTTTCTTCAATTCAGAAGAAACTGCTCAACAGTTTTCAAACAAACTGTATTTCAGTATCATCTAAACAGTAACTTTAATTTTCATGTATCCGTTTTTTAAAAATAGGTGTTCTATGGTAGTACTTGGGAATTATTCATGAGGTAAAAATTCTCTTGTTGTTGAACCAACTCTACTTTTCTCTCAACATCTTTGAATACTGTACTCTGCAGCTGATGGGAAACAAGTTCTGTTAAGAATCATAAGGGAAACACTTTGATGGGTAAATACCTAAAACATTTTCAAGCTCTTTCCTGTTCTGTGCTGAAATACACTAGGCATCTTCTGCAGTGAAGTTAAAACCAGGAGGAATATTCTACTTTTTAACAGCTGATAACTTGTATGGTTCTTAAAGCACTCCAGACATAGAAAAAGGAGCTTTTAAGTGCTTGTTAAAGCAGGGAGGATTTTGGTCCAGGTCTTCCACATTGCAGAAATGGCATCTCTGGCTAGTTCTAGTCAGGAACTTCAATATAGATGTGTTGAGACTGAATTACCGATGTTTTGTATTAAGAGCTACAGCTTTTGTGAGTTTAGTCAGTTTTCTGTATTTACCCCTCTCTGCAAAAGCAAAGCTTGGAAATTTTGCAGAAGAACTTGAGCAGTTTGTTAAATCTGTAGGGTGAAGAAGAAGCATGATTAGCTTCATTATTAGTTTAGTAGAAGATAGTTAATATTCTACAGATTGAAAATTCTAGGAGTTGAATAGTGTAAGTTAACCTTTTTCCTGTCTCTTGAAAGGGAACAAATAGATGAAGCTTACACTTATTTTGCAGATATCGTTACTGTGCATTGGACTATTCTGTTGCCTTTCTAGCTGTGATATAAAGCCAACTATATTATTTTTTTAGGTGGTTTTCCATGTGAACTATGAGGACTATCTGAATGACTTAATTGTCTCATGATTTAGCCTTAGAATGCCTTCAGGCTAATACAGAGTGTTCTTATAAACAGATAGCAAAGCTGCTTACATGGTGTAGCTATTACATGTGAACTGACTGTAAAAGCAGGTCTTCATTATGCCACCTCTATACAAATAAATGCAGCTTTAATCTAAATCTATGTGAATTTGAGTTTCTTACTAAATGTGTTCCTTAGGGAGATAAAATTATTTTTATTTTGGAATGTTAAGGTAATATCTATAAACCTGAAATAACCTTTGAAACCCAACAGCTGCTACTTTCTTGGTCAGATTTTTCCATGTTTCCAAACGAAGTGTAGTACAACAGCTGGATCTAAGAATTTAATTCCTTGGGTGAGAACTACCATGCTCCAGAAGTCTTCAAAGTGAAATAGCTGATGCTGATGTTCAGAGAATGTCACCCTAAACTCTGAAGTCTTCTGTTTTAAGTGTGTTTGTGGGCTTTTTTGTTTGGTTGGTTTGTTTTTTAAATACGTGGTGTTTTCCTGAGGTAGTTTGTCACAGTAGAGAACAGGATGCAAAAAACTGAGACACATGACAGTGTCTTAATATCTTCCAGACTGGTTGCTTCAGCTGTCAGTAAGTATATCAGTGTATTTGCATGCATGTTCCTGTCATTCTTCCCAAACTTTATCTTCTGAAAATTAACGCTTTTTGAGAAGGCAACATGCTCTCGTTGAAGATGCCCCTGCTCATTGCAGGGTGGTTGGACTAGATGATCTTTGAAGATCCCTTCCAACCTGAAGTATTCTATGAACATATGGGCAAACTCTGTTCAAATGGTGGTATTCTGGGAATTCTCAAAACAGGGGACTGAAAATGTTGGGATTATTATTGCCACCCCAGCAATTGGGGTTTGATGTGGGTCCTATCAGTTTTCCTATAGTGACACACAATCATTAAGGCCTCTTGTAGCATAATCCAAATGTTTTTCACGCTACAAAGTCTGATTCTTCTGTTAGTGCTTTTAAGGAATGACCTGTGTTCTGGATTTTAAGTATAGACATTTCAGAGATGTTTATTATTATTTAATTCCAAACTTCTGTGAGAAACTTACTCTCCAGCTCCACACAGCCATTCTCTGAACTGTTGGTGACACAGCCTGCAGACTTCCTATAGAGGGAATGTATGTAGTTCACTTTTGTGGTGTTTGTTCTGATGCTGGGAGGAATGTCTGTAGTTCTGTTCCATAGTATTGTTTTTGATGTTTCACAATAACAAGCCGCACAACAGAAGAACACAGAGCTGTGGTTTTCTTACACTTGTCTAAATATCGACCAGGTCAGCCTCTACATGAGTAAGAGGGCAGCTGAAATGGATATCCACAGATTGTATCAGCTCAGACACAGGGATGCTTAAAGAAAATTTCCCAGTGTTAGGAGCTGGAGTTCAAGTCTTTTCTAGTATGGAGGTCTGTCCTAATGGCTCCTAATGCATTGTGAGGATTAGCCAGAGGTGGTGCTTTGAATGCTGTTCCATCTGAACTAATTCTAAAACTTCTAAATTCTCACTTATTTTTTCAGTAATGCAGAGGACAAGAAATTTTTATTTTGTTAGAAGACTTTAGGGACTTGACTGACCATTAGGGTCACACACCGCTAACAGTTTTCATTTTGTTACTGCTAACTGAGTTGCTGTGTGCAGTGCTGGATTATATTGTCTTCTTGAAAATGACATCCTAGTACTTGGCTCTTTCTCTACTGTCTTCTTGTCCCTTCACTCTCCAGTTAAACTTAGATACAGATCTCTTCTGATGTTCTCAGACTGTTTTTTTTCTTTGTCTGAAATTCGTAGATTGTACGAATTGTTTTATGTGTTTGCAGTAAACAGTGAATAATTGCATGTCATTGTACTAGATTTCTTCCTTAACTTTGAGGTGAGGTGTATGAGGTTTCCTAAAGCTGACTCTTGATGTCCTCTTCCAATCTTTTTTTAACGTTATTTTGAAGTCCTCTGACTTGTTTCTTCTAGCTTTCTGTCAGTCATTTCTTTCACTATATTTCTTAAGATATTTTTCAGCAAATACAGCAGCTGCTCATATTGTTGTCATGGACCCGTGTTAGGAAGGAAAGTTAACATAATACTTGAAAAATGATGGAACTGTCTCAGAGACATGAAACTCATGGATCTTGTGTCAAATATGGTTAAACAGCTGGTAATGTACATCTGCATTCTGTCTCTATACCTGGGGCTATGAAGAGCATATTAAGCCCACAGAGAGAAGTGAAACACCTGTTGTGAATTGTCTTTAATTTGTTCTGCGAACCCTGAGAACTGTAATCAGAGTTGATAAACCAGGAGCACATCTTAGGAGATGCACTTGCCTAAGTTGTCCTTATTTGCAATATTGTTTTTCAGTAGAGTCTGCCTGAGTACTGGTTATTGTTGTTCTGAGGCCACACCTGAAGAACAGTTAATGCAATACATATAAATCAGTATTGTGTGAATAGATAATTAATAGATCTGTAAGCTGTGGCCTCAATTAAAACTTTTATTTTTCCTCTGTTCTGTGGGGCCTGATCTCACAAGGATTTGCATACACACCTAGCCTGTTACTGAACAGCAGAAGTCTCTAGCGCAGAGATGGTTGTGGGGTTTTTTGACACATCTGGCTAGATCGTTGAAATTTCACATTTTAAGGCTTGTTGAAATATTAGTGACATTATTCACTGTTGTAAATAAGTTTTCTTCAAAGCACTGTAGGATTTTGACTGTGGCAATCTAAAAAAAAATGCCATTTTTGGAATGGACATTCTACACATGGAAAATAACTTCCTGCTCCCGTAAGTTAAAATGCAGTTCTTGTGGTGTTTTGTTGCCATTCTCAGTTCCGAAAGAGTGCAGACACTGCAGATGCCACCATGGTTGTGTGAGTCACAGATCAGCCTGATTCCTGTAGCTGTTTGCCCTGAAATCCACTGCGGCATCACCTCCTGCTTGACAGGCTGCTGAATTTGTAATGGTTAAAAGCTTTTGACTACTAGAAGAAACTTAAATTATTTAGATTTCTTAGTGCCTGCTCTGAGGCAGGAAGATATTTGCTTCTTTCGTCAGGTGAGGATTAGAGCTTAAAATAAGTCCCAAAGCTGCCAACTGGACTTGGCGTGGCAGCAGGTGTTGTTGCCTGCAGGAAGGTTGGCTTTTCAAACTGGAGCAGTGGCTAGAGCAAGGTGATCGCAGGAAAGTGGAGAGAGATCGGTCATTTTCCAGAAATAAAAATGAGGACACAGATGACTCTTTGACTCTCAGTCGGCTCCTGTTTCTTGTATCTCTCTTTGCGTAGACAATCGCCTCTCAATTCATCCTGAAGTGAAGCATGCCAGTAAAATCCATCTGCTCCACACTGCCCGTGCTGTCTTATGACATGGAGACAGGTGTCCTCTACATGGGTGTTGCAGATCTGAAGATCTAGCCTCTGATTCAGACTTCTTTGCAATGAGACACTTAACTGTGCTCTGATGTCTTTCTTAGTGATTGTTGGATGTGGAAAGAGGGACAGAGACAGCAGAAACGTGTACAGATACCGTGGACTTGGCCTCATGAGGCTGAATTTTAGAGCCTGCAGATGCCAGTGCCCTTTGCTGCTTTCTTGTCACATTGCTAATGTTTTCAGGGAATAGCAGATACGCTAACTCTGCTGAGGTCTAAACCCACCATCCATCTGATGATGTCATCACGTATTGATGCATTTAGCAACCCAGATTGAATTTTGTCATCATAACAGGATAGAGCGCCTTTGTTCATCTTGATCACCAGTTCTGCGCTTAGAGGGAAGCCAGCAGTGAGGTGCTAGTAAATCTGGCAGTACTTTTGTCCTCTCTCTGGGCTGTGCATCACTTCCTATTTTTTTTTTTTCTACTGTTTTATGGTGCTGTTTTCCATTGCTCTTACCCACTGTCAAGACAGAAGATGATGTTTCTGTGATCCTTGTGTTATGCATGAAATGTAGACAGTGCATGTTCCTGGCAGGCTGTGTTAGCATGCCATGGAGTGCGTCCTGGGTTTGTAGCCTGCTGGCACCAGGCGCTCGATGGTCATGGTAGGAGTACAGACACAGCCCTAGGTGTGGTGGTTTTCTGAGCTGAGGAAGCAACGCTGGCAGATCCACAACCCATCACAGTGGTGGAGTGTGCTGTGGTGTAACACAGAGCACTGGAGAGGCTGTGCTGGAGGAACCTCTCTAAGTTAAATCTCCCACAGGAGCTATTCAGATGGGGGTGGGCAGCCTTCTTGCGGGCTGCTGTGACAGCTCTCGGAGTGCTGGGTGCTAGATGGGACTGACATGCATCTAATGCTTTTTATTAGTGCTGTCAGCTCTGCTTCGGCACAAAGCAGACTTGTTTTAGGTTTCTGGTGTTTAACAGAATTCCTGTCCTAGAGGCTAGAAAGGCATTTTCCTCAAATGAGAGGGTTTTTTAAAAAGAAAGATACCATGATGTATCTGTTTCTTCATGGCCTGCTTCCGCCCAAACTAAGGGTGGGAAAGAAGAGTCAGTAAAAGTATTCTTTGTATATCTTAAGAGGAGTTTTGGCCTCTGCTACAAGGACTTTTTACGTCCATATGGAGCTTTTATCTGCTCATGTTTTGACTGGTGATTGATTCCTTCCTTTGTCCCCAGGCTCGTTCCTTACATCACACTTGCCCTCTAGAGATTCTTTGTTCTAGCTCTTGTTCCTAGGAAAGAAGTTAGGCTTTCACTGGGGTATTTCAGCTTCTCTGGTTTTACAGGCAGGTAGGAAATTCATTACGTTTCTCTTGGGTACTATTGCAAGGATGAGGAAAGGTGGTGGGTTGGGTTTTGGGTGTGTGGGTTTTGTTGTTGAGTTTGGAGGGGTTTTTGAACCCGATTGGACTGTTTCTGCCTTTGTGAGAGCACCAAATTTTCATGGTGAGAGAACATTTCCTACATGGAATAGTTCTTCCCCCGGGAAGCTGTGGGGGACAGGAGGAATAGAAAAGAAAATACAGTTCCTGCGGGTGCTCTGACAGAAGGGTAAAACCTGGTATTGCTGGGTGTTGAATGGAGTTCAAGAACTGACTGTAGGCCCGGTCAAAATCTCAAGATGGCTTCATTGAGAGAGGATTTGACAATAGTGGTCTAATATTGGAAGAGATGTGCTAATGAACTACACTGAATATGGAAGGCTACTTTAATGTACTATAGTAAGCCTTGTGATATACTGCCACGTGTGGTTTCCAAGCATAATAATATTCCAGCCAGAGAAGAGGTGATGTCTTTTATAGTGGTGTTGGATTAGGAAAGGGTCTGAATCTGCAGGCTGTTGGCAAGATAGAAGAGCCAGAGCTCTTCAGACTAGAAGGAATAGATGAGGATTTTACAGCAGTAATGACATGCATGCCCTTCTGTGTGCAGAGGCTGCCCTGGGAACCAAGCAAAAAAGGCTAATTTACTGTCTTTGTACTTATTTTGAATGGTTTTGTGTGGGCTGAAGACATATTATGGTAATTCAGAGTTGGTGATACATCACCATACTGGGAAACAAATATTTTGGTACATGATCATAAAACATTCAGCAGTATTATCAGGCAGTACACTGTGGAGGTTGACATGATGGGTCTGACAGTCTTGATGCTGGGCTGCAGCTCTCTTGCTCTGTTTAGAGTGAGCTGCATTATTCTCGCTGCACTGGCCTGTGTGATGTTAGAAATACCAAGAAACCAGGATAAAGCAACAAAATGTTATTTTTGGTTCTAGCTGATGTGGTAAATAAGCACTAGACAACTTAAATGTTATATGTCTTGAGCAAGTAAGGCATGCAATTAAAATATTTGTGGTAAGGAGAGTACAGGTAAGGCACTGCTTGGTTGAGACCTGTCAGTGTGATTGTTTGCTTCGGGTTATGCCTGCTTCACAGCAAGTTGGGTTAGTTGTTTCTGGTGCTGGAAAAACTGTTAGAGGGAGAGGTGCTAGAGAGCATTAGCTGTGGTTTGGCAAAATGGTAAAGTACAGAATCAATGGAAAAGGAACTAATTTTGTTGTCTCTAAAAAGATACAAAGGCTGTAGAGGGCAGCTCTTCAGACAGCCCAGAAGAAGGTACGAGCTGTTAGTGTCTTGTCTCCTGCACGGACTGTGAGACGCTTGGGTGCTGGGCGAGGCAGCTGCTGCCTGTATGCAAAGTAGTGAAATGTCTCTTTTTACACGGGAAGGTGGCCGGTGCATGTATTGTCGTGGTTGTAGGTGTAAAATGTGACATTTTCTAATCTCTATAAAGCAGTTACCCCTCTATTTTCTAGTTTCTAACTCTATTTTTCATGTTATTTTTACTAGTGGCAGCTGAAAGGGAGCAAGGTATGTGCAAAACCTCCCAGCTCATTAAATACTAAGAAAAAATATTTTAAGAGAGCTAATTAAATACAGAGACCTCTAATTTTAAGGAACTCCTGTAACACTGCCTGTTTGCTACAATGTTTGGGTGCCTTCAAAACCCAGCTGGCAGAGGTCTGTTTTAATATGAAATTGTTGCCTGCTTCCTTGCTCCTCTTCTGGTAAATGAAAGCATCTGCAGGGTTGAGCTGCCAAGCTAAATAGTATTTCCATTAAGCAGATCTCAAATACTGAATTGTTCTTAGAGAACAGATGTGTTTGTGAAGTTAAGATTTTAAATGTTGACATGGTATTTAATGCGAAAAGAAATTCTGGTAGAAAATGTTAGCTGGTAAATCTGTTTTGATACACTTATGTCAATTGAAAGAAACTGTTTAAAAAAAAAATGCACCCTGAAAGGATTCTGTGAGAGGAGAGCTGAAATATGCCTTCAGGAATATTCAAATAATCTCCCTAACAGTCTCCAAAGAACAATTACATGGCCTGTGACAGTGCTGGATGATATATTTAGCTGGGGAGACCACCCACTTCCTCCTCTTCCTCCTCCTCCCTTCTCATCCTCCTCCTCCCTTTTCTCCTTTTCCAGTTCCCAACACACGGGGTCCCGTAGCAGATTAAGCATCAACACTGTGATGCAATTCAGAGGCTGTTGGTTTTCCGAGTCACTAAGTCAATTTTATTCTGAGGACAAGCTTTGTTTCCACAACATCTGGTGAGGAGAAGCTGCCAGCAGGATTTATGCTGTGGATATCTGCTTTTGCTGATTTTTATGCTTGTCTCTGCATAAGGAGTAAGAGCAAGGGAATGGAGACTTGATTATTTTATTTCTTCAAGCCTGTTTTCTTTAGCAAGAACTACTCACTCCTGCCAGTGTTATTTAAAAGCATAGTATGTGACAGTACATGGAGGCTATTTCTTGCTTGTTAATCTTCCAATTGCACTGAAGACATGTTATGGTCCCCGAAATTTTCCTTATCCAACATGCGTGTAAGGCTGACAGCGAAGGGCTTGCTCCGAAACATTCGTCTACCTTCCGGCTACAAGAAAAGCACCGTTATATTTCGTACAGGTTTGTGGGGTTTTTAATATGATGATTAGAACATGCATTGAGGGAATATCTTGTTTACTTCAACTGCAGCTTATTCTTAGCAAACACAAGCTGTGCTGGGCATGAAAGTTTTTGAATTTCATACAGAAGTCTGACTTCTGAGTAAAGTAGTTTCATATTCTAAGTGTGTGTGTGTGTACCCGCGCTGAGCTGCTCATTTGGAAGATGGTTATTCTGTTTATGAAATGCAAATTGGAATTTGCTCTTTCCTCCTACAAGTCCAAAAATAGTATCAGAAAGTCTATGCTATTACATATTTATCTGATCACTCTGTTTATTTCCTGGGAACGCTCTCTTTTCTATACATTGACTGGTTGGGGGGAGGGGGAGGAACATAGAGGGAAGTAGAATGAATACAGGCTGTCGCTATGTGGCTTTATGTCTGTGAGAAATATTTCGATACTTGTAGATATCTGTTATCATATATATCATGTTAAACGTGTCTTATCTGCAAGTAGGACGAGCAGACTTTTATGCTCGCTTGTGTCAATACAAACCTAAAAAGTATGAAGTTTTAGAGACATTCAAGACAAGTGTGTGTGTGTCTAAAAAATAAACAACCCCCCTCAAAAAAAACCCACCAAAACCCACAGATGCCAAAACAACCAAGAAAACAAACACCACAAAATTCTCAGCAGCATCTGACCTGATCTTGATTTTCAGTGGTAGGTGAAGGAAATAAAGCATGTATCTGGAATGGGAACAAAATTATAGCAGCTGAGTTTTGTTCCAGAACATACATGTGTCATTTTGGCAGAGTGTGGCAGTTTTTTGTTGGTTGGTTGTTTTAGCTAAGATGTGTGATCTCTAGAGAAAATTATGGCAGCCTGCATATTACATAAGTCTCTTTCTCTACTGCACTATATGTAATTTTCTTGTATTTTTACTTGGGGAGGAGCAAGCAGCTACATAAACTAGTTTTGCAGGTGGTCTTTCTCTGAGGCATTTCCTTACTCTCTTGAACACCACACTCTTTGCTTTTATTTTTTGGATTTCAGTGCTACCAGTCAGCTTTCCTTCCTCTCCTGGCATCTCACACAGCAGCTTAAACCATTTGCCTTGTCGTTACTTATCCCTGGCAAAGTCAATCCAGTTTCTGAGCTCCTCCTGCGTGATAAATTCGGTTTTAAGCATAATACAGACTGACTATCGAAATGTTTGCAGCTTGTTTGCATGACTTTAAGCTAGGAGTAAAATACCTCGATGCTAAAAATTGTTATGTAACAGAGTATTTATATATATACCTACATCCTTGATGTTGCTGACAGTGTGGAATTTCCATGTAGCATGTATTCCAGAGACTAAAATCCTAAAAGAGAAGGGGGGGAAGATAATGTTAAATCTTCCAAATGTTCACTAGCTGCTGGTGAAATCTGTATAATTTTGAAAAATAAAAATGATATCATTGCATGTCTCAAGGGAGTTTTGCAATGATGAGTATCCGTTTGTGGTTTTATTTTGTTTGAGTGGATGTGAAAGCAAAACCTGCCTGCAGGATCCCTCCATTAAATACAGAATATGAAATAGATTGCTAGCCCTGTGTTCCAGTTAAGCAGCACTTCGCTAAAGAAGTACTGAACAGACCTTCTGTGTGTTTCCTCTATGTGCAGGCTGAACAGGCTAATGGTTTAGAACTGAAAGCTTTGAGAGGTTTTTGTCTGGCCTCCCCCTTCAGCTTTACTGTCCCTGTGTCTTGTAGGAAGTCAGTGCATTAGCAGAAAGCTGACCAGTGGTTAGCTAGAGCTCAATGTACCAAAAAGTAGGGCATCTGAAAACCAGGTCATATTCTGGAGTGGAGAATGCAAGTATGTATAAAATATACTGTGGTTTTAGAAACAGTGGAATGCATTGAAGCTTGTTAGTGATTATTTCAGGTTCATAAAACAGCAGCAGCAGATCAGGCAATGACAATGTATATCACAAGCATAAAAGGTTAATTTTTTGTTAAATGCCAGGAGGAGCCATATTTGTTTTTGCAGCACCAGTATGAGTATCTTTTTTCTTATAGTGGTTTAACTGGATTAAAATGACATTTGGCTTCTTTCCAAGGTCACATAAGCAATGAGAAATAGAATATACTAGGGACTGTGTCAACAAATAAGTGAGGGAGTAATTGAAGGAAGGAATTTTGGGGTCCATGCAGGAATGTGAATATGTACAAGTGTTATGTAAGCAGCATTCAGTTCCCATTTTGGTGTAGAGTGTGCTTTTCATAAGCAGTATCATAGATTTCATCCTTTGCTTCACTTCATAATAGCATAGACCGACCACTTTGTGTGACTATAGAGCGTACCTGAGATACTTATAGCAGTTGTTGAAAAGTAGAGTCGGATTGGATTCTTCTGTCACCATGTCCTAGTTGGCAGTTTGTGATGCATGAACCCGGTGAAGTTAGAGGGTGTGTGCACTGCTGGGAGGAAGAGGACAGAACATGCTCTTGGGTTTTCCTTCTGACTTGAGGATGTTTTTCAACAGCTTGCTGCAGTTTCCTCACAGTCTGTAGTATGGCTGAACGTACAGTTGTATACGGAGGTGTTAAGTTAATGCATTTGTAACAAAATGGATCTTTGGGCTGGAGTGTGTTTGCACTGCTCACGTTTTGTCCATGTAGAGGTGTCAAACTAATTGGAGTAGTTGAAATGTCTTGTAAGTATGCAACCTGGTTGGGGCAAACCAAATAGAATTGGAGAGGTTTTTTTTTTTTTTTCTAGGAATGGAATAAATCCAGAGAAAACTTGCTGTAAAATTTAAAGTGGTTCTTAAGGTCATTCATCTTGTTGCCTTGCCTGACTTCCATCACCGTATGCTCTGTGCTGCTTCACAGTTGTCATATCCAGAAATTTCTTCTTCCTTCGAATGCAGACAGACATCAAAGTGTCATTTTCTCAGCTACTGGAAGTATGGTACACCTACATTGTTAGCTGTATATAACAAGCGTCCTCTTCAGCAAAACAGAAACACTGAAACACATCGGGGAAATAGTTTATTTACCTGTCCTGTGACTTGTGAAACTTCTTTGTAGCAAGTAACTGCAACAAAAATCTCAGTGCTTCACAACTGCATATATATCATAGATACGAGTTACGTATGAACCAGTGGCTTTCACTGATGAAATAATAACATTTGCTTCCTTAGACCATTAAGGATTTTTAGCAAAGAGAGACTAAAGTGCTCTTATATTCTTCATGCATCAGTGGTGTGACAGAGTAAATCATCATCTCTGGATGACTTTCTGTAAACTGCCAGAGAAAGTTATACTGTAATGAATGATTCAAAATAGTCATTTTGAGTTAGTTGTGTGTTCTCTTGCATAAAGATAAAATTCTAAACAAGGAACTAGTCTTGCAGATGGAGCTCAAAGCTTTTTTGCCCTTTTTTCAGAGTTTTTTGCTGAACTGTACTGTTACTTTTGTGGTAAACTGTTTTGTATCTAAATGTTTTCAGCCAGCCCTTCTTACTGCTCTTTCTTTTTTTCCCCTAAACGAACTGTACTTAGTACTCTTATCTCTCTGGTGACTTCTGTTGCTTACTAAACCTAATTACTTTCTTTTTACCTTGGAAACAAGAGGTGTCTCAGAGGAAAAACAGTAGCTAGTGTCAGTACAGCAATACCAATTTAAAAAATTTTCTTTTTTTGCCTTGCTACTTACGAGCAAACATCACAGGCCTGTTTATTTGAGCAGATGCCGTCCTTTTTCAGTACAATTTCTTCCCTAAATTCTGTTTCAGATCACATTGGGAAGTATGAAATTGCCTCTTTGCATTGTAAAGCAGTGCTCTTAAAGGAGATTTCTCCAAGCCTTGGCTGTCACAAGTTGCTTAACTGTTCATGTCTTCTGCTCCCCACCCCAAAAAATAACTGAAGTACTGATTGATGTCTGACACTACAGTTGAATATAGAACTGTAGAAAGATATCCAACACACTCAACCCTACTAGCTGTTCTAAATCTAAAAGTCTGCTGGAGAGATTTGATACAGGATGAGTATGTTAAATATTTATATCACCTACCAAGGAAAAATATAGTTCAGAAGCAAAGCCAGCTTATCTGTTCTGAGCAAAAGAAGTTGAATAGGTGGAACCCATTCACATCATGGGGTGTCTTGGATTTAGTCATGTTCTGTTGAAGTCAGTGAGACTCTTTGCTCCTGACATCATCTAGTCAAGATTAAATTAAAGGACCTGCCTGATGTGCTTGATTTCAGTCATAGCACATAATAGCTTCACTAGGCATGTAGGTGATAGCTAAATGGAGGTTCTTATTTTGAGGTGGTAGGGCTCTGTGTTTTGAAGTTTGCAAGCTACATTTGTACTCCATACACATCTCATCCAGTTGATGTGTTTCTGATAGGTATGAAATGAAGATAACACTAGTTATTTTCAAAGGGAGCCTGGATAGCAGAAAGGAGCTGCTAAGGAAAAATAAAACCAAACAAAACACCAAAAAAACCCCACAAACCAAAAAAAAAAAAAAAAAAAACCAAACCACAACACACCAAAGTCAAATCAGCAACTTACATGTGATGTCAACACTTAAACTGTGCATATACTGAATAAAGCATGAAAATGAACCTACATGAGGGGCTTTGCTAAAAAAAAAGAAATTCAGAGAAAGAAAAACAGGAGTGCTGTGGAAAGCAGCTGCATGGCAACCTTTGCATTCTGGCTCCACTGTAGTGAGTGATGTTGGATTTTGTTATTCTTTCACTTAGACAAATTAATTATATGTGAAGGATGCATCAAGTATTTGTCAACATGAAGGAAATAAAATTGCTGCTTCAAGCTCAACTTCATAGAAGAATAGTTAATTGGAGGGTAAATATAGGAGACCTAACAAATTATCTCTGCTAATATCACTGCATATTCCAAGTGTGCATTTGTTCCCACTTGATATATCTAATAGATTGAGAGTCTGGCTACAACTTCAGTTGCTGTGAAGTAGGTTGAGCTTTGGAAGTAACAGGCAGTTACAATTGCACTTAAAATCCTGAATAGCTCTTAAATTACTTTGGGGTGTTTCCAGTGTGGTAAACTGGACTTAAAGATTTAAAAACTGCCTCTATTAGTTTTGCACCTTGTGCAAATGAATGTTACCGCAGTAGAAATGGGTTGCAGCATTCAGACAAATAAAGCATTGCTATCTATTCAGTCCTGTTAATTTGAACTTTCTAAGGTATAAAGCAATAGCTTTTGTGAGGAAAATGATACCGTGAAATTTCAGTGCCAGAACACAAGGTTTGGAGTATTTGTAGCCAATGGGCTCACTGTTCTGTTACTCTTCTTTGTTGGCACAAAAACTCTGATGTGGGAGGGGGCTGGAAGGCAAAAAAAGACTAATCAAATTTAATTACATGTTAAGTACTATGGAGGCAGTACTGAATAGATTGACATCACACTTGCCATTCTCATTGCAGTCGATGGCAGGAGATGGCAATTTGCTTATAGACTGTTAATTTACTGTCATGTAATGAAGCAGTGTCTCCACTGTTCTTATTATTTAAAAAAAAAAGAAAATCTAATCCCTGAGTGGCAGCATGCACAGGAATAACCTTAGGCCTGAAGTTGATAGATCTGGTGCCTTTATGAAAAATGCTGATTTTTCCAAACAGCTCTTGACTGTTTCACCAAGTATCACACCAAGAACTAACTTAGTTGGAAGATTTTTTGCAAGAAAACTCCTTCTCTCTTTGCTTGTCTTCCCCCAGAAAAAAGTCTGGTGAAAGCTGCATTGGCCAAGCTGGTTAGCTTGCTGGCTTCACCTGCACCTCTGTTTGTTTGTTTTTACACATATCTGCTGTCTGTGGTCCAGTGGGGTACTGATGTTGTCAGAAAGATTTGATTGAATTCAATCTTATTTTTGAGAGGAGTTTAAACAATTATTTTTACCATGATAATACGGTAAACTAGTGCTGCAGAATTACTAATAATTTAGATTAGAGTTAGTCAGATCACCAGCACCTCTAACAGTGTCCACCCCCAGTGTTCTTCCCCATTACCTTTTCCTGGTCATGGAGTACTTTTTCTGTTATCTGTCCTACAGGGAGCAGAAAATAGCATTTGATCTTCTGAAAAAATGAATGCATCAGCAGTATAACTTACATCTTTAAATCTTCTTAAAAAAAAAAAAAAGCTCCTGTTCAGTTTAACTGTTCACATGCTCAAATGTAGAAATAACTCACCTTAAATAACCTGGCATATATCTGGCTGCGATATTTCTTTACAGTTACTATTTATGAACCTTCCATTGGTATCATCTTTACTGATGTCTAGTGGTTGTAGCAAGGGCAATAATAAACCTGGGTCCTGTGTTCAACTCCTGGTTAAATTTATTTTTGCTCCTTCTTGTCATGGTAGTATACTGCTTACAGATTTCTAGCAAGTAAAGGTTCTTCATCAAGATGTTTGTATGTGATGTTATGGAAATACTCCTAGTTAGGCAGGAAGCAGGACAGCTGGGAACATCTGTGGTGAAATTCTTTTAAAGCAAGCTCATCCTTTTCTTAAAAAGAACTAGCAGTGCTTCAGTAGAAAAGTTTGGAAAGTGTTACAAATAATGCTCGTTAATGACTTCTTTCATAATATTTTTAGACTTTCATATTTCAGTGGACTTCATTTTATCTCTGTGTGTGAATGTTGCTAATATCAGAATCACTTAAAGTGTTAAAAATGTGATGCTTATACTTATTACAAGTATTTGAAGTAGTAAAACAGGAATATTGGCGATGTTTCCAGCAGGAGAATGAGTGAACTTACTTATAAAGCCAGTTGCAAATAATTCTACTCATCAAATCAACACAATTTGCCACTTTAAAAAAAAAATCCTGATATGAAATGAGTAGCATCACCCTATTAAACCTGAATTCCTGTGTCTCAGGGTGGACCTCTCAGGTAAGACTTAGGGTCAAGGAAGACAAGAGGCATGTGTAGTGTGCAGTGAATATTTTTTTCACTGTATTTGTTAGTGGCACAAGTGGAGGTGTTTGTAGTTAGAGATCTTTCATAGGGATTAACATCACATATGTGTTTTGGTCTTTGCAGTAATTATGGATATACCCAGTGAACACCGCAGTTACCTGAAGTATCAGCTCTTCCAGACGGTTTCTGTAGTCTTTTCTCCCTCCCTCCCTGCCCACCACCCAGTTAAGCAAAAGTTGAAGTCTGCTGTCATTGTAGTTGTGTGTTAGCTTGAACAGAAGAGACTTGGGGGAATGTTAAATGCAAAGAATGGTGTGGTGAATGTTTTAAATCTTCTCAACAGGAACTGCTTGGTCTCCCTCTCCTTGAGGGCAGTGCTGGTACTCAGCAGCAGCCTTTGCCAAATTTCTATTGCACAGTTTGGTTAGGGTTCACTGGGAAGAGATGTCACAGAATTACAGAATGGTTGAGGTTGGAAGGGACCTCTGGAGATCATCTAGTCAAACCCGCCTGCTACAGCAGTTGCACCCAGAGCAGATCGCACAGCAAGGCATCCAGGTGGGTTTTGAATGTCTTCAGAGAAGGAGATTCCACAACCTCTCTGGGCAGCCTGTTCCAGTGCTCTGGCACTCTCAAAGTAAAGAAGTTTCTCCTCATATTCAGATGGAACCTCCTTTGCTTCAGCCTGTGCCCGTTACCTGTCGTCCTATCGTTGGGCACCACTGAAAGCAGTCTGGTCCCATCTTCTTGATATCTACCCTTGAGATATTTATAAACATTTATGAGATCCCTTCTTAGCCTTCTCCTCTCCAAGCTGAACAGACACAGCTCTCTGTCTCTCCTCATATGAAAGGTGTTTAGGCCCCAGGTGTGGTCAGCAAGTGGTGGAAGGACTGTGCGCCTCTCAAAGGGTGGAGATGTATCTTGGGGCTAATAAACGTGCTGGACACTGCCCTGTTCTCTGTTCTGTTTTCAATGTCTCTGGGTTGCGTTCAGGCTGTTCCTGAAACAATGGTGTGCAATGTTCTAGCTGTGTCCCTGGGGAGTCATCTTTGCTGCTTAATAACAGGAAAACTGTTTAACAAAACAGGAAATACACAAATAGTCCTTAAGTATGGCACAGTGACTGCCGGGAATTGCATATGTGAATTTTGTGTGTCTTTTGAAAAGGGGACATTCCAGCAATGCTTAGAGCTGGTATGGGACACTTGAGATACCATATTGAGTTTACATGGATGACTAACCAGCAGCAACCAAAGTGGTTCTGTTAAGATGCCATTTATGTGGCCGATCGGCAAATTGAGTTTCACCACTAGGATAGCTTTAAAGTACCATTTCAAAGTTAATTTTAGACACGTGTTAAACTATGTCAGTATTTCTTAAAAGGTGCCATGCTGCTGAGTCCTAAAATATGTTTTCTTAAAGTTGCGAGCTTATCTCTAATTTTGGTGGCTGCTTAAATTTTCCTTCATTCTCCAGAGACTTCATGTCACTGTGGTGATATGTGTAATCAAACGGGTGAATAGCACAGGTGCTTAAACTGTAAATTGGAATAGTAATAGAAAAGTAAATGTAACTTTCATTTTTGTTTTATATTCTGTTTTATACTCATAAATCTGTGGCTTCTCTAAAAAGCAAATCCATGTGTATTAAAAGCAGAATTTGGATGTTAGCTATGTGTTTTGTAACTTGAAATTGCAAACTGCAGTCATCTATTTTATGAGGAAAATGTTAGAATTTAACTTTTTAGTGATCTTTTGATAAAATATGATTGTGCATAACAGCACTGATTATAGTGCTTCCTACATGCTTAGAAGTGCTATTGCCTCTCTTTTGAAAGAATATTAGTGAATTTGAGTCTAATCTGGATTTATGTGTATTTGAATGGATGTAGAGCTTCATGAACACAGGAAGCTGTTGCTGGATACCTTCAGAAACAGTTTTGGCCCAAGGGCAATAATACAAAATACAGCTGAGACTGTTTAAATTCCCACTGCATGTCCTACTTTTTCTTCCACAATATCCTTTAGGCAGCATTACAATGCCACACTTAAGTCCAGTGACATTTGTTATAGTCATATAACATCAGCTCATACTAGTGTGATAGAATAAATAGATTCACTCTCTTCTCTCCATCCAAGATAGCTGCAGATGCTGCACAAAAGATGATGTTGCATATTAATGTGCTAATCTTGTGGGCGAAAATGTATTTTACAGGTCTCCTCTGTACAGTTGTTATCAAGGAAAGATGATGGTTCCTTGCAAATTTCTGAGCCTTACATAGACTTCTACTCTGAAAGACTTCGAGTGGTTCAGAAAAACTAGAGAGGAACAGCAGACTCTTGAATCTAACATTAAGCTGAGGTCATAAATTTTCTGGCAGTTAACTGATCATGTGTTGGTTGTGAAGGAAGAATTGCTGTGTTGAATTAGGGGCAGGCACAATTGATGAAACAAAGTTCAGTGATTCAGTTAAAGTTCCAAATTAGTTTTGGGTTGTAGGTTGTTTGGGTTTTTTTGCTTTTATTGCAATGAAGTGCACCTCCATAGTACATAAGTAAAAAGTGACTTTCAAACTTAAAGGCTTAATTCTTCCTACAATTTCTACAACAGAGTTCTTCTTACAGTTAGCTGTTAAAACTTAGGGTTGTTGGAGCCAAGTTTGATACATAGATCTGGAATAAATCTGTGATAAAAAAAAATTGTTTGTTAACTTCTCTTACTTGGATTTCTAAGTAGGTGTCTCTCCCTGTTACTTGATGTTTATCCCTAGCATACTTAGAATGCTTACCAGCCCTTTAGAAGCAAGCATATTAAAAGCTAGCTTTACTGTTTTTCAACTATCTACATATCTGGCTTTGCAGAACATAGGAGACTGCTGTGCATGTGTGAGAGCAGAAGAGGAAGCTTCTCAGCTGGTCTGTTAGTATCTGTATGAAACATGTGGCACGTAGAGAGATTATAGTCAGTGATTTAATCTATGCGAGTCAGGTCAGGTTTGAGCTGGAAGAAAAGGTATAATGAAAAAAATGTGGGATGGTGTTTTGTGGTAAGACTTGAAGCAGTTGAGCAGTCTGGTGAAATGCCTTTTATGTCTAGGTAGTGTTTTACCTTGCTTCAACAAGGAGTGATGTTTGGTTTCTGGAGGCTTCTTCCAGCCATGTGTTTGTGATGCTGAGCATGGTAGGGCAGACTACAGTATGAAGGAATGGGTTCAAGCATTGCAACTGAAACGGCTTCTTTCTTTCTGGCCATGCTTCAGCCGTTTCACTCCAAATCACAGTAAGAACTGGGATCTTCAAAAAGGCTGGAAAAGGAGAAAGTTGGTCCGAGAATTCTGTTCTCTGGTGGTGTGTGCGAGGGTTTCCTACACACACGTGGCTATGTGGTGGGTTTCTTCTGTCACACCACACACACTGTCCCAACTGAAATTCTTTTCCCAGATATGAAGATAATCCTTGCCTAAGTATCTGCAAACAGGGAAATTGGCAGCCCTGAGTGTATCCAAGAAGGATGTGGAGGGAGAAGAAGGGATTGGGATTTGCACTGGGGAGGCAATTAATGGGATCTGTGAAGGGCTTGCAGATGGTGTGATCTGCTCTTGGTGGAACTCCCTGTCCCAGTTGAGTCTAGGTCCTGACTTCATAGACAGAGGCTGCAGAATGAAGGGCAAAAACATGCTGTGTCCTGTACTTGTGATGAAGCAGCAGAGGGCACCAGGCAACAACGAGCAACTTCTTGTATAGGGGGTGGAAAGGAAGAGGAAATAGGAGCAGAGAGGAGTGAGGAACCTCAGGCTTCAACATCACTCTGTGCTTGGTTCTTTGGACAGATTTGAGTTTTGGTGATGACAAGCTTTAATTACAAAGTATTTAATGATAAACTGGTCTTTCTACACATGCCCAAGCTTATATACACTGAGGTCTAATTTACTGTTTCCTCAGGGTGGTATCTAACCCCAACAGAACATCTGAGCTGTGCAAGAAATCAGAACTTCTGTTTTCGGACGTTACGAGCTGGCATAAAACACTAAGTTAATATTCAGACAGCACATTTATTATACATGACAAGAGCAAATTTTTCAGCATAAAACAGTGGAATGATATAATTGGTTTAAAGTCAGAGATTGTATCTTCATTACATTCCTAATCTATGATACTTATTATGTATTAATAACACCTTATTAGCTCTTTCCTGCAACTATAAGAAGGTATGCAGAAAAAGAGAAGACTGCTTCAGATGCCTCTTTGCCTACTCAGAGCAATACCTGAACTAGAAACTTACTTAAACGTGAACCGCTTATATAAACTTTACCGTTAGCTTCCAATATAGCATTTTTTTTTTCCTTGAAAAGCTGCGGAATTCAGAGGTTGACTGTGGTGTATATGGTGAACTGTTGTAGCAAAATTCAAATACCTAAACCAAGGATAATAAATCGAGATATAGTTTACAAACTGAAGGCATCAGCACACTGTAACATATCCTCATGCAATTTCCATTCCGTTGTCATCTTTGTCCTTAAAAACTGGATGCCTCGCTGCACTGTGGTTTTATTGTTGCTGGTGGTGTATTTTTTTTAAGGTGGATGAAAAGTTGTTTGTTTCATGTACATATGGCCAGTCCCTCTCATATAAAAATATCCATGCTCTAGGCTTTGCATTATTAGTACAATAAACTGGTTCTACCATCTACACTACCTTTTCTGTTTCTTCAGACAGTGGTTTGTAGCACTATCTGGTTAACTAGCATGTGTCAGGTTTTGTCCTAGTTCGGAACAAGCTAAGAAATCAAGCATCAATATTGCTCTTCATCATTTAAAAAATAACCAGAACAAACCTGATCCACTGCTAGTCTAGCTGGGATGTTAGAGTTGTCTTCTGTAAATTTGTTTGTTTAGTTTGCAGTTATCTCTGAATGTATGATTGCTTATTAATACATTTATCTTTGTAGTTGATATGTATTGGATAGATGAAAACATAATTCAGTTCTAGATGTTACAGTTCCAATAAAATTTACTATATTATAAATGAAATATTAAGAAAAATCACTTCCTATACTAAGTGTTAAAAACTGAGCTAGCGCTTCTGTAAGATAGGCCTCTGGTACATGAAGTAAAAAGTGTTACAGGCACAATGCTGAGATTCCAGAGTATTAGTCAAGTTTGCATGTGTACTATGCATTTAACAGACAGACATCTGTCTGATACAGTAATTAAACACTTAGTGTTTAAGTCTGGGACTCCTTTAGGTCCTTTGTAAAACATGACTTGTAAAGATTATCCCTTCCAATCTCCTAATCTGCTAGAATATTTGTGCATTGCTATTTTGAAGTGTGTTTTTAAATTCTTTCCTGCCACCATCACTGTTTTTTGTCAGTGTACCCCTACTAGGGTTGACAAAATGTGTGGCTGTTTGACATCATCTCACCTGTCTCACCCAATACTAACTTTGTCATCCTCAAGACTGGAAAAGAAACAGCTACTGGTGGAATGACAGAGAAACATGTAACACTAAGACAGCGGTAGGGCACAGTTCAAGAGTGTTGATCACCAGACTTTCCTTCAAAAAAAATGCACAGGCCGGTTGGTCAGGCAGTTGCAGTGATGACATGAGATGAGCTGACACTTATCTTTGTGCTTTTATTTTGGAAGCCACCAGCAATTTGGAAGATAATGCATTTTCTCAGCTGTAGTTCACGTATCTTTACAAACATAATAATCTAGCTCCTTGCAGAGCTTCAATATAAGGTTAACGTAGGTTTTAAAACATCTTCAGAACTCTGAGTAAGGCTAATGCAACATTGGGATTCTTTATGCTTAACTGGTGTAGTAACAGATCATATCAAATTACTGCCGAATGAAAATGTGTCGTTAACATGCTTCCTATAGGGGGAAAAGCACTGTGTTCCATATCATTACTAGCGCATTTGACAACATCTTGAAACAGTTGTGCAGGCTTGAGAGCCATATTCCATAGGACAGGTGACAATATTGGGGAAACAAAGACACATGGGTGTTAATCAACTGGATCAAGGCATGTTCTTGGTTGAGAAATATTGAGGCTTTAATAGATGGTGAGTTTTTATAGGCACGTACACAGAGAAGCCAGTTCAAAGGCTGTCATGTGGTGAAGAGTCAATTGGGGTAGGAACTAGTGCTGAGGCTGATCTAGGAGCCTTAGTGCAATGTCACACTCACATTGTTGGTATTTTGCTTGCCTTGGACTCATGGCAGTCTCAAGTACCTCCTGGTGACAGGGGGAGCTCGCTCTCCCTCATGAGAAGATGACAGGGGCATGGTTATAACCCAACAGAAAAAGTTCAGGGCAGAGGGCTTGCTACACACTGTGGGTTATTGCTTCAGGGCCTGAAAGAATATGAATCAGATTAACTGGCGAGGTGTAGGCTGACGTCTGTCTTCTGAAGAACTGTTGTGCAGAAGTAGTTAAAGACTGCTTGGGGTTGCTTAGCCTTTTGTGGAGATCACGCAAAAGCTTACTTAGAGGGATCTGTGGTTGGAAAACTTGCCTTGTTTGCTATCTCTTGTTTTCTTCCCAGTTGACTATATTCACAGGTTTCCTCTTCCACTCCTGTTTCTGTATAAATTATGTTGTAACAAAACTGTGCCCTTAGTTCTTGCTCTGTTGTCGACAAGCAGGAAGCTAATAAAGAGCTGCATGTGGTATATTATAGTTTCTAGGTAACAGCTTTAGGCTGCAGGACTCTGACACGGTCCATAAACAATTGGTAATGGACAGGGAAGTGTTTGACATGCTAATGGGTTCTGCCTCAGAAGAGACTTGCCCTACTGGCGTGAAACCCCATGTGGCCAGTGCCGCAAGATATGCGTGTCTTAAGCATGCGATTAAAGCACTGAACGGGCATAGAGCTCTTTGAAGTATGTAAATATGTCTGAGATTTCCCTTTCCTTTTTGCCATTGTGTATATAAAGATTCCATTACATGGCTAGAAGTGAGGAGTGAAAAGGGATGGATTTAAAATGCTGTACTTGGGCTAGAAGTCAGTGCTATAATACTGTAAGTCAACAGATGAGTTCGCACAAGAGAAAAGACACAGACTTCAGAAACAGTACTTCAGACTGAGTGCCTGGAAAAATATGTGATGATTCTGCACTCCTGCTCCAGGCTGTACCAGCATTTAAGGAAAAATATGCTGAAAACCAAAAACCTTTGTACTCCTGCAAAGAAAGGCAGTGGTATTTCTGCTGTGTATGTTTTTATCCTGCTGAGTCAGTTTAAGCATCTAGGTCAGGTTTTATCAGCCTGCAGTTAAATTTTACTCAATTCCTGCAACCTTTTGAAAAGCTTCTGTGATGGTTACTTGTTATTCTGTTCAGAACGACTTGAAAATGATTTGAAGACAGCTACAATAAGCTGATGTTCCTGGACATGGGCAAGTGACTGACCCTAAAGAAGGGAAACTCGAGAGGTTACAGTTAAGAGTAAAGGAAAGGGAGAGCTGTGGTTCTACTCCATAAAGCATTTACTTGTTGTCTTGGGCTTCAGACCATGTTGATGCTGGGAGGAGATGCAAGATGAGAAGTGCTGTTTCTCTTCAACCAGTTTCTTGAGAAAAGACCAGCTGAATAAGTATATGAGGTACAGTGTCATCTTCAGAATTTCAGTGAGGCAAATTATTTAGGCACAACTCTGAAAAGTGAAGCTGCTTTCCTGTGGACTGGAACTGGTTCATTACTGATGTGCTTGACACACAAGCAGCAAGTTGGGGCTCCCTGCACTGGCTTATACAGACAGACCTGAGGAGGAGCTTAGAAACGGAACATCACTTCTTCAGGAGTGTGTGTTGGTACAGTCATCAGCCTGGACTGTGAGTGGCACAGCAGGAACGTGTGCATTTGACACTTGCCAAGGTGGATGCAGGGAAAAATTACAGTTAACCAAGATGTGGAGTGGCTTGGGGAGGTTGGAAGACTTCCATCCAAGTCTAGCCTGTCAAGCCCTCTGCAGACACCATTAATTTAGTTTTGTGACTGCTTTTCCTGTATATTTGTCTGTAACCATTGCCTGGGTTTATAGCCCAGAGCAGGAGTTTTGAAAGAATTTTGGGTGGTAATTTACAGCTAGCCAAATTTCCAGGTCCTCTCAAAGATAATGTATGTACCACTGGAGATTAAATTCAACTACTTCCTTATTTGTGTGGATGTTCATAAGTGTTCCTGTCTGAAGTGTCACCAGGCAAACTTTAAAATCAAAGCCGTGAGATGAAATGGTTGATGGATCTTTCTGTTGCATTGCTCGAATAGCTTGTATGCATTGCGATGGGGGGAGGGCAGTGGGGAAAGATGGTGGGAGAACTATAGAGTTTTTTTTTTTTTGAGGCTTCAGAACTAGCTGTGTAAAGATTTAACATACAAGGTGAAATTATTTACTCACTTATGAGCTGGTTCAGATGTGAGACTGAGATCTGGAAATTCCTGAAGAGAAAAACCCCAGAATCAGACCCATGGGTCATGCAGTTCTGCATCACTGGGACTAACTTGCTCACAGGAGGAAAAGATAAAGCATCTAAAGGTCAGCAGAGCACATCTGTGTTCTTTAGGCTCTAATAAAAACAGGTAAACCATCAAGTTTACTTTAGAGTTTATCAGTGTATTTGGAGAAATTCGATCCAGCTAAAAACTCCACTGAACGCAGTTAGCTATAAGTGTTTCATGGCTGTTAATATTGTACAGGATACATATTTTGTAATGCTTTCTGTAACTTGGTTCAGTGTGTGTTGTGGGACGTGTTGGCAGCACATCCTTGGCAGCATATAATTACTTTATTTCAGTATTTTAATTGTAACTTGGCTGATTACATAAATATGAGTATATATCTAGTTTGTAAGCATATATTCTTGTTGAAGTGTTCCCTGTTATTATTTGCAGCAACTATTCTGTTCTGTAGTCCTCTCTAGTCCTTACTCTCTTTCTTTTTTGTTGTTTTTTTTTTTTCTTTTTTTAATTTGGTTTGTCGCATACTCAACCTCATTGCCAATCTAACACCAAGAAGTCCAAGGGTGGCATTTTTGTTTGTTTGGGTTTTTGGCGGTGGGGGAGTGTGTTCAGTTACCAATTATAATTAGGGGTAAACCAGACGTTTTTGAAAAAGGGAAAAGTCAAGACAGAGGCAACTGGATGCTTCCTCTTTCATGTTTGGGAAGTGAAAATACCTGGTTGCTGTTTCAAGTCTGACCTCTGTCCTAGCTGTACAAAATGGTCAGCCATACAGAATGTGAAACCACCCTGAAGGTCAAATAATGGATTTTTTTGTATGATTCACTGTAAGCTTTGTGTAAACTATTTTGTTTATATTTCATATGTGGTGTATTACTTAACACTAAAATATTTACTTAACATGAAAATATATCTGTCGTTTAGTGGGTTTCTGTGTTGACTTCAGAACCATGTGTGGTGCTTTTCTCAGATGTTTCAACTTCATGGATTTTATTCTCATAATATTAGAGCTATAGAAACAGGGGTGGTTTGTGTTTGCTGTTAGCTAATTGTGTAAAGGATTTCTGTGTTTTCATGAAGCAGACTAAATACTTACCAAAAAAAAAAGGCAAACAAAACCCCAACCAAATAGACCAGATTTTATTTAAAATATTTTATTTTTCTCTAATCTTTTATTTACTCTCAAGAGAAAATCCTCGTTAGTGTTTGACTTCTGTTAATCTATGAAATCAGGAAGTTTTTCTCCTAAATGGGAGAAAATGTTAAGATGCTTGAGATGCATCAAGGATAGAGGCAGCTTAGTTGGAGCAGAAGCTGATGTACAGCAATAGAAATTGGTAGTTCCAAGATATTTAATTTCAGGTTGGGAAGACTGTGTATTGCTGAAAGCTGCTGTTCGTGTGTCATTAGTTACCAAGTAATCCTGCTGAGAGACAGGTAGTGAAATTCAAAGTGCCAGCAACCTCTGTAGACTTTCAGTTTGCTTTGTAGTATCTACTTGCTTATTGAATTTTAGATAAGTTTTTGAAGAATGTCTTCTAGAGTTGAGAAGAGCAAAGGAATAATGTCTGGAAGCCATGTGAAGAAGGCGATCTCTACAAATGGCCAAAGAGTTCATGGCGATCAGACCTCTTAGTTTGAGTGAGGAATGTATTATACCAAACATATCAAGGACATTCAGGATGAATTAATGTTTTCATATAGAGCAAGAGAGCAGTTTCCAAAGAGAGCTTTTCTTCACAGTGTATTATATTATAGCAGAGAACAGTTGGCAATTGGGGTGGGTGTGCACACATGTAGAAAGCAGGCTGCAGCCTCTGGGCTGTCTAGGAATAATTAGATCTTGGGTGGTTACATCCATGAGCCTGGTGAATACTCCCCCTTTCACAGAGAGAGAGAGAGAGAGAGACCCAGTCTCTACCTGTATCATACGTGACCCAGTGGAAATCAATTCACCTGGCTTCTCATTTGCTGCCAGGAAGCTTCTGTCAAGGTCTTTGCAACTGATTCACCTTCATTTGTGAGAGTTTTAGGAATCGGTAAAGGTTGGAATGAAGTCTTGTACAGCTAAGCTGATTTAATGCCAGTGTTGGTCTAGGGATACAGAAATATTGCTGGTGTTCATGCCTGCCTCTCTTCACCTACCTGAAATATTATCAAAGATGTTACCTGGATTCAAACTTCAGACTGTGCTTCTCTGATCTTTTTGTGTGCTGGTCCTTAGTGGTGACTGTATGTGACCAGTAATACTCAGGAGCTCTCAGCATAGCTATCCAGCTAGAAATGGGGCAAAAGCCTGAGTGGAGGAAGAAACTACATCTGTGGCCTGTAGCTGTGCTGGGAAAATTCCATCAGAAAGCCACCGTCTGGCCTTCTGTCAGGTGATATAAAGACTTGGAAGAAAGCTCCACTGTTGGCATTGCATTCATCAGAGGCTGCAATACCACTGCCGTAGCAGGACACTTGGGGGATACCTGCAAGCTGTGAGGTGCTCTGTGTGGAGGATGTCTCTGATACCTTCCTGGTCCCATGAGTGTGCCTGGACTGGTGTAACAGGTGAACTGGCAAGTGAGAAGTAAACTTTTGTTGCCAGCAGGACTCCCCAGATTGGTCCTTTGGCCAGTGGTCCTGTGGTACATTGGAAATCCTCCATCTGTGTACACATGGGCTATCGGCATTCTTTGTAACGCTTCTCAACCCAAAACAGTGCTGACAGGGGTTACTGTGGTTTTGGATGGATAACATAGGTCCTCTGCTCTGGGGTGTCTGTGGGATCATCACTGTCTCCACAAGCATCCAGGAGCCATGACAGGACCACAATTGCAGTGTGAAAGCTGTCCTGACCTCCAACTTGTGTGCTGTTCAGAGTCCTGCTCTGAATGCCGGGTGTTGTGCTGAATACCAGGTCACCTCTTTGAAGGCAGAGACTGATGCCTTCTGTAGACCAAGATCTACGTTGTGTTGGTCATTTTTTCCAAACTGAACTCAATAGCTGTGTAACAAAACATCTAATAGCCTGATGGTGTTAATCTACCTGTTTTTACATGGAGCCTAGACCTGTTACGAGTTCTGTGCTTAAAAGTAAGAAACCTTAGCTTTTACAGAGAAAAGTTCACACTCAGACCTGGTAGGTAAAAGGCTTGGCCTCCTTAACTTGCCAAAAATATCTCATTAGTCAGTTTTCCTGTATTGCTCTGGTAACTGTTTATTGTTTGTGGACTAGAGGGCTTCCTCAGGATCTGGGTTCTTGCGAAGATTGCTGAAAGGGCATTGCTACCTGTGGGAACAGGGAGGACATTCAGTGGGAGGAGGCCAGTGTCTAAGGTGCTTGCAGTTGCACTCCTGAGCCCTCACTGCAAACATTAGCAGAAGGACAGGTACATAATCACCTTGTTGAATATACAATAGAAATAACTATGTGCTGTTGAAGTGTTTGGCTTTCAGGTCCTGCAGGCAACTCAGGCTCCTTTTGAGCCTTTGTGTTGGCAAGGAAGGGCCACTGCGTCTTGCAGAGTGTTTGGCTGCGTTGCAACAAACCTGGTCACTGATGCCCAGGCATACTTTGATTGATGCACAGATCAAATGACTTGGGAGTGGCTTTTGGGTGACGTCCCACGTACAATGATGTCACCAAAAGATTTTTAAAAATCTAGGTGTGGCATAACTGCCAATTAAACTGATTAGTCCTGTGGTTGAGTCCTGAGAAGGAGCTCTGGCTCTAGGGCCCTGCCTGTTGAAGTATCTTATTTAGTGCCTTTGTCTCGCCTTGTACTAGACTTATACTTGGAACCTTCACTGCAGCACGCTGTAAATTGAGGTAGGATAGAATACCAAGGGCTACGCGCCAGCTCTCCTGCTATCTTGGGAAATCTGCTACCAGCTCACAAATGTCCCTGACTGCTTGGAAGCTGGGACACTGGAAGAGGTCCTGTGACTGCCCTGGGATCGGGATGGAGTGCCTCGCTGCCCTGTTGGCAGAAGTCAAAGCTAGCCAGGAGGTGATGCAGGCTGGACAGAAGGAAATAAAGCGTGATGTGGAAACGTCTCAAGAGGAAATCAGAACAGTGTTAGCACTGCAGAGGAGCCAGCAACAGGTGAAAGAAGATCTCAAAGCGGAGCTGAAGTCCAGTCATTTGAATATAAGAACTGTGCTTGAGGAAATCCAACGAGTAAGAGAAGAAATGGTAGCTCGCTTAAATACTCAGGCTGATCTGGTCTTACTGATGAAAGAAGTGAGTGCCAATTTAACATGTGTAGACAAGGCTTTCCAGAAAATGGAGGAGGGACAGAAAGTTTTTGCCAGCCTGCATCTTCCTACAAGAGAAAATATTGACCAAGGATTTTCCTTTGAAAAATGCTTATATGAAACACACAGGGGTTTTGAAGAACCTGTGGAAGCTAACTGTTTGGATGAAGAATATGGAAAGAAGGTGTTTAGGGGTAAGACAATGGTGATGGCAAAAGTGTGGGGAGAGAAGTGAGGTTGTTCCTACTTGTGCTTGTCAAGTAGTTTGTTTTAGGCTACTTGGAATTCTTTGAAGAAATTGAATTTTCTTAAAAATTGAATCTCTTGCTTAAAGAAAACAATTTATAGCTAGTATAGACATTAAAACACAGGCCTCCCTAGTATGTGATAAGTAAAGGAAGGCTTTGATTTGGCTCTGCAAACCAAAAAGTGGGTGTTAGATGTTTCATCTTGTAATCCAGCAACCGTGCACGAGATAGAGAGGCTCGGGAAACCAGTGGTACCAGGCAAGCTCTAAGGTAGCCTGCTGGTCAAGTACAACGTCAAGTACTGGGCAGTACCCCAGCACTTAGCTTTATGGAACGCACCCTCATGTACAGAGGGGTGTGTGTTTCTTGCTTCTGAACACCTATTAACTAGAGAAGCTATGTATGGGAAACAGTTTGCTGTGTGGAAAAGCTTGGGATGTGTCTAATATTCTCCCCAAAGAACTGGAGTTGGCAATGCCATCTGTGTAGCGACTGCAAAGGGAGTGGGAGGATTTCTGAACCTTTTCCAAGGTCATGGGGTATTCTTTTTGCCAGCGAGATATTGAATCTTCTGTGAATGATTCTGCATCGCAAGGTTCAGTCTTTGCAAAATTGGGGGGGGGGGGGTGTTTAGGTTTGGTTGGTTGGTGGTTTTTTTGTTTTGTTTTTTTGCTAATATGAAGACTAGGACATGGGGTGGTGATTCTGCCCAGTTACCGTGCTCTATGTGGTACGTGAGAATCTGATTTCTAGTCTTCATAAACTGAATAGTTAAACTAGATTGAGTAACAGTGTTTTCAAGTCTGTTGGACAGAAGTTATGGATCTAACTTAAGGGTGGAAGGTGTTCTGCTTTACAAGTGTGACTATGTAAAGGTGATAAGGGAAAACTGAGGAGGAATTGGGCTGGTAACCAATACTGTCTTTAATTTAGATTCTATCACTGTGTTCTATCAGTAATTAGAATCATGATGCTTTTGCTTTAATGAAAGCATGGCTTTTGTTTTGACATCGTAGCCTGCCTTGTATACAAATCTGGAAACAATCTGTCATTGCCCAGAGGTACATGGGCCATAAATAAGCATTGGAGTGTCGCTGGTGTTAATCTGTAGAGGCAGCTCGTGCTACAGAGGGTTCATGCTAGCAGAGAAATGCTTTTCAACATTTGAAGTGGCTACGTATAGCACATGTCTGGGATAAAATTGCCAACAGGAATGTCAGTGTGTTTCTCTAGTGCGTTTTTTTTTCAGCTTTTTTTAGATTCGTATCCAGAGTTGGCTTAGTTGGAAGTTTGAGTGAGCTTCTAGGAAAAGACTTGATAGTGTGGGTACCACAATAAAAGCAATAATGTGAAACTGGCAAACTGATAAAGGCTGACTGAACTATGGGAACAGTGGATATCTGGAGTCTTATGTTCTTTGTGGTTAGCTGTTAAATCACTATATTTAAATGAAATAACATGATTAGGTAACAGTATGTGATCTAACTTTTTCCCAAAATAAAAATTGTTTGCAAGCATTTGTTCAGGTTTAACACAGTTGTGTCAGGATCCTGCAAATGGTTGTAGAAATAATTTCATATAGCTAATTAAATAATGAGATTAGCATCTGTATCGATGGACTTACCCAGTAACCTTAAATCAAGAGAAGTGCGCTAGTTCTCTGTTTATTGTAAGTGGAACATTCAGGAAGGGAGGTGGAATGTATGAGAGAGTAGGAGTATGTGAGCCAGTAGGGTAGGGAAGGATCGGCTGTACATGTTTATTCTGTAGTCCCTGCTCTTTTTTTCCCCTCTCTCTTTGATTATTATCTCTTATGATTTTTGAAAAAGCGTCAGAAGGTAGTGAATGTTTTCCTAAACACAGTAGTCTCCATAAGGTTGCTAGAAATCTGACATAGTTGCTCTCAGCTATGAACCGTCATTTATTTAAAGAGGTCTACTCAAAGGACATTTTAATGTCTGCACTCTCAGAAAAGAAGTGCTCACATTAGTTTAAATGGTGGTAAAAAAGAAGCTAAACTAGAACTGGTAGCCAAGCTTGACTTTTTTTTCCCCCTAAAGATTTAAATTTTGATTTGTGTTATCATGCTGATAACTGCTACACTATTAAACCACAAGATGGTATGTTTCTAATTCAAAATATACCCTTTAACAGTCAGCATCTCTGAGCAGTTCAGTGAAATCTCCAAGAATACAAGAGCACCAGAACGTGATAAAGCAATATGCCGACGATCCTCTTTAACTATGAATGATGACAGAAAATCTTGCCGTGAGAGGATTTATTTGAAAAACTAACAGGCTCAGGAGGTACTTTATGCCAGCTCAGTAAGAGCGGCACAGAGGGCATCAGTATTTTGAACAGGAAACTTGTTTTCAAATGGTTTGAAAAACAAGTGAAGGCTCTGCCCAGCTGATGTATTAATACAAGAGTTGATGTGTCAGTCAAACGTGCATTAACTGAGAATCAAAGCTTTTGTTATTAATACTGTCTCTAGTTATATGATTGAACCTGACACTGCTGGAACTATTCCAGAGTCACTTGACAACCTTCAAACCAGATTCTTGGGCTTCAGAAAGGATTCATGAGCAGCTACTTCTAGTTGGTTAGCTTGTCCCCCATTTTTTCTATGTGTTCCTATTTTTCTTTTCTCTAAATCTCACCTCTCAGGTTTTTTTTCACTTATCTTGAATAAATCTTGTTAAGTTGAAACTGTACAAAGTAATCTGCTTAGATGTCTTCATTAAATTGCCAAGGGATATCTGTGTATTGCATCACCCTTTTATTGCAAAAGTGTTTGCTCGTTCCCTGTGTGATCAAACAGGGAAGACCGTCCCTATCTGCAGAGCAGCACTGTGCTCCCTTTCCAGTCTGAAGGCAGCAGAGAAACCTGTGGTGTTTACGAGTCAAGCGCTGGGTTGTGTAATGTGGTTTCCTCTGACATGAGGTGATTGTGTACTGTGAAGGGATGGAGCTTGCAACATAACTAGGAATATTAAGTCAACAATGTCATTCTTGGACCATGAATAGTGGCAGGGCAAGCTTCAAGTACATTACATTTTAGAGCACTTTTCAAAGTCTCATCCTTATGACTGAAATTGCCGGCACTAAGTGCTGCAAGACCTCTAGTTAATAAAGCTCAAAGCAGGGAGGGGTTTTCTTGCAATGAAGAATTTGAAAGGAACAGAAAGACCAAGTAAATGTGAGGAAAATGGGTTTGTGTTCAGCAATACTTTAGAGTGCAGGAAATATGAAATCCATGTTGCAAACAGAAGTCATTAATTCTTCTGTTAGAACTAAGTTACTAGATAGGTAGGATGACAGATCTTGCATTTTATTAAAATACTTATTTGAAACATGTGAAGACAGCATGCTGAAAAGTAAGCCACAGAAGTACAAAACTCTGTATATGAAGTTATGGTACTAGAAATGAACCTGACACATGACAGGGTCTGCTCTGCCGTGCTACTGAAATCACCCTTTCTCCTAGTTAGGACTTCAGGAAGAGTTTGTAAGAATTTATGACTACTTTCTTTTGCACGTGTCTTTTAAGTTTTGGTGAGACTTCGGTGTAAAGTGTGTGTTAATTTGTTGTTGTTGTTGTTTTAGTTGACAAGGGCAAGCAGCGGAATCCCAAGAGCTCGTGCATACAGACTCAAGCCTCCACGGATGTGCATCCACCTGCCACTAAAACAGCCGAGCTGACACAGTACAAAACAAAATGTGAGACCCAAAGTGGAATCATCCTGCAGCTGAAAAAATTCCTGACAAGCAGTAACCAGAAGTTTGAAGCTTTAACAGTTGTGATCCAGCACCTGCAGTCTGAGGTAAAAACTTGCAGCTAATCAATTTTAGCTTTAATTAGTTGAACTCTTCTCAACAAAGGTTTCTGAAACCCAATGCATGACATCTGTGTTTCTATTGCAATGATTTTTGTTTTCCTGTGGAGGTAGCAGTAAACCTGCTCCTGGCATCATTTGAATAGAAAAAATAAAAACCCCAACACAGAGTTTTATGGTCTCTTTGTAGCTTCACATCCTTTTTAGAAAAGAAGCTTTTAAATGTTGGTAGTCAGAGTGTCCTTCAGGTTTGAGTACCTTTTAAGCATATACTTCAAGTTCTGCTCTTGTAGGAAAGGCTGCTTTCAACAGATAATCTGCATGGCCTTGTTTTGTTATCTGACATTGGAGAGAACAGTATGTAAGGGGCAGATATGTTTTTGAGTTATTCAGAATAAAGTGTGAGTGACAGTGATTGTGCTTATTGAATCTTGCATTATTGGTGGTGTCTTAAAATTACCAACATTTCACTTTAAATTCCATGTGCATTTCTATTTCTTTTTTTTAGAGTGGAATTAATCTGATGTGATTTAATCTTTATTTGTTCTAATCTGTTTGACGTACATAATGACCTAATCAATTTGATATTATGCTAGAAACTTCTGGTCTGCATATCAAACTTTTGAGAGAAGAAAGATCTGAAACCAAGGAAATTATAACTGTTATGGATTTATGCTGCAGCAGTTGATGCAGGCTTTAATAGCACTTCCTCTTGCATTTATAAGTAATGTTCCAAGATAGGTATTAATTTTATTTTAGCTGTTCCGATATACAGTGATTTTATAGACTGGTATACAAAGAAGCACTGAGTTGTCTTAGTATGCTTCCAGAAACATAACATTCTCTTCTTGTGGGATAATATCTGCTTGCTCTCATTTAATCTAAAAATACTGCATGTAAGTCCAAGTCTGGTTCAATTCAGTAAGAACAGTGGCTCTTAGGCAGTTTTTTGGTTGACTTTTTAGAAAATTCTTGCTCGGAACACCTTTCTCTGCTTAGGAACTAGTTTAAGATCTTCAAAGCAACTTGATACAGGATTTTTGGATGCCTGTCATCTAATATGAAATTGTGAAATTTTATATGTGAAATTCTCATTGCTTAACTTCCATGCGGTCTTGCAGTTACTATATAATAAGCACCTTGATTTTTGGTATCTTTTATAGTTAAATATCTTGGCCTAGATTCTGCTCTCAAATATTTTGTATTGCAACTTTTCAGAATTCAGGAATACTTTATCAATGTAATGTTTAATGAGAAGAAGTCTGTCATATATATTTGCATCTTCCAGCCTGTTTTACAGGTCGCTTAGTCTAAACATAATTTTTTTCAATCATGGGAATGGTTTAAAAAAAAAAAGTGGTGTTGAAGATGAAAGGAAAAGAACTGCATGGAGGAAACTAGTAATTTTGCTTCTTCCTATTTTATTATTCTTTTATTAATTTTTTTATTATTCTTTTATTATTCTTTTGTATACAAGTAGTAATCTTGGAGAACTAAGTCTAAGCACATGAATCTAGGCTAAATATGACATATCTATGTACTTTCATACAAGTTATTGGTATTGTGATTTTTCTTTCCCAGGATAAGACAATGCTTGGTGAACAGTCTTATTCTTGTGTGCTTACCCCCGGGGTGAGAAGGACTCTTCTGCCATGGTGGTCTAAGGAATACTCAGAATTGGGTAGTTAGCTGGGGCAAACATCCTGTAGGATTTCTGTGTTTTAGGGAGCACTGAAAATTTGTTTTGGTTTTGTGATTTGTTTTGAATTTGTGTTGCCATTTTTTTTTGTTTGTTTTTCCTTCCTGGTGAGGTGTGGAGTCTGGTATAGCTAAATCTCAACTGGCCATACATTTGTTTTTCTGAAGTATCTCTTGGGGACACCTTTGATGTAGTTTTCAGTCTCTTTGGGAAAACTCAAGAGTTGGATTTAGCTTATACGGTAGGGACTCATAGCTTAACTGCGCAGAGCCAACTGAAAGTAGCTTCAATTTTTTTGTTTAAAAAAACCCAGACAAACTCATGCTTAGCTGATGACATGAAAAACAAAGCTGTGCTTCCATTCCCCCCAGTCGAGCGAGTGTGAAGTGACAGGATGCAGTGTGAGCTGATGAAGCAGCTGGCTGGAGCCAGAGGAGGGTCCTGCTCTGTACTCCCCTGGTGCTGGCCTGTCCCTGCAGAAGGCTGATTCAGCTTCCAGCTCCCAGGAAGCTAACTTGGGCAAAGAGAAAGCATTTCATTGCCAGATCAGTGATGTGGACTGTCGTAATGTGTGGTCAGAGTCAGTGTGAGATGGGGTTGAGGACAGGTTCCCTGGCCAAGTGGAGGAAAGAGCCAGGGTGAGCTGGTTGGTCACTTTGAGGCTGTGCATCCCAGCCTGACCCTCTTGGCAAAACCTGCCCCAGCCTCTCCCACTTTCCCTGCAAAGCTGAAGCTACTGGCAGGTGATTCAGCTGTTGGGTTTGAGTTTGCTCTCCTATTTCCAAGAGGTCCCAGTGCATTTCTGCACAAAAGTTTAAAGTTGCTTCTCATGAGCTCATTTGAAATGAGATATAGTTGTGAAGGAAATCAGGACTTGGTGGCAGTGACTTCTGTCAAAGATGGGGGCAGCCTATCTGGAGTGAAGTTGAGAAGCTGCTGTTGAAGGGTTAAATGAGATTGAGCAATGCTGCTGTGCTGTTTCTGGCTGAGCAGGAATCTCTCACAAAACTATGCCTGAGCTCAAACCTGTTTGTTGCAATCCTTATCTTGGAGCTGTCAATATTAACAGCTGGCTCAGATAATACCTTCACACTGAGCTGTCAGGGTTCGTCCAGAGGGTTTCTGTGCTTAACTACCTTTACCAAGACTCTTCTGAATTTAAAAATGCTAAAAACCCAATTTCTATCTCTCAGGAGCTACTGTTGCACTGGGTTAATATGAAATGGAAACCTTATTGGCATCCAGAATGCTTGATGGTAATGAACCCAGTGGCTGGTGAGAACACCGCACGGTACCGAGCTTTTCCATTGTCAGACAGGGCTGTGTGCACCAGTCATGTTAGAAACCTGTGTCAAACTGTGGGCTGATCACAAAAGCAAGCTCAGTCTTTCTAGACCTCTGCACTCCCCCTGATCCCCTGGTAATTCCTGTGACTTCATGGCTGTTTTCCTGGTTTTCAAGTTCAAACGAGAAAGGAAAAGTGGCAGTACAGAGGAAATAGTGAAATCAGCCATTTACAATAAGTACGTGAAATGCCAAGGAAAAATATCTTCCGTTCACCTTTAACTGCATTAATCTCTGAAATTTGCACCACTGCATTTGAGTTGGTCTTTTAACATCTGCTGATAGTCATTTTGCATATTAATTTTGAATTTATTTCTTGTCTGTTCAGTAACAATGTGTTCACAGAGGCTTTAAACGCATGGTTTAGCACATGGTCTATGGTAAGTCAGGCTGTGGCTGCCGTTCCTGCAGCCCTGCTCTGTCTGCCCTTGCCCTCGTCTCTGCATGGGCTGGTGCTTGCCTCGAGGAGCCAGTCTGGGCATCCATTTAGGAAGAAAGAATTGCACAGGCAGTGTTACAGGCTGTGAGCCTCTACTGGCCTCCTGTGGGGCGCTCAGCCCCTGCCGGGCCTCAGGGCTGCCCTGCAAGGCCCTGCGAGTGCTGCAGCTGCAGGGTTTGAACCCCTGACTCACTGCCAGGGATAAACTCTTATGTTTGGGGATGGGGAGTGTTTGGTGTAGACCACAGCACTGATTTGATTTTGAATCTAGCTTTGACTGTTTAAGGAAGACATAGCATTCAAGTGGAAAGGTAATGTATTGTTAGTGACTTGAATGGCTTTGTTCAGAGTGTGAATTGACAAATATTACCTTTTCATCCTCTCATTTTAAAGCATAAATTGCCACGTTCAGAACTACGCAGTCTGTGTAAAAAAAAAAATCTTCAGATGGGTAAAGGTTTAGTTGTTAGAAACACCGATTTCTGTTCTTCTAGTTTAATACATGAATCTGAGTGTTTCAAGAGCTCTCAAAAGATTTTGCTGTAGCTTCAAATTTGTGTCTGTGCCACAGGGTGCTACAGGGTTGAACAGAAACTAAATTTCACTGTTGTGCTTCTCTTGGTGTGGTTATGGAAAGACTGGTATTTACAGTTCAAACTTTACTTGGGAATGACTGGTGACATCTTCAGGGAGTTTCCTTCATAGAGGGAAGTGCCATTTGAGAGGCTACAGAGACTTGGCTATGGGATGTGGATACCACTAATTGTGGATGTGACACAGGAAGTAACATAAGGAATGTGCTGGAAATTGTGTGGCTGAAGCAGGCTTCAGTATTTCTAGGTAGAAATAGGAATTAACCGTAAGTATTTATATATGAGCTGGTATATGTGGCATTTCCTGACATGGGGATGACTGTAAGAGTAGAGATACTACTTTTCTTGAGAACTTCTTAGCAGTTTTTTTCCATCTTAGAATATACAGACACATGTATCAGAAAAAATTGTCCTGACCTTTGTGGAAATTCAGCAGAAAAAGTTTGTACTTATCAAATGAGAAATGTGTATCTAGCTCAAAGAGCAGAAGTATACATTGCATGACTAAACCCAAAACCATTTATACTAAAAGGAGGAGCTTTGGGTCAGTCACATTTTTGGCCTATAAATCCAAAATATACTGGCAGGCTTATTGTTTAGAGCAGCTGTCTTTGAGTTAAATTTAGAGTTTTGATTTTCTAGAAGCTAATGTCAAACTCCACTGGTTTTCATTAAGATTTTCATCCAAAGTGTATTTTGACTCTTCAAATCTGACTTCCAAAAATACGGACATAACTTTTTACAAGAAAGTATGAGGATATTTAGTTTAGATTTCTGTGTTTCTTTAGATTTAAAAAAAAAAAAAAGCCACAACACAAGTCAAAAGGTAATAACTTGCATTTGAGGAATTCAAATATTTTGTGTTCAGTAAAGGAGAGTAAGAACACAACAGCTTCCCCCTGTAAAGCAAACCCAGGCTCTAGCAGTTTGCATCTGAGGGGTAGCTTTTGGAAAACAAGTCTCAAATGATTCTCAAAGTCCCTGTAACATGTAGCTGCTGATGGGCAAGAATATTTTTGGCAACAGGTTGAAGATTTGTGAGCTTTAACATCCAGAAAAGAATTTTAATCCAGTAATTACTGTGAAACTAAGCTCTGGTTGAAAAACTTTTTATAAGGTGCCTCAATTAAGCAATTTATTTGGTACACCTGGGTATTCAGGATGGGTTACAGGTGGAGAAAATCAGGAGCCCTGTCCTGTAGCTACTTCTAGCAAAAGGTGTTTTGAGAAAAGATGCCTTTGACTGCAGCAAACTTGGTGTTTCAGGCAACCAGTGATGCTTTCTGTGAAGAAGTTTATTCTCATGACTACCTTGCTATTTCTCCTATTTTTTTTCAAGGAGATGTGGAATTAATGACAGTAGCAAACTAGGCGTATCTAATAAAAAGTAAAAACTAAAGGGAGCAGTTAGTGCAAGAAAGAAAATAACATCTTTGCTTCTCATTTACCTCTTTTGCATTGCCTTTTCAGATGAAATTATAAGCAGCCTTAAAAATGGAATGACAGAAAATACTTTAATATTGTGCTCAAGCACGGGATCTCCTATTCTAACATTTCAAAGGGCTTCATAAAGATAATTATAATTTTATAGATGTGAGAACTTAAGTTGTGACAGTATAACTTGTCATGGTATCTGATGGAGATTTTGTGACATGCTCAGCTGAGATGAACTGAGATAAAAAACTTTAGAGAATACTGAGAAATAAGTAATTTGTTTAAATAAGATAATATTTTTTTAAATGAGATCAGAGTTGTTACAGGGAAGGAAGGAGTCATTCTGTGTGATGAGTGAAAACTAATATTGGAATTCAGAAACCCTGTGGAGAACAGGCCATTACAGAGAGTAGCGTTGAATAAGTCATACTACTACATCTGGACCTAGCTTTGTAAAGCTGTTGTATGAGGGTGGACATCACTTCTGAATGGGAAAACAAGGATCCCATATGAGCATAAGATCCCATGTAAAGCTTGTAAAAGCACAAAGAGCCCGCAAGTATATGATCCCTGTTAAACATCAAGTGACTCATAGGAATCCTGTCTGGCTGGTTCTCTGCTTTAGTGTTTCACACACTAAACATTAGGGAATAAACATCTGGTTCTCCATAAATGTGCCTGGCAAATAAGAGAAGTAAAATATTAGAAACTACAGTGAGTCTCTATCAGCTAATCATGTAAGTGTTGTAACATGAGGTTTAATTGAATTCTGTTTGAAGTAATAAGTCAAGGTGAATACTGATGGCTTGTTTCATTTGGTAAGAAGGCAATGTGTAACATTAATAAGGCCAAGAGTAATTTGGAAGCAGCCATTTCACTGTATGTTTATTGTTTTGAGATAGTTAATGACATTTTCACTTCATTGCAGCAACAGTCTGCTGCTCCTTTCGAAAATATACATGGAGCAGAGGGTGTAAATCCCATTCATTGTGCTGCTTCCTTGGCTCATTTGTTTAGCTTGCTCTTGCATATGAGTGATATGAGGGAAATGACATTTCAAGGGTGTTTTTTTTTTAAGTGTGGTGGGGCACAGCTGCATTTAAAAAAAATTCTTTTCTAAAATTGCTGACTTCTAATTAGAGGATTATTTAGAGGATTGGGTTTTGCTGGCAAAGAAGGAACAGGGACTGGTACAAATACTGTAGTAAAAGGACCAAAATAATCAAAGTAAATGTCATACTGCAAAGCAGATATGAATGGCCCTTTTGTTATCCCTTCATAGTTACCTCCAGGCTACAGCTGATGACACGAGTGGCTGAAGTTAATGCAAAGATGTGACTCAGTTTCTACATTACAGCCAATGGTGAAGCTCATTGTTTCATAACTGGTGTGGCACAAGGATGGAGTAGGCTCCAATTTCTAATGCTTTGTCCATAAGAGGAATATCTCATTGGATGAGAAAGACTCATCCTATATTGAGATCTGTTGACAACTGAGACTGTACCAGTATTAGAGAAATACTTATATGATGATCTTTTCTTCCATACAAAGTTCATCTCCTGTAAGATCTAAGCACACATGTTGCAGAAGTGCTTGCAAATAACCATAATTTATTATTATTTTTTTAAGATGCTCATTATTTCTATTTAAGTTTGATTTTAGGAGTAAGTACTTGTGGTTTGACAGCAAATGGCTTTCAAAAATCAGCCTTTCCTTTCCCAGAGTAAAATTGGTTTGGCCCTGTACATGACAGTGAAACACAGTTAAGTGCTTCCGTTCTCGGCTGCACTGATAAATTTCAGTTTTATGCCCTCTGAACAAATTTTATTTAGTCTGGTCTAATTAAATGCTGTTTAAGAAAAAGCATTGTAATGCTTTCATATTTAGCACTTCATGTTCTCTGCCTTTAAGTTTTGAGCCTTGCAGTGGCTTGTTTATGAAGTGTATTGCTGATGAGACTCAAAGGCTCATCTCCAGCCTTCCGGATCAGAGATGTTTCCACCTGCCAGTCCTGCCTGTGATGGGTGCAGGTGCTGCCATTTGCCTGTGACTGGGAGCTGCTTAGTGCTTGGTACCAGCATCACCTGGACCTCTCTCCACCTTCTCAGGGCAGGGACCATGACACATCCCAGCATTAAGAGGGGAACATTGCAGTATGGTTGCTATATGTTTATGTCAGGGGAAAAGTCCCATGACACGACCTGATCTCCTGAGGTATTTCAGGACCTAGAAGTGGGTTGTGTCTGTTTCTTTGTGATGTGTTAGTGCTTTGCGGTTTTTGGTTTGAGCAATGCATAATGCTTCTTCTGAAGCTGTTAATGGATAGAAGATATAAGGCTTCACACAAGTACAATTTTGAGGAAGATCTGGAAACGTTAATCTGAGAATGAAAAATTGCATGGGTTTTGTTAAATGACAGAAGCTTGCTAATAAGTTTGAAGTGCTCGAAGCTCCTGGAGATGTTGCATGAGATAAACTAGGCAACTGTGATAGGGAGTTTACCACATGAATATGGGTGTGACATAGCTGCTTGAAATTGGAAAAAAACAAACTAGCCCTCCATATTTTTTGTAAATAAATGCAAACTTTTCAGTATTGGTTCTTGTGAATTTTTCTTTCTTTAGTATAATTCCAGAAGAGTACACACTTTGTTTCCAGAAGAAATATGGTTGTTTAAAATGTGAACTGTGATGTGTGGATAATTACTACCAGATGGGTGGCATTAGCTTATTTAGACACGCATACTCAAAACCCCATTTCTGCTGTGGTTTGCTGTTTTACATCAAGTAGCTGTTGAAGGACTTGTCGCTCTCAACATGGAGGAAAAACTTGGAAAAGGTGAATAGGGCTTTTCAGGCTGTGGCTCCCAAAGCCTTGACTTGCAGTCAGAACATGTGGCTCCCACAACAGGGCCACCTCCCCTGGCCAGCAGCACTGTGCTGTGAAACCTGAAATGTTGCACATCTTCTCAAGGAAAAAAGAATTTCCAGTTTCCCATAAAACTTGCCTGCTCCTGGATTTGGGGTCTGCAAAGGAGCTGTGGGATGCTTCAGGAATACACACCCATTCCAGCTTGAGAACTGCTCATGACCTGAGCTCTTGGAGGCATCTTGTGTCTTTCTTATGTGAAGAATTGGGATAGGTACATAGCTAGGAAGGCTGGTTACTTGCATGCTTGGTATAAATACCTTTTTTGTTCATTCTGGGTTGTGCAGTCTTGTAGAGATTCCTGCTTTTAAAGCAGTGCAATGGAAACTGTTCAGATATTCATGCATTTTCACCCTCATTTGTGTCTAAGATGATCCCAAGGCTGGCCTGTTTGTATCTCAAGCTCTAGCAAATACAGCTGGTTGCCAGGACAAACACTCTTAAGCTTGTAACTGGGCTGTGTAACTGCCAGTAGAACAAACATAAGTGAGAAATTGCGTAATTTATTCCATTCCTGACTTGGTCATTTTTGTTGTCTTGAAACTGTCATGTTCTCCAGCCCCCTACCTTGGACCTCTTCTTTTTCCATCCAGTTGTAGTGGGGTATACCTCACCTTCCCAAGTGTTCTTGCTGCGGGGCACACATCCCTCTGAGCTCACATGAAGGATTTTTAACTGCCTAATCTTTCACAGAACAAGAAATGTCCAAGTCCCCTCCTTTATGCAGAGAATTTTTTTTTTGTAGCATCCGATAGCAGAGCCATACCCCCTTGATATTGCCAGTGGCAAAGCTTTTATCCCCAAATTCTGTTCTTGTCCTTCCCTACAGCTTCCACATTTATGGTGGAGGGACTGTTCTGTCTAAAGCTCGGCCGGATTCCTTGTGCATCTACGATAGTCTCTAGAAATGAGAAAAATAGGTATCCAGCCATCCTACATGATCTTGTAATAAACTCATAAATTGCGCCAGAAACAGCTTTAAATTGGTATGAAGACCCTCCTTGAGTCTGACAACTGAGAACAATCCCTATTGCCAGATTTATCTGGATAAATGAGTGATGCCAAAATTGGTTGATCCTACTTGGGTCTGCTCTTTCAAGTTCTGATATTGATTTTTCAACTGGAATCTTGTAAAGCATAAACTAAAAGATTGCTTGATATTCGAGCCTAAAGCATGTGTATACCTGTCTTTAAATACTGACGGTGGCCCTTACTGGATTATTCATGTTCTCTTTGGTATTTCACTGCACTTAGATTTCAGGTCTTGGAAGCTTTCATGTTTTCCTGGGGAGACTCCTGTACCTGGAGCTTTGGTTCTCTCAGAACTTAAAAGTGTGGTAAATTAACTGCTAGTCAGTCTGACTGCTTAATGTGGCTGCTTAACCAAAGCAAGAAACATTAGGAAAAACCCCAAAACAAAACAGAAACCACCACAACAACCAACACTAGCAGGGCAGTGTTATTCTATTTTATTCTGGGTTTCTAGTTTCAGCCTCTGTCAGTCTTTAATGTATTCTGATCTCATATGCCCTTTTCTCATCAACTTCCTTTAACTAAAAACAAATACAAAATGTGTGGACCATAAAGTAGGCCTTTAGAAACACTAAGCAAAAACGTTAGTGTTTCCAAAGAGTCTGCTGCGTGGTCCAGCCAGTAGGCTGAGAGGGGAAAAATTTGAGATGTTTTTCTGACAGCGTGGGTTGGAAGAAATCGGTGTCAAGGATGATTTTTGGAAAATAATTAAAGTAAAGAATGCATATGCACACCAAGAAGGAGAGGATGTTAAAAACAAAACAAATCTCCTAAGTGTGTTTGTACGCTGATTTAGTAATGGACATGGTTACTGTAAAAGCTTTGGAAAATCCCATCAGGTGCCTGCAGCATAAAAATAGAAGTGCTTTGGCGGTTAACTTGCAAGCAAGTCCACTACATGGTTGTGTGCCAGCGTGCTGGGGTGCAGCTCACATAACTCGCTGCAGCACTCACGTTTGCATCATCAGATGCTGTGTCCGTAGCCAGAGCTGGTGTTGAACAGGAGCAAGATGACTCATTTCTCCTTCCTGAGCAGTGAAGAGCTGGGCAAGTCCTTTCCATAACCGAGCTTCCTGCTCTCCTGAGAATTCACAGTGGAGGACAAGGTGTGGTGCTCCATCTCGGCCCACTGTCACTGTAAAAAGCTTCCAAGTGTTTAATGTAAAACTGCAACACAGCTACTTAATACCCCTACCAGTGTGTCAGTGTTCAGATAACTGTTAAGACTGCTTAAACTGTAGTGGTTAAAAAGGGATCTCTACTAGAAATATTTGTATTTTTGACCTTGTATGAGAAAGTGCTGACTGACCTTCTAAACAGCCTTTTCAGCTGCGGAATAACTTCCTATAACTTGCAGCAGATGCGAGTGCATAGTATAAAAATCACTCTTTTAATTAGTCATGTGTCCAGCATTAACACATGACCTTTCTGGGTGCTTATTCCCTCTATTTTTTTCTGAAGGAGGGTGTATTTTACTGCTTGTTCTGCAGTCATGCAGTGAGTATTCCCCATCTTCAGGACAGGTCACTCCTAACTGGGGGGGGACATGGTGAGCAAGTGCTGACGTTAGCCTGGGGTCAGGCTGCGGCGAGTGTGACCGGGGGCGAACAGGGAACCTGTGGTAAGGCTGAGGTTTTCCCTGGGAAAAACCAGGTGCAGGTGTGGCCCTGCCAGTGTGTGAACTCCCCTACCCTGGTCACTTGTGTAGCAGCTAATGGAAAAAGTCTAAGAGATTTTTGTGCCAGTGCATTATTATTTTTTTTCTCTAATGTATCCCAGCTGAAGGAAAAGCATGCAAAATGAATTTCAGGCTCTTTGCTTGTGTAGGGGCAATGAGCACAACCCTGGGCATTGACAGCAGCAAAGCTGTTGTTATCTGTGGCTCTCCCATTCAGCCCAGGCCTCCCGTGGCTTATTTTTGCATCAACAAATTAAGTGTGAAAGCAGCGTATAGCAAGCTCGAAACGGCTAAAAATAAGCTCCATTATCTGCAGAGAAGGGCAGCGTTCTCTTTCGTGGTCCCGGCTGCTGTTTGAGCAAGCGGAGATCGATTGGTCTAATGTCTGGGGCTCGCCTTTCATAAAAGAAGGGCTGTGGCTTTAAGTAATCGCTGGCTGCTTGTGCCAATTGCAGAAGCTGCAGTATCTGCCGCTGTCGGGAGCGATCGGCGCGGAAGCTGGATAACCTGGGGAGGCAAGGTCCAGCCTGGCCGCTCAGCCACGGCCCGACCAGCCCGGCTGGTTGGTGGTGCCGAAATCTGGACTTCACCCATGAGTGCCGGGGGGCTGCCGGGGCTGGAAGATGGGCTGTTCCAGCAGCAAACTCTGCCTTTATTCCCAGTGTGCTGCAGCAAGGGTAATTTGGATTTGTCTCGCAGTGCTTTTCCAGCGGCGGTGGGCTGTACAGGAGCTTGGCCGTGAGAAAGGTGAAGGTGCCCTGGCAGTGGGAAGCCCGGACCCTGTCACCTCCATGCTGTGGGTGTGAGATGCTGGTGTCCCAGGCGTGGAGCGCTGTGCCAAGTGGCCGTGCCTCGCCCCTCCCTGGGGTGTGGGTCTGGGGGCAGAGGGGCCTGGCCGGCCGCCTCCCCTTGCCAAGGAGCAGCTCCTCGGTAGGGCAAGGAGATGGGTGATTCTGCTTGTTTTGAGCATAGATTGGTGACGATTTTCTCAGTGTAAGAAACATCATCTATCTTAATTTTAAGAACTGCGAACAGTGGGGTGGGTTGGATTCAACTTTGAACAGAGCTGTGCCTTTCCTTCATGGAAGGCTGAGCATTTAGCAAAGTTTTTGGTTTCGTGTTCGAATAAGCTTAAGACAAATATTTAATGCATGCCTCTTTCGTGTATGTGCCCTACTATTGTGCCCTTGACAGCTATCAGTTGATTTGTTCTGGAGGCTTACGTTGCTACGCCCATCATAAAATATATAATTAATTGCTGCAAAGTAGGATTTTAATTGCAGTGTTATCCTGGAAAAAACTATTCTTTGTTTAAAACCGTAACTTCCTTAACAACAGAAGAACATCTGTGTATTTTGTAACAGCAGAACTGTTATCCTAAATGATTCATATCTTGGCTGCTTGCTCTTGCCTGTTGTTTTCCTACAGAACACATGTAAGTTAATTATTGGAAGGTGCCCTGCTCAGATCACTAGTAACCAAATGTTTGGGTTGTTTTTTTTTTCTTTCCTCTGCAGAGGGAGGAAGCACTAAAACAGCGTAAAGAGTTATCTCAAGAACTAGTTAACCTTCGAGGAGAGCTAGGTAAGAATTTATTTTTTCTATTCTTCATGAGAACAGACATGCAGCAAAACAGATCTGCAAAAAGACAGATGCCCTGGTGTTGTAATGGCAGTCATTTACTTCCCTGACTGAATTCTGCTCAGATGCTTCAGTTGCTGCAGTTTCTCTGGAGCACTGACCCCAGGTTCACGGAATTCCTGGCACTGATCAGACTGCACTTAGCGGGGCCTCCTTGCAAAACATGTGTCTGGTGACCAAAGCACGCACTTTCTTGAAAATGGGAGGATGGCTGACAGTATGTATCTTTGATCCCTGACGTATATGAACGCGTTCTTCTAGAGGTTTGCTGGGAAAACGATAAACCTATAAAATATACTACACGAAATCTGCATTTTTGCCTTAGTGGCTTATAGGTGAATGAGTGTAAAATTAACAAAAGGAAATACTGTCAGGCTAATGAGATTAAATCTTTGAACTCATCCTAGTGGACTGCTATGATGTGAAATTGAGCTGTAATGTGCAGGGGCTGGTTTTGCCAGCTTTAAAGCTTGATTTAACTGCATTTAATGGTAATGTCGTTCAATTTATTTGAACTCAGAGCAGAATCATCTTGTGGAGTACAAAAAAATCATTGAATTGAAAATGATAGTACTCGAAAGTAAAGGTAGCAATTTATAAAAGCACACTTCTGTTATGATGAAGCTCCTTTAAAAAAGCAAAAAAAAAAACCAACCTCGAAAGCAGAAGCAACACATGTGGTGCAGTTTCAGATAAGTCACTTATTACTGAAAAGTTTGAAATACTTGTTTTGACATGCTTTGGAAGTTTAGTGTAGTGCCAGCCAAACAGGAGTGTGAGTGTAGGTCTTGTTACATGCAGATGGTACATTTAATGTTCAGATTTATTTTTTAGCACTGATTAATAGGGCGGGCATTCCCTGGCAACTACTTGGAGTTGGAAGGGTGAAGAGGGAGGGGTCTCCCTGTGTGTCCCCTGGCTGAAGCAACAGAGCACAGCTTTGCCACTTGTCACTGTTACTCTTGTCCAATTTAAAGGGTTATACTAAAATACAGCTTTCTGGGAGTTTTATTTGGTGCTGCATGGAATTGCAAATGTGTGAATGGGGAGTCCCACAGGCAGAGGGAAGCCTTGCAGCCTGAACAGATAGACAAGAGTACCAGTAACACTGTGGAAATGGGGAGTGTTTTGTTTCTTGGAAGCTTTGTACTGAAAAGCTGGGGCTTTTCTAGAGCTTGGTGCAGGCTGGCATCTGTCAAGCTGCATCTTTTAACCTTTCTACTGATGAAGCACCTGAATTGCAGTTCTGCAGTTGTTTCAGGCAGCTCCCAGCTTTGGAAGAGCATGGTGGGGGGTTTCATCCCCCATCAGCTGCACTGGCACTTCAGTCACCCTAAAGTGAGTCTTACTGTGGAAATGGGCTTCTTGCACTCCGACAAAGTTGTGTTACAAACATTATAAACTAGATTTATTTACTTTTTATGTACATACCTGTGACTTTCTGGGTAAACCCATTTGCTTACCTGATAGTGAAAATGACTTCAGAAGGATTGCCATCTGAGTAAGAAAGTATCTGTTCTTCCATGTGCTTGCATCTTTGTTTTTTTTGTTTTGGTTTGTTTTTTTCTATTTATCAAGCTAGGTGCTATGTTTGTTACTTATAAGGAAGTGGAAAATTCAGCTTAGATAGGCACACCAAAAGCTAGCCAGCACTTTTGCCCATTACCTCTTCTGGTGTTTTGTTTTGTGGGTGGTTTTGTTTGTTTGTTTCCTTGTTTTTTTGTGAAAGCTTAGTTCTTTCTAAGGGTGCCCCACTCTTAAATGAGCTTCCCGTAAGCTTGTCACCTTCCTGCTTTGCCAACCTGCTGAGCTCATATGTGGAATTCCTGTTGCAAGATTATGTTATTTAAGTAGGTTGATAACTAGGAAAAAAAAAAGTCAACTGCAACTGAGCTTGATGGATGTGTGATGCCTGAGTGCGCAGAGCTGTCAGCCGGCATGCTGCTGGATCGGGACGTCAGTCATTTTCCCCATGGAGTTGGTCTGACTGGGTCAGCTCTGCAGGAGCATCCGAACGGCAGCCTGGGGCTGGCTTTCCTTTGTAAGGTTTCCAGACTGTGGCTTCAGTGAAGCATTTATCTTAGTGCAGCTCCTTTGTCTTAACCATGTCACACGCCTAGCTTGTCTGTAATTCTCTCCTCAGCATGTAAAGGGAGTAGATTTAATCACAGAAATTAAAAACGACACAGGTCTTCAATTCTATCTAACTTTAAAAAGATTTGGGTTCTTGAAAAAAAAAAATATAGCCAGACCTCATTTGTTGACAAGGTGTGAGAAAAGCACACTTGTAATGGTAACTTTAACTGAGAATAATCTATTTAAATACACACCTGCTAATCAGCTTTCTGTTGCCACTGTTAAATGGATACAGCTGAACTTGGGATTTCCATAGGCTATTCAGACTAAGTACTGTCAATTTTGATTCACAGTGTGACCTAGGCACAGGTCGGCTCAGAAAGTTAAGTACAGTTTGAATTGAATCTTATTTTGGCCACATGAACATGTGTACATATTCCATGGAGTCCCAGCTGCTTTGTTTTTGGTGCATATTGGTTTGCAGTTTGGGAATGGGCAGTCTAGGAAGAGGAACCAGGTGTGCCCAGCTCGGGGCAGCCTGTGCCCTGCATGTTGCCACGTTTGAGAGGGATATGAAGCCTCCTGCAGCTTCTACCCTGCACAATTTGGGCTTCTCTGTTTCTTGCTTGGAAGTTTAATTGTGCATGATCCCAAGCTCCTTGATTGACCTTGCAAAACCAAATTGGCTTGCTGTCAAATTGTCTGTATTTTTCTGGATTATTCCTTGTAACCCTTTCTACCAAAATACCTTTTTGTTTAGTGATTTAAATGTGCATTTTGATCCCAGAACCTGCCTTTGGCAGCGACGGTGTGGCCATGCGGAGCGTAGGGCAGATGGTTACCAGTCACTGCTTTCTGCTCTCAATAGCTGGAAATGTGAGTGAGGGTTGGCAGTGATGGTGTGTTTGGGGATGGATTTTTCTGAAGGAGTTCAAATTCATTAACAGCCACATTTTGAACTTGGGTTTCCTTAAAATCTTTGGCCACAAAGACTAAATGTTGTGGTTTGAATGTTCTGGGAGCTTGGAGCAGATATGGATGTCCTGCTTGTCACTGGTTTCCCTTAAGATGCACACTGGTATGTAAATTATTTCTAGTTACCTGTTTAATCACGTAAGCAGAAATTGCAACAGCTGCATGTATCTTCAGAGGTACGAAACTACTCTTCTAAATTAATTGCACTCAAAATTGTTTCGGAGCTTCTTTGCAACCGTGCTGGACGTTGTCCAGCTCAGTCCTGCAACCCAGGAGCAGGTGCAGCGCTGACTCAGCCTGAACCCTTTGAAAATTGCTGTTTGTCAGCCTGTTTCAGTGGGCTGGCGAGGCTTCTGCGTGCCTGTACAGCCAGGCAAGTGCCCAGCCTCTCTCTCTGCTCAACATTTGCTGCATTGCAATTGAGAAACAAGATATTCTTCAAAATACCTTTGTGCTATTTTTTTATTAATAAATTAACTTTAAAATGTGTTGGCAGTTGGGATAAAGAGAGGCTGTTGTTTTACTGGTGTATGAAGTGAATGTGATTTGGTTTTCAGGTTTTGATGATCCTTAAAAATACTTAATAGGAGGTAGGCATTTCTATTATATCAATTATCTGAAGCTGAGCCTAACTTGCCACAAGCCAAACACTTGTCTGCATGCTGACACTGTAGCGTTTGCAGCAGTAGAGAATAGGAATTTACTTCCTGGCAGAAACCTGAATGCTTCATGGATGTATTTAACCATACCTGCTTAAGTGTAGCTTAAAGTATGGTTTTTTTGGTGTACCTGCCTCATTTCAACTTGCCCAAGAACAAAAATATGCAATGTGGCTTAATGTCTTATACTGTTAGTCTCGTTATAGAAGAAACACCAAGAGAAGCTTGGTGATAAATTTGAAAGCATGTTTGGCTAGAATTTCCAATAACTACAGTCTGCCAAAGCCATGACTTAAATATTGGATAACACTTTTCAAAAAAATATTATATGGAGAAGGAGATGAGTCTTTGTGTCTACAGTAGGCTTACTGATCAACAAAACATACACAATAGATCTTGCAGTGTGAAATATAAAGTTAGAGCAACCGTGTTACTTGCTGTGACATAACACCATGCTAAATACTTGGTGTTTTCTGGTAATTATCCCCTTTTCACATCCCCCATATCTACTAGAATGCTGCCAGTTTACTGTTCTAGTGACCTCGGTTTCAAAATGTCAGACAGTCTAATGGCTTTTTGTACATCTTAACTAGACCAGCAAGTGACTTAGACAATTTTATGAAGATAAATGTTGATTCAAAACAATTTAATTTGGGATTAAAAAAAAAAAAATCCATTATGTTTTATCTTCTTAGAGCTATGGTTATGGTGACTTTCAGGGGAATGTATGTTGAAGAATGTTTTTTGTGTAAGCATTTTAGCCATAAATACTGAATTGGATGATAAATTGGATTATAACTAGAATAAGAAACTAAATTTTGTAAGGATATATTGCACAACTGTAAAGTCTTGTCTCTTGGCTACTCTTACTGAAAATATGAAGTAGATTTCTTGGGGAAACTGAAGCAGCTTATGTAGTCCTTTTCTTCAGCTGGTGCTACTGTTTGTGTGGTTTGGATCTGCTGCCGTTTGCACTGGAGCTGCGAGTTGCCATGTGCCTGGATCCCCACACTTTACTTCCGCAGGCATTTGGTTTATGGTTCTGGCACATACAAAGCTTTGCAATTAAATACCCAAGATGCAAGTGGCCATTGTTAACAAGTACATATGGATGTTAATTTTACATGTCAAAACCAGCATTTCTGATCTGAAGACACGCTGTTAACATATCTCAAAAACTTCCCGTGGTTGCCAGAGCTCGTGGTTCTGTCCAAAAGAACCAGGCTCTTCATTTATAATTAACAAGTGTTAAGAAGCCTAAAAATCCAGATTGATCTTGCTCCCTGTTGTAATAATACAGGGAGTGGCAGTGTTATTTGACTGGGAGGAGAGGCTGGGACAACCAAGTGGGGGGAAAAAGTTAATGGCTTTGCTATTTGATTAAGGAAGTGAATCTTGTTTCTGGTTGCCAAGCACACCATTCTGTACACTCTGTCCTTAAAGCTTTAAACTGTTTATCTCATCTGTATTATAACACTAAACTTAATGGAAAAATGGATAGCATTTTTTTCACCTCTGTGGCTAGATTTTTCTCTCAAATTCTGTTGGAGCATTTTTCTCCTGTTGTTTTTCTTGCTCAAGGTCTGTGGTCTGTTGTAATGCGTGACATAATGATGTGGAATTGTGAAGGGAAGCACTTTAAGAAGGGAAAGAATGCACAGTAGTCATGTACAGAAGCATGCTCCTCAGGTGTCTCTGAGGTGGATGAGAAGTTAGAACAGAGATTTTGTGTTTTGTTTAGAAATTTTTCTTCTAAGGAATTAGTTGCCTTCTTCATGGCTTGTCCCTTTCTTATAACTTGGCAGTGGATAGTCATAAATCAGATGATTCAGTCTGGAGATGGATAGGGCTGTGCAAAATACCTGCTACAGACACTTGAATCTCAAGTAGGGGGACAAATTTGGGTTTACAGGACTTATCATAATTTCAGAATGACGATTGTTCCATCAGTGCTTTTGCTGAAACTTCCCACATGCAGTTTCTTGCACCACCATGATACTGGAAGTTCACTGGTGGTGTGGTGGTTCTGCTTCTGGTTTGGATGGCAAGGATTCAAGTCAGGCTTGTGAACTGCGAGGAAGCATTGCAGCCTCCACCTTTGCTGAGGCCAGATGTTACCTTCAAGGTAACACAACATTCAACTACTAGTGCCAGTTTTTAAAGTTTTTGGTTCCCTTTGTCACATTAGTCTTCTCATAAATCTGAATTGCAAACTGGCTGAACAAGAACTGAGGTGTCTGTTTGCTTTGACAAAGGTGTGGTTTGCTGTTTGCTTTTTTCTGAAGTGTTTTGCATCATCTGAAGTTCTGTGTGCTGACGCTTAAAGATAAGACAATGATGAACAGCACATTCTTTTAGCTAAATGTAGGCAAATGAATGGCTCTGGCCTTACAAATAAAGAACTGAATGCTTGCGTCTTCTGCTGGTTTTAAAGGAAGGGGATCACTTGGAGAACTTTGCTATGGTGATCTCCCATGAGGTGTGTAACTCACCTGCCTCTCAGCTATAACCCTCTTCCTCTGTTATAGATGGTCAGATCCATTCTGCATGTGGTTGACTGTGTAATATTTCGGTTTGGCTCCCTGCCTGGTTCTATGCATTATAAAATAATGTCGCATACCTTTAATGTTCTTCTCCAAAGCATGACAATATGAGTATACATTCAATAACATTATGCCAGTGTGATGTGATAGAAGTTTGCTATTTTTTTCCATTTTTTTTTTTTTTCTAAAGGGAGCAGTTATAGTGGAAGTTTGAAATTAATAAAGATAGGGAAAAAACAATCTGTCTTGGTGGTATAGAAAGTATAGAAAGTATAGAAAACTGTGAAATCTGCTTGGGTGGCAGAGAATGTTGTGGTGTGTTTCAGTTGAGCATTTAGTTGCATTGTTGCCAGGCATGGGATGAACAGCTTGGCTTAAATTTGTCCTGATCAGCACATCTTTCATACAGACCTAGCGCAGAGCTAAGCCTGCTGTTAGAACTAATCCAGGTAGACACACATGCAGATTGATTTCCATGCAGTATGGCTCACTCGCTTACGCTTTCTAGTTCAACTGCAGGTTTTAAGTGATGGCAGCAGGCCCAAGACTTCTTTACAGTTTCCTTAAAATCAAGTGCAAGTATCATTCATCAACTTAATCGCTCTTGATGAGCTGTAGCACAGGGGAATCGGACACGAGTGTAACATGAGGCTCTGTGCCGGGGCAGGCTGCTCTCCCCAGAGCCAAGCCCAGTACTGCTTTGGGAACTGCTTCTTGAAGATACTGTAATTCATGTATCTTAAGGTTCAAACACAGCTGTGGTGAGAAATTCCTGTACTAAAATGCCTGAATCTTTCCATGCTTTTATATAAACTTTGTATTTATAGTATTTGGGCAGTATGCTAAGCTGCTATAAATTGTATGCATGACTTCTGTATGTGATTGAAGATCAAGTTAATGTTTTAGTTAACGTTTCTCTCTTAAGCAGACACTCATCTGACTAATTTATTTTAAACTGAAGCACTAGAGTCTGCATGGAAGCAGTTTGGCTTAAGGTCAGTGAGCATGGGCTTGTGTTAGACATCCCGTTTCCCCTTGCTCCCAGGCTTGGGGTGCAGCTGGAACTGCCTGAGGCGCTCACTCCAGTTGTATTAACAGTGGGAAAATGACTCCTATTCAGCCCTTCTGGCTGGAACTGGGAATGCTGCATTTCAAACTCAAAAGTATGAGTTACTAACTTTTGTTTTGCCATTTTATCAGCCGTAAATACGGGGAGACAAACCTAGGCAGTCTTCTTAGCTGACTTGTGTTAATAAAAATATAAAGAGAATTACGCAGCGTTTTTCTGTTTTCTTAATACTCTGCATTTTTTGCTTGAAACTATTGTGTATCTTGCATATTTAAATAACTTGAGCATATGCATATTTAGCCGTATGTTTCAGATAGGCAGTTCAGTATCGCTCTGTATCAGGCAGTCTGTGTCAGGCTAGAATTGCTTCTCTGTTGTGTATCTGAGTATAACATGTTGAATGGATGGTCATCAGGATATGGAGACTTTCAAATTTAGCTAAGTGGTTTATATATCAAAAAGTGAAGTACTCTCACAAATATGCTACTGAAATGGGATCAAATTAGGTGAAGTAGCAAATCCAATTAATTTTTTTTATTGGAGCACTCAAGTGTCTCTTGTGAGACATTCATTCTTCTATGTCATGACAAACTCACATTTATGCTTTCTACATGGGTTCCTGGCTTAACTAGATTCAATTAATTCTCAGCATAAGAAACAACGAATTCAATATTTTGCAAAGATCTTTTCATGTATCCTTGGAGGTAGCATTCATTTAATGGATAGATTATATTTGTCTTTGTATAACTGTGTTGCTGTGCGGACTGTTCACTATCTTTAATACTTGTGATAAAGATGGTGAAATTAGCATTGAACTTGATCCAATGTATTTTTTCTTTCTTTCTTTTTTTTTTCTGTTGTCATCTTCAGTAACTACTTCTGCAGCTTGTGAGAAATTGGAGAGAGACAGGAATGAACTGCGAGTTGCTTATGAAGGGTTTTTGCAGAAGTTAAACCAGCAACATCACAATGATTTAGCTGAGCTGGAGGAGAGGCTTAAACAGTTCTACACTGCAGAATGTGAGAAACTCCAAAGTATCTGCATTGAAGAAGCTGAAAAATACAAAGCACAACTCCAGGAGCAGGTTTGTAACATTTGAAGTAGAAATGTTCTCTAGCAGTTGCTTTCTGCTGCAAATGAGCCTTCAGAGAATCCTGGATTTTGCTAATAATGGAGTTATTTTATCTAATGTGAAGCTCCACTTTGTTGCAACTATAAAAAGTATGACTACACTAAGCTGTCCAGATCTTAAGCTTGTGTTTAAACATGGTGGAGATTCCTTTTGTTCTGCAAACTTCAATGACTTCTAGAGCTTGACTGGATATCTGAGGCAGCTTGAGTTTTAAGAATTAGAGAAACCTGGCCTGTGACTTTCCATGTGTGTGACAGATGCATACGCCATCCTATTGGTAGTGGTAAACTGCAAGGCATCATCCTCATCTATTGAGTTTTTTGTATGTGGTATAGCTTCTCCTGTGACCATCTGTTAAGTGCTACCTAGACCATTTAAAATGTATTCAACGTACTGCATAAAGCCATTGGAACAATACTTAAACAAGGGTTGACACTGGTCAGGAGGGGAAAAATGGTGTTGTCATATTGCAGGTGGACAACTTAAATATCACACATGAAAACTTTAAGCTGGAACTTGAAAACAGCCACTCAGAAAAAGTAGAGGAGCTGACAAAGAAGTATGAATCCTCTTTTTCAGGCAAGTATTTAGTTTTCAAGTAAACATGCTGTTGTACTGCTAGTCACAAACAAAAATATTCAAGCTTTTTCATCAACACGTCCACTTCATTGTTCTTGGTTGTCGTCTGTGTCTATCCTTAAAAACATCTGAATTCTGCCTTTTGGAAGTGAACAACTCTAACTTTACGTACAGAAATAACCATGATCCCATTGTAGTTGAATGCAACTTCTAAAACAGTTTCAGAGTAGAGATGTCTCTTTCTTTCAGTAAAAGATGTCTGAATTGCAGTCTGCCCTCAAAATCTCAAGGTAATGAGTAATTGCTCCCACCCTGCTAGTTCTGTAAGGAGCACCTTGAAGCTGAAGTTGAGGAAAAGCAGGGTTGTGAGCTTTCCAGAGCGACATGGGAATGTTGAGAAATATTAGACACTACTTACAGTATATTATACAGTGCTTACAGTATACTGGGGCAGAGGTTGTTTTTCAGGAAGGGGATGGTGAGTGTGCTCAGTTTTAAATAGCATTGTATCTAACTGATGTAAGTGGTGATGATTCCTGTCCTCCCTCCAACTCCACTTGATAGCCAAGTTTCCAGTGGTACTTTTGTGTCATTAAAACTGGTGGCGCTTCCACTGCAATCAAAGAGCAAAGTCCTCTGTGTGGCATCTCCAAAGTAGGAAAGGAAATGTTTTTCTAGAAGTTTGTGGAAGAAACAATTTTAGTTTTTGCTGGGTTTCCCTTCAAAAACTCAGCTTTTGTCAGATGTAGCTTGTGTTCAATTCTTCCATTCATTGCATGCAGATTAATGCTGTCAAAACTGACACGCTGTCAGCTACCGAAATGGCTATGTGAGGGGACAATTGGCAAATGTGAAGCAGCAGAAATTATCTACTATGAGTAGGTAATGTGGTGGCTCAGATTTTACTTCAGAGGCATTTTTAAGACCATCGGGGCAGAGGACGGAAGGAAGGACGGAAGGAAAATACATATGAGTTTTGAACAGTTTGTGCATGCTTTAGATCAGTGGATGATAAATGTTCTTTCCATGTTGTTAGTGACTCTGCATCTGTGCATGTGTGTATTGGCTGGCTTTTCATACTGTTGCTTTTCAAAAAGAATTTTCCTGTTTTATGCAGTATTAAAAATCTGCAATAATAATTTGTTGCAGAGCTCAAGAGTGCTCATGAATCTGAAAGGAAGTCGCTTGAAGATTCCTTTAAAGAGAAGCAAGAATTGCTAGAGGTTTGTTAAGGGTTGGGGTCATTGCAACAGTCTAAAACTTAAAAGGCAGTTTGGAGATGTGTGCTGAATTCTTGGCTTAACTATACCATATTTTTTCATTTCAGAAAAAAATCGATGAATTAAAATGTGAAAACGACTCTCTCAGTGAGAAGTTGAAATTAGAAGAGCAAAAACAAATAGCCAAAGAAAAAGCCAGTCTTGTAAGTCTTGGTCTTCAAAAGTAATGTGGATGAGCAGGTCTTATAAGCCTGGGTTTATTTTATTGCATAGTATGACAGGTTTGCAATCAAGCCTGATAGGGTTCCCATAATTTTTAATATTTTATGTAAATGGCTTGTCTGCCAGAAGTTTTTCTCAAGCACTGCAGTGTCGTGTATTAACTTGCCAATATAAATCTATAAGGCTGTTGAATGTCTGAGTCAATGGTGTAAGTTATAGCCTAAGTTAAATCGAATCCCTACATGTACACAGAAGTTGTACCACAGCTTTCTTCTAGACAGTTGATAAATGCTCTAAATGCTCAGCGTGGGCTTACATCACTCCTACAAAACTCCCTTCTTGTCCTTGAGTCTTTAATGCATTTATTCAAACATCAATTCATACTTGTTGATGATTTGTCCTTCAGGTAAACATTTATTTTATCCTGCCTTTCCTCTGAAGGCTGCTGTTCTCTGGGATGCCCCCAGGAATAGAAATGTGCTCTGAGAGGGTCTTTCATGCACTGGGAGGATGAGACACAACCAAACTTATTTTTCCAGTTGCCTGAAAATACCTGGAATACCACCAGTATCACATATCCCACAAAGAGAAATTCCACACTTAAAAACTCACCTAAGATGCTTCTAGTAGAAGTTGCCCTAGTTTTCACTGGAATTTCTTTTTTATTTTTCCTCTTACTGCTTATTCTAGTGGGAGGACAGAGCTACCACAAGAAGAATCTGCAACCACGGCATGTTGCTGTAGTTGGGAAAGATGATAACAAAAAGAGAACATGTTTAATGCTGTACTTGGGAGTTGGAGCTGTATTCCGTAGGTGTGCTCAGAGGTTGTTTAATTTACAGGAGCAATAGTCAAGTGCCTTTACACAGCTGCAAATGCACTCTGCATCCTGACAGCATAAGACAGAAGCTTGAGGTTTCTCTATGGAAGAATGCCAATCTGACCCACTCTGTTCTTCTGTACTAAACACAAATTCTGCACGATCAGAATTCCCAGAAGCCTGTTGAAGACAGAGGTGTATTTTCAATCCCTCCACTATTAGTTTCACTTGCTATTCCCAGCTTTTTTACTAAAATCTTGTGTGGGCCTTTCATCTCTTTGTCTGTCTCTGTGTTCAACTATGAGTAGATAACATGGTAGCTCAGATTTAACTTCAGAGACATTTTTAAGACCACTGGGGCAGAGGAGAGAAAGAAAAAAAAATATAGACCTTTTGAACATACTATAAGCTGCATTTAAACTTTCCAGGAGCATTTTCCTCTCTAGCTCTTAGATTCCTTGTAAAGCCACAAAAAGCAGGAAGTTCAAATTGCCTCCTCCCCTGAGGTGGTGTGGCACAGCCCACCCTCACATGGACCTCTGTTCGAAAGTAGAAATTAAACAAGAATCACTAAAGCCACAGGCCTTAAAAACAGGTGGGAGAAGGGAATGTGGAGGTGATGAGGCCCTTGTTACCTGTGGAATGTGCTGGCTCTGCGCCCCACAAGCCTGCATACATGCTGTATGGTAGATAAGTCACGGATGTAGAGCAGTGCACGACTGTTATGTGCAATTGCCACGCTAGGCTTTAAGAAAAATGTAACAATGAAAAGTTTCAATTTCTGCTTATGAACCAGCTACCTTCAGACTCCAAAACAGGGAAAATCAGCTACAATCAAGTTCATAGCTTTACATTTTTGGTGGCTTTGAACTACTTCAGCACCTGAAAACTCTTCAAATGTTTACTTTAATTACCTCTTGGGATGGGTTATGAGTAATATGAAATAAATTTTGGAACTCCTAGCTTTAGAGGGAGCCTTTGGGCACTCCTGGAAAACAAGTTTTGCTGTGACAGCTTTAGTGTTTTCCTCGGACTCACAAGGGCTTTTCCAGTTTGTGCATAAGGTGTTTTCTGAGCAGCTTCTAAAGAAAACTGCAACTGTCCACCTACACTGCAGGACAAACAAAACTGGGAGAAAGTGGTAGCAGATTTTTTTTTTTTATTCTAAATGGTTTGACTTGACTTCACTTAAAAGAAGTAACTGGTGTTACCGTATTTATTTTCTTGCTCTTTCTAAATAGCAGAGAACAGTTAAATTGTTGCTGAAATTCAGGGTACTAAGCAAACTGTTGATCTTTCAGAAAAACCCGCAGATTATGTATCTGGAACAGGAGCTGGAAAGTCTGAAAGCAGTGCTGGAGATCAAGAATGAGAAACTCCATCAGCAGGACGTGAAGTTAATGAAAATGGAAAAACTGGTGAGTTTTCCTTGGGGTCTGGCAGGTTTGGACCGTGTCTCTGAGTCATGTTCTGACAATGAACTGGGGCTGGTCAGGCTTACGTGCAAGGATTAATTTCTGTTGTTTAAAAGGAAACATGAAATGATACTGGGACATGCTCACAGTGTAGATCCAGTTATACCAGCATCAGGCTGTAACATAAAGAGGGGCAAAGAATCACTAGATGCTGTAAATGACCTTTTAACCTCTTAAGGCAACTACTGGTTTGCACAAACTATTGCTAAGTTAGTACAGGATTATCCAGGGGCCTCTTCCACGTTTCCTTTCCTCTTCTCTCTCTTCTTCCCCCTCCCACAAAGGACAAATCCTTACCTGCTACGTTTTCGTCAGTGTTATGGAAGATAGATCGCACTGTCAGAAAAACATGGTAATGATCCTAATTAAACAAGAACATATCAAATAAAAAATGGAATATATCTTTTCGTCTAGAGTTGATTAGCTTAGACCAACCATTTTAACTGTTATCTTTAAGCTACTTGTTTAGCTGTGTGATTTGCTTCTGATCTGTGCATAATTCCACAGGAAAAGGCAATTTGGGGGACAAAACTCATAATTACTTTATCTGCTCTTATTTGTGGCAGGACAGGGTCCTTACCCTGGATGGGGCCTTTAAACACTGTTGTAATACTTGCTTAAGCAAGATTTTAATGAGGAAGTATAGAGAGAGGTTTGGATCCAAAGGAATACATTCATGTCAGATGTTCAGTATTGTACAGCATCATATGCTGCCCTGGTCTACAGTTACTAGTAAATTACTAGCAAACCTTCATCTTTTCTGACAGACATTGGCTTTAGTATAGGAGCCCTTGGCCCATCGGAACATTTAATCAGTTTTTCCTTGACTTTTGATAACATCCTGCAGCAATGAAGGGGAATCGGGAGAGCAGCGGGGAGAGCTGTTCATGCAGGGGAGCACTTGAATTTGTCACATTAGCATGTTATTTCTAGACAGTCCTCTGTCTGCAACAGATAGGTTCTGAAACTGCTGCCTGTCGCTGGCAGGAGTTACTAGAACATGCTGGTTAATCAGTAGTTCCCTTATCCAGTCCTCCTTTGGTGGCATCTAATCAGCACAAGTGGCAAAATGCTGCTGTTACACAAGGATGAGGTCAGTAGGATCTATTTGTTACAGAGCAGTAAGCCATGATAGCAGGTCAGTCTCACATTGCTCCAGATTTTTGCACTTACTGTAACAAGGTCTGCAAACTCCAGACTATGAAAGTCTGTGATAGCTCAGTCAGCATCTTGATGAGTGCATGTGTGGGTTTTATTTTAAACTGTGACCTTTTTCTCTAAGCTGGAGAACAACACAATCTTAATGGATAAATTAAAGAAGGTTCAGCAAGAAAACGAAGAATTAAAAGCTCGGATGGACAAACACATGGAGCTTTCAAGGTGAAAAATATCTATGGACTCTTAGATGTTCTGATGAAGCAGGGGAGGGTGTTCCTGTGACAAGAAAGAAATACACATTTGTAGAGATCCAAGTGGGGAAGAAAGGGTCATGTTTTCTTAGACAGTACTTCAACATCCAAGTCACTAATATTTACACAGAATTTTCTATGTACGAGCACAGGAACAGATCAGATCGTAAGGAGGTAAAAAGGCTCAGTATGATCTTCAGCACTCCAAAACAGTATTTCAGGAAAGAAAAAGCAAATCAGAAATATCATCATAGATTGGCCCTTTAAGTATTAGTGGATTGTGAGCTAAACCTGGCTTTACTATTAACCACTTCAGCTGAGTGATTTGTGCCCAGTTTAGATCAGTGGAAAGACAAGCGTTTTATTTAGCAATAATAGTAATTTTTAGCATGAATAAAACGGGTCTGAGTTTCTCCTAACTTCAACTATTGCTCAAATGGATAGGCAGACTCTCACGGTCCGAAGAAAAGTACAGAAATGCAGCTTCTATGTCGAGCTGAGCCTGCAACAAGACCCAAAGGCTGCAGTGTGGCCATTTAAAGCATCTATCATTGTGAACAGGACAAATCTCACTTTTCAGATGCTTTTCGTGGTCTTTAGGAGTGTCTCTTATTGGTACTTTCTCCTGCTTTCTGCAAGCTACCAGCTCAAGTCCAGCAAGGATGAGAACATGCTAAATCCTCAATTTAAGGTAGTAATTTAGCGTAGTTGTAAGCCAAGCAGGGGTTTATGTAATTTCAAACCTTTCTTTAACAATTAAGCTCAGTGCTGCAGTCTCTGTCTTGGGTTACACGTTCTGATGTAAATCTTACTTTTGCAGGCAACTTTCTACGGAGCAAGCCGTCTTACAGGAGTCGCTAGAGAAAGAATCAAAAGTAAACAAACGCCTGTCAATGGAAAATGAGGAACTTCTGTGGAAGTTGCACAATGGTGACCTATGCAGCCCCAGAAAACTGTCTCCCAGTTCTCCATCTGTGCCTCTTCAGTCCCCACGGAATTCCGGTAACTTCTCTAGTCCCACAGTATCACCGAGATGACATCTCTTGAGAGGAAGAGGGGGGATTGCATTTTGCTGGTGATCTGCAGAACCTATCCTAATTTTAATCACAGGAACAAGAGCTATATTAGCTGAGTATGATGACTAAACATAACTGGAAACTATTTCGTGCAAAAATGGCAATACGAGACTGAGAATATGGGAGAAAAACACTCATGTTGCTCCTCCCAAAAAGACTTGTTTATGACCTCTATGGACATTGTTGCACAAAGCACTTACAGAGCAAGGAAAGACTTGTTCATTGCCTTTTCACCTAACTCTAAGAAAAAGCTCAGGGGCTCAGAGATAAAGATCACAACCTTTATAAGATGTTCCTTATCACAGACGTTTTTTTTAAGGCTGTATGTGTGTGCGCTGTGGATGGAATGGATGTAACACACTGTGCGTGTGTCTAATGCTGCCTTCTTTGCTGTGTACGTAATAAAGGATAAAAGCTAAAGATTATACATTGACACGTACTTCCTTAATGATGTTGTCAGTATGCATGCTTTTAGCATTTCCCTGGGAATAAGGAGAAGCTGCCATTAGTCCTGTAGCTTAGTGTCCTTCATCTTTCTGGCTTCAGTTCAGGTAAAAAAAATGGCATGACATGCTTTGTCAACTGTCTCATTAGTTTCTTAGCTGACCTGAGGATGCAACTTTGAATTAATTTTAAAAACAAACTGAATTGCAGCTGTATTTTGCATGGATTCTTCATTTCATATCCATGCATAACTCTGCCATTTATGAGGAAACATTTTTTGCAGGATACAGTGGATTTTGACTTTCAAGTCAACAGGGTCATAGTCAGAAACACAGCAGCCCTCAAGGTCAGCACGTTTAGAAACCCGGACTTGTCACCTGCTGAAAAGTGACTTATTTCCCCAAACCAGCATGTCCGTTGCTGAGGCTGTCTGCTGAGGATAAACTATTAATAATGTGGATTTGAAAGCCAAAGAGAAAAATGCAATAATTGTCATTTGGTGCATTCTTAACTCGGTTCTCCAGAAGAATCTTAAGTCATTTGTGAATTCTGATTTCTCTGGTGACACACTTTGCCTTTTTAAGCATTAGCATTTTTATTAACATTCTTCGGAGTTGACTAAATTTGCCTGAGGAAGAGGGGAAGGTGGCAGCTGTGTATTTATCTTGCTAATTCTGCCATACCTTCCCTCTTAGACTGCAGGATACTGTTGTTTTGCCAGTTCATTTGGCAAAACATCCTGTACAAGAGATTCTGTGGAGTAGGGAAAAAAACTCCTGTCCTGGCTGCTGGAACTGGAGGCTGAGGGTGGCAGCAGTTCTGAAGATGTCACATGCTGAGCTTCAGCTTCAACCAGCTAATTGTGGAGCCTTGGGCAGACCGGTTCAAGATCTCTACATTGTACCTACTTAATACGGGTTCAACTTCAAATTAGTATTACAAACTACTATCTAGTGTGGGTTTTACAGAACCACTTCCAGGATCGTCGTTGTGCTGCTGTTCAGCTCATGCTGTTAGCTGGTGTGACCACTTGTATCTGCTGAGTTTTCCAGTGTTTTCCAGTAGCCTGGGGACAGGAATCAAGGAGATGGACAGTGTTTAGGGAACTCAACTGGAGAACCACTTCAAGCCATTTTACACAAGACTTGAAAGGTCTTGGCTAGTAATAAGGAACACAGACATATAAACAAGACTGTTAACAGCGCTCATACAGTAAGTAAACTTGTAATAAACTTGTGATTGACTATTTCATCATTAAATTGACTTAACTTTCCATAATGTAAAGCTAAGGGTGCCATTTCTATAGAATATTATACTTGCTTTTAATCCTCTTTAGGGCACTGTACATACCACTTGTTAGTGGTGTCAGTACTTAAAATGTTTTCTAGGGGTTTCAAGTTTAACTATGAAAATCCTCTGTGGGCTAAAATTTGGCATAAAGTATATCTTGGAATGTTCTGATTTTCTATGGTCAAAGAGATTTGATCACATGTATTTGAGCTGAACGCTTAAAAATAAATTTTTCATACTGATTGAAGGGGTTTTCTCCTGCTTGTATTAGTCAAATGTTCTTTAATCAACAAAGGAACATTCCTTCAGATACTGAAACCGCTTAGTACCTGCTCAGCACAGCAGAACAGCAATAGTGAAAGTTCGCTGCACAAATTATTAATGTTTAGCTAACCCTTAGAAAATTTTAACTCTGCCCTTGCTTCTCTAATGTAGGTAGAAGTTACACTGAGCTTGCTTGTGATTTTTAGCACTTCAGTTTGAGTTGGCTGTTTAAAAAAAGAGAATGGAGATAAGATAACATTACAGAATTAGCAACACTAAAATACTTCAGTACAGCTGGCTTAATATGAGGACTCAGTGTGCATATGCCTAGGAAAGGCATCCTACAGGACTCATCTTATTAAAATGCTGACATTATTCAGACTGGGGTTTTTTGTGAGAAAAGCCACAGAGTTTAGGAATCTAACAGGTCATGTCACAAAAGCAGTTATGTAGCCAGTGGTAAGAATTCCATGTTAGTTGCCTCGAATAAAACATGCAAGAGGAGTGCATGCAAATGTTTGAATATCAAATACAGTGTATCCCTTCATATAACTGAGAAAGGGAAAGCTTTTCTAGGCTTACCAGTACAGAAAAGTAAATATGGTATAATAAGTAATACAGAGACTGTTAAATTGTTTGATAGCTCCCCCTACCAATACAGGAGACTCTTTGCCTCTAAACTTCCTGCAAGTAGAATCTTTAATGCTCTTCACAGGAAGTGAAGAATCCTTGTATATGGAAATCAGACTACAGAAATACCTGTTTAGTGTTTGTCCTGTTGGTCTGAAAGACTAATTCTGTTTATTTGTAAGCACTGTTTCCATATTTTTCTGTTTGAGTATTAGTATTTCAAGTTGTAACTTAAATACCACATGTTAGCAAAGGCTTTGTTCAGTCAAGTTACTTTTACATATATTTTTGGTAATGTCTTTAGCTTCTCCTGAAGGAAACTTTATGCTAAAAACTTGCTCACTGTAATTATATGCGAGAAGATCCAGTGCTACTCAAGCAATTAAACAGGTGATTTTCTTCACTCAACCTTAACCAGTAGTTCCAATTCTAACAATAAGCTTCAAAGGAAGTCACAGTGACATTTATATCTATACCAAACAGTATTTTGCAATTCAAACTTTACAACATGGTTCCCCTCCCTGCAATACTTTCTGTAAGGGTCTTTCTAGTAGTTGCTGTAAAATTTGAGGTGAATCATTTCCTTATGCTAACTGAAGATGTGAAGTTTCTCATTACAGACACCAAAGATACTTGTATGTAAACTGGTATTATGCAATTCACGCAGGAAATTCCTTCTAGACTGTAAGTAACCACTCAGTCTTTAAAACTGTCATTGCCTGACTGCCAGGAAATTGTTGAGGGCTGAGCTGGAGCTATCAGCTCAGCAACTTGGAACAGTCGTGAACCAAATACCTTCTGTCCATTGCTGCTGCCTTGCTTTAGCAGAGCGGTGACTGAGGTATGCCAGTATTATTTCTATTTCCATATTTAGACAGACGATTTTGACAAATCACTTAAATTTCATTTCCCAGGTTTCATTCTGTTACCCTGTGTCACTGATTTACTGTAATTACATGAACGTAAAAACAATTGTGCCTGCCCAGAAGGCTTTTAGTAAAGTAAGAACTATGTAAAATGTATAGTAAAATAATTATAGTGTACAATGATGAGAAGGATTTTGATGTTTGCAGGGAAAAAAAACAAAACAAGCCACCAAAAATTCCTCCTTAAAGGCACTGCTTTGGAAGTTATCATCAGTCTCAAGAACTGCATGTGATCAGTAGACATAACCATTACACCTGATGGACACTCCAGCAATGATGCAGCAATGGATTTACTTCATCTTTTCTTCTTCTGCCAAGGTTGTCATCAAGGAAGTGATGCTACCACATCAACTCTTGTGCTGCTGAACAAGTCTGAGCAGGTGACACAATCTCCCACTTGCTTGATACTTTAAAGGAAATGAACTCCCAAATTAAAGGCTGAAACTTAAAAGTTGGCACTGCTGCTGTAGTTCAAAGGGAAATACATTGTTCTGATAAATGAAAATACTAAAAAGTAACAAATACATTGCACATCTTCATGCAGAAGCTCAGGCCTTGTTAAAGTTACGTCAGTCAGACTTGAAGTCATGCCTATAAAAAAAAAACCCACCTCCTTTAGGTATTCTCATGAGAGTTTGTAACACCTATTTAGTCACTTGGGTAACAGTGTAACATTTTTTAGAGCTTTTAATAGTAATGAGCAAGAAGATTAACAAAGGGGACTACTTCTTAGCCTTCAAAGTTGGTCTTAATGCTTGGTATATTTAGGGTGTTATTTTGTAGCTACCTTGTTTCTAGAGGCCAACAATACTACAGGTGCCTGGGGAGCATTTTCTGTGAAGCCTATTTCACAAGACATGCACAGAGCCACTTCAGTCTTTACCGTGGATATTTATCATACCAGTTACATCACTTTACATTCCTGCATGCTGAAGAAAACACTTTCAGCAAACTTCTTTACTGCTTTTGTTACCTACACTAATAACCAGGTTAATGAAATTATTGAGAAACTGCCATTTCTACATTAGAACTTACTAGACACCACTACTCCAAGCAGTAATGTACACATCTGCTCAAGGGTTTGAATCACCTGGAGCAAAGGGCTTTTACTTCAAGCCCATAGCAGAAGAAAGCTTTACAAATTCTGGTCCAATCTGGGTTCAGCCACACTGCAGTGTGCAAGCAAGGGACCAGTTCCTGCTTTATTTCCTCGTAAGCTCATGCCTTGTAAATAAACTGGCTTATATTAAGCCTTTTTTTGTTACACCATGGAGTTGATTTGTGTTGGCATTTCTAGCTTACAAGAATTCTATGCTTCAGCCTAGGAAGAAAAAACATTGCCAGAATGTCCAACAACATTGTTATCAAGTTCTTACCTTTTATCTGGAAAGTCTCTTTTCCTCGTACTGGTAACTAAGTTGAACTTGTTATTAACCTGAGAAAAAAAATTCTGCAGTATAATTAAACATTAGAATAAGGTTAAACTTTTTTCTTCTGTAAATGATACTGTATAAATAAATTCAAGTTTTACCCTAGCAAACACTTTGCTGTATAATTTAGTAAACATAATACCCATATGTCTATTAAGAAGTGAACTCTAAGTAAGCTACGTATTACAAGGTTGGAAGAATCCAACACCATAAGGAAAATCTAACGTATCCAACCACTTATAATTTTCTGGACATGCTCTTTAGCACTGTAATATATAGTTAGTATTACTCTTCCCCAGGAGTAAGAATGTAATTTGTGTGTTTACATCTTTTCATGTATATGAAATGAACACACATACAAATACATGCACACACACACTTATGTTTTCATAATGTTCAGATATTTAATTATTCTTGCAAAATAAGCACTTGCTATTGGCTAATTCTGTAACAAGGTTTTGTTCGGGAGGGGGGCTTTTTTTGTGTTTTTTTTTTTGGTTGTTGTTGTTTTAAACATGTATGGTAATCTAAAATTGCACAGCACCAGAAGAGTTTTATCTGTTTGGTGGGTTTTTGAGGATATTTAATATCCTCTCAGTTCTCACATATATAAAAAAGGCACAAACCATACAGCAGGTTAACCTTGTGAAAGAGTTTGAGGAAAGAGACCACATGCAAAGGAAAGCCCAAGAGCACCTATTACTAAATATAATAAGCCCTATGCATGTTCAGGCTTAAACATTAATGCTTCATTGTAATTTTATTAACTCACAACTGATTACTGCTGGCAAGACAGAGCTTTGTTTTGTTCTGTCAAGCTAGTGACTATGGAATGCATTAACATATGAAAAGAGACAGTGATAGAGAAAGCTTCATTTAAACATTGTTAAAGAAACTACATGGATATCATGTCAAATACCATACAGTTCATTCTATGTCCAGAAACCTTTCATGTTAATTTAGTCCAACTTTAGTAGCTACTGTTGTTTCTCCTTGGAGGTTCTGAGCTATACAAATGTAGTTTCCAGCATCTCTGGCTTCAAAATCCTCAACAACAAGAACACTCTTTGAGATTCTTGTGGTGTGTCCACTTCCTCTGTTTATGAGTCTCCAGAAGTTTTCGATAATCACAGGACTCTCAGCCTGTTAAAAAAAAAAAAAAGTCAACAACAAAACACCCATATAAGAAAATGTGATTCTGCAAAATTTATGTAGTGACACTACCCTATCAAACCCTGAAGCAAGAGATCAGAGAGTTGGAGCTGCATCTGACTGAAGGTGTTTGGCAGTTGCAGCAATATTCCTGCATTAAATATTGATGTACCAATAAGTTATGACAAATAAGGATAATATAATGGCTCTTCCACTCTACTCTCTCTTTAGATGAGTGATGAGCAGCCAAAGTTCTACCTGGAGTATAGCAATGAACTCAATTGCAGTTGCGTACTTGATCAAACAGGTGAGGTATGCTGGGGGAGAGGTCAGGCTCGATGTGTAGGGCTTTCAGCAAGTCTCAAAGAGGAAGGCTGCAGTGGCATGAGTTAGTTGACTGAGCTTTACATTGTTCTTTTCTTAGCAGAGAGAACAGCTTTAAATTGTGTGTTGTGAACTAATTCCTCCTCTAGTTTCAGAGACACTGCATTAGGTAAGATACAAACAACAGCAACAATTCACAAATGCTTCTAAATTAATCCTCACATTGAAGTTACATGCATGTTTTGGAAAGCACAAAGCAAAAAATACAAACAGCGAAGCTTAGAAAGGTGCTATTTAGATTTTGTTGCTGTTGTTATAATGAGCTTTTTTTTTTTTTCTTTTTCCCCTCGTCTGTAAGAGAATTCTCTGATAGACTGTTTTATCAGGTCACATTCCCATCTCTGGAACAGAAACCTGAGGGAGGAGTGAGCTTTGCTGAGCTTGATTTTTGCTAACATGGGTAAAGCTCTCCAGCTTCATTCCCATTATATTTTTAGGCTCTCAGGGAAAGATGGGCTGAACTTCCAAAGGGATGTGCTGCCTCCTCCTGCCAGCACACCTCAGGTAGCAAGAGGCAGACATCACAGTCTGAAAGAATCTTTACTCCAAATCTAGACACTGACTGGCATTTGAAGCATCACCTTCATCAAGAACAAACCATTTTGCCAGGGCACACATCTCTTACCTCCTGCCCTGGGTACTGCCACCTGAAGTTCACATCTACATCTGGTTCCCCAAGGACGGTGCAGATCACCTGAATGCTGTCACCAACTTCTGCTCTATTGGGTGATGCTGCAATTGTGGTTGAGGGCGGGCCCTTGGGAACTGACAGAAAATTAGTTTCTAAAGTTAAAATATACTGATAAAACTTACAAGTCAATTTTTGCCTTAGTTTGCTTAGCGCAACAGGTAAGTGATGTACACCTGCAACTTTCCCCTCTACACTGAGAAACTGCTGGAATTTAAACCTACAAAGCTTTATCACATATATACTTTTGATCAAGGTTTTAAAACCATGATTACATTACCTATTTTAATTTTTTTAAGTTGTTTTCTAAACAATGTCAGCAGAAGAAACGAGTCAGTGTAAACATATAGAAAGAAGCACCTTACCTTCCACATACAGTAGGTGATACTTGATGGAAATCTGAGGTGCTCCATGTGACTCTGCTTTGCAGTAGACAATACCCTTGTGATCAGAAGTAGGGTGCAGATAGACAAAACCCTTCTTCACATCATAAATAATATCAGTTCCATCTGTTTCAATTTCTTCTGCAGGAAATTCCCTGTGTAGAGTTACTTTTGCTGAAGGAGTAGTAACACGGCATGGGATGACTGCAGGTTTATCTGGGTTCAGGTAGACAATCTCAAAATAACTGGGAGTAGGTACAAAAAGTTCCTCTTTATCTGTGCGGAAGGGTTGATAGAGTTAGAATAATATGTACATCTTGGTTTAACAGAAAGAACAGAATGTACATATGACAATAGAAGATAGCTAAGAGCAACATTAAAAATCAACCTAAAGCTTTTTGCTTTAAATATGCACACACAAAAAAAAAAAAAAAAAAAAAAAAGAGAGAGAGAAAAAAAACCACCCAAACCTTTCTAACGTGTGAGTATCCATTTAATCTATTTACACAGCTTGCATTAAAAACATTAAATAAAAAAGAAAAACAAAGTGCTCTTCACTTTGGAATTCCTTTTCAGCAAGTTTCCAAAAACTCATCTGGACCTAATTCTGTTCACTTGCCCACTTTTAAAGGGTAATGCACATAAAAACCCTACCACCACTGGTAAGATAAGCACTCCTAGAAAGAGATACTTTTGGGATCTATAGCTTTTTAATACATATAATTTTAGGCAAAATGTTTGATTTACTGCTCTAAGTAACTGAAATATTTAGTGCTTTTAGAATGACAGCTAAAGAGTATTTCCATATTTGGCATACTGCTTAGAAATATAAAGCTGAAATTGCTCTTTCTAACATGAGCATTTATTATATAACTTGCCTGAAAAGTTTATTCCAGCCCTTCTAAAGGAATGTATCTTCAGAACACTAAACACTTCTCATAAATGGCTTCTGCACAGTCCCATGGTCTCATTTAGCTCCAAAACACATCACAAACCCATCTTAGCATTTTGTACTGAAATATTTGCTAGTCAAGAATGCTTTAGCTCTAACTGGGCAGCAAAGGTGGTTCTACCACTCAGGATGTTTTCCATGATAAGAACAAATTAACCATTTGATTTCAGCTCTTGCCGTACCAAGTTGCAATAAACCGCGCTTGGTTCCCTACCATGACCCTGTCCATGCGGTGTCAGGGCTACAGTCAACCTTTAGCTCTGTAGGCCAGCACATGTACTTCAGAGTGTTTTGCCTCTCAACATGCTGTACAGACTCTTGGGAGAAACTGTAGCCTTACCAAGATCAACGAGGTCAAATTTTTAAGTCAGTGCAGGTAACTGGAGGAAGAGTCCATGTGGTCATCTGAATACCATGACAATGAATCTTCTGCACAGATTTATTTATCCAGACACATTTTCAAAATTTTTAAAAAATTGATTATATAGAAGATCCTCAGAATGTGTGTTAGTATTTTCAAAGGTATTTGCTTTGCATTATGCATTATTCTGCATACACATTTACCATAATCTATCTATAGGGAAAGCAGACTCATAAATCACACTAAACAAGTTTTTTCTGCACACCAGCACTGTCTTGCTTAACATCCACTAAAACAAGATGAAAATTGTGGAAGAAGAAGGCTGACGGTGAGATCTCTAACGTAGCTTTATTCCTGTCTTACTAGCAAATAAGTTTCCATCAGTAATCTCCTTTGAGTTAATTACCTGTGAAAAAGATGTACGTTGAACCTGTTTTAGTCTCATCCTTCCTGCATTTGTTGCCATTGCACAGCTGAAGCCAGCAGCTATATTCACCCGTGTCCGCTGCAGTGGAGTTTGCAAGGATCAGCTGACTGTACCTGTCAAGCTGTTTTATACTGGGGAGAAGAAAAACAAAAGGCACAAACACAGATGTATTTCCTCATACATTTCTGTCACCTCACTTCTACTTTTGATTTATTTTTTTTTCATTCCTGCTCTACAACTGGCCCATCCTTTGCCTTCAGAGCTATGTTGCAACTCTCCTTTTGCTCCAGAAAGACCTGCTCACATGAGTAGTTTTATCGATTTCAATGACACACAAGCACTTGGAAGCTTTTGTCTTGTACAGTTCATTCTTGGATTACTTTCAGTCCCCATTTTGAAACTGGGCTGTGACTGCTATAGACAATGTGTTAATCTATGTTTTGCCTCAGTTTGTCCATGTATATCCTGTATTTTCATGCTCAAGTCATCCTGCACACATCTCAGTCCTTTTATTGATACCATTAACTGTAGCACTGCTTCAGTAGTATAGAACAAAGATAATTCAGGAGTAGTAAACAGTAGGTGTTTAATAGGAGTTTGATTGATGCCTGCTTTCACTGTGAGTGCTTTCCCATCTTTAACATACTGGTCCAAGTTTCCACTTCAAACAGCATCATAAAGAGCTTCTCTCTCAGCTTGGATTTGTTCTGCCAGTCAGTCATTTTGCGTTGCCTGCTCCTCTGCCCTCAACCACCTCACCGGCATCGTCTCGCTGGACTTTCCTCATCTCTCCTTGGCTCTTTCAGAACGTGACCCCGAGAACTGCTGCAGGTGTACTGACAGCGTCCTCATGTAACTTCAGCTTGTGAGATTACTTCAGACTTGATTTGCTTTTTTCACCTTCTCTTGAATTTCCCAGATACATTTCTCAGTGGATTGACATTTGTCAACGTGCAAATATTTATAAAAGCGTGGATACGTACATAGATACTGACAGTGTTTCTAAGGATTAAAGGTCCTATCTATGAAATTCAGCAGCTACATTCTCATCTTGTTCCTTTTTTATTTTAAGGTTTGCTTTCCTGGCTCTTTCTTGGAGACAGATGGTGTTATAGTTGGCAGTCTGCTCTGCTGCCTTTTGATGGATTGCAAAAGCAATGGTCCAACAGTACCAGTTTTGGGGAGCCCTGTCAGGACAGCTGCATGTGATGAACTGATGAACTGCACTGCAGCTCTGACCCTTAAAAATGTTACTTTCAACCGCCTGCCTTTACGTGGTAGCACATCCAGAACACGAAGGTTTCCCGCTTTCCTTTGCAAAACATTGAGAAAAAAGGTCATTTTTGTTGCAACCAAGCCAGGAGAGGTTTTTCCACTTTCAGGCATTTGACAAAAAACTTTTCTGTGTTTCAAATGGGGTCTGGGCAAAGACACAGCTCACGTGAAGTCTGAACAGCTCTCATACTCTTATTTAACTGTTGGTTCTCTGAACACTTATTATCTTCCTATTTTTTCTTTTTAATGTGGCAGTTATTCTGCAAGGCAGATGACTGACTGAATCATTTATTTCTGGGATTAGCATGCTTTGAAGAAGTTCTTATCCCGTAAAACACCTTGTCACTGTGTGCTCTGAATGCGGTTTTTCTTACGTCTCCATTGCAGGCAGAAGAGCTGCTTAAATAGAGGCCACTACTTACAGCTTACATGCACTTCCCAAAATTTCTGACTCCTTAGGTGTTCTGCTAGCAGGTTGCACTACTACCAGCAATCGTAAGCAACAGTTCACATAACCCTGTTTGGGTTCTGTGTTTGGTATGGTTTTCATTTCTAAGCTACTGGCCTTGGCTGGAGGCTGAATGTTGGGTTAACTGAGAATCACCTGTTCCATCAAAGCCCTCAGACACCACTAGTCCGCTCATCCACCACGGAGCAGCTTTGAGGCCAGCCTGAGGAAACAGGCAAATCATGTTTCCTACTCGCTAATGCACTTGTCCTACCTGACCTCATCCAATTCCACTTTTTGGAATCACGTAATTACGGAGTAGTAGCATTTTCATGTTTAATATACACACTGCCTTACACTATAAATTATTTTGTTCTTTTTGATATGATTAGAGAGATTCCTATTCGCGCAAGTGATCCTGTTGTGTTTCACACCCAACAGGAAGCCAAAATATGTCCTACTCTGTATTACTTAGATTTACAGTTCACATTTCATAGGCTACATGACTACATCAGCATAAAATGCATGTATCCAGTACTAAATGTCAACATTACAGAGAAACCATTATGCCAGAACATTTTTGTCTCCAACCATTAACCACTGAACTATAACTCAAAATCCCAACAGACAGAAAAATAAGGTCAGAGTTAATTAGTTATTGTACAGCGTGTTCTACTTAACTGAGAACAAACTCTCCAGTAATCAATGGAAATAGCCTAGAGAGGTAGTCATCCACAGACATGCACTAACAAAACCTGGCAACTGAGAGTGAAAGTGTTGAAACTTGGGACATGACCATATTAAGCAGACAAAACAGGCCATATAAAGTAAATTATGAATGGTAAATCCCACATCTGACCAATATTTCCAGGATAACTTTCATTTCATTAGTATTTTAGATTCTGGGAAACCTGTCTCAGAAGCCAAAAATTTGCTGTGCTCTACGTATCACAAAATAAAAATGTTGTATATACAAACGTTTCAAGCCTGTTTAAAGAAACTAGAAATCTACTCCAAAAATCTTAATCCATACGTTCATCTTACTAAGCCTTAGTTATTTGAAGTTGAAAAGATCTTTGTCAGAAAAACTATTACAAGTTTAGAAGCTAAAATCAAAGAGAGATAAAAAGATGGTGTACAGAGCATCACTCAAAAAGCACCTAGCAAACTCCTCTCAAGCAGCTGCATTCATATTGACAAAATAGACCTTATCTCAAATACAAACTCACTAGAAGAACAACGTAACATCTTACTGTTTAACACAAGAAAAAATCCCTAGCTTTCAGACTTCAGAGCACATGGAACAAAATGAAATCCAGTTACACACACGAGCACAACCGATGCCCCACTAAGCCAGCAGGAGCATGCATTTGTTGTAGAGCAGTTTGGTTTTGCTCTCTACAACATACAGTTTCCTTAGTACTTGTGAGAGTGGTCCTGTCCACCCCCCTGCACACAGAGATGTGCATGTGATGCACATCCAGCTCTTTGCCTCGCCTTCTTCCACTGGAGCAGTTCCATTTCACATGAGTTTATTTATCAGATGAAGTTCTGTAATAAATACAGCCAGTCTTCGGGAGTGAGAGACCCATGCTTCAAGTCAGGCAGACCAAAGACTATGTCAAGTCAGACTGCCCCCATTTAGAGAAGCTTTTTGCTATAAAGCACAAAAAAGGTGAAATGTGCTTGCCCTTGTTTTGTTGTTTGTTTTTTTTTTTTTTATCCCTCTCAGTTTTTGGTCCTTCTCATACATTGTAGATCCAGTTTCTGGGTGAGCCTACAGTCATCAACTTGTTATGCACAGCCTTATGAAATTGCATTCCAGTCCTTTTGTTCTGGAGGTGCAAGAGCTACCTTTGATCACTAACACCATTGAGATTTATGGCCAGTTCAGCCAGTACACAAAATTTTCAGACAAAAAGTTATCTGCAGGGTGTATTTATGCTTCAAAAGGCAAAAAAGCATCACAGTTATGCTAGTCTTGAAGCAGGGTCGTGTGTGTCCTTAACTCAGGACCCAAGTTTCCATGATTCTAGCTTTCTCCGTAGAGTTGCATTGCATGCTACAGTCTCTAAAGCAAAGTGCATTATTTCGGTGTGCACTGTTATCTGCTCCAGTTAGGACAGTGGAAAGATCATTTATCCCCTGAAACAAGAAACCAAAGAGTCCTCCTCCTGCTTTCACTCAGCATCTCTCCCTCCATTCATGACAATTTTTGCATATGTTAACAGCTACAGCCTTAGTAAAAACAGACTTGCTAGTACAGCAAGCAACAGTATTTTACGTACCAGGTTGTAAAGTAAACCTCCAGAGACTAACCCAAAGAAAGCACAGCCCCTAATACTACAGGAATGGCTTTTTAAATTGTAATCTCTCCATTCTTAGAAAATCCACTTTGTCATCCAGGCTGTTGCATTCTCCTAGCCACATGGGTGAGCTGAAAATGTGATAAGCATGGTATGGAGACAAAACATGTGGCTTTTATCCTTACTTCTTTTTGCAGTCACCCATAGGAAACACATTGTGTGGATGCTAAATTTAACTAGCTGCAAACCAAAATACCCTCTTCTCCCAGAACAACAGACAGGAAGCCAAACAGAGAGCAGGCACCTTCGGCATCAGCTCCTGCCCTGGACCTCTCATGCTGACAAACCCTCTGACCAGCTGAGCTACAAACGTCCTCAATGCTCTGAACCTTAAGGTCACTTCTGGCTCCTGTTACTGCAGTTCCGTCAGACACCAGGGTGCTTAAAGCCTCCTCTTGAAGCAGCAAGAGTCAGAGGATGTTAGCACTTCCCAGGAGATGCAAAACACCTTATTTACTGTTAAAATTCCCAGAGCCACTGCATCTGTACATCCCTCCTGTTGTTTAAAGAAAAAAAAAAAAACAGGAATTTGATGCCTGAGCATCCATTGCTGTAGGGACCTAAAAAAAGAACAAAAGAATGGCAGCCATTATTCCCCAGCAATTGCATGGACCTCTTCACCATTGTCACTCTTCCTCACTGACCCCCCCGGGCCTGGCAACCCCTCCTTCCTCACTTCCCATCACCTCCTCAGACCCCAACTCTCCCTCCCTGTGGCTGCTACCAACTCTGCCTGGCACCAGTGCCCCAGCGCCAGCAAGACCAGCATGGAAATCCAAGGTAAAAAAGCCCAGCCCAGTTAATTAGCTTGGGTTTCACTCCACACCTCCCTAGCTGGTAATGAAGAGATTACCTTCTACTTGGTCTTTAAGCACTCAAAAAACAAACAAACAAATGTGTATATATATATATACACACACATACATATATATCTAGCTGATTAAACATGGTTTTGCTGTATTTTATTTGCTAATAATTTTTCTGATTTTCCCTCCTTTGCCCTTTGCATTTTTGTTTTAAAATAATTAGCGTAATATATTCATATTTTTTTTAATTTGCCTATTGTAGTTGGTGCTTGCTGCATGGTCTAAAGCAAAGATCATCATATTTCAATATAGACCCTTAAATATAAGCCTAACATATTCCTGAAAGAAAATAAACACTTACGTGAGTTATATCCACCCAGCCAAAGTGCTTTATAGCATTTATTTTGTGTGACGTTATTAACTTTTGTTATATGGTTAAAATATTACAAATACTGTGAACTTGAGTGAGACTAGAAAGGTAAATTGCTGAGGCAACAGAATTCCAAGCTGCTTCAAACTCCAAAGTACCAAACTACACAATTAGGAAACTCATATATTGTTTTTCCCAAAACTACCTTAAATTCTTGTATTTTGACCCATGTACATCACTGAGAAACTACTTTATTTTGCAAGAGAGGAACAGACAGTCAAACAATGAAAGAGCATTCAGATTCCTCTCCCAAAACCGTCAACACTTGCCTTGTCTTCTTCAATGCCAGACACTAATACTCAGACAACAGAACGTGGAGGTCTACAGGACCAAATCATGCCAGCAACCTATTTGCAAATGCACAAAACATAGGATACACTTGAAAATTACAAATGACACACCCTTCCTGTCGATACTACTTTGCAGGTTCAGCTTTGGTTTGCTGGAAGACCAGGTCTGTATTGCAGCTGATAAACGCCACCTACTGGAATAAATCCAGATAAAACATTATTTCTTGCAAAAGAAAAAGCAGTAGTTGTTTAAATCGGTCACAAGATCTTTTAAGAGATGTTGCTGTGATAAGTTCTCAGCAGAAATAGGCTTGCTGCTGTAACTTACTATGAAAGAGGTCCTGCACTAGCTACAGAGGTTTATTCAACCACTGCAGTCTTGAACTCCTCAGCTGGCATGGGGCAAGCAAATAAACACTTGGAGAAGAACTGGCTCACAAATTTCAGAAGGATTTGCTAGAGATCACAGTGCACAACTGCCAATCTTCAACACACCTCTTTGAAAAGGGATGCAGAAAGGTGAAGAATACATCTGAAAAATTAATTAGCTGGGAGTGATTTGAAGGTAGCATCATACCTGTAAATAAGTGAAATGGATCATGAAGATTCAGATAATCTGAGTTATTTACATAGAGTGTACACACTTCCGTTTCATTGAGGAACAAAATTGCAATAGGAGTTGATACCTTTGCTCATCCTTCTGTGCTTCTGTCACCTAACAATCCAAGAAAAGGTACATACAGCTTTTTCCTAGGGCATCATTCACAGTGCTCCAGAGTCTCCTCACTACTTGTCCTTCATAGACAACATAAATCTCTATGAAATAGCCAGTGAAAACGGACACTACTAATGGCAAAATATGCCTGTGGAAGACATCCTTAAGCTCCTCATGTGCCACTCCTCTTTCAAATCCAGAACTAAATTACTACATTTCATCTACATTTTGCTATGTGTACTATTTCCAAAAAACTGGGATGGCCAAAAAAAAAAATTACAGGTTTTCAGAGAAAGATTTTTAGAGCAACAGGACGGCTCTGGTTAGGCACAGAAAGGGAAGGTCCTCAGTTACTCTTCCTGCTCTACCAACTATTTATGCGATTTCCTTAAAGATGTCACAAGATGAAAGAAAATGCCTTCCTAAACCCAAGGTGACTATCCTCAGCCACACCACAAATCCTGCAACTCCCTTTTGCACACAAATGTAGCTTTGACTGGAAAACTAAAGACTACGCTTACTCGCTCCTTAGCATGGCTGCTGATGTAGCTCTTTTCTAGTTAAGAGAGGTGGGTTTGAGCCTCTTCAGGAAATTAGTGTATCAGGTGGTAATTACATTAGCAACCAGTACAGCCCACCAGGAGGTTTCTGTAGAGCAACAGAATTGGTAGTGAGTACCTGACATCCACACTAACCAGCCAGGAGAGTTTTATCTCAGTCTACCTGTAATATGGTTCCCTGTTAGTGTCTGGAGCACCCTGGTGTCCCACTGGACCACATCTTCTATTCTAGACTCATCTGAAGGAAATCCAGTTTATACACTACAAGACTATTCCACAGGGCAGTAACTGGTGACAAATGAAAGATGCTTATCCTTTTTTGCTGACATTAGAAACCACTAGATGCAACATCTTGAATGTAAAAATGTAAACAAACAAAAAACAATGGTATTGAAAGTGGCAGGAAAAAAAGCGCTCTGGATCTTTTTTCGCCTAAAAAAAAATAAATAGCTTACCTGAGTCTGGAGTCTTTAAAGGTGTCTAAGTATGAAGGATAGCTCCAAGTAACGTTACTCCCCTTGCAGCGCAGCTCTATGCTTTGTCCTGCAGGCAGGCTTAAAGTGGTAGGCAGTTTCTGGAAATGACCTTTATCCATCACCTGTGTCAGTATGGACTGGGACTTCAAAGACGAGTCAGCAGATTCTCTCTCCTTCATTTTCGGTGTTTTGGGTTTTACTTTTTTGTTAACAGGCTTAATTTTGTTTTCACCAGGTTCTTTTGAATGCTTACTCTTAGCAGGCTGCCCAATAACTAGGAAAATAAAGAAGGCAACATTAATGATTAGAAAAAGGTTATGTAATCTTTTTGCAAAACAGTCCTTATTATCACAGAGAATAACTAAAGTTTTCTTCTTCCTATAAAGGATTCACAAAAATGAATAAGAATTAATTTCATAAGTTTTCGAAGTCTATGGCATGACCCATTTTCCTGGTGAAAAAGGAAAAAAAAAAGAGAGCTTTCAACATGTGGAAAATCTATACTTACAGTTCACATAAACAGACAAATATGTAAGGTATGAGAATTCTATAAATGGGAAGGGAAAGAAATACAGCATTTCTGTCTCCAGCTACTTTTATCATTTCTACCTCATGTCATTGCCATTCCTTGCTACCCAAGTTCTCCCCCTCCACAAGGATGTCACACACCCATCAATTCTGCACAGCCTTCTCACACACCATGTCACCGTAAGAGACACACAAAGAAAAACTGGCAAGTGTGGAACTTCGTGGCAATTATAATATGATGTTAGTGATGCCATTTTCTTCTTTTACAGTAACTACTGTGAAAATATAAAGGGCACTTAAGTCACTTGAAAGTAGTATTTAATTCATCACTTCTCTGTAACAGCCATTTATCTTGACAGTCCAGATGAAAACAGAACCTTATTTAGAGGCAAGTGGTAAGAGGGTAAGATTTTATAGTTTCTGGAAGGGAGAGTGAAATAAATATTCATGGTTCTTCCAGTTTTACTTCAAATCTGTGACGCCACTGGCCATGAAAAGTTGGCAAAAAGGACGGAACGATAATAACAAGGGAGAATTTGAGAGAAGTGATTGCTGCCTTCCATGGAAGACCACGAAGTAGGGTTTTTCTAGTTACTCCTAGAACATTAGCCAAGTGAGTGACACTGTGCATATATCACGGGGGCAAGCAGTTGGTGCAGGAGAACTTTTTTGCTCCATTTCATTAGAAATGCTACAGCGGGTCAGGCCAAACATCTACCTATCCAACACCTTCGCACTGACACCACCCAGTGTTCAGATGTCAACCAGGGAACACAGCAACCATCTCTGCTCCTTTGATACTAGTGTCCTGGCTTCCAAGATCCTTTAGCTCAAGGGATCAGTGAACCACAATTACCGCTGTTTTATTGCATTGAGTGGATTCTTCCCTCAGCAGTTCATCTGGTCAATTTTCAAAACCACACAAACTATACATAACACAAAAACCAGGAGGCATCTAATATTTAAGTGAATAAATATCCATTGTTTCTGCCACAACCTTCTCTGTGTCTCTTGTACTTTTAGAGAACCTAAGTGTCCTTTAAACATATCCTTTCCAGACTTGTGAGTCCTACCCTATTTAACAGCTCCTTGTAAAGTACACACATCTTAGAACAGTTTAGTTACATCTTGTTTGGGTGATGGATAGAAGATAAAAGCAGGCTGTACACCGGGTTCAAGATATGGTCAAATCACTGTTGTACCTATTAGTGGCATCTTCTTGCCTTTCAATAAAGCAATACTAGGAGCGGACTTTCTCTAGAATAATCAAGCGTAACTGAGAGACCACTTTCCTTAATAGGAATTATTTGTTAGAACTTCCTAAGTATAAACCCATCAATGTGTATGCAAAGTTAGAATAATTTGTATTACTTTGCATCTACCAACATAAAATTTCAAGTCCTATTTTCACTGCCTAGTCTTTCAAAATGGAGAGATCCTTCTGCAACTCTTTACTGTCAGTTTTCTCTTGTTTCAGCAGATTTCAAATTATGCTGAAAAGCACACACCTTACAAGATTGCTTGGAAATTCAACTGGATAAAAACAATTCTATGCCCAGATTGCAAAAACTGAAAACTCATTCCTACTCTTTATTTTCTATTAGTTATTACTGCCTTAAGAGATCTTCCCTTGCCTCACAGCACCTTGGCCCCCATGGAGTCTTTAATAACAGGTATATCAAAAGCCTTTGGGAATCCAAGTACATCAACCAACTCATCCATGCCACATTATAAAGTCCTTAAGAGAACTTCAGCAGATCTGCAAAACAAAACACACTTCTGAAAGCGAAGGGGACGCAGGGGGAAAACAACAGCCAAAAAAAGGCAACCATACAAAACCATACTGACTCTTTTGTAATTCATGCCTATTTATTAATGAGTTCAATTTACAGAATACATAGATCTTGCTTTCTGCCTGTACCTCCCTCAAAAATCTTACAATACTTGTATATTTCTATTTCCCTCATAAGGAGTAGTTCTGTGATACGTTATGCACCTGAGTCAAGGTTTTAGCAATTTTGCATTCAAATGCCTCTTAAGTCTTAGGTCTATATCATCAAATCATGGCACTTAAACACTATTCATTTTGTTGATTTTTTTCTAAAGCCATTTATTTTGGCATATCAATGAGACATGTTCTCTAATGATTCTCCCCATAAAGATTCTGTCTCGGAACCTGCTATTACAGTGCTCAGTAGGACACTGCACTCAAAGTTTCAGATTTGCTTATCATGTCACCATTTGCCATTAAAACCTCCCTAAGCACCTCCATAGTGAACATGGGAGCACACAAATAATTAAGTTTTTGATTTAAGTTTTACTTTCTGTAAGTGTTCTTTCTTGTCCCCTGTGTCTATCAGCCTTACAAAGTTTGCTGCCATCTCTCCCTGTTCTACGTCAGCACAACAGACGAAGAAAAGGATTTATGGCTGGTTTTATCCCTTTTGCAAGCTGTTTCTCTTTTTGTCTGCCTTACTCTGTTTTTTATATTTAAGCCATATGCGAGTTAAATATACAAGGCTCATGAGATGAGCCTCCTCATCTTATGTAATTCCCCTTTCCAAAATCAAATGCACCAGTCATTTCTTTGGCTTTCATTATTCCTGCAAGAATATTAAAACTACAGTCTGGCTGTTCTAAAGTAACATCTGAATCCAATTACCCAAGCACTGCTCGGGTCAAGTCAAGTCAAGAACTGCAGCTTTTCTCAGGGGTTCCCTGAGTAGCGGCTCTAAGAAGTCATCATTTGTGGCATCTAAACAATTGCACTCAGGGTCAAACCCCAACATGTGTGATCCAGCCTGTGTAAGGGTAAGCAATGCTTCTTTCAGCTTTTCTATCCAGTCCTTGCTGCCCCTCTGATTTTCCTTAACAGAGCAGTCATTCCCACCATCCTGCTGGGCGGTCCGTAACCAGGCTGGTTGTTCTCTGCAAGGCTGGTACTTCAGTCCTAATGACTTTTACTGACAAAACCCACCAGCGACCAGATTTGACACTAAAGCTTTCTTCAACACATACTGCCACTTCTCCCTTGGGTTGGGCTATTCCATCTTTCCTATGTAATTTGTGCCCTAGTATTAGGAGGTCCTACTGACAGGCCTGACAAACCCCATTTCAAATCAGTCATTCCAGTTCCCTGTTGTACTTTCCAAATTTGTTTGTAGAAGCACACAACCTTTGGTTCATCCACCCTTTTCTTTTTCCCTTGATGCCCCAAACCCTAGTAAAATAGGACTATTCGTTCACAATACTCTCTGCCATTTCCACTACATTCTGCCAGCCTCAATCCTGACACTTGTTCAAGGGCACGTGGTTCTTAAAACCTCACCCCAAGGAACTGCATCATCCCAGACTGTGTGCTCTTCCACACTTGACACTCTGCCTTTAAGAAAATGTTAAAGACTTCCCTATGAAAGCTTTTCAATTTTAAGTGCCAGAAGCCTGGTTTTGATTTTCTCTAGATGAAGTTTTTCCTCTCTGTACAAGCTCCCTCTGTTCCACGTTTCTGTAGTTCCTAGTGAGTCTGAACACTGCCCTCCTATGCCACACTGCCAGGTACACACTGAGACTGTCTGACCTTATATTTCCCTGCAGGTGACAGCAGGGGCATTTCAGGAAACACCATCAGAGGAGCTTTTATCTTCCAACACAGAAAACCCAGTTTTACCTCTCTGCTGCACCTCCCTGAGAGGCGAGTTTCTCAGCAAGCCTTAACCATGCTGTTCCCCAGCGCACCCTCTAAGTCTGTCCAAGTATCTTCTGATGCCAACACTTCTGCACCTCGCAATCCTGCCTTCTCTCATGGCTGAATCAAGTATCTGTATGCCCAATAACTAAATTAACTGGTACAGTAATCTGTCACCCAAAGATAAAGAGGGCATACAATCAAATCCCTCCAGGAACACAGAACCCACCACACTGATTTCCCCATTTCCTTATCCAAACTGCAAGACCTTCCCAAGGAAGGGAACAAACTCAACTAGTCCATTTATGCAAGTATAGGAATATGCCATGTTTGGGATATTTCATCATCTCACTAGATTTATGCACAGAGCTCTCGTCGTTTTAATGCACCAATAGCACTTCTTATTAAAAAACAAACAAAACAAACACTTAGTAGAAAAATATCCATTGAGAAAAATCCTCCTTTCCACCTCTGATCAGCTCTAATGGTGGTTCTAAGATGCACTGCACCCAGTTCATCCAGCAGTACATTCAAGGTCACTGCTAACTCAACATGCCAAAGTAGGACACTATGCTTTGACACATCACAAAAATACAACACGCAGCACTTTCACTCCTGGTTCACAGTATTTGTCTCACCCTATCTTTTAATGTTCGTCCCTTGTTCTTGCAGATGTTACACACACAACAATCCCCACATGAGTATTAATCACATAATGCTAAAAAGCATTCAGTTTCGACTTGAGACATCACCTATATCTACATGCACATTCCTCTGGTTTCACAGCTGCACATGTTATAACTCAAGAAGGTCCCTGATCTTCTTCAAGGGTCCATCTAGAGAAAATCAGAAGCAAGGTCTCCCACAAGGACAGGGGAACTGCATGTGTTCACTGTCTGCCACGTGTGCCCATCCCATGAGGCAGATCCCACACTAGATCTTTGGCAAAAGCATAGACCTTTAAACCCTCATTAACAATGATGAATTCTTCCTTGAAAAAATAAAAAAAATAAAAGGAAGAATAATTCTTCACCACCAGGACTCAGATGAGAGGGAAGAGTCTTTGTGATCACAACTAGCATAACAAAATAGGTTGGACACACCTCTATTTGTGGTACTTCAAATGAAAAGTTAATCATCCAAACACTCATTAGACAATACAGGGACACACACCAACACTCACGCAGACATTCTGCAGGGACATATTTCACTGTTCATAAACTAATAAGAGTTAAATTAGGAAGGCTATTTTGAAATCACAACGTCTACATTAGGACTTATACCTCTAGCTTTAGACAAGGAACTGTCATTAAATATGCCAGGTCAGTTTCTCCTGTAGCTAAGCTTCTGGATGACCTAGTGCGAAGGACTCCCATCAAACCTCGGTATAAAGTAGACAAACTAAGAAAAGGGTTGGCCTGGGAAATCTTTCACCCAAGTAATAACTAATTTCTGATTATGTGTTTTTATTGTCTATTTCTCAAATAGAAAACACTTTTCTTGATGTGGTAGTGTACACCCACAGACCAGACCTTTCAGCAGATGTCCAGATGTCCTCTCCCACACCACACTGGTCCAGAGTGCAATTTCTTTGCTTATAGCCACAAGTTGGGATGGGAAGGATTCCTGAAAGGCCCTTCCTGCCTCTGTTCAGTTGCTCCGAGCTTTGCCTGGCTGAGCTCCAACCATCCTAAAGGCTGGAGACTTTACAGCATCCCCTGACTTTTTATTTTCTGTGCTTAACACCTCTGAGGGTGAAAGATTTTTAATGTTCTTACATGAATTTTTTCCTCATGATCTCCTGGGCAGCTGTGGTAGCTGCATCTTTGCCTTTCAGTGCACACCTCAGAGCCAGCCTCCCATGTTTCTGCAAAACCTTCCACGGGCTACACTGGCCTTGTTCCCCAAGCCCTTCTGTGGTGAAAAACAACAGAATTCTTTTGTTTCTTCTGAAGATTTAGTGAGTTTATTCACGTGAGAGGAAAAGTTTCTCTTTTGCTAAAAGTCTATGTAAATCAAAGACTGGTTACGAATGTCTGTTCCCAGTCAAAAAATTGACTCTTCTCCCACCAAGGCTCCATCACAACCTGAAACTGTAAAGTTTGGCCCTCTCTACAAACGAACAACAGTGTTCTATTATTTTTTATTTTTATTTTCTTTTTTTAACCCGAGCACCCCGTCCAGCACTGATCCTCCTCGGGGCGCAGCACGGAGATTTAAGCACGGACTTAACCGTCGAGTCTAACGGGAGATAGAGACGGCGGCCGCCGCACACGTCTCTCCCCGAAACCCCCTCACGGACCGACACCACACTTTCGGTCTTCAGCGGACAGGCTCGGCGCCTCGCTGGCCACAGACCGGGAGAGCACCCGCCTTCCCTCCGCCTCCGCCCAGCACGACGGGCGCCCCGCCACCGCCGCCCCCGAGATGGCTCCCGCCTGCCCCGGGCTGCCACGGCTGGGGGCAGCGAGGGGTGGCCGTAGGCACGCGCTGCCGCTTCGCGGGGCAGGGGCCGCCGCGCTGAGGGCGGGGGAGGCGGCCCAGCCGTGAGGAAAGCCCGAGGCGGCTCGCAAAGCCGGGGAACCCGGCAGGGCAGAGGGCGGCGGGGGTCGCGGCTCACCGTGCGGCAGCGTTTCCTGCAGCAGCAGCAGGCTGAGGAGCACCCAGAGCCGCATGGCGGGAGCGGCCGGGACGCTGGGCTGAGCTGGGACAGGAGCGGCGGCGGCGGGGGCCGGCCCCGCGGCGCCTCAGCGGTCGGCGGCAGAGGGGAGGAGTCGGCCGGGGCTGCCTGCCCTGGGCTCCGCGCCTGGGAGGCTGCTCAGGGGCCGCTGCTGCCGCCACTCGCGTTCCCTCGCTGGGGCAGGAGGGACCGCTGCGCCCACAGGCGGGTCCTGTGGAGGCAACTCGCCGCGGGCCGACCCTGCCTGTCAGAGCACCTGCTGCCGCGCTTCACCGCTCGCATGGTGAAGGCTTCAGCCCCTGGGCTCCAGCCTCAACCTTTCCCTCTGCGGTCAGGGCTCTGGCTCCCTCTCCGCAGCTCCTCGGTTGAGGACGGTGACAGGGTCGCCCCGGCCATCGCTGGTCCAGCACACTCCCCAGAAATCCACGTTCAGACCAGGAACAGAGCTAGCTGCATCCCCAACAATCCCAACCTCAGGAACACCTGTTGAAGTTTACTGCTTGAATTAGCTTGTCAGCGACAGCTGTCCTTTGCCTTATCTCGCTTTGTGCAGGTGCAAGCTCTTGGTTGTCTTTGGTAGCCAGATCTGAAGAGAGGAGCAGAGAGTGTGAGCTGTACAGGTGATTAGATAGATATATAGACAGACAGATGGATGATGTCAGGCACGCATCAGTGTTGGCCTAGGACAGCAAAAGCACATCTTTAAGTCAACTATTGCTTTCATTCCAGCCTGCCACAGCAAGTAGATTCCCAAAAGCCTGCTCAGGAAAAGCTACCTCACAGAGGAAAAATAGAGGCAGTATCTGTGTGTTGCTACTTGGGGCTCCATGTTCCATGACAGGCTTCATGTGTGACTGGTGCCCGTGTGAAGCACATTGAGAAGGTGCAGGTATCTCTTCACTGCTAAGAGATGAACATGGGAAACTTGATGTTCTCTGCGTGTATGTTTGTGGCCACACATCTGTCAAAAGCCATTTCCTTGGAGGAGAGGGGAGGGGAAAATATGACTGGAGTGGCCACAAAGGTAGATAGCAGGGCACGGTGAAGACACTGAACTGGGAAAAGGAAAAATAATGGCTGTCACAGGTAGACCCCATTGTAGACAGGACCACAGTTCAGTGTGAATCAGGATAAATGGGGAATGGCATCCCTGGCCACAGCTCCAGGAACGGAGTAGATGTGAGAACAAAGCACTTACAGATCTTAAAGGAAGTCTAGGTTTCGTCTGCATCCATTAAATATATATATATATATATATATATATATATATATATAAGGGATATACCTAACATTCCCTTGCCCACATAAGTGGCACATGCAGAATTCAGAGACCTGCATGCCTGAGCCTGGTCCAAGACTGCACCCTGGGGTATCTGATTAGCGGTGAGGCTGCCAGTAAGGCCCTGGTGTGGAGTAAGATGATGAAATTTTATCACCTTTTTTCATTCTACAGCCCTGTCACAATTCTGCCTAGAACTTCCAAGGGGCTTTATGCAATGACCTGAGTGTACGTTAGCATGTCCTAAAAGTTTTGCCCATTACCTCTAACAGATTTTGTTGCTACAGGGTATGTTAAAAGTCTAAGATTATTTCCCCTTTAAACAGTTAGAATACCACCAAGTATTATGTTCTGAAAAGGTTGTCAGTCTTTGTTTTAAAGGAAATGAGTGTCGGAGATAACTCAGAAAATATGTGTAATATAAACTACAAATTTGCACTGGAAATACTCACAGCCCCTCCTGATGAAGCATGTTGTTTGAAAACTGCCAGTTGCAATTCTTATGGGCCTTCCTAGGTCAAATTTCCCCTTTCATACACAAGGTAGGTCAATGACCTAATGGTGACTGAGCTCCAAATATTAGTATATTTTGGAAAATATTGTAATAGCACTTGGAAATAACACCCAAAATGCATTAATTTTAAGACATATTGAAGATGAGGTATAACTTTTTCCTATATAGATATACAACAAGGAAAGAGATTTTATGAATTTTAAGCTTCCTAGTTTTAAAGAGATACTAATGAAGAGCTAGTTACATTTATAGTCACCAGAAGAGCTAATGTAAACCTAAATGCAATGACCGCAGTTCTCCACATACTTAAATACATCTTTTCAGGCCGACGGTTTAAATGTGGTATTTGCAGGATGACTCTTGTCCTCGTTTAAACCAGTGCCCACATTCCCACTGCTTCATGGCACCAAGACTTTTAAGATCAGTCTTAGTAAATCTCTATGTACAATAAGGTGATTATGAACGATTTGAAAACTTCATAAGGAATTACATAAAAGAGTTGCAGTATACATCAGGAAAAAACCCAAAATAATAGAGTCATAGCTGCTCTTAGGTCTGTGAACAAAGATGACTACTCAAATGTCTTTAAACAGTGCCAAATGATAAGCCTGGCCTGGAAGTGTGGCTCCCAGTGCCAAGGCTGTCAGTCTCCATTGCCCAGACTCATGCTTTTGTTCTCCTGCTCTACCCACAGTACTATTCAAAGATGAGGAAGTTTTTTTTGTTTGTTTGTTTGTTTTTTTCCCCAAAAAGGGAAAAAGAAGATAACAGTGAGTTTATCCATCCCACTATGTGGCTGGATGCTGCCAGGCCAAGGCTTGGTGCATCAGAAGGTTGAAGACCATGAACGCTGAGGGCTACTCCCTCCCTCTGGAAATCAAACCTAACATCATCTCTGGTTTGGCACTGTGAGACTAAATGCACAAATTGAAGGGCATTATTCTCTGTCAGTGAATTCTCAAGTGTTTGTAAGCAAGTATGAAACAAAAGCTGCTACTATCCCCATCTCCCGACCACTGGAAAAATAAAAGATTTAAACATAAAAATGGGTGTTTTTTCCTCTCTATAAAATCCATATGAGCTATCATGTTATTTATTTTAAATGAGTAATGATTGCTATAATGTCATGACATTAGATATCTGATATGCTAATGGTTATTAAGCCATTACAGTATTTTAGTGTTTACTAAAACTATAGTGGTGTTTAAAGTTATAGCTGTTGTATGAAGTACATAAAAGTGAGATTCGGCTTTATTTAAAAATACAGAACAAATGCACAATTGTTATCCTGTAAAGTACATTTTACAGTAAATGAAGAGCAATGTAATTTCCATCAGAATCTGGAACTAATGTAACTAAAAATATCGCTGCTTACAATTCTATTGTAAAAGTGAAAAAAGCACCATATTCTTAAATATAAGCATTTTTTACATTCATAAAAATTCAAGACTTTTCATTTTGGTAGAGCAGTTCAAGGAAATACAAATTTGTGGTTTAAATTGCAACATAGTTTACCTATCTACATTTTAAATGCTCAGCAGCATATAATACAGAAATAATCACTACAATGTACATATGAACAAAAGGAAAAGTTAAAATGGATATGAACAATAATGTTTCTTAAAATGATGCACACATAACTCTTTTTAAAGATTTGTAACATGTCTTCCATGCTTTATTTTCTGGTTACACAATAGAAAAAAGCCATCCTGAACATTCAGATCGTTTTATCCTTTGTCCCGATTCCAGCTAAACTTCTGCTGGTGAAGCTGGAGTTTACCCAGCACAAGGCTCAATAAAAACATACAAAGACAAAAGAATTTGTCCAATGGACAATAAAAATAATTATATATATATACACAGTTCTTTGTAATGCATGTCTATGCACAGAAATCCTTTGACTTAGCTAATGTTAAGGAGCTTGATTTCTAAAATTAAATGGAAAACAGATCAGGAGATGGTAAAGGCATTATATTCAGGTTTGGAAATGTCCAACTATTAAAAATGCAGAGGTCCTCAAAACATATAGCAGGAAAAAAAAAAACAAAACTAAAAGCACAAATACAACTGAATACTAAAAGTTCAATCAAATACAAAGATCCTACACTATGTGAAATACCAACTGCTCTTTCTGTAAAATATGTATTTGCCTAACACTGAATAATCCCAGCGCTTTCAATGAGCGTACTGCAATTTCTATAAAATTCCTGGGAACTCTAGGAAGAATTAGGGCCCAAGAGCATTATAAGGTGCTTTTATTTTCTTTTTCTTTTTTTTATGAAATGAAGTAACACATGCCAGCCATCAAGTGAATTTAATTCCTACTTTACAAAATGCATCTCCATGTCAAAGGCATCACACCTGATTAAAACAATTGCACAGTCCCACACAGACAGCCTGCACTGTCACTGGTTTCACCCAGGCTGTTCAGCTCTCAGTATCTCAGGATGCCTATGGCACACCTGATATTGGGACTTATCCAAAAAATCAACGGAAACAGTGTGCCTTTTGTTTCTTAAAAATTTTTGAGGAAACATGGCTAGACTTGTACATTTAACATCTAATAAAATACAGAATATATATTTAAACTTTACCAAGTCTATGCCTCTAAATTAATTGTATCATTTGAAATTTCTGGGTGGCAGAGTTAGATTCTAAAGTAAGTACATAAGTAAACATATATCACTACTTTTGCCATTTACTAGTGAAAATTCTCTAACATCAGGTAATATAAATAGCTTTAACACATTGTAACATACACATAATATGACATTTCAGAAATCTAACCAGCACTTGTACAGGTAAAAACATACTATTGTTAACAGAACAGTTTTGTCCAGCAGACAATGAAATCTAAGATGCCTCATAAAATTTCCTGTTGCAGAATTAGGACTGGAATACCACAAGAAGATCACTTTAGTTAACATAAATTATACAGAAATGTTATCTCTTATCCCTCAGAACAAAAAGATTTATTTGTTCTCCCTTAAATATGCTTCGGTTTACTTTCTTAAAATCCAACTAGGTACGCATAATTCCTCTATCTAAAGGCACGTCCAGAATGTAATGACAAGAATACATGTTTTGGGGGATTTTTCTCCACAAAGGAAGAAAAAAACCAATAAGCTATCTCCAATAAAAGATATTTTGTATTGACACATACCATTATTATTTGCACAGAACAATTTACAATATCAACAACTATGTTAAAAAATAACAACAATTTAATTCCACTGGACTTGTGCTTTCAGCTGCTCCCTTGGCAAATACAGACACACAGCAAACCCAGAACAAAACCAGGATTTGTTCCATACATGGCACGCAGGTAACGACTAGCGTGGCTGTCCTTCAAGTGGCCTGCTCCTGCAAAGTCCCACTAAAGCACCTGGAATTTTAAGACTGCATATAAAAATACACACCCAAATTACCACAAATGTCTTACTTCTGGCTTGTGGTGTTCTTCCTCAGCCACTGACTAATAATGACTTTAACTATACACACATATAAATAAGCTTTGCACATTTGAAACAACCAAGAATACCCAATGACTTTCATTTAATTACATTTTATATCTCATTAGTTAAGTGGATAGTTCCCTGTGCTGCGGCTGCTCCCATCTCCCTTAGCAACACTTGTACAGGCACATTCTTTTCTTTTTATATAATTGATTTCTATAACAAAGGGGAGAAATATTAATACAAATAAAAGGGGAAACTGTCAATACACAAAGTGCTGACACATCCATTAGGTAAATAAGCTGGAATATTTATTTCCTCTATCCCCAGAAGCCTTAGCTAGCACCTGCTTTAGTCAGAAACTTAGTATATTGACAGTATCCCTTCAAAGGAAAATTCCAGTGCAAGTATAGAAATTATCTCAATCAGTACATCAAAAGCACTATATGGTAATGTCAGAAAGATGCAAACACATAGACAGGTGTGCACACATACATTTTATATGATGGCCTTGGGAGGGAATGGCATCTTCCTTGCACATCACAGAATAGCAGGACTTCGCGTCGTGGGGGCCTGGCTCGCCTGCTCTGCAGCATCAGCAACCATAGAAAAAAATGTCACTGCTTCCCACACACCAAGATGTGTAAGGACTTTTAACAGAGCTGTGTTTCACTGTAGGCTTGTAAAGATGTGATGCAAAAGCTTTGTCTGAGCACTGCTGACTTGCTCCCACAGCAATGGCATTTTTTGCAGCTGAGGATTTAAGAGTACTGGGCAAGACAGATTAAGAATGTCCTCTGAAAGTATAACCACTGAAGAAGCCATGCTGTTGACAGAGTTGCAGCTGATCAGGAAAAGCATTAGCTTCTCCATTTGAAATCCATGTGGGATTAAAAACAACATAACATACATTCATTTACTCAGTTTTCTGGTTACTTACACGTAAAACCTTTGTTTTGACATATCTAAGAGTTACTATATTGTATTCCTTTCAAAAGCCTGGAAAGTCTTAAATTTCTAGTATTTCAAACAAGAACATGTAGTTCTTTTTTTCATTATTGGCATAAAAATGGGCTTCAGTGGAGAAGTACAATTAAAATAGGAGATCCAACCGACATGGACATTCACTGGACAGAGGTATTGAAAATTATCAGTAGGTCTAGCAACTGCCCTGAGAATTCCTATCCATTCCTATCGACCAAATATTTACTTAGTATAGCATCTACTTGTATTAGTCTAATATGAGATTTGAGTCTTTCTTTAATGGCATTTGTAAAACAATGATGAATTGTGGAAAAAAGTGGCTATAACATGAACAATTTTGGATGGATTCAGATATATTAAAAAATGGTATCCTATTGCCACCTACAGTATAGTTTTTCCTCATCCTCTGTCTCATCCATTTCTAAGGACCACCAATCATTAGAACAACGGTCCCTAAATGCAGTTGCATTTAGAGGCTGTATAGGCTTGAACTTCCGTTAAGAGGTAGGTGCTACACCTATTTCATGCCTCAGATTTTCAGATAGCTTCTCCTAATTCTGAGTAGCCAGTAGAGGACACTGGTGCACCAGCACACGCCTGTCCTCCCGCTGCGGCTGGCACTGCAGGACCCTCTCCTCCCAGTTCAAACCGGGAAGAAAGGATCAGGCTGGAAACCTCAGAACTGCTCCACGGTGGAGTATCAGCCCATTGCAGGGTTCTCTGTTGAGAAGCACTTCTCCTGCCCTTCAACATTTAGGCACACTTCTCTCTTACAACAGTGGAAGTCATTTTAAGATTAAAAAGCATGTATTTATTGCTGTGAAAAAGAACAGGAGACAGAAGCAGCTTAACTAGTCTCTTTTTTTTTTTTTTTGGTGAAATTCTAGTCATTTTAAGGTGCTTTTCGCTGTCAACTAACATAGCGACATAGCTTTCACTGTGCTCAGCTCTCACAGGATTTAAAGTTTTTATATGATACCTACCAGCAGAGATTAATACCAGTAATTAGTACTGGCAACAGATTGCAACTCTCCATGACAAAGTCCAAGACAGTTCTTACTTTAGGGAAGTTATTTTTAAAATCCTGGCCCTTCGTATACGAATGTCCCTGTCAATACTGCGACCTACAGATTAGTTGGAGTCTCCTTCTCTGAAAACATTCAAAACCCGCCTGGACACATTCCTGTGCGATCTGCTATAGGTGAACCTGCTTCAGCAGGCGAGTTGGACTAGATGATCTCCAGAGGTCCCTTCCAACCCCAACCATTCTGTGATTCTGTTATTATTTCCCAGATGCTTTTGCAGAAAACAGCATAGCTCTTCTTGGAAGTATTATTTTACACACACGGTATCTCTAAAAGGAAAGGAATTCACATAAGCAGAAATCTTGAATACTATTTAGAGGAACTAAGAGCCTTTGAAGTATCTTCACTGTTTGAGTTCTCCATGACTGCAGATTGGTAAGGGTAAGCAATTATTTCTTTTTATATAAATGCACGATGCTCTACTTTTTGCAAAGTATCAGATCTGTACAATTACCATTTGTTTTGCAAATACTTTCCAGGCCTATCTGCAATTTAACTCCTGTGAGAGTTACTTCTGTAGAAAAAAGAGAGCTATTAGATTGTGACCAAAACTTGCAACAGAGGTAAGGAGAAGGTAAAAAAGGCACTTGTGTTCACAACGCAGTGTCAAATGTTCAGAAATTTTTGCAGGCTGTTGTAAAATTCTTCATATTCTGTGACTGGCAGTGATTTTGGATGACAGTTCAAACAATGCACCCAAAATTTTTGCTTGCCAAAAGGTACTCCTCATTTGTTTTTTAATTTAAGTATTAATCTCCATGCTGTCAGGTCTGCAATGATGAAGATGGATTAGCAGCTTGTCCAAAACATCAGCCAGGCCTTGTAGTAAACACTTGCAATAGGCAGAAAGCTTTTGAAATTTCAGTCTGCAAGTAAAATGTCAATTTAAGGTTTAAAAGACTTGCATGCTTGTATAGACTAACATTCACTTGTCCTCTCACGTGCAAGAAACTGATCACTTTCATTTGCATTTTCAGGTTCATCCACTTCTTCCACAGGGTCCTTTTCTTGCAACCCACTATTTTCTGAACAAGAATCATCATCTCCATCACTATGATGACCTTCAAGACTGTGTCTGATGCCATAAGCAAAGTAAATGAGGAAGCCTTGTGAAAGGAAAGAAGAGTTAATAGGGTTTTCAGGCATGCAGTGCATTGAAAAGTAGCTAGATATTACTCTCTGGCTGAACATATTTTCCCAAAAAAGTTTCTTCTTCAGGTATCTGAATTAAAGGTCGTGCTTCAGGTCTTCCTGTTTTTATGGAAAGTGCAGGCACTAGATTACGGTGCATCACTGCTGTGTAAATGAATGCTCTAACAGGTCATGGAAACTACTATCTCTGATTTATGTCTGGATGGAATTAATGCGATTTTCTATATCTTAAAGGAGAATGAGCGATGTACTGGGAAGAACACTGCTACAAAGCAGTCTCTGCAAAATTGTAGCTATATTTATTAGGAAAAAAATGTGGCTTAGTCGAATTAGTCCTATAACTTCGATTCTTCCGATTACCGCAAACTGTATTTACAGTTTTGGCTGCATATATATACCCCTTCTGAGGCATACTCTTGTTTTGATCAGAAATACCAGCTGACTTATTAAAACACAGACATTTATTCAGATATTTAAAGCACGATAAGAAATGTTCTGAGATTCAGTCCTAACATAAGAGGTGATTGAAATGAACAGAAGTACCTACCAAGTCCCATCCAGAAGCTGAATCTGATCCAGGTGTCTCCACTTAATTGCACCATCAAGTAAATATTTACCAGAATACTTAATGATGGCAAAAATGGCAATAGTGGAACCTAAAAGGAAATATTTGTCTGTAGCATTAAATGTAATTTCTTGCATGTCACACTTGAGTTATACAACAAACTAGAGGCGACACATTTATTCGCTAACAACAATAGGAAAATTTTCTTCTTGAAATACAGTGGAATTTTCTTTGTCACTGGGTTTAACCACTGTTTTCTATGTATCTTAAACTTTTAACACAAATGATTTTTAAAATACATTATCTAAGGCTGTGCACAGAATCTTTCCAGTTTGTGCTTAACATATACTAATGAATTCCTGAATCTACAGCTGAAAAATATTATTTGTATATTTTTATATATCACTTGTTTATGAACTGCCCCTGCAGTTCCACCAGATTCCTTGACCTTCAACAGTATTACCTCCATTATTGCCATTAAATACTCTATTAAACAAATGATCTTAAAACATAAGTGAAAGCTCAAAATGAAAGTCTTTTTATACTCTGTGAGGTCCAAGCTGTACTGTGATCCAAACCACTGCACACAACACTGACAAGTGACTCCACACGAATCCATTTCTGAATGATTTTCTGGTTTCTAAGTGCTTAAATTGAGGTTTAAAATTACATGGGTGTCAGCAATGTGTACTTTGTGGATGTGACTAAAAGAATACCTAGATCTACGTTGCCAGATCCACTAGTTGTAATAGCAGCTGCCCACACCATCAGTGGTACAGCCATTTTCTGCAGCCATGCTCCTAACGCATGTCACACATTCAGTCTGTGGGCAATGAAACCCTTTCTTGAGTCCTGAGAAGACCTGAACTGGAATTCACATGCCAATGATGCAGCTGTGAGCGTCTGCTACGCTTCCTTTCACCAAAAACCCTGCAACAGTGGCAGTGCAATAACGAAAGAACGCCTGAAAAAGGACCATCTCTCTCTCCCTCTGCCCCACTCCCACTTGTCCAAATCCGTCCAAATCCTTCCAAACCTTTCATTAGATAATAACATAAAGTTATTCACCATAAAGGCCACTTTCTGCTGGTTTTGAGGCTGCCTTTGGATGAGGAGAAGAGTAACTATGAAGGATGCCACCAACACAGCAAGAAGGCCGATGCTCCAGGGCTCCAAGTTAGCAATGAAATGAATCCCATATGTAGTGAGGACACTCAAGCAACAAACCAAGAAAGCTGTGTGAAAAAAAAAAAAAAAGATGGGGAGGTCACTTAATCTCTGCATTGAAGAGGAAGTGACTTTTTAAGAAGAATGATAGCAAGTCTTCAGTATGAAATGTTATCATGAAAATGGTTAATTACAAGAAAATATAGTAGACTACAAGTTAGATCCATCAAGACGTATAAAAGCATTCTGCAGAATGATACATTAATTATGAGTGAAAGAAGGCAGCTTATCACAGGATTTTTAATTTTGTCTTTGCTAAAATTCCATTATTTATGTTAATACATTATATCAGTTTGGACAGCTGATACTTACCTAATAGACTCACTAAAAAGTTAACAGTAGTTGCAGTCTGCTCTGTAGGGAAACTGGATGGATTAATCAGGGCCTGAAGACTGAAGTGATTCTCTTGTATCATATTTATCTGTGACTGACTTACTGCAGATTCCCTTTCAGATGCAGCCAAAGCTGCTTTTTCTGGAGAATATTTTGGTTGCTCGTAGGTTAAATTGGGTTGGTACCTATGCATAAAAAACCCAGCATAATAAAAAAGTAAAGGTTACTTTGGGATTTGAAGCAATATGACTCTAGGAAAGTATTTAAATACTAAGTTCTTTGCAGTAGAGATTTAGAATTTCCCAATTTATAACCACACTGCAACATCATATATTGTGAGTCACTATACATATAAACAAACAATGCAACTCACTGTTTTGCTGAGTTTAGGGATTTTTGGGGCAGCTTTTTAAGCTGTTACTGCACCAGTGGGTCAGATAAATGACCAGTCTTGTATAAAAAAAGGGGACTGTATCTGGTGGTCAATGGCAGGGAAAGGGTAGGGGAGCTTTTCAGCAGTGGCAAGTTCATTCTGACTTGCTTCCCATACTGTAAGAGACCTCCTCACTGGCATAAACTGACATTTTGCATCTGCTTCATTAGAATTTAAGTCTATTTTTTAAATTCATATGTTAACTAAGTTACTATGGGATAAAATAATCTTCTCTTTTGAAGTGTAAATTATGGCAAATGGAATTGGAGCTGAATTTAAGCTGTTACACTTTTCAAAGTTAATTACTTAGCCTTAAGTAACTTTTAAGTTAAAAAGAGTAATACCTAATAATGTGAGCTCTGGCTACCAATATATCAATATTATTCAGTAGCTATAAAAACAGAACAGATACCAGAGTTTTACTGACAAGTATTTATAATCTCATTGAGAGATAATATTTGCACTCTCTTCTAGGGCTACCACACATTGAAACTCTTGTTTGGTCTTACATTTCTAACCATGCTAATACAAAGCAATTATGTGAACTAGTTCATCCTGTGACCTCCCTAGAACACTTACATCTTTCACATACATCTCTACTATGTAACAGGCCAGATGTACAACATAGATTATGTTTATATCAAAATATCATTCACCGAGTTTTGGACACAAGCTTGCTTCTAATACCTTTGGGACTAATGCTTGGACCAGTACATCTTCTGGAACATAAAAGGTGTCTAGATTTCACATGAGGCTTTGACTTGACTAACGGCTATACTGGTATGACAATGTATCAGTGTTTTCTTTGATGGATCACTGCTTCTTAGTAATTGCTTATATGTGTACAGCTATTTTTAAAACATTTAGCTATGTAGCAAGAAAATACACTGTAAATGTCACTTCTGATTATATACTGACCAATGCAAAATAAACCAAAATAGAATACAAAGGATGTTTTTGACTCACCATTCTGGTTTAGCTAAAATTGAGTTAATTTTCTTCATGCAGTTACAATGTTTTCTTTTTGTAGCTAGCATGGTCTTTTGGTTTGGATTTAGTGTGAGACTAATGTGATAACACTGCTTTTTCCCTGGGATAGAGTCAATGTTTGTTTGGCTTTTGGTAGCTAGATGTGTTTTTGAGTTGGTATGAAAAGAATGTAAGAACTCATGGGTATTTTGGCTGTTGCCAAGGATACCAAGGACCTTTCCAGCTTCAGGTGCAAATAGCAGCTGGGGGGAGAATAACAGGAGAACACCCAGACTGACATCCAGGTTGGCCAATGAAATATTCCCTGTCATTAGCATCATGCTCCATATATAGCTGGCATTCATTTTTCCAGCTCATTACTTCTGTTCCATTCGAGAGTTTGGGTTTTGCAACTCATTAGTCTGCCATTTTGCTGGTTTGGGGTTTTTTTTGCCTTTTGGCCAATTGCCTTTTGCCTTTTTGCTCTTTTGCTGGGACTGGCTCTTCAGGACCAGGGGTACTTCCCCTTCCAGGACTGGCTGTTCAGCGCAACTGGACTTCATGACCAATTGCGTTATTACTTTTTATAGTTATATTTATTATTAGTCTTACTAAACTTTTCTTATCTCAACTGACGAGTTCTTCTCTTCCCTTTCAATTCTCTTCCCCATCCCACTTGGGGAGGGGGGCAGTGGGTGAGGGTTTGCTGTGGTTCTAGTTGCTGGCTGGGGTTAAACCATGACACTCACCTGAGAATGAGGACACAGGCTGCCACAAGTGAATAAGCGAGAAGTGTACCAATAGACATCATGTCCACTAAAGCCTTTAAGTCAAACAGAAATGCCATTATAGCTAAAAAAGAAAAGAAAATGCAAAATTTGTATGAGGCTGACATATTAAGTGCTAAGATTTTAAAATCTGTCCACAGTGTAACTTTACATTGTTTTACTGACAATAGTATGAGGGCAATCACGGTAATCATCGAAAACACATTTTTGAAGTCATCGCCAACACTGTCAAACCTAATTCCCTATGACTGGGAATCTCATTCATACAGATATGCACTAATGAGCCGTACAGCCATGCTGCTTAATCAATCAATAAATATTGGACTTATTTGGCCATTAGTATTTGTACACGTGGCTTGTTGAATTTGGGCCACATTGAAAATACATTTTTATAGATAAGGTTCAGATCCTCCAACAGAATCTCAGCAAAGCTGAGAGGATGGCTCCCACTGCAAAACTGGGGAACAACAGTCTGATCCAGTAAGTCGCCAGTACGTAAAATTTCCACTGATCTGAGAAAGAGTTCTATGTGAACAGGACTTTCAGGAGTTGTCATGAAAAAAATAGTTTTGTAGGATTTTAAAAAATTTATTATCTTACTAAAAAAATTAAAAAGTTAAGTTCAAGTGGCCTTCAGGAAAGGCCAGCAAAATTTCACAAGATTAAATATTCTTAAGATCACTGAAATCAGAGGCAGAAACTTCTATGATACTGAGAGCAATCATAGCAGTTTTTGTATTTCTAAAAGCTAATGCCACATTCTTGTGGAGATTCTGGAATGTCTCTTTTCGTCTATGCTGCTTGCACACAGCCACACATAATTCATGAAGAATTTAGCACAAGCCATCACTAAATGAAAGGCTACTGTTAATTCATTTGAAATATATGTGGTCAGAGAATCTCTTAAAATACTTATATTTTATTAACATTATTGAGATGTATATAGAATCTAAAAATGCTTACATTTTGAATCACCAGTAATCTCAACATTAAAAGAAACTATTAAATGTAGCCTTTATACACTGTACGTATATGCACAGACAATTTTTTCTACATTCAGAAATACTTATATATAATATGTATGTTACATGTTTGTTAATATATTTGTAGACAGGTGTATAAGCACAAAACCACACATTCCCCTGGTTTTTGACCCTGAAGGAGAAACCAAAATGTGATTTTCTGAAAACAATACTGCTGTGTTACAGAAGTTTTATTTCACCTTTGAGTCTTGTCTTCCAATGAAGGAAGGAAGACCATCCTGTTTAATGACAGTGGGTGTTCCTAAATAAAATGAGTCATTTACAGCATATATTTCTGAATACCTCACTGCTTTGCATGCTCAAAAGAGCACAGGCAAGCAAAGCTGAGAAAGAACAGAACCAATTATATCCTCACATACAGTAGCTGTATTTCATTTTCAATCCTAGCTTTGAAAGGCTACTTTGTAGCCCAGAATATTTTTTGTATTAAAACCAAACTGAAAAATGCCTGTAAGTTTTTGACTAAGAGAAAAAAAGACACAGTATTGCTTTTCCACCTCTCTTAATTCTAAGCCAAGAAACAATGGTGTTGATAGATCAGTTTATGGTGATGAAACCTTGGACTGATACCAAAACATTTTGCCATGTGCAGAGTTTTGGAATAGTGATTATCACATGTGAGAAGGTAAGTCACAGTAATAACATGACAATTGCCTCAGCTGCAGGCTTGGCCTGATAACTTTAATTAATGGGCTAAACATCTACTCTCTTCAACATTTCCTAAAGCTATGAAACTGTCCATGCTACGAACTAATAGAAAAGTCAGATAATATAAGCCATTGCACACATCCATAACTGCTCTGGCAAAACTTTTTATGACCACAAGTTGCCAAATATGCATTTTTTTTTTTTTTTTTTTAAATACAAGAAGAAATTACTCCTTCTCCAGCCGTAAATAAAGCTGTATTCAGGTGAGTTGTTGACACACCAAATTCCCCAAACTGTCTACAAGCAGTAAAAGTGACGGTTGCTGCATAGCTATATCACTCAGTTTACCAGCTGAGTAAAATGGTTTTCTTTCTCCTCATCATTACTGTGATTTCAGATAAAGATGATAATTTTGTCCGAAATAATTGCACTTCCAAATTATCATAGGGGAGTAAGTCAATATCATAAATGAAAATAATACAAAATCAAAACAATAAAAGTGATTCTAAGCAATTTATTTGTACTCTGACCAAAGAAAAGGAAACTGGTAATAATGCTTCATGTGGGAACTGTCCGGATAATGACTGTGTCTTCTCACATTATTGTGAGCAGTTCCAGTCTGGTGGTATCTGAGGATGATCCTGACTATTAAGAATAATACTTTACTGTCAGTTCTGAACATTTTATTTGATATCAGTTTTAGTCAGGGCTTCCAGGTGTCATAAGGCATATTTGTCACATTTGAATTACATTTAAGACTTATTTATTTGCCTTTCAGTTAAATATTTCTAGAGCTTTTGGTTTTCCTGGAAACAGACATCCCACTCAATGACAACGAAATTTGGGCACAGCTACATGTACCTCAGCACGAAGTATGGACAAAAAAGGAACAATTTTATGTTAAAAATTTATCTTTGTGAAACATTAAGAGTTGGCAACAGCTCCCAAAATGCTGTTTTGCTAAAATATACGTAGGCATGTATGTGCATACATATAATTGCACACGCATATGTGCATACACACATAACCCCCCAACACACACGCACATACCCCTTAACCACAATTGGGTAAGTCCACACAAAACCAAAATAATTTTCTTTAGAACAAACTTTTAAAATCTTTGTATTTTGCACAGAAGTTGATCCTGCTGCAAATGTAGATTCTTTTCTCATGTCTCACAATAAAAGTGACAGTTATTTCCCCCCTTTACAGGTGTGACATAGAGACAGACAAGGAAACCCTGTAAGTAGAGCATCAGCCTAAGGGACCCAGATTAAGTAACAAGCTTATTCACAATACAAGAGGCCAATATAAATTAAAAAAAAAAAAATCAAATCATTTTGAATTCTGTGACATTAAGGACATCACTACCACCATGATTGGCATGATCTGGAGTTCTTACACCCTTTGATTACTCCGTAATTTTATTCCCACTGTACATGCAAGGGAAGTTAACAAGCAGCCCTTTTAAAAAATATAAAGTACCATGCACGTGCATAGAGTGTTTAAATCTCAGTTTTAAGTAACACGGGCTTTGAGAGCTTACCAGAGATGACCCCTGCTGTCAAGGTGGCAGAAACTGGTGCCTGCCTCTTACTCACTTGGGCAAGAAAACTAAAGAGTAAACCATCGCGTGCCATGGCAAACAGAATTCGGGGCAAAGGGAACATAGAGCCGAGAAGACTAGAACAGAAAAATGTATAGTTCAAATACAAGTTATCAAGAGCACAATGCTTTACTGGTAAACCCAACTATACAAAAAGAAAGCTTGGAAGAGTTAATGGGTTTAGGTTTAGTTTTGGTTTAGGCTCCGTGTTGCTGCTTTTTTTGTTTGTTTGACACATATTCTTGGGTTTGGATTGTTGTTTATTTTGAACCTGTGCTTTGTAGTACTTGAGATTAACCAACAAATACAAAATCTGTGGTAAAGTTGTACTGGTAGCCTACTTTACCTGGTAACAATCAGATTTGATCATTTCGGTCCAAAGCAAATCAAAGCTGCACAACAGTGGTCTATTACGATATATGCAACGTGTTTAGCAGTGCACCTTTCTTCACAAGGATCAACTCTTAGTCTCACCTGCTACTGCACCAGACGATAGAGTAGCAACTAGTGGGGTCTTCGTTTTGGAACTGATTTGAGCTAGACATTTGAAAAGCAAGCCATCCTTCGCCATAGCATAGATTACACGCGGCATTGGGAAAATGGATCCAAGAAGACTGAGTAAAAAGCAAACACATGCAACATGGCAAACACAGTTCATGCAGAGTTCTATCATGGACAAGATAAACAATGTTAATTAATGGCATGTATAGAAACAAAAATTATGATTGTAAGACAAAACCAGAAAGCCCCAGAGCCCAAGATACTACAGATCAGACACAAACTGAAATTTCTGTTTCCTTGTAAAGTCGATAGCTTTTTTTTTTTTTTTTTTTTTAATTTAGATAATGGAATTCATTAGAGAGAATTAGCAAAATAATTCATGCCTTCACTGTAGCTCTTGGGTATTAGTGGACCAGGAACATGTTCCAGGTCACACTAACTATGCAATTAAGCTTTAGTATTCCTGGAGAAAGTCAATCAGACAGCAGCAGCAACCCAATAAGCAATAGCAGCATCTCTTACACGCTACATTTCCATGTGAGGCGGCTGATTAACAGTAATCCAAAGTAAGCACCGTACAGTTATACCTGGCACATTATTTTTTTTTAATTAAAGCACTTCTAGCCAAGCTTCATTAAGATTGTTTATTTTTTTGAAGAAGCTAATTAATTTAGACTTGTTATTAGCAGAACACAAAAAGCTTTTAAGATGTTGATAACTCAAAGCTCTTTTTAAACACACTTCTTAAATCAGGTGGTTTCTTTCCCTCAAAGCAAAATATTGTATTTAAGAAAACCAAAACCACTGAAAGGATGAAGGGCAAAATCATAGCCAGTATAACCTCTGCAGCAAGCACACTAGTTTTTTAGCCAGGTGAATGGTTGCCTTTCTTACTTTAGGGAATTGACTATATCCCTTACAGAAGGCATAGTTTTTACGTACCACAGATGCTAAGTACCTTCAGTAATGCTCGTGAGACATGTGACACACATGACAAACATGACACACATGAGATAAGTTTCATTGCACGTGAACTGATTTTGATGTATGAATGCCTTTTCTAAAACAGGGTGACAATTGATTTTTCAAATAAGGATACTGTTAAAACCCACTGCCAATTTTTTTGCTGTTGTGGCTTTGTAAAATTTATTTATCCTACCCCTCTTTAAGTACACATAAATAACAGAAACATTAAGAAACACCTTTACCCTGAGGTAACAAGTTCACAACGTAACATAATAAGAGGTAACTGTGCACTAAAAGCGATGATCCCAACATTTTTCATAATTGCACCTGTAAACTGAGGACTATGAAAGACAACTTTCTTTGTTCTGTTCTAAAGTGACATCAGTCAAGAGACTGAGGATTAACCTCTCCACATAAGTAAATATAATTCTTTACAATACACAGGAAAAAGAGACCAACAGTTCAAATTTCTGAAAAAGCATTCTACCATCCCAGTTCATTTTGTTTTCCAGTATTAATTTCTTTAATCTAGTTTCTGCTTACGTATCCCTTCCACTATTTATCAATATAGAGGAAAAATTCATTAAAATGCTCCAAACTGAGGGGATCATGACAGCTAGACAGAAAATAACTAAAAGCCCAGGATGAACTGTCTAACTATGACATTCTCCAGTCAGCCCTACAAGTCCTTTAATGTCATTCCGGAACTCTTTTCTTTTTCTGTCCGATCCTACATTAAAATATTCCTTTCCTTTACGTCATAGTTCACAGTCAGTCTTCAAACTAATGCTTACAGAGTTATCTCAGGGTACTGTTTGCATTAGGGCTTAACCAGGTGTGCTGTTTTCCTTTGTGAAGAGGCAGCTGGTGTTTTTTCCACTGAAGTTCATGTAAATGACTTCTCACCTACATAAGCTCAGGTAGAAAACCGGCATCAGCATTTTCCTATCCCGAAATTCAAGTGTCAAGCAACATGTTCTATTCTATGGAAGTGTTTATACCACATTACAATTGGGGTATAACATATATGAACACATACTAATTTATCTCATGCCCTCCCTGATCTTTTTAATCAAAATAACATGTTAAGTTATAGTTACATCCACAGTTTCACAAAGGGGAATAAATTATCACATTTTCACAGCTGTAATCTACATCTCAAGTACCCACACAGAAACCATGGGAAGATATCATGTCAGAAGACTGACTACTGGAAGAAAACAGAGACAGGCAAAGAAGATGAGGAGTGGAGATAGTTATTCATCTCTTCAGTTTTGCCTGCAAATACACAGAGCCCATAATGCTGTTGAGCCATTGGGAGTGGACAACAAGGAAGGCCAGAATGGGTGAGGTTTACTTTATCATTTATTAAGGTAACTTGCAGGTCATATGTCTGAAAATACATATTTTAATAAAAAAAACCCTTCAAGGTGATAAGCCAAAGAGGCAGAGTTCAATAACAGTGTGGTTTAAAAAAAGGATCTTAAATTAATGCACCTACTGCAGTCAAAACCTGCTCAAGTCTAAAACTTGCTTGTAATACTTATTGCTAATCCTTTGCATGAACTGAGCATTCAAAATTAACACATGAGCATTAAATGTCATATATTATCTATCAGCTTTTCCCAATAAAATTTGTATTTCAAAGTCTTTACCTTGTGGACAATGCACAGAGGGATCCCACAGCTACAACATATTTTGCAGGACCCCATCCAACATATTCAAATGCTACTGGCAGAGGACTTTTCTCGTCTAGTAGATAGTATGGCATCATAAGTGTCAGTGCAGCTGAAACCCCAAAGTAGGCCAGGAAGCAGACAAGCAGGGACACCACAATTCCTATGGGTATGGCTTTCTGAGGATTCTTGACTTCTTCTCCTGAAAAAAGGAAAAAAAACCACCCCACCAAAAATTCTTAATAATTTCCACCTTCAGCTTTAAAAGATAACATCAAAGATAAATCATTTGTTCATCTAAGCCATAGAAATCACATCTGTAACAGAAGTTTTAAAAATCTGTATATAAACAGTTCAGTGACACAGAACAAAACTCAGTATTGTCTTGCCAGAAATAACATTAAAAAGAGAGGTAAACTAAAGGACATAAAATACATTCTATATCTATAATACTCGAAGCCCACCATTTCTAGTTATTTACCTACAATTTCTAAGTTAAATGAACTCATTCCCTATCAGCAATATATATGCCAGCTTTTAGGAGAGATACCTCATCTCAGAGAATTGTAAAAGTGAGCAGGTGATTAACATGATTTGGACAGAAAAAAAACATATACTCAACACCTCCCAGACTTAGAAAGCAACCATTAAATTTCTCTAGAACAGGAACATAATAAGTAAAATCTCCTTCCTGAACTCAGAGTCATTCTACATGGACTGAAGGAGGTTTCAGAGAAAGCAAAGGACTAACAGTAGACAGATCGTTATGTTGCTTTTGTGGGGTTTTCTAACAAAAAAGCATGTGATACATAAATACTTCTATATGTACACACACATGTAAGTACTATACCAGTTGTTGCAATGCAGTCAAATCCTACAAATGCATAAAAACATGTTGCAGCACCAGCCAGTGTTCCTGTGAAACCATATGGCATAAATCCTCCACTCCCATATAAACTTGTCACATTCTCATAGGATGAGAAATTCCTATAAAGAACAAAAACACAGCAGAAAAATAACTTTTGTTGTTGTTGTTATTGCTAGGACAAACACATGCATCCTCCCCTCCTACCATTCGGGAAAAATATGTTAAAATACTCTTTGTCAAGACAGAGTTCTGCTTTACAAAAGTGCATGAGAAGACATTTTTATGTCTGTGCTCCTAAGAAAGACAAAAATAAGAGTACATGGAAGAATACCTGAATCAAGGAACTATCATCTTACTCACTTTGCAGTTGGCAGCAACACATATTAAAACACTAATGGTGTAGTCAACTCTTGCTATCATACTCACATACTGCAGTTCATACAATACATGACTTAAGGGCGAGAAGCCAGTAACCTCTCAAATCGCTCCAGACAAAAGTATTGAAATAGGATGATTTTTTAAAGGAAACTACAAACAAATAATAGAAAACTATTTTTAAGGGAATAATATTTTATTGTCCCAACAGGAAAGGTATTAGTTGATACATTACTTACAATACCACAAAAGCAAGTATAACAGAAAACTGCTTGGAAGATGAGCAAGTAAATATTTTTTTTTTTTAAAAGTAATTACTTTGTTACTGTAGTAAGGTTTATGAGATATTCTTCACTTATTTTCCAGTTGTAAGGATCTCCTTTCACAAAACCAGAAATCACAACGAAGATTAGGACCAAGATGTTAACAGCAGTGAAAACTTTATTCACCCATGCAGATTCCTTTACTCCAAAGGATAAAAGACCTAGAGAGCAAAAATATTTTATAGGTGTGAATGGTCCCTTAAACTAATAAAATGGAATTTTAAAGAAGATACATATGCAAATGCTGTGAATAATACTAAAAAAATAGCACTAGCTTTTATACTTTCAAAATGCAGTAGCACAAATTCACTAGAGTCTTTGACAGCACGGTGATTGAAACCATAAAACAGAAAGCTTCTTTAACCATATTCTTTAAGCATTTAAAAGTATTTTAACCAGTTGTTACTTACTGCTTTTCTGAGATTCCAATTCATACCTCCATTTTATGTGATGGAGCATAAGAATTCTGTGCTTAATAAAAACAGATCGGTAGAATCTATTCTGTCCAGAATAATTACTCATTAGATTAATATAATAATAAAAATTATTAGACTGATAATGTGATCTGTTCACTCCAAGCCTTTCAGGGCATATTCACCACAGAGTAAGTGTCCCATTTCCTATCGCATTAATAAAACCTCTGAAAGAAATGCACACCTCCTGTTCATAAACACTGATTCATAGAGATTCTAAAAAGTCTGCCACAACATACACATGCCTTAGGTTGCAGAGCAGTGCATTTAAACAATCGGAAAGTTATTGCATCGGGATACTACTGTGTCTTTGGATTTGCAACAACTGTAAGTGTACTAATAGTTTAATGGAAGAGCAGGCAGTGAGCAGATCAGGAAAAATTAAATACAATGGGAAAGCCTCCACAGGTTCTTTGCACTCAAAGTGTTTCCACTAATATCACATACATGCTTTCCCTCATTATTTAGAGATTAAGTATGAAAATTTTAAGCCTCTCAGGATAATGCCCCAAAAATGTCCAGTTCTGCTAATGAGACATTTGGTATCTTCTCATAGCACAGAAGTTATATAAGCTGGGCATTTTTTCTTGAAAGGGCATTTTTATTGGAAATAAGTGTATGCTTTCTTTGGCTTAGTTTCTCTGAAAAACGCAGTGTCTCAATCAGCCTAATGCAGTATGAAACATCGTATATACACTTTTAAAAGTCCTTTCTGTAGCAAAACCAAAACAAAGCAAAAACACAAAACCAGATTTCTGTGGACTTTCCCTTGTGCTTAGTACATAATGTTTTCTGTAAAACATCATCTCCTACAGAAGGTTATACCCGTATAATTTATCAGTTTCACTTTCCAGAGAAGAAAAGCCCCTGCTTTTGTTTGATCTGAAGAGAGGTGAACACAACAAATATTTGAGATATGGGTCAGGCTTCTACTGAATACTGATATACTTCTAGCCCTGGCTGAAAACAAACTATACGCTTTAAAACATACTGACTGCTTCTTTCTCTCCTAGTGGCACTAAGAAATGTTCCCTTGTGGAAAGCAATTGTTGAATGCAAACATGCAAATAACGTGCAGTATTTTTCGCTTTCCAATCCCTCAAAAAGCTGGTGTCAATTTTTGCGATTTAAAAACATGATACATGAGTAAGGATGTAAAAGAAACATGACCAAGTGGGGTAGTGATGAAAGGTTTACTCAGGCTTCAAACCAGTTTGTTGGGCCACGCCAGTACCTTGGAGTGCCCTTTAGCTCAAACAAGTTCCAGGCTAGAGAACTCTTTTGAAGACTCAAAATGGAGAGAGTTATTTTATACTGAAAAAGTTAACAATTGAAAGGGGAAAAATCCCTTACAAATGCCCACTACATACACAATATGTGACTGAAGGAGAGCACATCACATTACCAAAACACAGAACTCAAGGTCCCTCTGGAAGCATTCACCAGCAATAAAGCAATAAAAAAAACACAGGACATGTTATAATTTTTCTGTTATCACCAATCTGTTACTGAGAAGTGATTATTTCATGTCTCATCTTAAAAAAAAAAAAAAAAAAGAGAGTACACATGAAAATTAGATTATATAAATTGAATTCCCAGAGTCATTGTGTCAATACACACATGCACATCTAAATGTCTCAGATATTATAAAGGTTGTTTCTCATAAAACAAAACCTACAATTTAGCATTTTTGTCTATAAGAAACACTCTGACATCACAACCATTATAAATGAAGCCGTATATGTGTCTTACCTGATAAAAGCAATATAAGGAGTACAGCAAAGAAGTCAGGATACTCTGCTAGCCCGGGGTAATTCATTTTGAAGTAGGTTCTGAAGAAATGACCAATCTGTTTTCCAAGAAGTTCATCAAAGGTGCCACTCCAGGCTCTTGCTACACTTGATGTACCTTCATAAGATACATGCACATTCAGGATTTTGCATACATACAAGGATACAGTTCCTTCTACTGTAAAAGATATAAAACTAAGCATGTAGCTACTTGCAATTTAAAAAACAGAGCTTGTGTTAATATGGTGGGGCTTTTGCAAAGGGATTTTAAACCTACTGAATTTTTCTACATACTTTCTACAACTAAAATATTCACATTTGTACCTCATTCCCCAAATATTGCAGAAATTATTTCTGCATCATTTATATTTCATGCTATTCTAGAAGACACTTATTTCTAAAGATACAATATGATGTATGTCAAACAATATAAAGCAATGTCAGAAAGCAGTTTAAGAAAGAAGAGGAAGAGAAGTTTGTGCACCTGGAAGTAAAACAAAAAAATCAGTAGGAAGATGTATATTGCTGTCAGCAGTACTTAAGACTAATACACTTCAGTAAAGTGTTTGTGTGGCAATGGCTAAATATAACCTTGTTTTTACTGCTCTCCTGTAATGAAATACACTTAATCCAATACTTGGGCATAGGGATTTTGTAGTAATTTGGGCAACAGTCCTGTAGTTAGTTATACATATACAGCTAGATATGCTTATACAAAACACAATGGATGCTTGGAACACGTACCTCTGGAAGAAAATAGTTTTGAATCAAAAAATGTTGCCTCTGCTATAGCATTGAAACAGTTATTTGAATATCTGCCATATAAGCATTGATTTTATTCCTGTCTGGTCAGCTTTGCATTTTATGGGATTACATGACAGGACACATTTAATTAGCATGAGGTTATAGTAACAAGTTAGTACTTAAACTTCGTAACTTTCTTGAAGTGAGATACTATAGTGATGGGGTTACCTGTAAATGTCCTTGCTGCGTACATTCAGAAAAAAAAAAGTGTATTGATATTATGAAATTATTCTTGCTGACCAAAGATAGCAAAGAAATCCTGTTTATTCTTATGCATCATCACTGGAATGACAGAATCTTCATACAAGTTCTTCAGTCCATGATGCTAAAGACAGACTTTTGCAAAAGCACCTTGCAAAAAATCTGTTTACAATGGTGATGCTTAGGAGGAAATAAGCTAAACAAATTACCTTGGTTATTTGATCCCAGCAGGAGTAAAAAGCAATAGTAGCTAAGTAGAGAGAGAGAAAAGACAGACCCAAAACTGTATCATATTTCTGCTGTCTCAGAAACCCTTGAGACCTGTGTTTGTTCTTAATCTTACCTATAACATAGGACAAAATGAGATTCCAACCAGTGATAAAAGCCCACAGTTCTCCGACAGTTACGTAAGTATACAAATACGCAGAACCAGTCTTGGGAACACGAGCACCGAACTCAGCATAGCAGAGACCTGCCATCACAGATGCCAGCGCAGCAATGAGGAAAGAAGCAACGATGCTAGGTCCAGAATCAGATTTGGCTACTTCTCCAGCAAGGACATAAACACCAGCACCAAGGGTACTTCCTACTCCCAGGGCTATAAGGTCCATCGTCGATAAACAGCGGCACAACTTGGCGTCCTCAGGACTTTCACCACTGACATTCTTCTTCCTCACCAGACACCGAACGAAGGACAAAGCTGGTCCACAGGGCAACATGGTGGATGTAGAGCTCTGAAATAAAATAAATCATTATTTTACACAAAAGGTAGCATGGATATTGCTGAAAAATAATTAAAACATTTTTGCATAAAGAATTTTAATCACACCTACCAATTTATATATTTACACTCTTCTATAACTTTAAATAAGCTGGCATGTGCTTTTTTCCCAGGAAACACATTAGGGATTCAGTATTCCTAATTTTAAATTCAGCATTTATTTCCCCAGGAAAAGATATCCATTATCTTTAGGTTTACTACACTGTTGTAAAAAAAGAAGAAATTGTTTCTGTTTATTTGCTGATGGTCACTTCTTAACCACTTCTAAACCAGAATCAGAACAGATGTCTGTTACCTCATATATCATAAGGACTTATAAGCTAAGGATCAGCACCAACATACATAGGATTTTTAAGTTCTAAAACTCCAACACCAAGGTTATAAACATTAAAAGCTTTAAAATGTAGCCTTCTGACAGAACCAATGCAGTCTCCTTTTCCTTCAAATACATGGCTTTTGCCTTTAGAATTTGCTTCAGTAAGAATTGCTTGAAAGCAGATTAAAATAGAAATACTCCTTCCCACACCAATGAAGTTTCTCAGAATGGATGATGACTCTCCTTGACAATCATCTAACAAAACTCGATGGGGTAACTGCTCATCCCATGCTAACTGCAGTTCTTCAATATTCCGAGGGCACTTCACAGTGTGGGGTGCGATCAGCTCTTGCACACAGGTTTGGCTTTTGTGACCAGCCACATCCTGGAGGCCGACAGCTGGGCAGTGCTTCTCTGGCCTGTGATATGGGTTCCTGCTGGGAGGAGCAGCAGTGACCCTGTTTCCCAGCTCAAAAAAAATGATAGCTGAGGGTCCAAAGCATTTGCGCGGGAGGGAAGACATGGGCACCCCATTAGAAATAACACAAAGAGGCAGCATTAATGTACAAGTTCTGTCTTTCTTCATGATTTCATGTGAATTGTGTTGTTGATAACTAAGAGTTTGGTAAGAATTAAGTGATGCTATCTGCCATTTCCCCAAACTGCTGCTTGTCTTTGCAACCTTTGCAGTAACTATCTATACTCTGATCATTATTTGTTAAGTGGAACCCTCCCGGGAACTGAGAAACTTTTGGATTTAAATGAAGATGTTCTGCTGGTGGATTGCTCCTTGGTCTGTATCAGTTTCCTAGACCACTAAAGGGCATTTCTATTCAAAATAGTTGAATCCATTAACAGCAATGACTTTGCAACAAGACTGATAGCTCACTTAGCAGTATTTGATCCCAGAACAAAGAGGAAGAAGTAAGAGAACTGCCATCCTGAATACGAGATTGTTTGAAAACATCCCCTTGGGTATGAGAGAGATCTCTGTTTAGAAACATTTCTCCCCTATTCGCGTAATAGGTCCCCAAGTACATGGCACTTCTGTCTTCAAAGAGCATTCTTAAAGGAAAAAAAAGAGTCTCCACTCCATTTCCTTTCAGGGAAAGGGAAGTTGATAAATGATAGTGAATGCAATTGAATAGCTCTGGGCAGTGATACTTAACGCCCATTAGAAAGGTGATAGCTGCCCCAGGACAGTGGAAGGAGGCAAGACAGGCAAGCTGCCAAAGCTCTGCTGCAATGAGGCAGTCCTTACAAGCTGCTGGACTCTCAGAGATCAGTATCGGCCCATCGTATCTAGAGTTCATCCACTGAGGAGATTTCACACATCAGCTCCAGAACTAAGGTGATGTGCATGTCAGCTTCTGAGGGGAATCAACATTTAACTGTTCAGGCAAAGTCCCCTGCTGCAGCTCCTGAACTCCTCAGTAACAGCAGCCTTTCTTTGGGCCTGAGGCTGAGGTGCTCCACTCCCCCAAAGCCAGGTTGGTCTATCTTGGCCTGTACTTTGACAAGGATTTCCAAGGCCACGTTGTTTTGTTTTGTTTTGTTTGTTTGTTTGTTTTCCCATATGACACTCCTGAGGCTGTAGCAATTACTTAGGACAATGTATTAAAATACTCATTAGGCTGTACTCATGGGGACAGGCAGCAACACTGTACTGACTTCATGCCCTTCCCCTTTGCAATTTCAATGTTGCAGAAACATGGCATTTTCTTAAGGAATTGATTTTTTTCCTCCCAAATGATAGTTCATTTGTCACTAACAGGAAAAAACTCCTCTGGCAGATGTTGTTCTCAGAACACTAAACAGTTTCCAAGACTTTCATTGTGCAAATGGTATCTCAGAATCCTCCATTGTAATTTGGGACAGGAAGTCCTGAAGGTTAAGTCATCTATTGAAGTGGCCAGTTGGTTGGTATTACGGTTTTCTCTGCTGAGAAGGAACCATTGTGACAAAATAGGAGGTTTTTATCTGCTTCTACTTTCTCTGATTCTTGTGGAGAGAACAAGAGGCTGGTTCTTGCTAGCCACAAGCCAGTAAGATGAAACACCTCTTCTGACTCAAACTCATGCTTTCTTCTTTACCCTTTAAAAAGTGGAGCACAGTCACAAACGAGGTTCAAGATACAAACTTTGTGTCTGTAGACAAAAGAGAAATATCCCATACACATAAGAATCTTATATTTTTAGCCATATCCATCCTAACATGGACTTGATGAAGACATATCCTTTTATGATGGCCACTGCAATCCAGAACATCTTACCCTGTTTCCTATATGTATACATAGCAAACAGTGTCCGAACACTGCTTCACAACTTCTGTTGCTGTGTACCAAGTGCAGAGCACTACTTCAGACATGGTTCCCTTTCAGATTTGGCCAAGACATCCCAAGACTCTGGTACTGACCACTTCATACTCAATAGAAAGCTACATCAGGAAGAACTGATGAGCTTATGAAGATATTTGGCCTGTATGTGGGACTAAATAATATACGTAAGTGGCTGCAAAGTGTCTTCAGAAATCACTGACAAGCGTAACCTTTTTCTGAGGTGTCCCTTGTAAGACAGATCCTCTAATGCATTACCCACTGCAAGAGAGCAACCTGGGCTCTGATTCAGTGCCAAGGCAGGTTGACTCACAAGTGCAGTTTATTGTGTGTAGTACTGTGGCTGACTGAGCATATGCTCACATGCTCACTGAGCACATGCTCATGCTCACATACCAACTTACAGAAGCAAAGAAAGTAACAGCTGGGTGTGCCTTTTGGTGGCAGCATTGTCCTAGATAAATTTACACTGACTACAAACACATAATCTTAAAAAGGGTATTATTCCTGATCCAGCATGACTGGGCAAATCACAGTTTTCTGTTATCTTTAGGACAGAGAGGAACATGAAGTAGGGTAAGTGAACATGGAAAAAAGTGATCTTTCATACTTTTTGACCAGCAGGTCTCAGTGTTTTCGTAACTGCTTCTTTTTACTTCCTCCCTTCCCTGTTGGAGTCTTAAGCCTCCTTTGTCCTAGCAGACCACTGTGGTCTACTTCCTCTGCCTCTGCTGCCATCAGATCCACCAGCTCTGGCCTGGGCCCACAATGAACATCCTGCACAGCTAATGAGCAGTGGCTCTTCTCTGACCCTTCCTGGGTATGCTTGACAGCTTGGGAAATTAAGTTATATATATAATTAATTATCTATTAAGAGTTATATATATAATATCTATAATGGTAATCATATATATTTTATATATATTATATATTATATATTTTATATATATATAATGGCATTATATTGCGTAACCAGTCAAGAAGGAAGCGAGTCCTCCTAATGCTCTGCTGCTGACACAGCTCACAGTGCTTCTGAGGCACCTCTGAGGCACCTGTCCTATGTTTGAGGGCAGATTTAGGTACCTGCCTGCCTTTGAACAGCAGTATTGGGCATGTGGCCTGAAAGTGCCACCAGTCAGGGCGGGCTGAGTTGTTCATGCAGTTTAAACAGAGTAAAGGTTGAATCCTGAGGTTATATAGAGTTCAAGCATAGGAAATCAGTGATACAAAACCAAAAAGGAAAATGCCCTTGCATTGACGAACAGTGTACAGTTATTTCTAATTAGGATAAGGAGCAGACACAATCTGTTCCTTCTCCCATGCATTCAAACATGTGCTAGGCTTCACTTTGGTGAAGTCTGCTTTACAGAGACATTTGTCACAAGCAAACACCTATGATGTCCATTTGTCACTGACCTTGGCACGTTCCTTTTGCTGTGTACAACTGAGGTGGCAGCTCTCTGGCTCTGCACGTGCTGGGTCACTGCACTTATGAAGTCTCTTTTGGACGAAGTTTTTCTTTAGCTACAGATTACTCTATAACATGGAATACACCTCCAACAGTCCTCTGAAAATGGGACGCCCAAGTTCAGCTGCCTTAGACTTGAGGACTAATGTTCAGCCCTTATTCAAGCTTCCTCCTTCCTTGAACACATTCCTAGAGAGAAGTGCAATGCCTTCCACATTGCAGTTTACAGTTTCACCCCTTCAACCACATGTGTCAAAGAGACAGGCAGGACAGGAGGACTCAGTTTAGACAGAAAAAGAATTGGACAGACCTCCTCTAACATAGGGAAAACCAACCAACCAACCACCACCACCAACAACAAACCAACACCACCACCCCAAAACAAACAAAAAAGCTTCCTCATGTAACATGGACATTTCATTATATTTGTCCAAGTACCTGAATAGGCACAGATACTTCTCCTATCTCTTTTGTTCATTATTGTCTTGAGATTTCTTTTTCAACAGTAACTCCTGATACACCCTTTTTAATTTCAGTCTTTCCTGATCAGCTGTAAATCAGATAATTTATTGCTTGATTACCATGCATCTGAATGCTAATCCAGCCTTATAATTAATACCAGCTTTTCCATTCAAATGGATGATCAGGAACATTTAATGGTCATCTATTGTTCACCCTCTTCTAGCAGGAAAAGTTTGGTATAAAAAAACTTCTAAATGCAAATACAATGCAAGGGACAAAGTCGTCATCAGCAGAGTTTCTATTAAAGTTGCTTTGACTACTTCAAGTCATGTAAAAACTACCACTTTTGCAAAGTAGTTTCCAAGTAAAAAAAACACCTAACAGCCTCCTACCCCAAAACAAAATACAAGTAACAGGTGGATATTGTAGCAAAAAGTACCTTGTATCATCTATCATCACACTCTTCCTTTAAAATAACTTTTATTTTAATTATATGAAATAAGTGGTTTAAGTCAGTAGACATCAAACCGAACTACAGGTGGGAAAACCAAAAGTTTTGCGGCAGCTGCCATTCAACTTCTCCTACAAAGTTTTCAGTTAAAAGCTCTAATAAAAAAGATAAAAAATATCATATGGAAAGTCATTGTTATAAAGCAATATAAAACCTCTGGAAGTTTTAATACTGTTACTGAGATGTATGTTTAAAGATTCCTGGAGCAAAAGTAATTTAAAGATATTTAACTTATAAACTATTTTGTTGATTTTCTATTATTTATACTATAGTAGACTATAAATGTCAGGTGCAGTGGTTTGACATTTTAAGGAACATACCATTTAAGGAGAAAATACTCCAATAAGTTTGTAACATACTGAAAATAGAAAATATAAATATATACAGATTAATTTAGTCCTTTGTCAGCCTCATTTTCCTGAAAAAACCTGTAAAAGTTTATATTTTACATTTTGCATCTGTAGAATTTACAAGAAATTTTTTGTTTGCACTTCTGTATATTTAACCTTAGTCAAAATTGCAGTATTGTGTTGATTAGATCTTGTGCAATAATATATGAAAGTAAAAGAATTCAGAGATGAAGCAAAACTAGGTATAGTCTATGATTTGTGTGTGTGTACACACATGCACAGACAATACATGATTTTACTACAAGTGTCCTCGAAGTTGATGTTCTGCCCAAGACTTTAACAAAATTTCTAAAGTCTTGGAATATTTAAAACTGTGTATTTAAAAAATATTTAAAGCCCTAAAATTGGCAAGCAGCACCTGTAACAGAAGTCTATTATATGTAAAATGGAAAAGATTTATCACCCAAAAGCAGGAACACCTTCCAGTCAGACTGGGAAGAAAAACATAAATCACATTGTCTATATATTAACATTGCAATTTGCACTTCGTCAGAGGCACAATAATGCTGTAAAGTACACTAACTGTAATACTGCATACCACCAGTCTTGCTGCTCAAAAAGCACATCTGTTAAAGGCAAAGGTTCCTATGAGAAAACTACATTGCTTTCAGGTTAGTTCTTTCAGCAGTAAACTTCATTACAAACCTGATTCAGAGCAACTTCTGCCAGGCAAACTTCTGCTCCTCTTACCCAGTCCCGAACTTCTGCCGTCTTAAATGGAAGAGTAATGACTGAAAGTGATTTTATTACAATTTTTCCTTTAAAGCTGTAGGTGGTGTGCGAGCTGCTGGTGCTGAGGGGGTGGAAGCTGGGCAGCCCGGGTGATTGGAGGGCTGTGAGCCGGACAGCTATTTGCCCAGCTAAGGTGGGGAGGGACAGAAATTTTTGCTGCTGCTCTGAGACATCATACCCACTCTCTTCATGACACAAAATCCTGCTGGAATGCCATTTTCTACATTTAAACACACATATGTGATGCCATATAAAACACACACTGTTGTGAGGGTACTTGCCACACACCCTGGTGGCTTCTTTTACACAACCTGAAGGAAAAGCAAAATTGTCAGTCTCAAACTTGGGCTCCCACTGTGGAGGCAAAGTCTTCCCTACTTTCGTGTTCACTCTCCTTTTCAAAAATAAACTGCCTTTGAATCATATTGAAGGATATTTTGCAACACTCTAAGACCTGAATCCAGTACTGTAGCATGAAAACTGCTTTTGCTGAGTAAATTTAGGAAGATTATAAATGATGATTATAATAATAATAATAGTTCGAGCCCATTCTGTTGAACTAGGGTAGATACACCATATATCTTGTTCTCCTTTATATGGCTTGAAATGTGAAAAAGTTGAACACTGGAATTAGAACAGTCCAAATATTCCCCTGACACAACCAATAAATAATCCTCAATTTCTTAAAAATTAGCTTCCAGAATAAACCAAAACCCAATGGATAATATACAGCTGTATTTTTATTACTTCCAATGGCAGAGAACTCCAGCACAAACATGTAGTAGCATTTCCAGTCAATTCATGGCATTTTCTTCCCTTTAAAACACTTCTGTTTCGCTATCCCTGTTTTTGTTCAGAGAACACTGAAAATATGAGTCTTGCTGAGAAAAGTCCTATGCTTTTCATCATTAAAGTCTTTCCTAAGAAAATATGAAGAAAAACCATATGGCAGCCCCCAGCACCTTGCTCTCAGCTTTTAGTTTTCCCTGAGTGTCAAGGCTGCCAGTGCTGCAGGGGCATAGAAGGCTCCTCTTCCTTCCCCTGTGGAAAATCCTGCAGCCACAGGGAGGGGAGAAAGACAACCTTTCCTCAGCTCTCTCAGATCCAAGGAGAGATACCTCCAAAAAGAGTGTGCTCCACAGGGGCGGGCTATATTTCAAGACCCCAAATCCAGATGTCATTTCTTACATTATCGAAGGCTATTCTTTCCTTAAAGTGCAAAAAAGTGTGAAAAGGTCTTGTTCCTTGAAGCACTAATGACAACATAGTCATTGTTCCCCTTGAGCTGATCTCACCCTTGTTCAACGCGAACTTTAACACTTTTGCATTTTGTACCTGGTCAGAGAACAGAGAAATTATGAAGAAATTATGATGGAGGTGCAAGCTGCTGAACAGGTTAGGTTTCTTGTGCGGAAATACATGGAACTTACTTTAAAGGAGCATCACTCTCAACCACGACAACATCTGGGCTTTTTTTTTCCGCAAACCATCACCCTATAGCAAGTCCATGAATGACCTGATTATTACTTGTGTGGATTTTAGTTGATATCCTCAAGGCCAATTCTGAATCATTTCCAACCATGTAGATATATTAGGAATTGTTTCTAATCCATAAATTAAGCAATTCATTGCTTAATTATGGGGAAACATCCATTCCACTTTAAAAAAGACAAAAAAAAGTAGAAGCCGTAATTGCTTGATTATCTGCTGAATACAGAGACTCCATTTCTACTTGGCTTCCAAAAGCTAGTTTTCCTCAGGCATACCTTTCCCATAGTATCAGGGCAGTGTGTGGCCAGCCTGGTGTTCTGCTTCGATCACTTTCTGGTATACTCCTGCCAGGTTAATGCCGAGCAACCAACCCTGAACAAAACAAACAAAAAAGCAAACCTTGATAACTACTGTCAACTACTTTCTAAATGTAGCCATAGAACTGAAGACTATTCAGGCCATATAGATGTGCTTTTAACAGGGGTATGGGCCCAAATTTAAACAGGGGAATTGGAATCCTGTATTTAAGGTAGAACAAGCGTAAGAAAGTAGTTAAATTTCAAATTTGCATTCCTGTAAGCATATTATTTACCTATAATCATAGTTATTTCTATAGCATCTATAAACACCTATAAAATATTTTCTGGACATTTTATATACATGCATTGTTTGCATTTGTATATACACACATTCCAAAACCTTTTGCATAGTGGAGAACTAACACAGAGCTGTCCAGGACATGTTGTCATATTCCCAGCAAGACAAACAACTCTTGGTTTTAAATACACAAACCTGGTCAGATTGAAGCCAAAAGCAAAATTCCAAATGATGTCATTGGGGTCAGGATTTGATTCAAAATAAGGATTTTGAATTACAAAACTGGAAAAAGTAGACAGCTATGCCAGAATGGACTAACCCTTCCTCTCACAACAATAGACAACCACACCACCGCGAGGATTATTCACACTTTTCCACAATATAAATTTTAGGGTGTCACCTTTTTTTTTGATCTTTTTTTCACTACCAACTGCAATCTCTAGAACTCTTCCAATTTTATTCACTGTGTAATTAAGAAGAAAAAACCCAACACTTATTATTTCACAGTAGAGCACTATCATTACGTCTTACATGGATTTAGTATCCAAACAGAATAGAAATGTAACCATGCAAATTATTTCTCTAGTTTAAGTTTGTCTGCAAGTGCCGTAACATACTTCACAATCAGCATATTTAACAACTTCAGCTAACACATAGCATAAAACAATCCAGTGAATGTACCATAAGGTTTCTAGAGTTTGCAAAAATCCAATTCCAGTACATCTCACTGAAAACTGCAAAATGAGCAATTATTTATTCCTCCAGGTAACCACAGCATCTCCAAAACTTTCTTTGGTACCATTTCTAACACTGAGGCACCAGGTCCTCTGGGATTGGCTCTTCAGAAGTGGATCTTCCTTTGATAGAAAATGCCAGACACAAGATTACAATAAGTCAGATTTAGTATTAACCAGATCCCTCTTTGCTTCCTGCCTCTCTTCATTTTTATTCTTGACCTTATAATGATACAGATTTGTTATAGACACTAGAAGTTCAAATCCTTCAGGAGTTGTATAAATCAGTTCAAAATCTCATCCTCAGTCTTTAAATTAACAGTAGAAACACTACTGACTAGAAAGTCACTTGCAAGTGCACTTTCACAGAATCACAGAATGGACTGGGTTGGAAAAGACCTCAGAGATCATCAAGTCCAACCCTTGGTCCAGCTTCAGTCCATTTACTAGATCATGGTTCTGGTTCCTTTCTGGTTACTTCAGACCTATCACCTGGCTGTGATAACAGTTCACCCCTGGTAATAACAGTAAATTTATGGATCATTACGAAGACAGATAGGAGCAGCACTGCTGCGGTTCATTTGACTTTCTAAAACTTAATCCTGGGAACAGGAGCACAGAGCAGCTACCCTGCTAAAGGCATTCAAACCTAGAACCCTTGCTGGCTCCCAGCCAAGACGCAGGGAGTGCACTGGGAGGTGAAATAAAATAGCTTGCATCTGTCCTGCTATATATCTAGAGCACTGTGGGGCAGATCAGTATGTCTCCACTATGTAGTGTTTGGTTCAGAGGTCCTATGGACACTCAGACAGAGTTTCACATGTGTTTTCAGTCATGCACACTTGAAACTACAAGACCATGTTACCACCCAGCAGAGGCGTGTTATTGTACATTCAGCCAGAAGGTGTATTTGTGTGCTGACACAGCAGCACCAGAGAGGTGTTCATGAAGGTACAGGGTCTGGTGGGTACCAGTGAAGGACACCAGATCTGAGGCACTTTGGACAAGACTGAGCACACACAGTGCTGTTCAGAACCAAGTAACTGCAATAAGATATTCAGCTTCTCTCTTGGAGGAAATTCTTGTTTCTCTCCAGACTTTGTGTAGTCCACTTTGGCTCCCATTTTGTTTCCAGTTACAAATCCAACTGTGTTTTGACCTAGAACATTATTTTATAGCTTATGTTCTGGCTTTAGAGACTTCTTTTCTGCTCCTTAGCAATTATATCACACTGGAATTATCTAACGTGCCTCGTCCAACAGCTCTCTGACTTGCATACCCCAAGGACTTTCACAGCACATTCTTTCAATAAAGAAGTCGATCAGAAATTCTCTTCTCGCCATGAAACAGCTGATCACATTAGAAGGAATGCACTGAAAGAACAAAGTATTTTATTTATTTTATTTTCCTATGGAAAGGTCCTTTAAGACCTTCCCTTATACTGTCAAAAGAGCATGAACATATTTTCATAGAGTTATGCGGAAATTCATGCTCAGGGAATTTTACATTTTAAAAAAAATCCTCATTAGTTTCTGAAACTCTTGCACAGACCAAAACAAAACACTGTAAAAGCCCAAATGACAAACTGATTAAAAGTTAGTTTGCTGTTGATTCTGACTTGTCTTACAGCTATGGACCAAAAAGCTGTGGAGCTTTACATAACTAGAGGTGCTAACTTTGAAAAAGCATATCCCTGTGCTTGCCCATATAACTACCTATTCTGTTCAGAAGTTAAACATGAACAAAAGTGCTTGCAGGACCAGGGCGCCAGTGAACCATGGAAATCCCTCAACGGGGTTCTGCCCATTGCATGCTGCTTCGCCTTGGAAGTCAGGACTTCGCAGCCAACTGTAACAAACATATCTTTTGACATGCACAAGAAAAAAAAACATAACGTGGTTTGTACAGTTTGTGCAGCTCTGATGGGATTTGAGAAGATGTACTAGTATTCATAAAAGGATTCGTCAAGTGCCAGCAAGAATCCTTCTATGTCAAGATAAATAAAGTAATTAGCATTTCAATGGTTCTGATATGTGGTTCTGAGAATAAAAATCTAGGTTACCACAAAAAAAAAAAATAGTGCTAATCTTCATAAGATGATCATAAACATGTGAGAGATAAAAAGAATCTTTATAAAGCTCAGAAGTAATGCAGGTTATCTCTATAATGTTATGACAGGACCATTTCTGAAGAGAATAAATTACAATCAACACTTTTTAAAGGGCTTCCCATTTGTTAAAATATATTTTAGATTGCTTCTCATGGTTTAAGCAGATTGCTGAAACTAGTTCCTAGAGAATATTGTACAGATTAAAGTAAATTTATCACTTAACAACTCTCTCAACTTTTCTTTAACAACTCTCTTTCACTTTGTGCTTAGAAAGAAAAATACCTCAAATCCTGACCTTCTGTAAGAGAAATGTAGTATACCCTATTAAAAATAATCATATACTATCAGACTAATACAAGCATGAAGAATAAATCTGCTAACCCGTGTTTCATATGTAACAAGAAGAGCTATATTGGCACAAATTCCTACTAGTTCTTTTGACCCAGGAATGAGTCATTTAACCTACTATTAAGCACGTCCCAAGCAGCTACTAGCTATCATTTGTTGAATTCCAGATATTCCCAAGGGTCTAAAGAGAATGTTTGTAGTGCTGACTCATAGTGCTGTCCCCAACTCTAAAATCAGAGTTTTGGAGAAGCTTTGCACAAGGAACACAACTATTTAAAGCCATAACCTCTAGGAAAAAAAAAAAAAAGTCTACACATACTTTTTTGTCCCAAATCCACACCTTGAATATGGGATAAATATAAATAGAAAATTCAGATAGAAAGTTTTTTAACATATACAAAATGAGCCAAGCATATCAAAGTTAAAACTAACACTTAAGCTGTAATTGAAAATAAAGTGCGGTGCCAGATGCCGTGTCTTGCTAAGACTGAAATGAAGTTGTTTCGTGTCTCCCCAGAGTCCTGGGAAAGGAGCATCTGACGCAGCTCCACGCAGTGGCTTGAGAAGGACCAAGAGGGAGGCACCACAGACTGGCCAAGGTGTGAGCACACTTCTTCATCTGAGGCATGAAGTTAAAAGCTTTCAATAAGACCAAGGAGAAAGAACTACCAGAAAACAAAACATTAAGATATTGTGCATTTTTTGAGATGTAACCTATTGGATAACATCTTATTCTGTTTTTCCACAAAGCTGATGGAACTCACAAGATCTCAAACTGAAGCAAACATTAAAAAAAAATAAAAAATGTGACAACTGGCTGAGACAGCTGTTTGAGCCAAATAGGCAGTAACATACTACTGATCACGTATTTTTTTCTTCTAATGGCAACTCGGATAGGTAATTAGGTACATTTCATAGTAATGATCCCAGCCTATGTAAATGCAACTGCTATTTCAAAACCGTATTTAAATCCCCAAATTAAAAAAATTATTTACTATGCTTTTTATCCAAACAATGGGGCTCTGAGTTATTTATTATTGAGTTATGTCATTATTTACAAAGTGAATATTTTTGTAGTTCTTTTGCATCTGCTTATTTTATAGTTTTTTTAAGCTTGCCTTGTTCTAGTTATCACTTTCTTCATTACCTGAATTAACCAACTTGAAAATTCATTTTTACGTCCTCCTACACTATAGAACTGTCATCCTTCAACTTACTTCAGCCCTCCAGCCAAATCTCTTTTAATAGTTTACTTGATTTTTTTATTGTTGTGGAAATACTTGTGAGAGAGTTTTGGTGTTCGGTTTTCTTTAAAAATTTTTCAGTTGGAATGACTAAAAGTGTTATTTTTTTTACTGGATCCAAAAGGGAAATCATTACAGCTACCATCTTTAATGAGCATTCAGTTTCCCTATAAAACACAATTTCATCCAGAAAATTTTTATTAACTCTATTTGTGCTTCATTCCTGAAGTATGTCTCTAACAATAATTTTCCATGCTGGAAAATGCCTGCAAAAATGATATGAAAGTTGCTGTTTATATTTACTATTTTTTAAGCTGTTTTTAATCAGTAACAGGGCTTTACCTCTCACCCCATGATTACTAAGTTTCCATGACAGCCTCTTGTGTAAGACATAAGTGAAAGCCTCTTACAAGCTCACATCTATTCTGTCCTCTTCAAAACCAGGCAAAATAATAAAACAAAACAAAACAAAACAAACAAACTGTGACAAACTGGAAGAAAAGTATTTACAAATACAATCCTGGAATATTTTTCTTCTGTGCTAATAGGAAGATATGAGTAATGACTTCAGGATCAAAATTAAATCCCAGCCCTTTCCCTGATGAAAATGATATTTATTTGCACAAAAGCCAGTGATTCTCTAAAAGGGAATTAGACACTTGGACACTGATTTTAAAGTAGAAATCATGAGAGCCCTTCTACATGCCTAAAATCCTGAGCTGGCTTCTAAAACATCTAAAATGTCTACATATTTTTGAATGGCTTTGGCTGTGTGCTCCTGTGCACTTCCACAGGGGGTCCACAAAGGGAACAGCTCAACAGCCCAAAAAGTAGCCTAATCTCATGGCATAAGAATGGCAATTAAGCGCAGAACTAATGATTCACCTCATTTCTCTCCTCCCTACCCAGCATCAGCTGGCTGGTTTGATGGCAAAAGTGGCATCAGAACCAGGGATTCTTGATCCGCTGAGGTTGCCCAGTCCCATCCCAGGTCACAGCACCTCTTGGCCCATTTGACCAATGCACTATACCCTAATAGGCTCCAGTGGGTCTTTTTTAAAAAAAAAAAAATAAAAAGTGCGATTAATTTTCTGTATCAATTTACTGAAAATTGTTTAAAAAGCTCAATTAATATAAAGAAGTAGACTTTCTCCCTGATTTCTATGTGGGCTAAGAAAGGAAGAACAGAGAGTGAAGGAGAAAGGATGAATATATCTAACTTAAGAATAAAAGAAATAATGGATTATATTGGAAATAGGTTTGCTTACAGAAGTGTCACGGAGCAAGGGAAGGGAAGGAGTTCCTATTACACATCTTACTTGTTTCTATATGACTTTTTATGGCACATGGAAAAGATGCCATCTTAAAGGGGTAACAAAAAAAAGAACTAGGTCACCTCATCAAGATGTCACAAGTTTCTCAGAATAGAATGTCTAAAATGTATGTATTCATTATCTGCCAATTAATACAGTTCTTAAAAGCCAAGTTTGCTTTCTCTTGCTTACAGAAATACAAGACCTAGATTCACAAATTGCTTCTATTTCATATTTCATTTATTTTAAGCCAAAGGTGATAGGAATTAATTTAAGAGTTTCTTACATAAAGGTTTTGACAAATCTCCTTTGCAATCAAATATTGCTCTGAAAAAATGGTGAAATATTTAAAGTAGAATCCATCGCTGGATCTGTACTGGACTTTAAGAATTAGATCAGAGTATTTCACTTCCATTCTGTGTGAAAATGGAACAGTGATGTGCCCAACACCACTGGCAGACATCACTCAAACCAGACAGAACCAGTGTGCTAAGTGGACTGTTGCAATTTATTTTTGGCTCGTATACCAAAACAATACAAACAGGAATAGTTAGTTCACATGATATAAATAAGCTCCATCTGCAAGACTTCATCCTAGAAGTTCTAAACAGCATTCTGTATTCTGAAGTCCGTGGTGTTAAGACTGCCCTGCATTCCTTGGCGCTACTTTCAGCACCCGGCAGAATCAAACATCACTTCTTTCAAATATGAAATCCCTAAAATATTGAGTCACTGCGAAGTCACTATAGCAACCCTGTTACAGGGCATTACCCTTTGACACTATTGTAGACACTCCAGCCAGACGTTCTGAATATACACTGTCCATGTCGAAATCATATAAATCCTAACATCTAACGTTATTTATAACTGAGGCAACTAATGCCAGAGAGTTCCCTTTTCATTTTTGGCTTCATTCTTGGCACCACTACATTCAATGCATGACGAACAGTGCTTGAAGAATATCACAACCTTCAACTGAGTAATTTTCTGGAAAGGTTTTAAAATTTATCAGTATTTTTTAAGCAAGTCAATAAACAGATTGTGTGTAACAAACATCTCATGGATAAACCAAGACTTCAAAACACAGCAAAAACCAACACTGACCTTGGTAGTCACACACTGGGATCTTGATCACAGATTTCCAACTGACAGAGCAACAGCTATGCGAAATGACACTGTGCCAGCCTAACCATGCACTGTGGTTTTCCAGAGCTTAACTTTCTTAACATTCAGCACAGGCTGAATGAAGTGCTCCATTTTCATAGAATCATAGAGTGGTTTGGGTTGGAAGGGACCTTAAAAATCATCTAGTTCCAACCTTCCACCAGACCAAGTTGCTCAAAGCCCCATCCAACCTGGCCTTGAACACTTTCAGGGATGGGGCATCCAGAACTTCTCTGGGCAACCTGTTCCACTCGTCACTGGTCTCCATTTGGACATCAACCCGTTGACCGCAACTCTTTCAGTGTGACCATCCAGCCAATTCCTTATCCACTGAATGGTCCATCTGTCACATTCATGCCTCTACAACTTAGACACAAGGATATCATGTGGGACAGTGTCAAATGCTTTGCACAAGTCCAGGTAGATGATGTCAGTTGCTCTTCCCTTATCCACCAATGCTGTAGCCCCATCATGGAAGTCCACCAAATTTGTCAGGCATAATTTTCTCTTAGTGAAGCCATGTTGGCTGTCGTCAGTCACCTACTTATTTTCCATTTGCCTTATCATAGTTTCCAGGAGGAAAACTCTTTGTGAACTTCTCTTAAGAAAGAAATATTCTTTTGTATCTCAATCAAACCATAGTTATGCATGACATTTGCATAACCATGATGCTGCTTTGTAGATCTGTTGAGATCTGACTTAATGCACAAAGCCTGAAACTTTGGCACGTCAGCCTGAAGAAACCAGATCCTCTCTTGGTATAAAGCCAGAACAAGTTTAGCAATAGCAGGAGAGTCATTTCAGCAGAGCATTAAAAAACATGTAAGACAGCACAAGCATAGGTTCATAAAGTGATAAATACTCTGAAAATAATACATGACATATGGAATAACACAGACATCTCCGATAAAGCCCAACTTGTGCATGTGCACATGTGTATCTCTATTCCCAGCCAGCCAGCATGATGGTTTTTTATTAGCTACTTTATCTTCAATATAAATTGTCTGGAGGGTATTGGAAAAGCTAGCAGCTTAGCAGTTCCACAGTATTCCAGGAGGCTGCTCTGCTCCTAAAAATCAAAAGTAATTTGAGCATTAAATTTCATTTATTGTACCTATGAAGCTACTTCACTGGCTATCAAATAACATCGAGGAACAAACCACAAAAATGTTTCTTGCAGTAAAATACTTGCAGCGCGAACTGATTCACTAGTTCTAATAAATTACTCACAAATGTGTTTTCAGGATAATTTGGATCCAATAGCAACTTGTACATGGTTGGGACAGCCCATCACCTCCCCCACATGAAGATCAGGTGAAATCCAGTTTTCCAGTTTCACTCTGTTGTGGTAACAGAAAGCTCTATTAATTTATAATTTTTAATTCTATCTTCAGTGAACACAGTACATATCAATAAACATTTTATAACACCTCTGCCCCTCAGTCAGTTTCTTCCTTTGCCACATCCAGTGATTCTGAATTGCATGCTCAACTTTTGACTGAGAAGGTCAGGGGTTGTCACACAGGTAATTATGAATTCCCTCAGACATCCCCTAACTATTATGCATTGAACATTAGCAACAGACAACACCAAGCACATTTAGTTTGTGTGTATGTGCGCAAACTATCGTATTTCTTGGATTGCTTCTCGGTGCCTACTGTGCAAAAGGATAGCTTATTTCTGGGTGGCTCAGCCTTCATCATTATTAGGGCTGGATTACAATTCTGGAATCAAAATGTCCTCCTCCCTCACTTTCTTGGGAGCTCTGGAGACAATGGCAGCAACTTGAGTTCTAAGTGCTGGTCTGTGCAAAGGCAGGATCTGGCCACAAACCATTCCTTACTTGCCCCAAAAGGAAAAGATGGCCAGGACAGATTCACTATCTCAAGGGCCAAACCCAGAAAACAGGTTGTTATTAACAGTTGAAATGCAATGATCTATGGTGACTTCATGGGAAATGACAGCCAGGAAAGACATATCATTTTAACAACTGTTTGAAAAAAAGCTTCTGACATCTGGTACCTTCTTGTTTAAGAGAGTAACTGGAAGCCACACATGCCCTTTTGCATAAAATACTGAGTGGAAAAATGCCATAGAAATTACTTCGAATTCTGAAATGTCACCACTTCCCTTACTAGATGGAATATTTCACCAATTTACTGATATTTATTGAATCTGATTAATAGGTTAGTACCCTTTGTAAACTATATCTGTTTTCATAATGCAAAAAATTTGTGTCACAAAGAGTAACTACACATTCCTCACAGAAACACTATTGAAATATGAAGCTTTACTTGTACTACATGAGCAACAGATACTCATAGAAATAATTTTGTTATATAAAATTAAGATGAATGATGTAAAATTCTGCATGCCCAATCTAAAAAAAAAAAAAAAAAAAAAACCTCAGCTAGTTTAAATGATAATCAGCTTGTCAGCAAGTGTACCTTGGCTAAGATCCTTTTTCACCTAAGCGTTGCTTTACTGGCTTTCAGAAAATGCCATTTTGGCATACAGTTGTCAAACTACTGCTCCTTTATTTCTGTCCCTGGAAACACAGCCTGCAATGCACGTGCATTTCTTATGCAGAACTCCAGTTTCCAGCAGCTGAAGATGCTAAAGCAGAACCAAACATTCCCTGTGCTCAAGCTCCCATAACTTCCAGTTACTTTATTTTATTTCTTTTTAATCTTGTTGTTTTTCTTTTTTTTTTTCGCATTTCACGTACATAGTTCAAATTTTCATTCTTTTCTGCCTTCTAAAATTATTATATGCAAGGAACAGAGTCTCATAAAATCTTTTATGAAACCACTAGAGTGTCCTGGATATTCTTATATCCAAATATCCTTCCCTTTAACTACAGCCTTCCATGAAAACATATCTCCTAGCACTGAAATATCATGCATATCCATGATATCCAAATTAGTCATGTTTTTTGGTGCTAGCCAAATATAGTTTAAAAGTCTGTCATAGAATTTCCTGCAAAAGGTAAAAAATCAAAAAGTAAAAATCAAAAGGTAAAAATCAAGCTTGAAGATATGCCGTATGATCCACCTGGAGTTAATTGGCATCGTCTTATGACTTAGGAAGGGATTTCCCTGAAGACTAACCTCCTCTCTATTTCTGAACTCTGCAGGTACAAAAATTTAAAATAGAAGAGAAAATCAATTAAACCCGATATTCTGCTGTGGCACTGCAGATACTTTTGGTAACCTACCATATAAAACTGTCTGTTGCGTAGAAAAACATTTGTGTTTACCGAATGATGGTAGAGGTTCAACCTAATGTGTAACTCTCCAGTAGCCAGTAGCGCCAGTAGTCATTCTAACTCCCTCTGATTATCCTTAAAGATGAACTGGATGGTAACAAACAACAGTTTCTTGTTGACAAGATGTTGAGAAAAAGCTTTGAAAACCTCGAGAGTAAAAGTCTAAAAAAGAAAAGTGGTGCTCTTCTAGCCATACAACATAAATAGATATTTCTTCTGAAATTATTCTGCATGTCAAATATAGCTAGGTAACATTCTAAGTAGGAAGGCAGAGACTTCACAAGGCTACAGCTGAACGTATTTCACTTACTCTGAAATTCCCTACAATCGTAAAGAGAAATGAAAAAAAAATCCCCAAAGTATTAGAACTAATTCATTTTCTTCAAAAGTTACCTTATGAAGTGGATTTTTCTGATGGGAATCACAAAACTCACCAAAAACTGCAGGCAGCTATGCAAAAGCCAAGAATATTTCTAATCTTCTAAAAGGATGTTTAAAGCAGGCAACAGCAAATGGATTAGTTGTCTAGAGCAGAAAAACTTATTTTACTCTTGAAGGGCATCATGGGCTCAGCACTAGACTGCAGTGTTTCAAATGAAACTGATGACAGTTGTTAAGCCAAAACATAAGAAAAGGAGAAAAAGGCAGTAGACCTACTGAGCCCAGAGATCAAACAGATCACAGATAGCTACTCCTTCAGAATAAAGACCCTTTTTTCCTTTTTTTTTTTTTTTAGGTATAACTTTGCTCTCTACTGTGACAGCTGTGTGAGTGTGTGACATTTGAAATCTTGTCCTGACCTAAGCGTAAATCATCTAAACAGGCAGAAAATGCTTCTGAGAAAGCACAGACAGCTACTTGACCATTTCATGCCTATTACCATAGAATACACACTGGGACCAGTGATGCAATGATGATGCCATCACTCCTTCAAAAGTTATAGTATTTTCATATTATGTTTCCATCTACCTGTTCCTAAAGATCTAAAATCGGGGGAGGGGGCAAGCACCTCAGAAAGCTATTTCATCTGATTAAAGTTGTGTGCTCACAGGTTCTCTTCAAAGACGACATATAAACAGAGCATGAATGTATTACTAAAACGTTAAAACTTAGAGTCTGGCTCTTCCTAAACGCAGCTTAACTCAATTGATTCATACTACTGGTTTTTGTTTGGGTTTTTTTCCCTTTCTTCCACAATGGACAAAAGACCAAATAAAATAATGTTCACATTAGCTGCTTGGAACTAAAACAAAGCACATTTGGAGAAGCTTGTGTAAAAGTGAGGAGATGGACTCTAAGTGAACATGAATGGTGTTCAGAGGATTTCTTTGTTCAAAGTTTATCAAACCGAGTGTATGGCACACAAAGAAAACACAAGCAACAAGGACATGCTGATTAAAAGGCTATTTGGAAAGCATAATCAAAACCAGATAAGAAGCCATGGATATGGAGGAGTTAATTTTTGGCATTGGTATGAATTCTGAAACAGTATAAAAGATCAAAGAGAAGCTATTGACAGTTTGGAGCATGACACCCCTCCCTCTCCTAAACGAATTTAACATCTCCCAAAAATATAACTGGGTATTATATAGACTCTTAGGCTTGGCATTAGATGTTAGCCACAAATGATTCTTCATGACATCTATGTTTAATACACTTACCAATGCCCAGAGACAGCCCATATTATTATGCGACAGAATGCCCACTCTGCTGGGAAATATTTTTAATACTCAACTGAACTGAGAATCTTCCTGTTTGAAAAAAAAAAAATAAAAAGAGAGGTGGGCTGTGGCTGATGAGCAATTTTCTTTTCATATCTGTCAGCTTTTCAGATTACGAGCAGTGTTTTGCATTATAGTTAAGAGTAAAATGACTTGGTGACCCCATTTATTTGGATAATTCTTGAGGCTGATGTGGCTCAAATTCATGGAACTAATTTGTCTGGATAACAGCTTTACAAAGGTTCAGAAAAGTCTAGACATTTTCACTGTGGGAAAAAAAGATGCACAATCACTTTGATACAAACTTTAAAAATAATATCCTGCAGTCATCCTTTCATATTGCAAATTGTACTTCTAAAGTCAACCGCAGATAAACTAAAGCACTTGAAAGTAGCTGTGTTTGTACAACACTGGAAGATATCAAGGGAGACATAAATAGCCTTTGATTCAACTATTTTGCAAGAAATGACACAGCAAAGAAAATGATCAGTTATGTGCATTGCTACAGGCTCCATACAACATAATTTTTAAGGTAAGTGAAAATTTACCTAATGATAATATGCTTAAATATAATAAGCTACTTCTCAAAGAATAAGTCAGCTATGTAATTTGCTATCCACAGTGACTGAGGATCAGGCAGAAGAGCTGTAAGATCCATGAAAAGTTTGAGCCCAGTTTCTAGCAGCCTAGCAATCTCATTAACCAGAGAAAGATGAATAAAGGAGGTGAGAGAATAGACAAACATTGTATCTGACTTCTACCTCAATCTCTCTCTCTCTCACTACAACTACAATTTTAGTTTAGAATTAGGCTTTAAAACTTAGCTCTAATGTACCTTGGCCTTACTCCATTCCAGCCTGCCAAACTACGTTCCCAAACTGGTTTAACTGGAACCATGTTCAAACACTGCTGCCAAACTGTTTTTGCTCCGGAACAGGAGGGGAAGGAAGAGTCAGCATTTATTTTAAAAAGAAAAAAGAAGAGAACATACTTTATTCTTTATCTTTGATCCAGAAATTCAAACAGTTATGTATAATCAAAAAGACTGAAATCCCTTCAAAATTAAGGGCTTTGTTATGAAAGTACTACAGATTGTAGCCACATGGCAAAATTATTTCTGTAAATACATTTTGAGTCCCAATTAGTGAAACAAAAAATTCTTCATGCTAAGATAAAAAAAATCTCTGCAGTTACTCATACTGCAGTAACATTCAGCTAAGAATCACGGCTTGTCCAAGAGCTTAATCTAAGAAAAATCAACAGTATGATAAATGTAGAGGTAAAACAACCAAATGCAATCAAAGAATGTGGTATAGTGGGCTCATCTGTCTTCCTACTGATGTGCAATAAATTTTCCTGATGTTGTCAAAACAATAAGAAGCTCCAGCATAGCCATTGCTACTAATACGTTCAAACAATAATGGAAACAGTTTGTGAAGTTCATCTTTGAAACATAGTTCAGATGATTCAGGCCAGAAATTGTGGGGTTTTTTTTTCACCTCACAATTCAAGCTTGGCTGTCTGCTTCCTAAGGAATTACATTTTCAATAGTCAACTGTTTGCCCAAGTAGAATCCAACAGGATTGTTTCCTGCCTAAATTCTTACATTCAGGTTTCTTTCTTTAGTGCTTCTTAGGTTATACAGATCCAATATTTTCCATTATGCATCAAATGCAACCCTTTCAAAAACTGTTATTACACTTCCCTCTTTTTAGCAAAGCTCCACCAAAGACCCACAGTTAGTCTGGAATAAGAAATTCCCATCTTTGAGTACTAAAGTTCATCAGAGCACATGTGCACACCAAGAACAGCCCAGTAAAAAGAGGTTTTATTTGACTTACACTTCATGGTGCCATACTTAGCTCAGTTTTCACAGACTACTGCCAAGGTAGAGATAGGTAATGAAATGGTGTTAGAATATTTCTCTTTCTGACTGTTACAACCAACACAGAGTGAGTACATCAGTCTCAGAGCTTAGAGAGCAACAGTACGACACGTTTGGTTCAGGACTAGCTGCAGAACTGTCACCAGGACAAGTTTTGAAATGCAATGTGAAAGAACGAGGGTCATGTACAAGTGAAACTCCATTGATACCACAGTAAGCGTAACAATCTGCCTCCAGCAGGTACAGGCAGAGCCGAGTCACCCTCGGCATGTTTACACTGGCATTTTGTTCAGATCAGATGCATATTTTCGAAAGTATTCTCCCAGTCATCCTGACCATTCACTGTGCTTTGGTTCACTCCATAGAGCAATCCTGAACCATTCTTTTTGATGAAAAGAATTTGGAATACGTGATTCAGAACAGCACCTAATGCACTCTTAACATCTAGTTCAATCCATGGGACAAGACAAAAGCAAAGCTGAAGTCCTCCCACTTCTCCCACACAAACCAAAACATAAGTGGCTCAGTTTGTGAATCCATAGCACCAAAAGATCTCCTGCAGACCTGCAGCAGTTGCTGAAGTAGACACTGCTGCACTCTGATGTGGCAGTCACTACCGGTTGGGAATGCCAAATGAACCTCTCACTCCCAGTTACTTATCTGAAATTTTAAAAGTATAATGAGGCTTCTACAGAAGTAATATAGACACAGTGCTGCTTTACTTCAAAGAAAACACTTCACAAGTTCTATTTCAGCATGCCTTTATTTCAGTGTGAATACCCTTATTTCAGCATGAAGTGCAGGAAAAAGCAGCTGAGAAAGACAAGGGCAGCAACCTACAGAGGTTGCATTTGTGTAGGAGGACTTTTCTTATTTGTTGCAGTCTTCACTTTCCACAACTGTTTTCTCAGTTTCTGGAGGAGACCATTTTGAAAGTTCATCCCCACCACATTCTGATATGGTCTTAATACATGACTTTGGAATTCAGGTAGGAGGTACTGCTGAATTCTAGGGCTCATTTATCTAAATCAGTACTAAGTAGGCTTTTCTCACTTCCCTTTTAACATACATTTCATACTGATAGCTGTCCACCTGGTTCAAAGGGCTTAGTATATGCCTTTTAGTACATAGTGTATGTCTCAGTATAGCAAACAGGCTGTGGCAAGCATCTAGGCAGTATCTTCTTCCTACCATCAAAAAGCAAATTGGTGTACTATACAAGTCACACATAAAAGTCACACACTCATCCTTGTACAAAACCAGTTCTTTGGTTGTTCTTTGGATTGGTGGGTCTTTGGATGCTGAATTGCTTCCCAACTTAAGATTCAGTACAGAAAACAAACAAACAAAACAAAACAAACAAAAAAACCCCACAAAACCCACCACACCCATTCTGTATCAGCCAGGATCTCTTTTATTTGTAAAGTTCTCCAACATCATGTTGCTAAGTTCCCACAGTCTATAACACAACGCAATGCTGCCATACTGTCTTAACTAATGAACAAGATGTCAGAAGTAGCTGAAGGTTCAGACATGCTTTCTTGATCCAAGTCTTCAATGATACACACAAGGAATGAAAAGAAGCTCTCTAGATGGTCAAATCAATACCAAAGGCCAGAAAAACAACCCACACAGGACTGAAGCAGCATTTTTGTGATTTCCGTTCTTCACTGCTTAGGGTGGCGAGCTGCTCCTCGCTATGCAGCCTGGTGCGAGATCATATTCTGAAACATCAGTTTGAACGTATTCTATATACTGCTTCCCATTTTGCAACCCGGAGTGGCATTTTAACACCAGAGTTTTGCTCTTTCTGGTCTGAAGCATATCCCACTTCTCCATTTTTCAACGGTTGATACAGTATCAAGCTTTGCCACTTCAGGCAAGGAAACGTTTTGTGCAATAGCTCCTACTTCAGAGTCCATGCTCAAAACGTTATCTTTCTGTTCTGCCAGGTGATTTACCCAATTTACCAGCAATACTGAACTAAGCCAAATAAACTTCAGCAGAACTGTGTCAGTCGCACAAAATGCTAACGTCAAGGACCGCAGCATTTCTGATGGGGCAATCCAACCTTTCCCCTCCTGGGCCTCTGGAGTAGAAATCTGTGGCAAAATATTCAGCCTTATGCAAGTTCCCTGGCTCACCCAGTTCCACATCCAGGCAGATGATTTCTATAGCCTATCCAATTCAGAGATTTATTTCCCAAGTTTTGTGGAGGTTTTGTTGTTGTTGTTTCTGAAACCCTGCTTACTAGATTTGCTAAGAGAAATGCAAAAGTTCTTCACTTTTGAGCCAGCAGGCATGCCAGTTGTTTATGAGAATGCCACTTCACTAAAGTAGCACTGTGAATGAAATTGCTATATACCACAGTTTCTGGTCTTCCTGCAGACTTTGGGTGAATTTTTGAAGGGGTTTGTTCACCATCAAAGAAGATTCTATGTACAGCACTTGCAAGCTTGTCTTCCTGAAAAACAGATGCTCCACCAACTACCGATTTTCCTCTTTGACTCAAAAGATCTGTTTTCAAGGATTTGCAATGTCTTACAGTGAGGTGAAGAAATACAGTGTCATATATCTCACATGCCCTGCTGTGTGTTTCCAGAGTCCTGTTTCCCTGAACACAGCGGAAGTCAAAGTACAAGGAGGGAGCTTCTTTGCTTACAGTTCCAGGCTTATATCCAGCCACCAGCTCCAACCCCAACCTGTCTCTCCAGGTAATACTATGAGCACCGTTCCCATCATTCTGTGTTTCTGCTGCCTTTCTGCCATCTGCAAACACATGCAATTAAATCAACTCACTGTTTGACCATGTGCTATCAGCAATGTTTGTTTTCAGATCCTTAGAAACTGTATGGAACACTGAAACTCACATTTTCATTAGCTAGGTTTCAACCATGCTAAAATACTGGGTTTCATTGTTCCCTGATTTAGATTAAAGGAAGCTACTTATCCCACTCACCATCTTCTACAGGAGGAGTGATTCGTATCAATCATCAATCAGTTCCTGGGACAAATACACTGTAATATTACATGTTTTTATAAACAGGCACAAGAGGATCACTTTGAAGAATTTTGATAGCTTGTAATAGTCTACTACTACATGCAAATGAAAGTTGAGTGAGTGTTGTGGGGGAGGGAAGAAGAGGGATGTTTTGCAACTTCAGTAATTCCCCTGGTTCCTATGGAAATGTTCTCTACTTACAATGCCAAACCGAGATCAGAATCAGGTCAAATATGCAGTAATGGAACTAGAGTTATAGGAAAGATGTAACAGATGTGAAGCAGGAACTACCCAAAATACTTAATCAAAAAACAGTTTCACGTGTAAGGCATTTACTAAGCAAGGCTATAAGACAGCAGCAGCAAAAATGCAATTGGTGAGTGACATCTTGTTCAAAAATATATTACTTTTTTTCAGCTCCTGTTAGAAGGAATAAAACTATGGAATTGAACTCTATGGGAGTTCCTATGTTGCAGGAGAAATAGGATTTTAAATGCCCAAACTTACTTCAAAAGTTTGGATAAAGCATTCCCATGATCAAAGGTTTTGCAACTAATCCTTTCTTCAGTTAAAAAAAAAAAAAAGGAAAAAAAAAAGAAATAATCAGACAGGATAAAAGAAATTACTGTATGTTTTACAGCTCTGTGTAGTATATTCTATAGTTTCTCCCACTGGTGATACAATTTAAGCAGCTTATTCTATTCTCTCCTCCATGTCCATCCCCTAGTTGTGGCTGCACAGCGAACTGATCCTTAATCCAACCTTATTGTGTATTGATAAGGATCATGGCTGAAAATGTTGTGGCGAAACTAGTTCATCCAACCACAGGAGATGACACATTCAGTACAGGGCGAACTGCGATTTACATATCAACGACAAGCTAACGAGCCACAGCTCAGGCCGGCTGACTGACACTGGAGGTAGAGGATGTGCCGGAGGACACATTGCCCCATTTTCTGAGATGCCCAGCTTGGCACACAAAGGGGAAAGGCCGAGACCCTTCAACATGGCCCGGGACTTGTCGAGACATGTCGATCTTTTGCAATCACCCCTTCCCCCCAGACTCTCCTTTACTCGGAGAGCTATAAAAAAGCTCACCTAAAACAGCACTGGTAGGGAATCCAGCACCCTGAGGACTCTCAGCCCACCAGCCTCGCCACGGAAACTAGACCAGACGCTGGAGGACGCTGCGCTCCTGAACTACAAAACCCAGCATCCTCACCACGGGACACCGGAAGCCATACATCATGGTACAAGTCCTGTCATCCACGTTGTGGAGCTGTAAGAGTGTCTGGATCCCTCAGCCTTTTCTTTCTTCCTTTCTGTTCTTTCCTTCTCTTTTGTTTTTTTTCTATACCCCCATTTCTTTCTCTCTCCTTCCGTGAGTGGTGAGATATTACTCTCTTTCTCTTGTCTTATACCTTAGATGTCCTTCTATCTCTACCACTCTCTTTCTCGCATTTCCTTTTGAACATATAAGAGTAACATTATCTTAAGCTCTGCTGTTCGATTCTTGTTAATTCTTGTATTATAGCTACTAATGGTTGCCAATACATCGCTCATAGTAGGACTTTTGCTGTTAATGTATTGATAAGTTCTGTGATATCATAAAATACTTTTGCCAAGCCACTATTCGCTGTAACTAGTATTCCAACACGTACTTGTAGTAAAACTCATAACTGAATTGGACCTCTGGAGTGATTGTCTGTCATTCGCTTTGCATAAATGCACAGAATTAACCCAGACTTGACTCACACCTGGTCTCATTTGTTGGGACAGGACAAATGTATCTCAAGGAAAAAAATGAATTTGTTTCCTAATCCAGTTCATTGCACAGTACCACAAACAGCTGTGCAGGGATAGCAGGATGGTTACTGGAGCAGGAACAAGAGAGAACAGCGCAGAGCAAAACCCAAGAGCTGCTTCTGCTGACACTGCTTCAGTAAGAAATGCACAAGCTCTGACATCCAGAGGCGGAAAGCCACTTGTTTCACAGGGAGTAGGGGATACATTTTAATCAGTAACAATGAAATAGTGTAAACATTCGCTTTACATAGTCCAAAAGTTGACTTAATTTATTGTGTACAGACAAAAATGCAACATCAACAATATTTTAAAGCAAATTCTGCTCTTTTTGCATCTGGTTCACTGAACTAAGTGCAACCCATCTGTTACCACACAGAACAGAAAAACAGTAAAAAAAACCCCATCTTATTTAATACAGATCCAAAATTATTTACTTAGACAACTAATGAAGTGGAGAATATAGGCAGTTAAACACCATAGAAGGCTTTACAGGGTACTACAAAATTACAGAACAGTTTATAAAAGTTTATATCCGGGATAATTAGAAATACAAAATGAGGTTATTAAGTTTGCTGTTGCAACTAGTTGCCTCAGAATAAGGCACATGCATGTAATAAATTAAAATGGTCTAATAAAATATTTCTAATAGTTGGACATTGCATGGGAGGCTGCAAACAATTCTGGACTGGTTACCCTGAAGCAGTGTCCCACCAGGGAATAAATGTTGAAACAATTAGAACAGACTTCCTTCATTAGGGAAAGTATGTTAGAGAGCTGATTTTTCCCTCTCAGCTTATTCTTACTTGAACATGCAAAAAACAGACAGTGAATAGCTCACTGCTGTAAGATAGTCATTCTACCAGAACACCTCATAGCAAATAACTTGCTACCACATGGTATTTTTCATATCAGGCTCTACAGCTGTGATGATGGTTGGATTTTCACAGGACAAATAAGGAGAAGGTTTTTCTAAATGACGTGAGTATCTATTTTTCAACTCCTGAAAATTTCCTATTGTCTTAAAAATCTAAAGGAGTCTCAGTAAGAGTTGGTCAATATAATTCCCACAAAAAAAATACAATTTCAGAAGCTGGACATTCAGAAGAAAGCAGGGAAAACTAAACAGAGGTGGAGAAATGAACAAAAAACAAGACTGGTAGGAAAGTCATGTATAAAAATCATATTGTGATTGGCAGAGCTACTAAACTCTAAAATAGAAATGTATTATTTTTGAGAGTATGTGTGTGTTTGGGGAGGGCAGTGGAAGATCACAGGATAGTCTTCATGATGATCTTGGCCTAAAGCTTCCATGTTTAAAAGATGTGTAGATGAGGTTCTTAGGGACGTGGTTTAGAGACGGACTTGACAGTGTTAGGTTAACAGCTGGACTCGATGTTAAAGGTCTTATCCAACCAAAACGATTCTATGAACTCAAGCCCTGATATGGCTGTCAAGTACTTCAGTAAAATAATAATAATAATTATTATTATTTGTATTGTTGTTGCCAAACAGGCAAGCAATATCTAACTCTAATGCTGTTCTGTTTTTAGTTTAAAAAGATAAAGAAATACACTTGACAAAGAAAGAAGCAGAGAACACATTAATTGTGAAGGCACAACACTTTCCATATGTGAAAATATATTTATGAAAAACTCATTCCTGCAAAAGTATGCATTTAAATAATTTTGGTGTCCACTGTGGGATTGTTCTAAACTATTTATTTTATTGTCAAGCAAATTTCTGCTAAAAAGTCAGCAAGAGTAAAACCAAATACCACAAAGTATGCTCTTCTTCCTAATGTTCTGAGAATATGTAAACAAGCCAGCACTGAATGTTTTACTTACATCGTATGCTTAGTTTTCATGCAAGCCAGAGAACAATGCAGACCTGATATGGCTCATAACTCAAGTTCTATGCAGCACAAGAATTTATGCAAAATGTGACTGAAAACCTTAAGTTCTCAGATGATGTGGGTTCTACCACATACCTTAAACTAGTTACTGATAGTCACTCATCCTGTTCCAGCTCTCACAAGCAAACAGCATGTGAATCACCATTGTTTCCCTATGCAACACCTCATCTTGAGCCACCATTGACTACCAAAAACAACCTACCACAAAGAGCTTCATAATATTGGTTTTTTTGCAACATAAGTGGCAACAAAATAAGATTGATGTGCTGAAATCCCACTCAGTTGTTTAGACCACAAGAAGAGTCTGACTATATCTGCTAGATTTGGTTTCAAGCATTTGGATACTGGAACACAATAAGGATGTTGACTTTATTTTCTGTCAGGTATCTTTCACATAAGTGGGCAAATGACATTAATCCACCTGGCTCTGGACCAGAGAGCAGAAAAATACAGATACTGGGAGAAGGCAGCTACGGACCTTAGGAAAAAAATCTATTTCTGAAGATGTTTTTAGCTCCAGCATGGTCAGTCTATTGGACTGTAGGCATTGTTTGTTTACACCAGCACAAATCTCTACAGGCCACTGAGTTATTCCACACGAACTGACACATACATGAAGTATAAAAGCCACTAATGCACAGAAAAATAAGTTGGGAAATGGAAAAGACAGCACTGTGAGAAAACAAGGAACAGCAACATGCCTTTGAGTTGTCCTTAGGAGTCAATGTACTTTATCAAGTAACTAAAAAGAGATTTTTTAATATTTCTTCATAGCAACTATGTGGACCAATTCAGAATGTAACAGAAAGGATAAGATATGCTTCAAGTGATGGAAAGGACAGTCACCTTAAACTTTAAAACACTGAAAACTCAAAGCAGGTTTATTAGATACAATAGTGAACTCTCCTCATAGATGGTGTTTTAAGAAGTATTATTTTCAACTTCTCTAGACTTTTCCATCTGGCAGTGAATATTATAATTGCAAATTTTACAGTATTTCTAACCAAGCACTGTGTACTTCTTTGTAATTCATACCACTGAATTTTATACTGGATCTTTTTGTTGATCTATTTCTACATAACTGTCATTTTTCTCTTATTTGTCAGCACAGCAATTTACCTAGTGTATACTCATGCCTTATTGAACATTAATTTTTTGAAATATTAATTCATAGATGTAAGAGGCACTTTCTACAAATGAGCCTGAAGGAAGTCCCCAGCTTAGGAATTCTCTCTTCACACAGGAGACCTTGTTCCACCTGCAGAATGGCCACTCCTGAAGTCAACATATAGAAAGAGAGTGAACCCAGTTTGGTAAGTAGTGCATAGATGTAACACATCCAGATTTTCTAAAAACATATTGTTGAGGGAAAACAACAACAGTAGAACATATAATTACCATATATCTATTATTGCAAAAACATGTAAGAATTTTTGCTGGCCTACAATTTCCACAGAACAAACCTGATTTTGCGCAATACATACTTCTTCAGTACGACCCTTGAAAGTTCTCCCTTTTCTTACAGCAGAACAGAGCAATTAAATTTTGCTACTGACTGCATTTGAATACTGTTGACCTTTAAACCTTTAAACAAGTCAAACTGTCATTACAAGGCTCGAAAATGCTGCCTGGTCATTTAAACTGTTGCCTCTAAAAGGCACTCTGAAGCAGTGTACCTTTGAAAAGAATCACACATTTGTGCTGATTCTATATATCCACAAGCCTTTTCATCTTAATTCACAGTGCTGAAAGTATTTCATGGCAAGTCACATCCCATTGTTTTCTCTCAACTGCATGATAGTCCAAAAACATTCAAGGGCAGAATAAAATCCATATTACACCAAATCACTCATAAACAGTGAATTCAGAAGAATTAATTTAAGTCCTCATGGGAGTAATCAGATATCTTCATGATATCCAAATGTTACTATTTCCTTAACTAATATGGAGATGTTTCTCAATTTAAAGAAACTCAGAAGAGGACAATAAATAATCCTTTCCAAATTCCATTTCAATTATTATTTAGTCCATAACCACAATGCACGTGGTACTGCACAAACAAAATAAAATAAACACAATTGCTTTCCCATTTTGTCAAATAGCATGCAATCAAACTCCAAACAACCTAACCTCAAACAAAATGAGCTAGGACCAGGGATTAGCTACAGGAATTCACACTGCTATAGAACAGGTTATCCACATTGCTCACTGTTTTCACAGTAAAGAAAATGAAGATTAAATTGCATTAAATTGAACTCTCACCCCACAAAGAGAGTCACATAAAGAAGAATGTTATTTAAAGCAAAAATAAATTTATTCCATATTTACTTAAACAAAATCACTTTATTCTGGAAAGCAAAAAGCACAGATGAAGTGACATTGTACATTAAACACAGAAGATAGTAGTAAAGTCTGGCAAAATCACTTGGTACAGTTTGTCTCTTCCTTCACTCCAGTCTCAACTGACAAGTGATTCCTAGTTAAATTCCCTGTAGATTTTGTCAGCTGACACCTTTCTACATTTTACACCTTTCTACAGCACACAAACTGCTGCTCACCAAAATTCTAGTAACTGGTACAATTGGATGAATCTAACCAAGTACCATCCCTTTTTGGTAGTACATCTGACGAAATAATTTTCAGAAATGAGGTAATTTAGTGAGAAAAGTCATGCAAGACTTCTAAAAACTGATGCTACTGTCACAAAGATGCAAAACCACCTTGCCATTAGTGACACAGAGGACTACGGTGTAACACTGAATCACCAACACTGATTCTGCTCGTTCTGATTTCTTATCAGAAACAGCAGCTGTGGTGTGCACTCCTCTGCACTTCTGATGAGTTGTCACAGGGAACTGAGTGCATCAAACGCCACCTTTCTCTAGAACCTGCACAGAGGTCTTTACCGGTCTCCTACATTAACTACTGCATGTAGTAGGAAAAGGTAACTTAAAAAGTGAGATGGAAGAAGAACCAGAGTCTGTCAACGAGCATGACAATAATGTGGTAGTTCACATATGATTGTTTCCTCCTTTTTTTTTCCTGTGTGGCTGATTTACTTCTACTTGTCGGATGTGTGCAGCCAGTCAGGCAATAATAATGAGAGATTCTACTCTTTCAAAATAAGTTTTGGAGAGGCCATTGAGTGGCCTGGATTCTTATATAAACTAGTTTTAGATAGTATCATGCTGTTCATAGAAGCCATAACCCAAACTAGAGTAGCTAGCTGCTATCAGAGCTGTGATGTCCTCTCCATTGCTATTCCATACAGTTCATACAAGTCCATTGTCTGGGCTACATTTTGAGAGGCTAGATCTTCTGTCAGGATTCTATTAACTTTATGATATGTAAATTAAGGTATACTTTGTGAGGCCTCTGTCATTAAATTTAATTATAATTAATATTCTAGTTCAACGCTTAGTTCTTCATAACATATGTTGGGGATGTGTGTGTATACCACACATCTACAGGAGTCTCTGCAGTCCAAGACAGAATCTTATTGGCCACAGTAAAGAAAGCATAGATATGACAATTGTCTATGTATACTACTTCAGTAGCACCTCTCCCCCAGTTACGTTCAATAAATGCAGACTCAACACCAGCCATGAGCCTATCAACCTTTTACACTGTCACAACCTCCCCGCTCTCATTTCTACCTGGGTTCACGGTCAAGTGAGACTGATGAATCTACAGGATATCTGCGTACAAAGTTCCTGTAGACCATATCTTGACATTAAGAGATCTGCAATAATCATCTCGCAAGTAGAATGCGTTATTCAAGAGAACGGTACATTTCTTCTCCAGTGTGTAGCACACTATGTCCTGAGCTAACTGTTCAGCATATGGTCAAGCACATGCGGTACATTTCCCATCAGTATCCTACATACATTCAAAAATCTCTAATTCCATACATATGCAATCCTATGTAGGAAGTTGTGAAGACAATGACAACATTAAGGGTGTTTCTAAATGACCCTCGCCTTTGAGTAAGTCCTCTCAAATTACAATTTTGAGATCAAGCAAGATAATACTGTGGCTGTTGGACGACTATCAGCAATGACTAAACTTAGGAATCCCAGAAGCCACTTTTACTAGTAACCTTTGTAAATCTCACTGGAGTTGTAGTGCCAGATGACTTACACAAATGCTTTTCCCAGCAGATAGCAGGACACATTTGTCATTTTCTGTAAGCTCAACTGTTTGCTTCTAACAGCCCTGTCACTCGACTTACCAATACTAAATTGTTTAGCTACTAAACTAGTGGAATGAAGGTGATTCTTACCTCAGCTGAACAACACACAGAAAGTTGAAGAATCAGTAGGACTGAGGATCAGAATTGTATTGTCACGCTAAGGGAGCCCCACGTGATAGAAGGCAAGGTGATAAATGGCAAAGGTGTCATGAAGGTGGGCACTTTCAGATATATGAAAACTTTTAGACATGGAAACATGACTCCAAGCATTTTTATATACTTTTTAATAATTTAAGCAGCACATAAAATTATTTTAATATCTTAGTATGTAAAAAGCTAATGTGAATACATGAAGTCCTTCTTTAAAGTCACAAATATTTGCACAAATGGCATTACAAACCATTTTGTATATCTTTGGCTATGTGGCATTAATAGGTCACTAACTGCCTGGGAAGTACCTGAGGGAAGAAGGGAAAAGAATGGCAGAAAATTGCTCATTCTAGTATCAAAAATGAACAATGAGTCACAGACAGGACTGGTAGCCTACAATGCATGATACATTTTATGTTAATGTCCTACCTAATATTGCCTATGTAAAAGAAAGTTTCCCTAAATGGTTCTACCCTCTGCCCTCAAACACATCATTCTATGAGCTGGGAAGAATTCTGGTTAAAAACAGGACAGCATGGAAACCAGGAAAGCATGGCATATTTTGTTGTATGGGGTTTTTTGTGTGTCATATGATACCTGTATCGTGATGGACAGATGCCAAAATACCTATACAACAAACACAGGTGAAGATGATCAAGAACTATGAGAAAAGCTGAAAGAACTTTATGATCTTATAAGCTCTATGACAACTTACAGAATGAGATTTAGCTTACGCTCTTTTTTGATAATTTGCAGTCTTTCCCCTTTGTTTGCCTCTGTCTTAAATATAAAGTCCACTGTAAAATGAACAAAAATGTGCCAAGGCACAAAAGGAAGAACTAAATCTTCACAGCACCTTTTAATATATCTCATTTTACAATGCGTGCATGTCACAACTTTTCTCAACTACTCTGCAAATGCATGCAAGCTGACAGGTAGAGACAACATGCATTTTCAAGCCAGCTAAAGACCACATTGACTTAAGCTGCTGTGTGTTTTTTTCTCACAGTTGCAAAGTTAATCTTGGTCCCATTTCTGGTCCTTACACTGGTAAAATTAAGTTTGATGGTTTTCACTTAAGATGCAGGTGTTTTGTGCAGTTATCTCCAACTAGAGGAATTCTAAGCTGCTAGATCCTTGTACCCAACATACTTACCCAGAATTTCTTCTGGTTTTAGTCATTGTAACAGTCAACTGTAATCACTGATTTGCAAACAGAAGCTCCCTCTGTAAAAATACATTGTTTCCAAAACACTTAGAAAGTGAAAAAGTCTTAAAAAGTTTTAAATTATTACTCTACTTCTATCTTACCTGTCTTTTTGTACTCACTGCTGCTCATTATGAGAATATATTCACATAGCAAATATCCCCATAAAGCTCCTAATAAATGGCATCAATAACTTAACACATTGACTCCAAATTAGTTGTCATATTTATGTACCTTGTTAACCTAGAATCTTAAGCTTTAAAAAGGATTTATACATAGACAGGTTAAAAAAAATTCTAAATACGTGAATCTATTAAGGAAGTTGAAACTGATTTTGATTTAATCTCTAAGTGTGGACAAAGCTAGAAACAGCTGCATATTCATGTATCTCATCAAGTACATTTTTACTTAGGTCAAGAATCTTGGTCAGACCATTTATGCACGCACACACTAACCAACATACTGAGCTTCAGGATCAAAACTTCATTGCATTAAAACTTCATAAAGTGCCAGTCTTCATCCAAGTCTGAAGAATCAAAAGTTGTATTTTAGTATCATCAGTTACACAGAAGATTACTCCATGCATGGATAATCTTAATTACAACATGTTGCAAAAGACTAAAAATGTATGTCACACATGCAAAATTCACTGCACCTTTCAAAATATATCATTATGGCTGCTTATGTCTGTGTAGAGTTGTCTTGTTCCTGTTCCAATTTGTACCAGAGCCCAGCAGGGTTCAGAAGTATTGTGTGTACAGGGGTAGTGTCAAATGGAATCAACTGCAGCAATGGACACCTGCTTACAGGAGCTGGGCAGGCACCATGTCTTTTTCTGTCTGTATAGTACATTATAGATGCCAATGAAAACAAGTTTAGTTTTTGTATAGGGCTTATGCCTATTTTTACTGTCAATGTTTTAATACCAGTAGGTAACACAAACCAGAACTCAAAACATTTTCCACACTGTGTAATACAAATTCTAATCCAAGATCCACTGTGTACTGAATCTGCACAGTGTCTACATGAACTTTTCATAGAATTTGTTTTATTTTGTCTTTCTAGCATAAGCAAACTACCATCAGCTTGTTTCAATATATACAAGTTCTATATGCCATGATCCTTTGTCTTACACTCCCCATCTCTGAAACATCTGAATGCCTCTCAGTATATTTGTTTTGATTTTAATTTGAAAGAATACAAAGATAAATGTGCTTGAAAGCTTTTAAAATAAATAAATGTTAGGTACTGATGTACTTGAAGCAGAGGGTGGGCTGGAAGGACTTCCTTTCACAGCTTGGGACAAACTTCAGGAAACTTCTGTCCCTTTCACAGGTGAGTTACTTTTGCTGGAATGATGAGTTCAGCATCAGCATAACAATCACAGAAACTCCACTCACTGTCAGAACCAAGTGGTGTGATTTCCCCTCCTCCCCAGGTCTAATTTAGTTCCCTTGATTTACTGGAGTTCACCCAGACACAAGACTTGCATCAGATTCACAACACTCTATCATCCAAACAGTACCATAAATCTCAAGTGATAACTAACATTTTAAAAGGAAAGATTTTGCTCTGCTGCTTCAGATACATTAAATTTTAAATATTATTTTATTGGACTAGATTTCTCCAGCTGCCACTAGCATTACATGTTGGATGACATATACTTCAAACATTTCTATATTTAAACATGCAAAGTTGGCACGAGGGAAGAATCTTATGTTTCCTACATTTGCTTTACAACAGTTAGGGACGTGCACCCACTTTGTGCTCTCCACTGAAGCACGGTTTCTCCAACTTCTTGAAATGCGCCGCAGAACTGAGGTTGTGCTGTGATTATTTGCTCTGACTCTAAAAACCTGCACGGATAGCACCTTCAGGTAAAGTTAGCGCATGAATGAGCTTGTCGGTAACCCAGGGGTGTAGTTTCACCCATCCATGCCTCCAAACCTTCACAATAGTAGTATCAGATCCTACCCCAGGACCAGCAAACACGACCCCGCGCCCCACGCCCAGCAGCCTTCAGGAGCACTTCTCCCCTTGTGCTCAGCACACACTCTTGCCTCTGCCCGCGGCCCCAGACCCCCGCACCCCCTCCCCGGCTGCAGCAGCCGAGCGCTGGCGGGGACGACGACCCTGGGGGGGCAGCGGGGAAAAGTCAGCGCCGCGTCCCTCGGGCGGGCTTTAAAAGGCAGCAGCAAAACCCTTGGCCGCCCTCCCCGCGCAAGTCGCCTGGCACTAAGAATAACTCCTCGGAGCGTCGGAAAGGAAAGGAAAGGGAAAGGAAAGGGAAAGGAAAGGGAAAGGAAAGGAAAGGAAAGGAAAGGAAAGGAAAGGAAAGGAAAGGAAAGGAAAGGAAAGGAAAGGAAAGGAAAGGAAAGGAAAGGAAAGGAAAGGAAAGGAAAGGAAAGGAAAGGAAAGGAAAGGAAAGGAAAGGAAAGGAAAGGAAAGGAAAGGAAAGGAAAGGAAAGGAAAGGAAAGGAAAGGAAAGGAAAGGAAAGGAAAGGAAAGGAAAGGAAAGGAAAGGAAAGGAAAGGAAAGGAAAGGAAAGGAAAGGAAAGGAAAGGAAAGGAAAGGAAACAGAAGGTGCCACTTACGGGGCCGGGGCACGGCTCCCTGCGGCAGCGGCGGGTCGGGCTGCGCGGAGGTGCGGTGGTAGCTGCGGGTCTCTCAGCGGCGAAAGCCGGGGCGCTCCTCCCCTCAGAAAGCCCCCATGCACGTGCAGGGCCGGCTAACCCTATCCCGCCCCGCCGACCCCCTTCCCGCCCTCCCCTCTTCTCCTCCCCCCAGGAGCTAGGCCACCCCTCCCCACCGGGCAGCGCGGTGGCGCAGCGGGGAGATGCGAGTCTTCCCTGGAGAGCCGGGCTGTGTCCGGCAGGGCGGGGAGCCCGGGCAGCCCCGACCCCGCGGCTGGAGCTGGTGCCGCCTCAGAGCCGGTACAGACACCGCCCCGTCCCTGGCCGTTACAGGACTCCCGTGTCTGTTACAGGGACTTTACAGCGGCGGTTGCTTGCACCTCCTAACGGTCAAGGAGTGACCGTTTAACTCCCACCTATCACCCTCTGCCATTTCTCATTCCCAACAATCACTGGGGTTTTCTAATCCGATTCTGCCCCGAGTGCTCTGAAGTTCGACATGTGAACAGCACCTGCGGGAGGTTCACGATCCGCTCTCAGAAACACTTCCACACGGTTTTGGATGGGGGGCGAGTGAGTGGATGCCTCCCCTGTCCTCGCGTTAGGAGGCAGGAGGAACGGCGGCTCCGGATGCCTTCGAAATGCTCTTTATCGAATGTATTTTCCACGGCGGCTTTCGGGAGTGTGTGGTGGGACAGCACATCATGTGCTGTTCCACGTGGGATTTCACGGCGAAGCTCGAGGGAGTGGTGGGAGCAAAGGGGAAAGAGCCGCTACAGCTGTCCTAACAGATAACACTTCAGAAGTTGCTTTTGGGATACATCACGGGCAAAATTTGGCTGAGAGCAGCAAAAAGTGCCACGGGATGGGATACAGCTCCAGACCATCACATATAGGATGCTATTTCTTTTCATTCCAGTGTTGGCAAACAGCTTAAAAAGCTGCCTTTTTCTACGAGCCTTGTTTGAGATGCCCGGGACTTGGCAGTTCTATTTGTCCGCAGGTTACAGAGGTTTCATGCATCCCGCTCTTTCAGCCTCAATAATTCAAATCATTCCCCTGGGCCAGATATCTTAAAAAACTCATTTTCGGGCTAAGAATAGTCTTAGACTAAGAATAGCTAATGCTAAGAATAACTGATATTAAGAATAGCCAGAATAAATCTTACAGTCATAATATCTTTTTCCCTGCATATATTCCACTTACATAAGTCCTTTGGATATATCAAATTGCTGGGAATACCTTCAAAAATTTCGGCTGTGGATTTGCTCATCTTTTTTTCTGTGATATTTCATCACTGTATATGACACATGTGCATATATATGTGCAAATGTACATTATATACACATATACACACATACATGTATCCCTACTGTAGTCTTTAAGAAAACAGAATTTGTTCTGTGGACACCAGAACTAACAATACAGCTGACTTGTGAAGAAAATTATTCATTGTCTTTGTCTTTTTATGTGACATCTTTAAACCCAACTCTTTTGCTTAGATCACAACTTTCCAACAAATTTTGTATTATGATACCAAAACCTTCTGCTAACAGTGGGTCACATACAACTCACATTTCACTGCTGGGGTAAACACTCACATAATTTGTTATGAACAGGCCTTAAAATTTGCTTCAGATAATATTTGTAGAAGACCGGTGATCATACATCGTTGCCAACAGTCATCAGTTCAAGGTAGTTACTTAGCTTGCGTTTCACCAAAAATAAAGCTAACATATTTCCATAAAGATTTATAGTTGCGTAAATTTCAGCTATTAGACCAAAGGACTGTTTCTTTTTCTTCTGTGAAGATGCTACCTGAAGTGGTCATGTGTATGTGTTTTCCTCCATCAATACTGCCTGTAAAATGTAAATTTAAATATTTACATCCAATATAAACGGGGCTTTGAAATGCCTCCACCTAAAACAGGAGAAATGGCCAGATATTATCTCAGGTCTAATTAGGCTATGTTGCTCTGTTAAGAACTGAAATGGCTTTACCCTGCTCTCTCAGTCACTGCAGTGGCTTTGAAATGTTGACAAATCCATAACTGCTTTTATAAAAAGTAGCAGAGTGTCACAGACACATATGTTTCGGGGGGGTTTGGTAGCCCTGCACAGCCATAACGTTCCTTTTCTTCAGTCGAAAGTCCTTACTGGTTTTGCAGCCTCACAGGGAATGTGTCAGATGTACAACTGCAGCTCACAAACATACAATCCAGCTTTAAACCAGCTAGGCCAGAAACCAGTAGAGTCATGGAGTTCAAACTACAAACATGCCCAAGAATTGTTTATTTAACAAAGCTTCCTAGGCATGTTTGGAGTCAGCAGTGAGCTCCCTATCACCATGACTACAGGTAAACAGACAAGAATTAGTCCAGGTGAATGAGATCTCTGCTGCCATCACTACGCTGTTACATACTGCCTGATATGCAATATAGAAATATCCAAAGTATCTTTGTTGCCCTTGTTGAGACTGGCACATTGTATAAATCCTCCAAAAGCACATCAAATTCCATCTCCAATCTGGCTAGGGTTTGCCTTTCTTCTTCTATGGGGAAACTCTTTGAGAACCAAAAATCTGTAGGAAGTCAAGCATCTATAACTGATTCAGTGCTTATACTGTGGATCTCTTACTTCATGTGATCATGCAGAGGGTCAATCTGATGAAAGGGCAAAAACATATTTGGACAGTGACTGTTTAGTGACTTTGCACTACATAAGTGAACTAATGGCTCAGAGGAATTAACAAGTTTCTGTTTATCTGCAGAAGAATAAATCATGGACCATTCTCCTGAACACTCCTGTTGTATTCCCATGTGGCTGGGCTACTTTTACTTTTAAATTCTCAGGACAATTATCTGTAAATTACAGTCTTGCCCCTTGTTAACATATTCTTTTCGCCTTTCTGTTTTTCAGCAGGTGGTGCGAGTTTTTTGTTGCTGTTTGGGTTTGTGTGTGTGGTTTGTGGTTTTTTTTTTTAGTTGTTTCTATTCTGAGTATTGATTTTCCTCTGAAATGTATTGACAGGAGGAAATGCTGAAGAGAAAAGGATTAATATACTTAATGAACACATGCAGTAAACTTGAAGTGTTGAAGTTTAAACATGTAATTTTCTATTTAAACACTTAATGTAGCCTTATTTTCCCAGTTTTTAGTCTTAGTGGGCCAGTTTGCAATTAAATGTTTTTCACCAAATTATATAACTAGATAGATGTATGAAAAAATAATAGTCAGTCAATGAGAATGGAGTGGTCACCTATGTATGTGGTAGTACAGGAAATAAATCTGGAGAATAAATTAATCATATAGTAGAGGTGGCATGTAGAGAGATATCCATGTCTTTTCCTCTGAATAGCAGACTGCTCTGTAGATTTTTGTGAGATTTTGAGACTTGTGCTGTATTAACAGACATCAGTACTACCAAATTCTACAATCTCATTGGAAATCTTAAGATGCTTTCTTCAATACCTTGAGTCTAAATTGGGGAGAAAATCTCCTCTTGCATTAAAAGAAAAACCTGTAAAATATATATCTTGATCCAAGTGAGGCTCAGAAAACAAGGCTCTGAAGATAAATAACATAAAATTCCCCTCTGAAAAACCTGATGACTTTAAAACAACTATCCTGATTTTTGAAGTCTGACATGCCTTTAGATACAGCTCAGGATACTGGTTGTAACTAATGTGTATAGCAGAATACAGGATATTAGCATAGACTTATAGGTCATTAATACACTATACAAAAGGGTTCAAAAAAGGAGAGAGGCAGGGTGGCAAAGAGGAAGAAGAGAAAGAAAACATTCATTTATCTAAGCAACCCAATATTCCTAACAGAGGTATCACACCTTACGAAATAAAGTTTGCTTATAGGTACTCAGCTGTGGGGGTAGGTAAATTAATTCTATTGACAATATTTTCAGGGAAATTTTGTATGAAGGAAGGTACTTTGTGATGCTTTTAATGTCCTTGTGAGCTGTGCTGGCTGATGATTTCTGGGGGAGGAGGTTGGAGCCCAGCCTCCTCTCCACCTAGTTCATGGCAATGTTATTCATAGCCAGTAATTCTGTGCAAAATGCAAATGTCATAAAAATGAAAGTGTTCTTCCTTGCAAACAGGTTAATACCCATCAGGTCATGACAGAATTACTTGGCAGAACAGCAGCTTCACATTTTAGCTGCCCGGAATACATTTAGCCACTAGATAAATAAGAGTTTTTATTATGCAGGACAGATTGTTCTTCAAACTTTTCAAATACAAACACAGAGGGGAAAACATTTGCAAAGGAAAAAAATACCAAGAAATATTTAAAATCTGGGTTAATAAATAAAAACTGCTGTATTTTATTAGACTGAACAACAAAAGAACATTTAAATCACAGAAAAGTAGTGTCTCTATAATTCATTACCCATTTGCAGAAAAAAAAAAGGTATGAAGATGTAAAAGTATATTTACATGAATATTGGATGACAATTTTTTATTCTTTCCAGCAGTTATGGGGTTTATTTTCTTTGGAGATCTTGGCTTTCTAGAGTCAGAAGTGAATTATTGCTTTCCCATAACAGTAGGGAAAAAGTTCTGGCATGACTTGGTCTTCAGCTGCATAAAGCAGTCTGCTATTTGAGACATTGAGGGGGTGTACCAAGGGGTGTGTAATGGGGAGTGGCAGGAGAGCTGCAATCATCTTCTGTTTTGCAGAGAACAACGTTGAGGTAACCAACAAGTACCTCTAGCAAACCTGTGGTAAGTCTCAGCTGTTGAGCAACTGAGGCCATGTCAATGAAACTTCTAAGGCACATGTGCCAAGAAAATTGCCCAGCCTCATCAGCACAGAAAACATACTTTTTGTTACAGATATCAGCATGTTGCTTACATATTAACCACTGCTTTACAGTCTTGTGTAGACAGGTACTGTTCATAGGCTCAACATACTCTGTTTTGGGGTCAGAATTTGCCAAAGTGCTTAAGGTTTGATTAGCCAGAATGAATCGCATGAGTTGCCTCAGTAAGAAGTACTAGGTGACTTACTGTAGCTGAACCAAACAACATGAGTTTTGGCACACCTAAAGTATGAAATGTGCATTATGGGATTGTGAGGGTTGGCTTATTTTCACCTCTTCTACTCTTCCACATAAGCTGTGCATCAAGGTGATAGCCTAATTTGTCTGAAAGTGGAGGAGGTAATCTCTCAAATTAGGGTGGGGTTGTGGTTTTGTTTTTTGAGTTTTTCTAAGACATGATGCGAATTTTGCAGTCTGATCTGCGCAGAAGGGCTTACTGAGTTCAGAAATTGTATGCATTATTCATGCATATGTGCATTATATACCTGACTCAATGGAGTTCTGCACAAAAGTAGCATCTGCCAATGGAAATTTGTCTGATATAGGGAGCAGCAAAAAGAACAATAACATGTTCTAGCAGAAGTTAAATGCAAAGGTTTAGACTGGAACTCCTTTCTAAATATGGCCCTGCAAAAGTGATGCTGTTGGGTACCATTATCATCATCAGTTCTGCAAGCTCAGAGTAGCTTCTGAACCACAAACTGTTCTTTTCCAGCATCAACAGAGCCCATGGACCATGTGACTTAGTGTCCTCAGACACTTAGCTGTGTTGAAGAGTTCAAACTCAGCTTAGAGGGGAAAAAGTATCTTGCTTGTGATTTATAAAGAAATCTCTGATAACCAGGCACAGATGCTGTCTCACTGAGCTTCCAGGATTCCTGAAAAGAAATTGACACTTGAGAATGAACATCTATGTAAAAATACTCAGGTTATCTTTTAACAAGCAAGTCTTTGATTCTGGTAACTATTAATGTGGAGCTTTGTGTCTAAGACTTTTCCTGACATGCAAACTTGGATCTCTCAAAGTTTGATCAGGCTCTTCTGCGCTATGTGTCAATTGTGCAGTGTGGACACATTGACTTCAGTAAAGCCTTTGACACAGTCTCTCACAGCATCCTCACAGCTAAATTGAGGAGGTGTGGTCTAGACAATAGAGTAGCGAGATGGGTTGCAAACTGGCTTAAGGAGAGAAGCCAGAGAGTGGTGGTCAATGGTGTGGAGTCTAGTTGGAGGCCAGTATCTAGTGGAGAGCCTCAGGGGTCAGTACTGGGGCCAATATTATTCAATATATTCATTAACGATTTGGATGAGGGAATTGAGTGTACTATCAGCAAGTTCGCTGATGACACTAAGCTGGGAGGAGTGGCTGACACACCAGAAGGCTGTGCTGCCATCCAGCGGGACCTGGACAGGCTGGAGAGTTGGGCGGGAAATAACCTGATGAAATTTAACAAGGGAAAGTGTAGAGTCCTGCATCTGGGCAGGAACAACCTCAGGTTCCAGTATAGGTTGGGAAATCACGTATTAGAGAGCAGTGTAGGGGAAAGGGACCTGGGGGTCGTGGTGGACAGCAGGATGACCATGAGCCAGCACTGGGCCCTTGTGGCCAGGAAGGCCAATGGCATCCTCGAGTGTATTACAAGGTGGGTGGTCAGTAGATCGAGAGAGGTCCTCCTTCCCCTCTACTCCACCCTGGTGAGACCCCATCTGGAATATTGTGTCCAGTTCTGGGCCTCTCAGTTCAAGAAGGACAGGGAACTGCTGGAGAGGGTCCAGTGTAGGGCAACAAAGATGATTAAGGGAGTGGAGCACCTCCCTTATGAAGAAAGGCTGAGGGAGCTGGGTCTCTTTAGTTTGGAGAAGAGGAGACTGAGGGGTGACCTTAGTAATGTTTATAAATATATAAAGGGTGAGTGCCACGAGGATGGAGCCAGGCTCTTCTCGGTGGCAAACAATGATAGGACAAGGGGTAATGGGATCAAGCTGGAACACAAGAGGTTCCACTTAAATTTGAGAAGAAACTTCTTCTCAGTGAGGGTGACAGAACACTGGAACAGGCTGCCCTGGGAGGTTGTGGAGTCTCCTTCCCTGGAGACATTCAAAACCCGCCTGGACACATTCCTGTGCGACCTCACCTAGGCGTTCCTGCTCCAGCAGGGGGATTGGACTAGATGATCTTCCGAGGTCCCCTCCAATCCCAAACATACTGTGATACTGTGATACTGTGATTGTGAGAAACATTAGCTCCTCCACACGTTTCAGCCGTGTAGTTAGTTTTAATGCGAAAGGCAATTCTACATCAATACTGTTGGTCTTAATTCATTAATAGTCTATTGCTCTTTCACCAGACATTAGTTTTAGTTTTTCACAGTTTTACACTTTATCCTACAGCTCCTACCTAGCAGAACCCCCAGCTTTCCTAAATCAGCCTCTGTGATTCAGTATGTTTCTGTCACTCAGAGAACTGATCAAAATTTTTACAAAATCACTTTTCAGAGTAAAGCAATATGTTTAATCATCTTTCCCAGGAAGATTCCACTGACCTTTAGGTTGCTGTGTAGTCCTCACACAGCTATTCTTCCCCTTCTCTGTGGCTGAAGATGTGAGAGAAGAACTTCCCACAGGAAAAGGGTGGGAGAGAGCAGCCAGATGTGAAAGACTTAAACAGCCCTTCTGACCTTGGAGAAGAAGGAGTATAAATATATACTGACACATTTTTAAGTTCAGCTTTGCCTAGCATGCTGGGAAGGAAGTTGTCTGAATGATTCAGTCCTGGTTATACTGCTGGGGAAACCATAATATCAGCACGCTCTGCTACACCTCCATGCAGCACCACCATTCATTAATTACTGAAATAGTCCCTGAGGAAAATAATGTTTACAGCTGGGGCTTGTAATTGACTACGGAGATGTCACAGATTCTATGACTAGGTACGTTGTGTATGTCTTTGCTCATCTGTGTTTGCATATGTATATCCCTGCATATGTATACACTTATACAAGTGTATATTATACATATATGTACTCTGATCCTGATGAAAAGAACAACATATTTCCAACTACTTTATGATCAGTTGAAGTTAAATTTTCAAGTGGTAATGAATAATGCAATGTGTTTTGCATATTGGATATAATTTCTCTTTGTATTTTATAACTTTGCTCTTTTGAACTTTTTTCTTCAAATAAAAACATCGCCTATGTAACTTCCTACAGCTGCCACTCAATTTTGCATTTGACCTTTTTGTTCACTTCCTCTTTTGAACCATGCAAGAGCAGGCACCAACAAAATGGCTGGATTATTCCACTCCTGCAGTTATTATTCATCAGTAAGTGATGACATGATGTCCTGGTTTTGTTAAAAACAAGTTTCTCTTTTAGTGAATTTGCCTGTCAGCTAAAGCCTTCATATTAGCTGCATTTTCCTGGAAAGCCAGATACGTGTTTCAGTAGACATAGCAATGGAATGCAAGGTCATTGGTAAGAATGGATGCACACCTCGTGAGAGGGGCAACGAGAAACAGGTGACAAAAAACTGACCAACTGAAGTGTTCCATCCCATTCATGTGAATACTTCACATAAAAGTGGGAGATCATGAGGATCTCGTCCCTTTTCCCTTATGGCCAACATTAGGAGAGGACCTTGCGAGTTGTCTCTGTGAACAGAGGCCTAGTGACAGACTGAATCCAGTTCCGGTTGGCTGCAGAGTCCAGTCCAGGACTTCGGGTCCCGGCTCTGCAGTTCCTGGGACTTTGAAGATTGGTTTTGTATATTTTGTATTATTTTCTCTATTTTTATTGGTAGCATTAGTAAAACATTTTTAATCTTTCCAACTCCCTTCTCTCTGTCCTTCTTTCCCTCCCAATCGCCTGTCCTTAGTGGGAAGGGGGGAGAGAGAGGAGCTGAAGGGGGAAGGGGGAGGAGACAGGGTTAACAATACATCTGCCACAGTTTTACTGTCACCCTGCAGCCAAACCTCGACACACAATCGTTGAAAAATTCTTTGAACCCATTGAAGGAAAGCTAGTGGTAAATCTAAGGTATTATTCACATGGTGGAGTGTATGCACCACCTTTCTTCACACTACTAATAATTTTCTTGAATAACGAGTATAATTCATATCCTATTATTATTTGCTTCTTTTGATACTTAAAATATGGTGAGCTTAACTGAGCAACAAGTGATAGAACACTTGTTCTCATGGTGTCGATACTTGTACTTTATCCCCTTTAACCACCCACTTGCGTAACTACTGCCCTTCAGGATGAGGGGAGCTAATGTCATTCTTTATGCTTAGGGAAATCTGTCTCTAATCAATACTGATTAAACTCATTAATCAATACAAGGGAATGCTGAGAAACTGGAGGAGCTGTATCTTTTCCTAGGCTTAAATCTGGTAGCTCTGGTGAACTCCTAAGTTTCTGCTGGCCTCTGAAACAAATACAATACTTTATACTCTAGGGAGAACTTGGAGTGCTTGTTTTAACCAAATAAGCTTATTTGAGTAAAATGTTTTGCTGGATGAAAAGTGTGATCGAGAGTGGAAGAAGCTCATTTGAATTCAGAATTGCAAGCACTGAAAAGGTAGAGGACATTATTCTGGTAATGTGATAAGATTTATTTCATCACTTATGTTGTACTAATGTTAAAGGCAAAGTGTCCAGTGACTCAAATAGTAGAGGGAAAGGCTTAATTTGGAACATTTCCTATTGACAGCAGTACAAACAGATGTACATTCTGTAATACTGTATTTTCACGTTCGTAAGGACCTCTGTCAAACTTAGGGGAAGAATGTGTCCCTCAGAGCTGATTCATGACTGCAGCCACTTGTGCAGTCGGAATAAACACTCTATAGGGGAGAAAGCATTGAACCTTGACTTTAAATGTGGATATGGAAAAGCCTCATCCATATTTTAACTTTCTCAACACTGACTTTCCAAATTGTTTGCTTGGTTTAGTACATAAATTAGTTTGCAGTATTTTATGTGGATCTTCTTGCACATAGTAATCAAATCACTGTTTGAGCCTGCTTAATTGCTTAGTGAACTTTACTTGCAAACACAAAGATATATGTTTATACATTATAATATAATATACGTTATACTTTTGTGTATATCTAAGTTTGCATTAGAATTTATTATTTTTTGTCTGATCTTTACATTTGTTAAAATGCCGATGAACAAGACACAGTATAATAAGCATACTAAATATATGGAAACTACAAAGAGAAATGTGGTAAAAGAGAGTGCAGAGAGCTGCCAGCTGTCACAGGAAGATTGCCCTCATCAAAAGCTGCCTTGTGATATATAGATGCTGTACTGCAATCTGTAGTGTAAATATTCCCAGAAGAGAGGTTTTATTCTGGCAAATTGAAGGCTGATGGGAGATATGATTGCAGCATATATTTCAAAGGGTAGTTTTGGGGAGAGACAGAAAATGTTTAGATTGGCAAAAGAAGGTGTTGGCACAAGAAGCCCGTGAATACATTTTGACTGGGACATATGACTCAGCATCTAATTCTTTGTTGAAGTGGTGTGGAAGGAGAAAGTAAAGCGGCTGGTTTTAAAATTGACTTAACTGAATTTATGAAGAAAATAATATAATAGAGTAGTTCACAATATCTGGGACTAAACATAATGATCCAGAAGTTCCCCTTCGGTCCTTTGTCTTTCTGAAAGGGTGAATATATTTTTAATCACTGAAGTAGTTTTGGAGAGCACTGTCTGTGTTTCTAATATTGCCTAGGACACATTAGGCCTGAGCACAAGGTTTTAGAGACAATTTGTATTTTTATTTTTTATGTATGGTTTTTATAAGAATGAGCACACATGGATTGGATTTCTTTCCAATCAGAAAGAGTGCAAGAGAAAAGGATTGTTGTAGTACTACCCGAAGAGGCAAGACATCCAACAGAGAGCAGAACTAAACTAGTTATAACAACACTGTAACTATTTGGATTAGCAGCTCGGCTCTAAATGCTGTTTAAGACATAGAACTTAGCACCCTTGCAAGTGACTGTTGGACACTGGCTGTACTGGTCTAAAGGCAGTTCTTTGCAGTGTAATTTGATTCATCCCTGCTCACTGTCAGAACTAATATAGAGTGTGACCTATTAATCCTGGTGTTGAAGGCCTTTCAGTCCCAAGCTTTGAGGTACTCAGTTTGCTTAAAAATAGCAGATTTCTAGGGCAAAAGCTAATGGCAATAGCTAAAGTGCAGTTTTGAATCAGGCAGTTGGTAGTGGTACCCCTAGTAAATGTCTGCAGATGCACAGATCAGAAAAGGTACAACCCTCTCCCTGTAACTTCTGTCTTCTCCTTTTCCTAAGAAACCCTGAAATTATGCATTTTCCAGAAAACCGAGAAACTGCATTCAAGATAGATACATCAGGCTACATGATACCATACAACAGCTTGCCGCAACCAGATTCATGTAAGTAGCTTCTTGGTCACCAGAGCACAAAAGCTCTGAGTTATCCCCCTGGAAGGGTATTTCAGAACCTCATTGCTCTGATGTTTGGAGATGTTCCAGTTTCAGCCTCAGGTGAATCCACAGACAATTTTTTTTTTAAATTTTTTAGTATCAACACTGTTCTGTAGCTTGAATACCTTTCCCCCTCCCTCACCCTTTCCTCCTCAAATATATTTGCAAGAGATAATAATACACTTTCTTCACATTCATTTTGCCCAGCTTGATAAGTGAAGAGCTTTCTGTCTTCTCTGGAGTGGTAAGCTCCTCATATCTCTGATTGAACTGGTAGCCTTTTCTTACACTCATTCAAGGTTACCACCTCGTTCTTGAATGTGAATGAAGAAAATTGTAGACCACTTAATGTAGGAGGACACCAGGGCCTTGTACAGGACACTAATACTTTGTATATTTTCACACAGAATTCAAACCAAGATTGCATTGGCCTACTTGTGTCTGAACTACAGTTTCAGGAAGTTGAAATTTCAGGAAGTTGCAATTTCAGACTTGCAGAGAATTTTTTACATATTATAAACAACTGGCTAATGGAAGTATGAAAAATGGAGCGTGGTTAAATCTTTATGTCTTTTATTCAAGCAGGAGGACCTTAAGACCAGGGGATAATTGAAGCCTAGCTTCACATAAGATTGCTTAAAGGGAGAAATTGTGAGTTCATGCTAAAATAATGGAAGAAGAGTTCAAACTGCTAATACTTAACATTTAATATGGTAGAACTTCAGAAATTTGGTAGGAAAACATTGCTGAAAGCTTGAGTAGTGGCAAGTGAAAAAGAAACAGGACTTCATAGTGGAACCATTAGGTTTTAACTCTGACACCACTCAAGTGAAAGGGAAACTAGCTACAGCAGAGAGAGAGAGAGAAAGAAAGAGAAAGTAGACAATTTTTGGGTTTAAAAGGTAACTATGTTCAGGAAGAGAGAGATCTTGGCTTGCTCTGAGGAATGTTATTGGGGTTGAAAGAGTCCTCAGCTGTGGTGAGGAAGGAGGGGGCAGGAAATATAAACAGTGACATCTATATCTTCATGTTCCTGATGCTACCTAAAGTAAGTAGTGGTTAGTTTCAGAATCCCAAAAGTTGTGTTTATCTATTTTAACTGTTAAGTACCACTAAATAGTTGAACTGTAAATCGTGACTCCTCCAGGCTTGTACTTCTAGGAAAGCTGTACCTCAGATACTGGAGAATCTGAAAAGTCCCTTGTCCAATGGAGACTAGTACTCTCAGAAATGGATTATAAGAAATAGAGCCCACACCCAGGAGATGTGTGAGAAGGTGGGGAGAGGAGAGAACCGAATAAAAAAATGAAAACAAGATGGCATCTGAATCAGCCAGTGAAATCTGTGGATGTCAATGAGACTCAGCTGCAGCAAGATGATGAGTACCCATCCAAACATCCTCAAGGTTGTCTGACACTCAGTAGTGTTTAAGAAACAAGCTAAGATCCTACAAAAGTTTATTAATATTCATACAAACTACCACAACTGTGCTATTTTGCAGGAGAGTAGCATTGACAGCCATGTATTAAAAAGCTATAAACTGGGATTTCGTCATGGTCCTCTTAGAGCACAAAGAATAATTCTGCTTCAGATTATACGTTTATAACCTTGACCGTCCAGTGTGATGCTTCTGTATTCCCTCTGTCATTCTACAGTGATAGGATTCAGGAGGTTCGACAATAGAGGAGATGTTTTTGTGGCCATATTTTCTTCTAGCAACTTCTTGCCGAATAGCATGAAGCTAGATTTCGAACTCTCCCAGTTCAGGAACATACCAAACAGGTAAATTCCAACCACTTAGTGATAGTCAATCATCAACAGTCAACAATAGTCCACTACCAAACTGCCTATAACTTCTAACACTGAAATGCTTTGAAAACTGCCTATAACTTCTAACAATGAAATATAGTGAAAAGGAGGCATTATGTCAGCACCAAAAATATTTACATCCAACAATTTGGCAAAATTTTCTTGCCAAGTGCCTGTTATTTCCTCACATCACTAAATCAGTGGTTTCTTCTCTTGTGACACCTGGACAGCAGCCAACTCTCTGGGTGTAAATTTGCAGTAAGCCTTTAAATTCACAGTACCTGATTAATTATAGTTTTATTTCTGCAAGGTGTTCTTGCCTTGTGAATGTGGAGTGTGACTTTTCCTGCTTTATTAACATTTGTATCATCTCTTGTGTGCAGATTTTCTGGTCTTTAGTAGAAATTGTGCTCACCTCAGATAAGGTTCTCACTTCCTCTACCTAGTGGCCAAAACTTCCAGGTACCAAATTATTTTTCAGAGCTCTACCCTTTTGTCTCTCTCTCACACACACCACCCCATAAATCCCACTACCACATTCACTGCCTTGAGATGTTAGTGAGGAAAACCAATTACCTTTAAAAATCAGACCAGGTAAAGTTTCTGCCCATTACACTTTTTATAACTCTCCAGTTTTGTGGGAAAAATCTACCACCAGAGTACACAGAAATTTGCCAAAAAATAAATACTGCTAAAAAATAGAATAGAATAAAAAAGCTAAAAAAATGGAAGACTTTCTGTATTGCTAGGCATGTTTCCAACACATCAGTCTATTCAGCGTGGACTTTCCCATGCCCGGTATAGAAGCAAGAAGTGTTACTGCACATTAATAGTTAGCCTCTACGAGCTGTGTCAGTCTTCTTGTCCACAGGGACTGATGCTCACATATGGGGTGGGGGTGGATCTGGCAGTGTAATGTGGGAGCCAGCTTGTCTCAGAGAAATATGAAAGTGGTGAAGGTCATCCAAAAGTGGCTCAGGCTGTCACTGTCACTCCAGCCTGTGAGAGTAGATTCCCATTGAATTTGATGCCAAGTTTTGCCTAGCTTGTCATCAGAATGCTTTCATAGGACTGTGTTTTAACAACGTCACGAGAGATGGGTGGATGTTACTCCACTTTTAAGCTAGACGGGACAGTACGTGGGACATTCGTAGCATAGACCTACAGGATGCTAAATGAATTAGTCTTCCTCTTCTGGCTTCTCCAGGGTGTCAGTCAGAGCAGCAGTGTGATTTAGATGCACTGGATGTATCCTCCAACCTCCAATGAGTACTTGTGGAGCTTTCCAACCTGGCCCCTTCTTTTGGAAAGGAAAGTGTGATAGTGACAACAAAAGCAGAAGAGTTTTGACTGCTGAGCCCCCATCTCCCACATTGTAAGGATTGCAAAGAGAAGTTCGTTTTTGTTCTGACTCATGACATGCAAAGACTGAAGAATGAGGTTCAATCACTGAGCGCTCACTGCAAGAGGTATTAGGTAAAACCTGCTCGCAAAAAGAAACAGTTGTCAAAGGTTGTATGTATCATAACACTGAAGGTACCAACTCAGAAATTTTAATTCATGGAACAGATGTACTAATTGCAAACTTATTGAAGAGAAGAAAAGCTGCCTTTTATTCAGGATTCAATCTTGTAAGGTGCTGCATAACCTGGAAAGTGCTGACCCACTTTAAACCTCCCATTTAAAGCCCCTTGAGCCTGGGTGAGTTAAGTGTATCGCAGAATTAGATTCTTAATCAAGAAATAGTGTTTTTCATTAAAAGGGAAAGAGTAGTTTTGGGTGAAGGAGGGTGTGAGATTGTTCTGAGAAGTGAAGACTTGCAGCTGACTTATACAATGTATCATCCAGCAACAACAACAGAAACACATTTTCTATTCTTAGCACTACTTAACATACTTTTTAAATTTTTTTTTTTTTTTTTTTTTTTTAAATACAGCTTGGAAGAGACTTTGCTGTACTCCCAACAATACTCTGATGCACTTGTTATGACTCCTGCTGAATAAGAGCCTTCATCCTGCTCTCATTCACATTCTCCAAATAAGGCTAATTTTAGCAAGTTATTTTAAAAAGGGGTCTCAGACTTACCACTAGTTCTATGACAGAGGTTACATTCAAAAGAAGAAAGAGTGTGAGAAAAGTTCTGAAATATACTTATTTTCTACCAGTTTTCTCTTTTTAAAAAATGGGAATGTCTCGAGTTTTACAGATCAGAAAAATCACACAGAGAAAAAGCAGCTACTTCGCACACCACTGCCAGTAAGTCCAAGCACATGAAAACTCCTGTGCCTTAAACTGCCTTGTTAAATGCAAATTAAACAAACAAACAAACATACAAAACCAACAAAAAATACACAAAATCAAACAACAAACAAACCCACCACCTCATAGCTTTCAGAGTACTAGATAATGGATTTTACAAAATGGGGGAAAAAGTATAGTTTTGTTATTCTTTTGATATGCTAACTGATGATCTCTGACTACTGCATTCTCCATCCTTGGAGTGATACGACAGCTGTAAATTCCCAAGGAAAAAAGCTCGTAATGTGTACCAGGCACCAACAAATATCTAGCATTGCAATCTGTCAAAAAAACAGTAAGTAGAAATCTAGATTTAATTCAGTGTTGTGAAATCAGCTTCTTGGGTGGAATCTTGGACCTGTTCAACTTGGTGGGAGCTTCATAGGGGGAGGGCATACTACCACTTTCTTTATAGTATTTAAAATACCTGCCCCAAGATCTACAGTTACTGAGGTGCTGTAAAGCTTAGTATGCTTGTAAGAAAAGAACTACAGATGAAATTATGAGAAGCACTCTCTGCTATAACCCTGTTACACGCTGGAGCAGAAAAGCTGTATGTCTCCTTGCTCACCTATGCTCAAATTTGTTGTAATAACAAGGTTTGGTAGTTGACTTTCCACAGGAATTTTTGGAGCAGGGCTTGGTCTTGAGCAGTATGATTTACATATATATCTATGCAGGCATTTTATTGCTGGACAATGCTACTTCAGTGTATCTTTTTTCCAAAGACTTCTGTTACTTGCACCTTTATTGCCATGATAGCAGTGCATCTTCTTAGTTTTTGTAGCTTGGCTCCTCCATTTGGTGAAGAGGGAGCTGTCACATTTTTCAGGTACAGAGGGTTACTGGCTCAGAAATCAGTTAATCCTGTAATTTTTTTTCTAGTTAAAAATACAAAAGACATTCAGGAAAAGAAAAATCTGACTGAACAACTTCTTAGTACCTGTTAAACTGTCCAGATGAAAGACAAAATTCCTAATCCCTTCAATATGTATGAACAAAGAGCATAAAATAGAGAAGAATTTGGCACCCACAAGGGGACTTCTCAAAGGTCTGAAAAAATCCAACCTTCTACTCTGTAATTTACTTTCTCATGTCAAAAGTAATGTATTGTGTCATATGGCAAATAAAATTAACTTATGAGTTATTAATATAATGAATGCTGGAAAAATGAGTTTACAGTGGAAATCAATGTAGATCATGAATATTTTATTCTATAGAAATGATGAGGCATAGAGTTTATGATGTTTTTTTCCTGCACCTATTGCCATATCAAAATCTAACCAAGGTCACTGTCACAAGGGAAAAACACATGTGATTTAAAAGCTGGAAAATTACACAAGGCTCTAAATTACACAGACCTTGGATTTCTACTCTACTCGACCTCACATATTTCTATTTAAATAAGCTCTCAAGGGCTTTGTTTGGTTGTTTTTAAACTGGGAAACACACTGCTGTAATGTATTTGCCAATATCAAATACGGAAAGAGATTCAAAAACAGAAATGAAGACTCTATGTAGCTTCATTTAGGCATCTGCTGGTCATATCTTCCGCTTACATTTTCCTATCAGTTACCCAATGTGATGGTCACATTAAAATGGTCACAAAATAGTCACAATGTTATAAGCTCCTTCACAAATATACTTGGGTGTTAATAAGTGACAACCTAGCAAAAACATCATGTCTTCCCAAAAAGTGCATTTCTGCACTGTTTAATCAGCTCAGTTAAGTCTTGAGTGAATCAATGGAAGGCCCTCTTATCTTTCTAAATTCATCAAATTTTTAACTGTCATGCTAAAAAAGTTCAGTTCTGAAGAGAGACCTTTGAGATCTTTGAAGTTTCACTTCAAATAAATGTTTAACCAGAGGATATCAGGAGCTTTTTTTCTCAAAGTATATTTTCTGAGGTTTGTGGCTCTCATAAATTCCATGTAGTGGGAATATTTCTTACTGTCTCAGTGTTTACCTCATCTAGTTTGACTTTCTTTTATCCATTTCTGCATTACTCTGAGAAGGGAAACAAAAGCCAAACAAACAAAATAACTGTATTTTTCCACAAGTACAGAATTAAGAATGAAAATTTTAAAAGCCACTAGAATATGAAAGATATTAATTAGTTCCTTTGCTTTGGGAAATATACCAATAAAGGGTTTATCTAACAAAAAATAGATACCTAGTGAAGAAGAGAGAACACCAAAAAGCAAAACGTCTAAGAGAGACAAGGTCATATTGAATCCCAGTATTTTCTTTCATGATTCTGCAAACTCTTGCTGAACTTTCACTCTTGCAAAATATACCAATATGATTCAGATTTCATATAATTCAATTGAATATAAATATTTTCTAAGATCATAGAGACTGTAATACAGAAGCTATGCTTGTACACTTGGAGAATTAGAGAAATTTTCTCTGAAACTTATCTTCCATTTCGCAATATTGAACATTACAAAGAGCATTACAGACAGACATTTCTGAAGTTCAACATACGTGAAACAAGGCAGGTAATCTGTTCACTGAACACCAGTCCACAAAAGTACTTCTATCTTGTCACTTTGGCAATTTGTTTTGCACTTTCTTCCTCCCTCTTCCCCTGCCATCAGATGTTATCAGAGACAGCAGAGCCAGATCCACCTCAGACTTACCGTGGGACTCCTGGGAGCAAATCTCTGTAGTGGAGTACTACTTGACAGTGGAGAAATATGTATTGCCAAGTGTTATTCTATTCCCCTCTGAAACAATCTCAACATTTCCCCAAAGCATTCTGTTCTCAGGAAACCCCTCAAATGCCCTCATTCCTCATGAAAATCACCAAACAGTATGCTAAAAAACTTCAGCTCTTGGAGCCAGAGAGCAGCCTGCTCAGAATCTGGCCCTTTTCTACTGCGCTGTTCATTCTCAGTGAGAAAGAAGATACCTATGGGGCACAGAAGAGTTACCTAGGGACTAGAAAAAAACTCACATAGTTCCTCAGTTGTGTTAGGAAAGGGCTGGAGATGTTGACAGGAGACAACCAAATAGCTTTCTACTTTTTTGGATATGTCAGGCTCACCAAGGGGTTCCGATTCACAGTGAAGAAGACAAAGGCAGGTCAGGAACCACAGAAGATATCCTGGGACAGCTTGCCAAACATGTCTACAGCACAAGAAGCTGTGATACCATATCTGCAATAAGGAAGATACTACACTGGCGGGTTTATCACCTGATCTTTAGGTGAAGGTCTAGGTTGACAACTTTGGCCCACCTAGGATGTCTTCAAATTTGAGAGGCTGTCACAGCAGCTGAATCACTAGCCTCCTCCCCAGCCACTGTCCCTGCAAAATCAGGAAGGACAGAAAAGGGAAGAGACAGGCACCCTTTGCTGGGCAGGGCATGAATACCTCAAGAAGCTTCCAGGACTAGCTCTTCTATAGACACCACATTGCCAAAGAAGAATGGAAATCTTTAATGGCAGTCTCCTGTGCTTTACAGAGCATGGCCAGCTTGGCTTTGTGGCAATTATGGGTGAAGTTTATAGTGACACTGGTAATTTCCTGATGAAAAATGGTCTGTATAGGCATGCATGTGTCCCCCAAACCCAATCATGTGCCTCCTTCTGCCAACATGACACTGCACCTTGGGATTATGGAAAACAGCTTTGCATAAATACAGAAGAATGCCATGTATTCTGCTTATAAGTGAAAACACAGTGAAGCAGCATTTGCAACACCCCTCCTTCTTTTCAGCTCTGTTTTCACTAACATTTCCTGATCAGCCTGGGAACTTAAGTCAAGGGTATCTTTCCCCATAGTCCTACAAGAAAGGGAAATATCTGTTTGCAGTTCAGTCACATTGGCAACTTCCTCAATGCAAAGCTGGGTCACACAAATATTGTCAGAGTCCTTTTATCATTGGCAGTTCAGCAGAAAAAAAGGTTGAGACCTTTGTATAGATCCTAGTGGCTGCATGACCTCTGTTCAGTTGCTGTTTGGCATGTCTGGGTGGCATCATCCAGACAGTACTCTGTAGATTTACAGAAAGAAGGATCTCAAATGAAAGAAGGACCAGGCCCTACAGAAGCAGACCATCTCAGGGAAATGATCCATTTCTACCAGTGTGTACACTGATGGGATGAAAATTTAGGTGTGGTGACTCATGGCAAAGATTCACAAAGAGGCTGAAGAGAAGGAGACAAGGCAAGAGATCAAGGCCAATTGTGAAGGAGACACATAAGCTTTATGACCTTGCTGGCTAAGACACATCAGGTTCAGATTCCTAATCTGATCTTGTGTTAGCCTTCCTCTTGGGGCAGCCACCAGATCTTTCAGACCCTCAGGAGTCTAGAGACAGCTTTGCTGCAAGTTTCTAAACCCACACCAGCTGGGGAGGAGGCAATGCCAGAGCATGCACTCCACAGCCCAAACTGAGTGAAGAACAGCTGTTTGGAAGCCACATAGGATATAATACATATTTAAATCCTTTTGAGAAGAAAGTTTCTGTTTTCCTTTTTCTGTTCATGGGACACATAGGCCTTTGTTTATTTTACTTGGCTGGTTTGGTTCCATCTTTCTTTAATTCTGCTGACTACACTAATATTGAATATGGTATTACATTCCTGGCACTGCTTGCTGGCTGGGTTGGCCAAGCCTTTGCTATACAAGTACCAAACACCATAAAGTTTGATTTTGTGCCTCAAAGTTCTGCATGGGTGGTATAAGGATATTTACTCTCCTTAGGCCTGCTCTTGCCCTAAGATTCAGCCATGGGCAGCCCCTTGGGAAGGGATGTCTGCAGCCAATAAGTAGCAATAGATAAAGCACAATAGGCAGGTGCGATTTTGCTGGGATTGGACCAGCAGCACTTAGTTTATCCTTCAGTCCTCCAGCATTAAGTGCTGGAATAAATGCTCCCTTTTGGCTCTAGAGGAAGTTGGACATAAGCTCGCAGGCTGTTTGAATACCCTTTCTGTAGCAGAGAGACCTATGCTGCAGGTAGTGGCTAGCTCATTGGATGCTGATGTACCCCAGAGGGAAGAGGGTGTCAGCTTCTTTGTCTCTGAAAAATTAAAAATTTCAGAAGACTTGCCAGCACAAGCCTATAAATGAATCAGTTTGATGGAGACAACATGGGTAAGAATGTAAATTTTACTGATTTTCCCACTGTGTATTTCTACAATGACTGAGCGTTGCCATGTTCTTGGGGATGCTGCCAACGCTGACCAAATGGTAGCAGGAGCTGTCCAGGATGATCACCATGACAATGACTACACTATTGTGGAAACTGGCTGGCCAGCAACACGTATGACTGGACGGTAGTGAAAATCTACAAGCTGATGTTCACCCTCTTTTCCACAGAAATAAATGATGGGGAGCATATAAGTGCTGAAGCGCAGGCAGTAACTAGAAACAGAGGCTTTCAGATATGAACCTTTATATCTGCAAGTTCTGCCCCTCCAATAGTCTGCTTGTGCTACAGTGATACAGTCCCATTCCTGGCTTTATAGAAACAAAATCTTTTCTGACTCTGAGGGGACCACAGTGGACTCCAACCAAAGGCCAGACTGGGACCCAACATACTGCTCTTTAAGGAATATTTTTTTCAGCAGATTCTTCCAGCTGCACTAGGAGCAGTTTCTGCATGATGATCAAATCTGGATATGTGTTGGGATCCCCTTTGCCATGATCTAACAGCATCAGGCCAGTTGCCATAGCCTGGCTTGCAAAACAGCAGCAATGAGCAGTGGCATCTCTGAGGCAGAGCAAAGGACTAGAAAGGATGAGACTCTGGGTCATTCATTGCTCTCACATACCCTAGTGATGTATGATGGGCATGAGGCAGATGGCTGACCAACATAGCCACAGAGAGGTCTGCCCTATGTGGACACCAGGACCATGGAATAGCTATTGAGCCAGTAGGATGTGAATGGAGCTCCTGAGACTTCTAGAGACGTTAGCGATGTAAGCTGGCAAGTAACAACTCACTCAGTTCGGTGGTTCGTGTTGTGGCATGCAGCAAAAATAAAGTGTAGACGTATGTTTTACATGTTGACTATAATAATTGAGTTAGTTAACTGTTAACCTAAGACTGGACTGTTATGTACAATCATATCTGTAACTATCTGCAGTTAATGATACATCTCATCTAACACATATTTATTCTAGAGGTTGCATCCTTTCCACTCAGATGAGGATCTTTTAACCATGATAATTCGTGCACCCTGACTGTGACCAGCGAGCAAGAAATATGTTGGAACAAAACCCTGGACATTCCACTCTGGGAACAGGTTACATTATACACTGTCTTCTCATGCATAACCCGTGAAAATAATTGACAGAGATCAAGAGCACAAATATAATACCATATAGGATGAGAAACTTTCAGGAGTTAGAGAAAAGACATTTCCTGAGCCTCAGAGCTTTCAGCCCGGGAACACCAGAAACAGTTCAAAGTTTCCTCAGAACAGACTCCGAAATCTACTTTTTTCCCCAAAGCCAAGAAGCAGTAGTGGAACCTGAAAAATACTGACTAGGTGAAAGTGAATCAAAGTGAATTCAAGTACAAAACTGGATATATTTTGGAATGCACATGAATTCAACCATAATACCCTTTCAGTCTGAACACTGAGGCTTCTATGACCCTTACTTAATCAGCTATTACTCAAAAACTAAATTGCTTTCCAGTAATTTAAAGATTATCACATAATTTGAATCTCCTTTTCACAGAAGGTTAGTAAGTAAGACTTCACTGACAACTTCCACAGTGTCAGTTTATCTCCTTAATACTATCATAGATAAGGGGCCGAGGCGATCACTTGACATTCAGGAGTATTTGAAGAGGCTCGAGTCCACCAAAACTGATTCTGGTCACTTACTGTGATGGCGGTTTGTCAGTAAGATGATACAAATCACATCAGTTCCAGTTGTTCTGTACAGGCATTCAAATAATTGTGTTTCACTTTAGCACCTTTTTTTTTGTTTTGTTTTGTTTTTTTTTTCTTTTTAAGCCTAATCTTAAGGGTTAATTTTAAAGTACAGAAAGAAATAAATTATTTATCTGAAAAATATCCTTCCATATGGTGTGAATTTGGGATATGAAGCAGCATTTCAGTGAAGTTTTCTTATGTATTTTTGGGAAGCAAATGCCTTTTTTTTTTTTTTTTATGTTTCCCTACATATAGCATTGGAGCTTCTGTAAAATTTGGAGAGTAATAGAAAATAATTTACTGCCATCACAACCTCACACATGAATCTCATAACTGAAAAGGCCACATTTGCTTCCCTGAATTATGATCATCATAGGTCAATGGGAACTTTCAAGAAAAACTAGCTCTTCAGTATTTTAAACATAGCTTTAGCTAATGCTTATACAAAGACCATGGAATAAATTTCCTCTGTTGTCCACTTTTTCTTTCTTCTCTGTTCTTTTTTTCCTTAAACCTAAATACACCATGTCCATTTCTTTTTCTTCATGTTGGGAAAAGTATCCAAGCAAGACTATTAATACAGTCCCGTCAGTTAAGAAAATTTTCTTTGTGAAAATGTTGGAAGCTGCCTTGCTATCATTATTTTCTTTTTTTATTGAACAATACTGCTTCAGGCTACACACAGTTGTGGTCTGCTTTGAACTCAGCAGTCTTATTTGCCTCTCCTAAATTGTTGCTGAGCCTCTGACTGAATGTTTCAATGGAAAGGGTCTGAGAAGATAAAATGCACTTTTAATTTTGTTGTATATATATATATTTAAGATATATATATATCTCTGTTAAGGAAATATTTCCCGCCTAAAATTCTGGATGAAATATTGTAAAAGTAGTCAGATGCTACAATTTGAAGAATCCCTGTGTGACTCTCTAGGTGCTGGGACAGCTTCCAAACACCACTTCTCAAAGAGAATTCATTTACTCACTGTCACTCATGGCTGATATCTGACTCTGTAGCAGAGCCACTTGCAAAATATCCAACTCCCATTTTTAAGTGGAAGAAACACATTTTTCTGCTAGATGTCAATGAAAAATAAGTTCTTTAGAATTAATAAATCAGATTTTCTTCTAAGTTTTTCTACATAGTTGGAGATCTAACTTAGCAGCAGACCTGCTCAGATATATTCAAGCATAGCTAATGTATGGGGGAGGTGAGTGCCTCTCTTACAGTTCCCAGTTCCCAGTATAGTCATCCATTGCAGTTGTGTCCTGCTGAGAAGCAGTAAAGGGCAAGATGAAGCAATTGCTTTTCACTGAACTATCTATCTGGCAAGGCAGAGGTAAAGCAAGACAGAATGCGGTAAACCTCTAAGCAGTATTTACACTACCTCAAGATTTCAGGAGCTTTGAATTACCTTGTGAAAGAGTTTTTTTCTCTACTGGCTATACTGAGAAGCACTTATCTCCATTTTCCACCTATGATCCCTGTTGTAATAACTGATCCTTTCCTTTATCTGCTATCAGTATATGTGGTATGACACACACCAGCTCAAGTATATCACAGCTGACCTTCCAATGCTATACTCTCCAGCTGGTTGTCCTAACATGCTTTGTTATGAAACACGATCTCATTTAACAGAACATTATCACTTTGCCAAAATCTTACCAGTTTCGTCAATTGTGGGAATCTTTGTGTAACTGGACATATATCTTGAGTCGTTCTATGATGTTATCTGGTTTATTTCACTAGTACACATTTCAGGCCAATTATCATGTATTTGGACAAATATTATATATGATGTATCATATATGATATTGTTCATCTATCTGCAAAATAGAATCAAAGCCATTCCAGTTTCCAGAGGTCTGCTGGTATTTTTCCTGCATAAATTTGCCTTTATAACAATGCAATGATGTTTTATAACAAGGCAAAATCAAAGATTGCTTTGAGTAATTCTTGAAGGAAATGTTAAAAGGTCAAACCTAGTAACAGTTAACTGAGTTAAACAATAAAGTCAAAGCTGCTCCTTGCATCCCTTACTTTGTCACATGCAGCTCCTGCCAGATTAACTAGGGGAGAAGTTTGTGTGTCCAAGAGCGTTTGCCACAAGAAACTTGCATGTTCCCTGAAAAAGTTCAAAAGTTATGAAACAAATATAAACAGACACACTGTTTCTGAATCTGTGATACTGATTATCTTGGGTGTAAACACTATCAAGACATCCACAAATTCCGCATTTGCATATTTGTCTGCAATCAGTAGTGGCAATAGGTAACAGGCAAATGGGAATTTTGATGCTACAGTGTTTGAATGCCTGCCGCATCTCCTGCGTGAGTGGAATTACCCTGCCTCACCATCCTCTAGCCCAACTCTTCTGGGTTTTTTTTCTCATTATTTTCACTCCTCTCTTTTACTCTTTAACTCACCAGGTTCACTGTCACTGCTCGCTTTCAGGCGTCCCCCTTGCCTCTCTATCACACAAAAATAACTGAGAAGTAGGCAGGCAAAACAAAGCAAATGGTACAGCAAGCTCACTTGGCTTACAAACACCAAAGCCAGATCAACACCAAAATGGAGCATAGGCAAAGGGAGCTGCAGGGCTGGAAGCTGAGGCACGAAGAAGGAGAAGGCAGTTGGTGCTCTGCACTGCTGCGCCGATAGCAGCTGGTTCAGCTCAGCCATGCTATGGGGCTGTTACAGACACACACAGTAATGTGGGGCTGGAGCATCTCTTCTGGGATCTTGGCATCAAAGAAAGCTCGTCTGGAAAGGAGCTTGTAACACCGCAAAATCTACAGTGCCTGCTGAGGGCACAGGCTCACAATGTGGTTTTGTGTTGGAAAGAGGCTTGCTAAAAACCTTCTTCAAAAGGTTTCTTGCTTCTTTAGCAACACCCTTGTGCTGTGGGTCTCCCTGGGGTTCTCATGCATTGGGATGTTAAAGAAGGTGAGAAGCTGGTCTGTGTTAGGTCATACAGCTGCTGTAACAGACCTCTGCTACAAGGTTCTGCCACTCCCATTGACATTAGTGTCCAAAGTCCTTATATAAACAAACATGAATTTATGGGGTTTGGGCATTTGTATTTCAAAAGGCTATGACAGTATCCTCCAACAGCATGTACCTGAAGAATGAATCTCTGTAATTTGAAAAGTGGCATGAAAATCCCTGACGAAAGGAAAAAAGAAATTATAATTGTGTTACCTTCTGCAGGAGTCAAAACAGTAGGGCAGCACTGTAAAAATGGTGGCAGAAACAAATTTTCAAACTACAAAGTAGACATGCCTAAAATGTATGTTATTATGATGTGCCAGTATTATTAATCCATAATTACCATTTTACAAGTCACATGATTCTTTAGTCTATTACTGGTTTTGATGCATTTTCAAAGATGTATCAATGTATTGTATTTTATGGTAAAAGCCTGTATCATTTCCCTTTTTTTTCTAATTTAAAAAGTCTAGTTACTGGATATTTCCATTAGAAAATGAATGACTAAAAAGTCAGTTGACATTGACAGAATCCTGTTTGGTTTGTTCATTGTGTTCAACAAATAATGTAAGAAGACCTGCACGCTGAATTCCAGGAGAAAGTGTTGGTGCCCACAAACCACTTCTTGCCAGCACTGAGTCCAGGAACATTTCCTTGGTGAGATGCCAAGCAGTTTTTTTTTGCTCCATCCACAAACCCAGGGCTGTACTCAAACCAGTACAATCTGCCTTTAGCCCACAGTAGCAGGGGCTGATTCCAAACTCTATGTCTTTATCCCACATACCAGACTCTTTAGGTGGAGGATTCTGTCACATTGGCTATAGTTGTCCAGCAACAAAGCCGTTAAACCACCAATTTCAAGTTCATTTCTTCGCTACGAGACAGTATTTAATATATGTCTATAAAGCTGAATGACCATCTGTAGACAACACTCAAAATTTATTCTTTGAGTTTGTATTATATTAAAATGCAGCCTGTGGGAAACCACCTTTAAACTAGCAAAATATAATTGTAAACTAAAAAAAAAAAAACTATAAAGCCTTCCAGATCTAACATGAAGATTCAAATCCAGGCCAGGTAGGTAGTAATAGATGGAAAATATCTGAGCATTCAGGTGACTCCATTGAATATAACATAAATTTTTACATATTGGAAGTGAAAAACCATTCTTTCAGATTGTACTGGATGAGACTGAAAGATGACTCTACTACTTATGGATATAGAAAATAAATACAGAGGCCTTCTTCATGTGACATTAATTAAGAACTTTGTTGGTAGTTGCAGCAGATACGTCAAAACTTATGTGGGCATGTCAGTGTAATTTTCCTGCCCCTACATGACAGCTGAGTCAGAGCAGCAAGGTATGGAGTGTTATTTTTTGTTATTGCCTTCACAGTACCTTTGCTATGGACACAGGATTTAATTTCCAGTATTGCTAAAACAGTGATTTCCATGAGTGTGTAAGAGAATTTTTAGAAGGTTGTGTTTACTGCAACTTTCCATGACAACTTTTATCTAAACCCAAGTTCTGTTTATAGCTGCACTTGTCCGTTAATTATTTTGCCAGCACAAGGTAGGTCAAAAACTGATAGCTACATAAAGAGTCTCCTCTGAAACTTGTCTTAGTTTTGCAGATATTGATGAACGTGAAGGAGAGATAAAGTGCATTGTCACTTAAGTCTAGAAGTCTTTTTGCCATCAGCAGTAGGACTTAAACTTGGCTGTAATAATCACAAGCTGTATCAGAGAAAAAATAAATCTCTCTAGGGACTAGAAGGATAATCAACTGTGCTTTCTTCCAACTTTACTTACTCACTGATGATAGCAAATGCCAAAAGATGATAATGTATGCAGTGAATCACACCAGCCATAGCTACAAAGGAAACATAGTTCATGGTTGGTTAATTCTTAATTAATTCTGATAGCTCTGGCCTAAAATAGAGAGCAAAATATGCCACTGATCAAGAGTCTTGTGAAGACCACACTTTACACAATTCATGCACTTTTATGGGTGCTATCCAGTGAATTTTCAAACAGAAAACGTTATTTTCAGATCTGAGTGAACAGAGTGAAATAGAACGATAAAAAACTTCAAAAAGAGTTTTCATGCTGTTGATGGTGTCTCAGATTATGGTCATACCAGCCACTCCTGCTTGATAACAGCAGCTGAACTCTGAGAAAAAGGACAGTAGAAATGGGCCAAAATGGGATGAATGACGCAGAATGGCCAAATCCAGGGATGACTTATGTTCCACCCATGATAGTACAGCTTCTGTCTCCTCTAAACAAACAGTTGGCATAAAAAACTCATGGTGCTGAATGACCTAGCCATACCTTAGCAAGAAAGGGGCAGGATTGGAGAAACATTGGCAGGACTGGAGTCAGTACAGTTATACCTGTTGCTCCCTTTCCCTAAGGGTATTCATATTCTTTGGCAGCCCTGTGTTATTTGCAGCCCATATTTTATGTTTTACAAGATAGATTAAGCATGCAAGCATGCATTCTCTGCAGGCAAGATAAGGAAATGTAGGGAGATTCTGCTGCTCTTGCCATGGCCTTTGTGTGGTTTGACAGGTCTCCACATTTGTTTCTATCTCTTGATGAGGCTAGTCCCCATATCTAAACAACTCCTGTAATACACTGATCAATATAGAATGCCTGAGCATATTACAAGCCTCAAAAGCTATGGTTTATCAGAAATAATATATTAGCACCTCTAGTATTTGCACATTGGCATAAACACTGGGAAGTTTCCCTTTTTGCTCAAAATATGACAGTGATTCAAAGACAGAGGTACCTGTTCTTCATCTTTGCACAGGCAAGCTCAAGAAACCAGCTTTGTAGCATTTCATTTTGCTCCAAGAGATAACAGATCTCTTGGATCAGGCAAGGCAAAAGATGGGACAAGGAATTTCAGACATAAAAGTGAATATAGAATCTCACAAAAATTTCCCCCCTCTGTGCAAGTCTAAGGATACAGCAAAATCGTGAATTATAGAAGAAAAAGGCACGCGGAGCTTGAGACAGATAAACAAAATTCAGTGCTTCAGTTTCAGTAAGTGCAGCTTTTGAGATATAGCACCCACTGGGCCAGAGAACAAAATACTAAAAATAGGGGGAGGCGATCTCAGACAGAGCTCCCTTTTACGTTTCTGATCATGTCTTTCCTGAAAGAAAGGACATAGCTATGTAATTTTAGAGAAGACAGCAAACCGCTCAAGAGCCACCTCCAGGCTGTGCCTGTCGCTGCCCGGGGATGCGAGCCGGGGCCGGGGACCAGGCTCCCCGCCGGTTGCGGCCGGGGCCGGGCCGGGCAGCCGCGGAGCATCCCCGCCGGCGGGCAGCATGGCAGCTGCCGGGGAGGTGGAGCCAGCCGCTGACCTGCCAGTTTCGGAACACGGGCACATTATCTGCGTTGAATAAATCTTCCTTTTTTCCTCCCTACCTGAGCCGGAGAACACGAGGCAAAAATAAAATAAAAATATATTAATTTTTAAATCTATATTTTTTTTTAAAAGCACGGCCTGCAGGAGAAAACGGGAGAGAGAGGCCAGGTGCGTACGGCTGCCTGTCTGCCGGCTGCGGAGGTGCATGAGGAGCTGGGCTGGGCGCCGCCGCCATGGAGCACATCCGGATGCCCAAGGTGGGTCCCGGCGGGCGGCGGGGCCGGGCCGGGGGGGCGGGAGAGGCCGCCCGGGGCCTCCGGGTTCGGAGCATCATCGACATCGCTCCTGCTGGGGCTGCCGAGGCTGAAAGGAGGCTTTAGCCACAGCCCTGCGGGCCCGGGGCTGTGCACAGCCATCCTGGGCGCGCCGCGGGGCTGCTGCGGGTTTGGTTTTTTAACCAGTTTGCAATGAAATCCGCCCAGATACACCGGGAGGTGAACACGTTGTTTTGCGATGTGGGCTGAGGGTTTGTCGGGCATTTTAATTGCCTTTTACTCAGTTCTTCCAGATAATGCAGACACTGTCCATGACTTGTAGGTATCCAAGATGAGAGGTATGTTATCTGCTTTACACATGCCTTTAGTTTACACCAGTATTATAGACCTGGTGATAGATTTGTTTAGTGTTTGTATACTGACATTTGGCCAGTGTAATCATTCTTATTATAAAGCTTTCAAAGCATGAGGCCTGTGTATAAATACAAAATTGTCATCTTTTTTTTCTAAAAAAGAAGGTACAGTTTTGACATACAAAAATTTTAGATTAACAATAATCATAAAAAAATGAACCAGAGCAAAATGTTAATTTGAAGTGGGGGTGGGATATGTTATCATTTTATTTATTTATTTATGTATGTATGTATGTATGTATGTATGTATGTACGTATGTATGTAGCCAAACCCCTGCCATTAACATAACGATTTTTGCCCATTTGTTTATTATTATCTGGTATGATCACATAAATTTTAAATGAGGGTTTCCTTGCTTCATCTAAATTTTTGGGCCTACTAAGCTGGAAATATATTAAGAAGATAGACATTTATAACAACTGCTTTTCCTCTTACTTCATGATATGTTATCTGACTTTGTGGGAAGGAAGAATATCAGAATAGTAAGAATGTATCTTACTACAGGCTGGAAATGATTAGTGGAAGTTGTTTGAACATATGTTTCTGACCATTAGTGCACGCTTATCTCTTAGCTTTTCTATAAGCAAGTCCTTAAAATGTTACTATGCATATGTAAGTCTCTGACAGCTGTGAGAAGGCACCATACTGGTGACTCAAAGACACTGAAAATCTTACTCAGTGCAAGGTGATTCTGCAGTCTTGGTTCCTAGCATTCCCTGCATTATAGCTGTGCTGAAAGTTATCTGTCTAATGTTATAAAGCAGTTTAAAAGTCATGATTTAAAGGTACAAGTGATTAAAAAATCCTTTACCATTTCTTACATAAATGTAGAAAATCCAGGATATTCAACATGAGTAGGTGTTGAAATATTTGATCTCTACATTACTCCTACAATTACCTGGCAGAATTTATATCTTTGATTTGTTTATTCAAAAAACCTCAGCAAAATCAGCCACCAGAGCAGTGTTGGGTTTTTTATGTTTGTTTTTTTTTAACTGTTGTTTTGGTTAGGTTGTTTATTTTTTATAATTTACAATTTAATGTTAAATGATTACCAATGCCAGTAATATAAAAACAGGTAAGGAAAAGCTATATGAATATAGAGATATGACAACTGTATCATGTGGTAGTCTCTGGTATTACATTTCCTGACTCAGTCCAATTTTGTCCTGAGAGAAATTTGACAAGCAACTGCCCTACTCTTTAAAGGTATTAATCTCAGAATAATGACACTTTCCTTGATTTGCAAACCCAGCCAAATGGAAAATCAAGATAAATCACATACTTAGAGAATTAATAAACTTAATAATATCTGAAAACAAAATTCCCGCCTCATGTAAAAGCTTTTCCTTCAAAAGGCAGCAAAAAAGATAGGTTTATATCACATGATGTCCATTAGGACTTGGCAATTGCTTTTTATTTTAATTGAAATATAGCTGTAATGAGTGATGGTTTGTAAATATTAAAATAGAACGGATATAATTGTCATAACAAAGCAGAAAGAAATTCTATACCAATTGGGCCAGTAGTTCATTTAGGTCACTATGCTGTGTCTGAGTGGCCGAAGGAGAGCAGGTAAAGCAGGCCATATTCTGCACCCTCTCAGCATCCACAGTTGTATTAGTGTCCAACCCTTCCTAGCTTGATTAATGGCTGTTTATGGACCTCTCTGTGTGAGTTTACCAAAGCTTCTTCTAAAGATGCTGACACTGTTCTGGCTCCGTAGCCTGCGTGGAAGCAAGTTCTGAAAGATCGTGGCTGTACAAAATAATTATTTATTCTATCTGTTTAAAAGTTCTTAGAAGTTTCATTCAATATTCCTTGCTTCTAGCTTTGCAGATGTGGTGAATAACAGTTCTGTGTTCACCTTAACCATGCCTGGCTGTAAATCTTGATCACAACCCACCAGATTCTGATAATTTCAGACTGATGTCAATAATGACCCTGAGACCTCGTCCCTGCATGGTAACTATCAGTTCTAAGTCCATGGTTGTGTAGATATGGTTTATGTTTGTTTTCCTACAGGTACACTACTTTATGTCTGTGCTGAAGCTCTTCCGTGTCTCTTTTGCCCACACACTCTGTTTTGCAAGGCTCTTATGGAGTTTTTGTGCCACACATAAGGCATTTGGATAAGACAGTTTATGATCATCCACAGACTTGAAGACTTCACTGTTTAATCTTTTCTTCAGATCACTGAGAAAGCTGAATAAAAGCAGTCCCAGTACCAGGCTTTGTAGGACTTCACTGTTGACCCTTCTCCCTTCTGAAAAGAGACCTTAAGCACTAGTTTTTGCTTCCTGTCCTTTAAATAGTTTTGTCTGTAAATGGATATTTCGTCTAGCATTGTGGCAACTTATTTTTGCCAAAAGCCTTCAATTGTCAAAAGATTTTTTGGAACTCTAAATAGACTCTGTCCTCTGAGTCGCCTTTACCCATGCGCTTCATGGCAGCATCACAGGATTTGCAGGATTTTCTACTGCAAAAACTATTCTGGTTCTTTCCCAACAGACTGTGTGCATCCACCTGCTCAACAATCATGTTCTTTCACATGTTGTGGATGTAACTATGTAATTTTGCTAATGATATGTTGTCTAGTCTTTCGCCAAAAGACATAATACCTGAAGAATTTAGCAAGTAAAAGTAGCAAGTCAATAGCAGAAACAGAAACCAGGTCTACTGACAGTTGTCTGTTAGACAAAATTGCTTTTCTTCATTATTTCTGAAATGTTATTCGCTAGACCTCCTGGACCTTCCCTGGTCCTTCTGGATGGCCCGGTCCCTAACACACTATTTTACGTACTGAATGCTGTTGTTGTATCATTACACTATTCACAGAACACAGAGTGCATGCATGATGTGTGTTTATACATACATACATATGCAGTAATGATCTTTTCACAAAGCAAATATCACCCTGTGTGTGACGGCTGTAATTTGAGTACATGTAGGGGTTTCTAAGAGTCACATATTGCTAAATATAACTATTCATAACTCAAATAATCTTTTAGAAATTAATAATTAGTAAAACCACTGTCTGCCATGAGTGTGGATTGAGCAGCAAGATGGTTTAGGATAGCTGCCAAAGCCCAAAATGTGACAAACTGCTCATAACAGTAATAAAAAATGAATAAGCAATACTTCTGCACAGATTAGAATCACATCTTGCTAATGTGTGCAGAGATACATCTGTCCATGGACAGGCTGACAGTTAAAGAGCTCTGAAGATATATTTACTTCATAGGGGGACTTCATGCACTGTTGCTAATTAGTTACTTCATTTTATTTAGCCTGGTTCTGTATCATTTGTCTCTGCATATTGGCAGCAGGACTACTGAACAGCCTTCTTATAATACAGAATATATCAGATTTATCCCTGGTGTAACAGCTGTCTTCAGTGGAGCTAGTCCAGAAATTCATTTGGCTCGGTATCTCTTGTTAACACAATACTTGGGATGACTTGTGTTGCTTGAGTGCTTTCTCTTTTGTGATATTATGGTAAGGTGTTGCCCTTCAATTATCCCTTTCTCAGGGAGAATTTAAGATATGCTACCATTTCTCATGATAGTTACAACCCTTTCTACCAGATGTATTACTTGCCAAAACAAATTTCCAGCATGGGTAAATGAGTGTTGTTTCCTTTTCTATTTTCCTTTCCATAGTTCTTCCTTTCCATTCAAAAAGCTTTATAATACAAGTCAGATTTTCTGATGTCTCCATCAGGAAAACCATATCATTTACATCCAGTTTATATGCGACACACGGCAAAAATGGCAAAAAATATGTCCATGTGCTCATCTAGGTCAATGGCAAAATTAAACCCATCAAGCTTAATCTTCACTTTCCAGCTACATCTGTCATGTTGCTGTATCTCCACCTATTTTAAGCCAAGCTGACATTTCTACCATTGCTTCTTGTGTGCCTGCTGTTGGGAAAGGAGGTGATATTATAGTTAAGTTCTTCATACTCAGGCTACCGTTCTTTTTGGAAAAGTTCAGTTTCACTGCAGTGGTGTAGGAAGGTGGCAGCAGTCCTGAGGCAATATCAGGAACCAGCTGGGGCTGTGGGCTGTTTTTGCCCCTCCAACCCAGGGAATGGGGTGCCACAGGCACTTTACTATAGAGGTCCAAGCTCTTGGCTAAACTTTTATTTAGTTTGCTGGTTAGGAAAGGCAGAGGAGGTGAGGTTGCCATTGCCCTTGTTTTTTCTGGTGTCTTTGATGATCAGCTTACAGTAGACACTTTATTGCAAAGTCTTTTTTTTGTTTGTTTGTTTTCTTTTTCTTTTGGTTTTTATCTATTGTGTAAAGGTGGATAGGACTCACTTTTCTCTTCTTTCTTCTAAGTATACAACTTAGCGCAGCACACCTTATGGTTCAGCTGATGCCTTTTGATTCCAAAACGGTTTTCTAACTTTTCATCATGATTAGGAAATGTTAAACTATTCTGGGGTTAGACACATTTAATGACTTCAAACATGTCATTCTACTTGACTGTTTATACTGAAAGTGATGCATTAAAACATCTACACTAATTCTGGACACTTTTGACTCTGATTTTGTGCATTATATACCTTTTTGTGTTAATAAATCTTTGCTATGTAGAATGCAATTTAGTTTTATTTGGTTCCATTTATTCCGTGTTTGTGCTGTGGAAGTTCGGGCACAAATTATAAATTTAACGCAAATGACCTTTATAAAATATTATGCTGAAAACATTCTGTGGTTTGGCATTCAAGACTGGAGGTGGATAAAATTAAAATAGGAATTTCAGAGGATAGCTACCTGATGTGGGATTTTGTTTAAAATCTCTGTTTGGAATTTGCTCTTAAAATGGTTGTTTTGAATTAGACTCATCAAGGGACCTGCTTATTAGTGTCAGTTTAGATTTAAACAAAGCCTTGTAACAGCCATTATTCTCAAAAGGTTTAGTCAGAAAATGGTTATTGTGCATTCATGATACCAGTTTAGTTAAATTCTGTCTCAGGGGTGTGTTTTTTCTAACCCACCTCACAGAATTGTGGACTTTTAAACTTTAGCTACATTTGACTGGACGTGAGAATCACAGCCTGATTACAGTAAGGACCTCAAACTTCATACAAATGATATTTACAGTCTACCTCACTCATTGATCATATTTTCATAGCTAACCTCACTGGCCTACAATCCAGCTGGGGATTGGCCATCTCAGCCTCGGTTCTCTCATAATCTTTTTCATTTAAGTCACTTGATACATCTTTTTGGAACTGGGAGAGATCCAGATCTTTCTTTGATCTGGGTGGGTTTTCAAGATAATTTAATTATCAGTGAAATTAAACTAACTCCTGCTAAAAAGAAATACTGCAGTGTAATTTCAGTGGATCACTTAGTCAGAATTACTCTTACATTTCCTCCTCCCCCACATCACGGGTTTAGTTTGGCTCATTCCTACTGTATATATGTGAATGTCAGACTTTGTCTTGTTATATTGGAAAATTTTGTCTGCATCCCTGAGCAGTGTTTTCTTTTTCTTGTTCACTGATTTGGATATTGTATTTCTTTCTCCTAGGCTTGTCAGGTTGTAGTGTTGCTATTTTCCTTCTTTTGGAGTGTTTCTGTTGGACTCCACCTTCTTTCTACTCTTCAGCTTTTATCACTTTATTTTTTCTTACCAGGAACTTTTCAATTCAATTATTTTGAATAGACACACTCTTATTTACCAGACCAAAATAATTCAGAGAAGGCTATTGTTGTCACTGAAACCCTGTGAAAGCATCAGCAGAGTTGTGATGAGTTTTTGCCTGTTTTACTGGCCATCTACCCAGGAGATTACTGAGCATCTGAAAACAGTTCTTTTTTTCAAGTCAGCCGTGAAATTGGAGACTTTGGAATTTCCAAGCTCCACAGTCCTAGGTCCATTCTGCAATCTGGAGATGTAACCAGAGCTAGCGCTTGCTTTCTGGGTCCACAGTCAATGTTCTGCAGCTCTCACGGCCTACACCAAGCCAGGACATCTCAAAGTTCTGGGAGACTTGCGTTTGGTTATGAATTTAAGAACTTCGGTTCACTCTGTGAAACCAGGAACCTGGAAACTCAAGTAATTCAGGATTGTTCACTGTTCAGACATTAATTTGGTCTCCATGTGGTAGACCTGAAGCTTTTATTTTTTTCTCCACAAAACTCCTCTTTCGTGGACTTGGAGTTGGAAGCCCCACTTCTGAGCTTCAGGGTGCCAGCTCTCTGGGAGGGCTGTCAAAGGGATGGTAGTCTATCGAAGTAGGGGTGAGCAGATTCTATTTCCAATTGTTAAATGTTGCACTGAAGTTTTAAAAACAAAGTGATGTTATTTTTAAGCAGTCAAAAAATCTTAGTCCAAAGTGGAAAACTTTGGAAGGCATAATTTTTCATACTGAAACAGAAGAGATTTTCATCAATAGTTACTTCATTTTTTTATTAGTTGCACCTATATTTTACTTCTCTGGAATTTTAATGAGTAAATAAAATACTTCGTTCATTGTGATTGCCCTGGAAATATCTCCAATATAGACAGAATTTAGATTTAACATACCCGGTAGAACTTCATTTCGCACCAGCACGGACATTCTGGAGAGGTAAGAAACTAAGTCAGAGGGATCCAAGGTACTGGCTATTTCTGTTTGGCACACAGGCACTAGATATGCATTGCTTAGAGCAAGGAATCAAACCAGCCTTGACAGATACAGCACAGGAACATGCCACAGTCATGAAGTCTTCTGTGCCATTCTCTTTCCCTAATTTCGTTACCTATGCAAAATTTATTTGCATTACAGCTGTGTTTGGCCCAACAGTGTTATTCTGGTGAAGCAGTACAACCCTACATCCTGTTGCTGGAATTTCAAAATATCACAAAGTTATCACACTTTTCTCCCTTTTCTTTGAGCTGGGAGTAGACGGTAGAGGTAAAACTACTACATAACCCACAAAAATCTTATTTGGTTAAAGTAGGTTGCAATTTTTCAATTGACAACATAATGAAAGACTGTCTAATGTGCTCTATGCCACTGTGGCCATTCAAGTAACTCTTTTGTTACAGAAGACTAGAACTAAAAGACAGTTTCAGCTCAAATTTCACTTTTCTGTTTATTTGGGTGAAGTCTGTATTGTTTTATTCTCCCATTTGTTTTTTCCTTTTGGGCATCACTACTTATGGGATGAGATTTTTACTGTTTAGCATTAGGTGTATAGTTTAAGAAGAGCCTCCGTGGACATAGTCAAAGGAATTTCCAGCATCTCATTACACTAGATTCACAGTCTCCATTCATCATTTGTTCTTCATGTGCATAAGCTTCTAACTTAGTTATCTAAATAAGTTACTGAAATTTAGATGGTATTAATACTTTCTTCATTTTATTATAATAATTAACTTCATTTGTTCACCACTCTTAGTTACTTTTTCTCACTTCTGTAATGTGAATCATATTTCTCATATTACTGTATTAGTATACATTCTCTTGAATGTCTAGTGAAGAAACAGAAGATCGCTTTTGGTCTACTTCATTGATCTCTCTGTTCTTAATCTTTGGTCAACCCATTGGAAGTGTCATGTGAAAAAGGTAAAGCTGTTAAAACACGTCATGTATTCATCATCTCAAAACTCTGTGTCTGTGGGGTAGTAAGAATCTGTAGGATAGCTGACCATGTACATAATAGCTAATTCAGTGTTTACTGCTTATATCTAATCTACAGTGAGCCCAGGAACAGACTGACCTTTGTGACGTGAATGACTTACCAAGTGAGCACAGGAGCTGTTTTACTAGAACAGACCAGCAGTCCTTTTAATTTTGTAACTGAAATACCTGAATCAGAATACTGTGTAAAAGGAAGTGAGGGAAATCATGATCCATCTGGGAAGATGCTTCCAAATGTATGTGCTCAAGCCTGAACACTGATGGAGCCAGTGGTCCTAATACAAAGGTCTTTTGAGGCAATTAAATAATTCTTCTGGCTTGAAAAGACTCAGAATCTAGCACTTTGTCTTCTATCTTTTTGGTTCTATTTTTACTTGGTTTTCTTTATTTTACATGCCTCTTAACTTTGGAGCCATTCTATTCTGGATGCTTTTTCATTTTGGAAGCTTGATTTACACACGTATGTCTATTTCCAGTAGACACTTTATTTCAGTATTGGCTGTAGTGTTGTTTTGTTTTGTTTTAATCAAGTCTTTCTCTAAATACCTTGCTTTTCCCACTTCATGTCAGTGAGAAGGCACTTTCTCCCCTGTGAGATCCATATAATTCTTTGTATTAATTAGAAAGGTAGTTTGTCCTTAGATTTCTAGTTTTGTGTCTATTTCTTTTAGATTTAGATTTCTCTGTTAAATCGATAATAATATAAATATTTTTCTAACCCTGGAATTGGCAGACCTCCTTTGGATTTTCTATGCCAGACATTAATATTTTCAATAACGTGACCCTCAATAGAGAGGGAGCTGGATAAAGTAATAAGCTCTAAAAAGCATAGATAGCCACATACTTTAATTTACTGTCTTGCTACCTGTGTCTAAACCAGTAACTCTCAAACTTATTGCACTTTAAAAATGGTACTGAAAATCATGAAGGCAGCATATCTGTAGGGTACTCTTGATTCCTGTTTATGCATAGTAGGACACTGAGGCCGGAGGAGAAGATTTGAGAACTTTGGCTCTGGAGTGGTGAGGGCTGGAATCTTTATGGACTGGAGTGGGTGGCGATTTGATCTATCAGTGTCTGTGAGTGAAATGAGTGATATATTTGCAACAAAGCACTCACACTGGCATTTCCTGCTGTGCAGGTGTACTCCGCTGACAAAGCCAGATCCCTACCATGAAAAAAGGGAGCCCTAAAAACCCATGTTTAATGCACATCTTTTGTGGCCTGCACAGCTCAAATGGGTTGGTCCTGCTGCTCTGAAATAGAGCACTGAACAGGGCATGATTTAGAACACACAAAGGAGCAGCCTGTATCAAATCAAGGAATGTAAATGTACATTTCTTTTCAGTGTTCCTTGGCTGCATGCAGAATTCTTTCTCCCTACTCCAGTTTACTGCTGTGAACAATATAATAATTTTCTGTACATTTTTTCAGAACTAAATCTAAACTGTTCTGGTAAATGTAGTAGTATTTGCTGATTTGAGGAAGCTCTCTTTTTTTTTTTTTTGTAAATTAAAGTTCTTTGATATGGCTTTTAATAGAACATACAGAAAATGTAGGAAATTCCTCGGTTGCTCTCTTTTCTAGATAATGACCTCTAGTACAATCTGAAAGAGGAAACATTATGGAGAGCTTTGTGTTGCAATGTTGACACCATACTGCTATGCAATATACACTTGTAATAAGTTACTGTTCACTGCATCCATTACACAACTTCTACTCAGCTGTAACTAATAATATGGTACTGACTTGCCACTTTTTATAAATCTGAGTAGCCAGCAGGGTTTTTTTTAATCCAAATTGTTCAGTAATTAGTTCACTGTCTTACTAACAAGTCATTCCTTATCATTTTTTTCAGCTCTTTTCCAGTATTCCAGTTTCACTTTGGTCCTTTTGTAAATTAGGCTCAATTAGAATTTTCTTGAATATTTTCCCTTATCCTGTCAGGTTTTTTACAATGCATAGCTTAAGGTGTCCACTTATATGTAATAATTTTTGTATTTTTGGCTTTTGTTGATTATTTTGACATATGCAGCCATCTGACTCCACCTTACAGATGGATTGTGCATTACTTTACTGTACTTGGGAAATCTTTTCAGAGATGAAAATATAAAAAGTTACAAGGATCAACTACAGTTTTCATGTTTCTCATGAAATAGAATAGAAACCACATTAAATGGGAGCATCAACTGGCAATTTGGTTTTCCTTTATTCTTATTCCAAGATTATGTAAAAAGATCACTTATTATATTTTGTTTCATGAATACAGCACTATAGTATCTTTGTGTGAAAGCAAAAATGTAATAGCACTTGGTCTTTCGCATGTTGTATTTTTTCACTCCAAGGAATTACACTAAACACAGGGATAGCTGGGGTCAACCAGGGTGAAGAAAGCTCAAATATTCCATTTGGCCTCAAACCATACCAGCTGTGCTCCTTTTTTCTCATTAGGCTCAGGCTTTTGGCTTGCAGAAGCTCTTCCCTTAGGTTTTGCATGCCTGCAGTGCTGAAGCCGGTCAGAGCCCTGTCACGCCTTCCCAGGATTCAGTTTCTTTTTGGCTTTACTCGCATGTGTAACATCACAAGGTGAGTAGAGAAGGTGGCTGAAATTCCTGGACAATATAGGAGCCCAGGGGAAGATGGAGACCTGGACGGACGAGAAGAAGCCTTTCTAGGACTACATGTGTGCCAGTAACCTAATGGGCCCTCCCTGTTCCTTGGCTTTGGGTCACAGACTGTTGTGAAAGTAGAACTCTTGAAGAATCATAAAAACTCCTTGGTGCAGTCAAATGTCAAAGTACTTGATCAGCTTTTATCTGGCACTTGCTCTAACAGGCTTTTGTTGTACAGCAATGCATTTTAACTGTTTGAACAACAGGGAAGCTCCTGAGGATGTGATCTGAGCTCAGATGTTCCTTGCTTACCTTTAATTAGAAGCTTAGTCAAGGCTGGGAGGGTTTTCTGGCCTTTTCTTTCTTCTTCTTTCTCTCTCTCTTTTTTTTTTTTTTTGGTATGTGTATGGTAACGAATTAGAGAAATTTGTAACTGTTCCTCTTAAAGGAGCTGGGAGCACTTGCTGATAGAGGGAAGCAGAGCTATTTTGTTCTTGGCTTCCGGATAGGATTTTTGCCTTGTGTTCTCCTTCCGGATGCACAGTGATTATTGTAACGTGCAGCTTGGCAATTACCATGGCAGAACTGGGCAGTTAAAGTCACTTTTACTTCAGGTTTAGCTAATAGAAGGGAAGCAAACATGAAGACCAAAGACCAGTGTAGTGAGAATAAAACACTCTGAGATGGTTTTTAATACCTTTTTTTTTTTTTTTTTTTAAATCCCACAGTAGAGACCATTTTGTGCCAAATAACATCTCTCTATTGTAGGCGAGTGGTGTTGTGTCATGAAGCAAAGAGATGTGGAGAGGCTTGGGACTGAGGCTCCAAGGCATAGTTTTTTCCAGTGTTACCAATCTGCTGCACAGCTTTGCTTTTCTCTTGTTTCCTTACTCGATTCTGAGTTCACAGTCTAATCTGATATTGTATCTGAAGGAGCTTTCCCATGTGCAGTTATAAAGAGCATGAAAAAGTAGCAGTGAATTCTGCATTTTTTGTGATGCTGCTGTGGGTTTGGAGATACTGATACATCTTAAAGAAGTGAGAATGAAGGTAGCATATTCAATAAGCACTTGAAAAGAGTCCATGTAGTTAGAGCTTATTCAAGAAGTAATCTATACTAAGAGTGAAAACAAATCAGAGTACATGGATATTTTTAGGAATAATGTTTTGGCACACCAACTTTTCTGAAGACTTCCAGGGTCCTGTCTTTACCATTCTTTCTTTGGTGGGAGTCCCATTGAAACTGGTGGGAGTTGTGCCTGAATAAACCTTTGGCCCATTTTTTTCCCTAATATGACATCTTTTTCTTGAATGACCTCTTGGCCACCTTGTTCATAAGTAATTTGTCATGTCTATTCTCTGAGTAAAAAGTGCTTTCCATCTGTTCTTAATCTGCATTCCCTTTAACTTCTATTTTTGCCTTCTCTTTTCTGTCATCTGTGTTGCATTGAAAATAGATTTTCTGGCCAACTTTATTTATCTCCATGTAAGGGGTTGGAATCATTGAAATAAATCTCTTGGCAGTCTTTTCTTTAAGCCTAGACAACCACAGTCATCAGAAAAAAAAATGATGGAGGCAACAGCTTCAAATAAATGATTGAAGTTTTTTCTTAGATGCCACTCTCCAGACTGGCTTGGCTGATGGTTTCTTTTTCACTCCTGAGGCCTTCTAGCTCTCAGTTCTACAGGTTGGTTTTGCTCTTTTCTTTCTTTACCTGGCATTTTCTGAACTGGTCTCTCCCAACAGCTGTTTATTTTAGGCAAAGCATGTGTGTATGCTTTTTCCTGATGTGTGTCACTGCATACCTAATTTTTTAGGTTCTCAAATAAAGTCTACAGTAGTTTTGATGAAAAAAATGGAGCACTTTTTGGAGAAACACAAGGAGACGAATTACTACAGTGACTTTTTATGATATTTAATTTCATTTTTCTCAGCAGGCTGTTGCTTTTGAGATAGAAAAACTCAGCTTCTTCCAAAACACTATTGCAATGTATGTTCCTCTCTTGTAGAAATAAACATATTCCCATTCCCTCCAGGCCATTTAAAGACACTGTTTGACTTGGCTTTCTTTTCCTGATCGAGAGGGTGGAGAAGAAGAAGGAAGGGTCCTGCTTTGAATCCTTTGGTCAGCAGAATGAAATCTAAGACTGATTTTATTTTTTTTTAATTATTATTTTTTATTTTCTCTTTTTCCTGTCCATGGGTGAAATATACTGATTTTTTCCAGAAAGTTTGAGTATCTGAAAACTAGGCAGAAGAAACATAGATGAAGCTCAGATGAAAACCACATAAATCTATGTAGGTGGTTGTGCAGAGAGTTTTTAGAACAAGCTTGTGAGAGTTAAGAGATCCTTATTGCTCCTGAAGGCACTTCATGCCACTTACTATAAATCAGAACTGTGGATTTGAATCCAAGTAGAGTTTAGATGTAAGCAGTTCCCTTTCCCTTTGGAAATTACACTAGATATGAGAAAGTCGTTCATGAGGCAAGTTGTTAGTAAACCTGCTTTATTTTCCTCATAGTCAAATCACAGATTGACATATATCACATGAGAATTAGGCAAGGTTAATCAATCAATCGTGCTAATTTCATTGAGCCAAATTTTGAGGTTCTCTTTATTTTTAATTGACTCTTACTGTACTTTTTAAAGCCAGGAAAAATAACAGCTTGCTAAAAATTCTGTCTGTTATATCATCTCACAAGCAGTACTTTTCCTTTGTTGAGCATGGAAGGAGAACTCATTCTGAGTTGTACTTATCCACACTGAAAAACTAAGAGACTCTTGCTAGAACGCAGAAAACATATGATATTTTGGATGTTGTGCTGTGTCACAAAAAATTCTGTCAGTATGAAAAATTCAATATTCTCAAGTAAATAGAAATTGCCAAGAGCTCCGCTTAACCAGAAACAGACAGTTGGACGGACCCAATATATTTGTGTTTCTGTACAAATATTGAAAGCCTGGAAAAAAAAGTAAAATCTAGAGTTACTGGTTATAAAAGAAAAGGTTGATGTAATAGAGACATTAAAAATCTAGTGGAAGAAAACTAATCAACGTGACAAGCTAATATCAGTGACAAATTACATGGGAAAGATTGAGAAAGTAATGCCTGTCAAAGAGCAGATTTTTTGTTTTGAAGAAAATTTTGAGTTGAATCTCATAGATTAACTACATAAGAAAAACAAAGAGTACCTACATATTGAAATTACAAAACTAAATATGAAAAGTAGGACTGTAGCACCATGGGACTGCAGTACAGTATTAGGACTGTAGTACTAACTGTCCTACCTAAATGATGACATTGCTTGTGACAACCTAGACAAGATCAAACAGGCATGAAGGCAGAAAATGCAATAACAATGGGAAACAACTGAGATTGTGTAAATGGGCTGGGAGGTGATTCAGAGTAAAATTTTAGTTTTTGCAAATGATTGCTTATACAGAGGCTATTTGTTCCTCTTGGAAAAGAAAAAAAAAGTAATTCTAAATAGCTCTAGGACCCGGTTTTAAGCAGCAACAGAAAAAACTGGTTCAAAATAAAGCTAAAACCACTGTGTGACAGCAGCTAACATATTTAGATGGAGTATTCTTGAAATCAAATTTAAAAAAAGGGGGGAAAAAAGTCTCCCATGGCAATGTTTAACTTCAAAGAGGAAACTACATAAAAACGCAAAAACTGTTTAAAAATAAAGAGAGACAAATGTTATAATGTTTATAAGAGTCATGAAGATTGTTTAAATATGGGAGCTCACTGCAATTTGACTTCCAGAAAAAAGACTTTAAAGGACAAATAAAGTTTTGCATAGCTAAACAGCAGGATGAAGGAGTAAGAGGATGTCTCTTATTAAAAGTATTATTAGAAGTAAAAGGGCTTTCTTCAAGTTGAAGTTGTGCCTAAATGAAGAAAATAAAGCATGACCAAATTAAATGTATAAACAAAATAAGGCAGGCCAAAAGAGACTTTGAAGAAAAGCTTGGCAAAAACTGATAGTAAAGCCATTTCCAGGCTGTCTTTAGTAGGTAAAATCCTGACAGAAAATCTACAGGGCTAGTAAATGATCAAGGTAGGGAAAGTATTTAGGGCCATACCTATTCTGGCGTATTTCTCTGTCAAGAGCATATCAGAAGATTTGTCACCGATAAAAGCATTACTAGAAGAGATTTCAGAAGAAACTGGCAACAATAAACTGTAAAATTTTACCAGGGCCAGATTGTATCCATGCAGGTTAAAAGAACTAGAGTACAAAACTCTCAAGTCACTAACAATGGTGTGATGCTTAAAAGTTTCCTGGTCTGAAAAAAATGGAGGTGATAAATATGATACCTAATCTGACAAAATTAATAGGAGCTGCAAATACTCCCTAGGCCTCCTTCTAAATCACTAGATTTATGAATAAGTACAATAAAACTAGGAAGAACCAGCATAGCTTTCATAGAGGAATGCAGAATCTTTAAAAAATTATTCAAAAAATAACTGAACAAAGGGATGAGGTAGGTCTATTCAATAGAAGCTAGTCAGTTTTCCAAAACTTATTTAAGCATGTCCTTCATCAAAGGCTCTTAGAGAAATTGAAGTATCATAGGATAAGAGATACAGGCCTCTCAGTAGTAACAAGTTAAAAATTAAGAAGCAAATAGTAAGACTATATTGTCCATTTTGCACTGGTAGGAATTCATCACTAGAGATCCAACAGGTCTTTAAGAGCCTGTGGTGTTCAATTTAAAAATGTTTTGAAAGACAGAGGGAGGGGAGGAGAGGCCAGAGGTAGCGAAGTTCACTGATACATTATTCAGTTAAAGAAAGTGATAGATTGCTGTAGGTGTTTGCAGCAATACCTCATGATACTGATGGACTAAATTAATTACTGATAAATGTAAAATAATACACATGGATAGGTTTTATGTATGTAGACATGACTTTGAGTTTAAATTGGTATTTCTTAAAAAACAAACAAACAAAAAACCAACCAATCAACCAAAACAACAAACAAACAAACAAAACACTGTATTCAGCAGAGGACAAAAATGCAAGCAATGTTTGAAGAATTTTAAAAATCTAATAGAGAACAAAACAGCAAACATCATTGTTCTACTACACAAACCTATTGTACACCCAAATCTTGAATTCTGTTTGCACTTTTGTCCTCATCTCAAGAAGTAGACCTCTTGTAGGACCAGAAATGTGGAAGAGCTTGTCTGGAATAGCTTCCATAAAGGTCACAACTACATAAAGTTGGGCTCTCCAGCCTGGAAATTATAGGATGGAGGGAAGGATCTGTAACAGCATGCGTGGCACAAAGTAAATGAGGAACAACATTCCCTGTTTACAAAATTGTTCACCAAATGCATGGTGCACCTGCCAATGATGGCGGTTTCAAAGCAAGCAAGGGGATGTCTACTTTGCTGGTGTTTCCTGGTCTAAACTACCTCAGCTTGTAGGGTGTTATCTGGGGTGATGATTGCCTTGTGCACCACCAGAGCCTGTCCAGCAGAGTCCTCGTTGGCTGGACTGCAGTGTAGGTACCTTGCTTGTCCAGACAAATCTCACCTATTGTTGTTGTTATTTGTGGGTTCTTTTTAGAGTTCAGGACTGCATACATCTTTGGTTTGTATCATTCCTGCTCTTTTCTATCTTCTCTTTTGCTTACTACTGATTGCTTACTGGGTTAATGCTGTGTTTCTTCCATTCCTCCCCACCCCAATACATGACCTCTGAAGTAGATAGTCCTGGGAAAAGACTTTATCCATGCTTTCTAGCTCTTTTATTTTTGTTTAAAGCAGATTATATCTGGCCTTGAGGGAAAAGACTTGGTTTCACTAATCAGTTGCTTTTAAGCATTTTGCTACCAAACTGGCCTATTTTGATTTTAAGGATTTCTTTACTCCTGTTTTTAAAATAGTGCAATCTGTTTGGAATACACATTGTAAACATGTAATTCTTAGATGCTGGCATCATTCTTATTCTGGTGTGATTTCAGTGGAACTATTTCTGTAAAATTTTGAGAATACATGGCTACATCCCATCTCCGAGCATTTTTGGAAGTTTCTGTCACTGTAATCTGGAATCTCTTCGTTATTAAAAATCAAGTTGATTTTGCTCATCTTCTTACTCTTTTCTATTTGTATTTGTTGTGCCCAATTCTGATTTTCAGGAAATTGGTGCAAAATTACATTTATTTCAATGCAAAAGTGATAAAGTCTTCTTAAACTTTGTTCTTCCCCCACCACACCTTCCATTTTTTCAGACCAACACTTAAGTCAGCTTCTGTACTTCAGATACAAGACTAACTCGTTATGATTTTAATGGAGACATATCTCTTCAACAGTTATCAGCTTCAAGTCCTGAAAATGACTAGGTATATGAAAGAAATTGTAAGTCTTATGTATAGTGTTGAAGAGACGAGGTACAAACGATCAGCCAGTGTGGTGAAGATCTTTTTTGTAGCAGTGGGCAGGCTGCACAGATCTGTGCTGCTTGCGTGAAAAGCGTATGTTCTGGTGTAATTCCAACATTATAAAACCAGAAGAGATCTTTTGGATAATTTACTACAAGTTATATGATATTTGCCATCAACATTCCTTGATTTAACTTTGAAATAGGTAGGTTTTTTTTAGGAAAAGTGTCTAATTTTTGTTTAAAAATTTTTGCAGTGAGAAACCAACTAAATCCATGGTAACAATCTGTTGACTGTTTTAGGCAGGTTTTTATCCCATTTAATATCAAATCAGACAAATGCCTCTGACACATGTCATATACAAAATACTGATGGTGTGCAAGCCACAAGCTGGTTATCTGAGTTAATAACATGTTATGGTCTCGCTTCTTATCAGGAGTATCACAAAGAGAGAACATCCGTTTTGTGTCCAATGAGGCAGCGTAGCAAATGTGAAATCCTTGATTTCCATTGTAAAGTGACTGAAGGCAAAAATTTCTGGTGTGGCCACTGCTGTCAGCCCTAATATGACCGTAGGCACAAACACTGAAACATCTTTTTGAGGTAGCAATGGAGACTTGCCCAGGAGCCTGAGTGAGGCCCACTGAAAAAAGACACTCTACTACTTCCAGCTCCTGGTTATTGTTATGATTTTTTTTTTAATTTAGCTTCCTATGTATCACTGATAATTCTGGAATGGGTTGAATGGACAACATGCAGCTAGAGTTTAGCTGAAGGCCAGGCCTTGCCTTACATCACAGAGTTTTGGTAAGGTGAGATAAAATGGAAGAGATCAAGTGAGAAATTGTCTTTGGAAGTCTTTGCTAACAGATTTTTGGGTACAGAGGTACCACAAGAGGAGGGGAAAATGAACATTAAGGCAGATCTGGAAACAGGTCACATAATATAACTGTATTTTCTCTTCTGGTAGTAATTTCATATGGTACTGAAGAGAACTTACTTTGTAATGGAGGAGATGTGGATGTTAAGATCTCACTATGGCAGGCTGTGTCATAACCTAATTATTTCTTTTTTTCCCTCTGTCATTTATTTGTATAGGTGGAAAACGTTCGGTTACTTGATCGTTTATCTTCAAGAAAAGCTGCATTGGGAACCTTGTATTTAACAGCTACCCATGTCATATTTGTGGAGAATGTTTCTGAAACTCGTAAAGAAACTTGGGTATGTATTTTTATTTTTTCAGTTAGCTGTTAAGTGTGAGACACTTTATTGATGGCAATTTAAAAATAACTTGCAAAACAGTTTAAACATAGTAAATTAGTTTATATGGATGCTTTTATAACTTCAAAGCATGTGAAATTCCAATGTGGTAATGTTTGAAAATTTTCAATGGATTCTGGACATTGCTACACAGTAAGAGGAATAGAAGGACCTTCACCATATGAATATCAGATGTGACCGACCAAGGAACAGCTGCTGTAAACTACAGTGTTGCTCCTATCATCCAGGAAGAACTGAGGAGAAATGCTTTGAATGTGAATTAGTAGCATGACTCAGTCACCTCTTGCTGCTCTCTCTAACTGCTTGTTCTGGATCAGTGATTTTGTTGTTTTGGTTGGTGGGTTTTTTGTTGTCTGTTTTGTGGGTTTTTTGTTTGGTTTGTTGGTTGTTTTGTTTTTTTAATAACGTGGTATTTTGATGAACCTGTAACGAGTTGCCTGTATACATATAGGTGCAGATATAGTTCCAATGTCATATCATTTGAGAGTCTTTTATGTCGATTAATTACAAATCCTTTGTCCAGTTTTGTACTAATTATTAACTCCATCCTCTTTTGGTCCCACTATTCCTCTCTGGATTCTTCTTGTAAGATTTCATCTCATCTGATGCAGCAGATAAAACTACATCAGGACTACCATTCTGCTGATGAGGAGGGCCAACATTTTAGCCTTATTTAACTGGTGCTGGTTCACCTTTTCAGTGTATAGATAGATGGAAAAAGCCCATTTTTTTGACAACTGTTAGCTTACAGTAAAGCAAATGAACAGACAGCTTTGGATAGCGGAGCCAGGCTAATGACTGAGCAGCTGAAACAATACAGAAACACTTCTTTGTCTGCAGGTGATGTATCAGGCACTACTTGAGCCTGAGCTGAAGGTAGAAACAAAACTACAGGAGAATTTTCTCTAATAATAGTGGACACTACAATGCATGCCCTGATACGTAATTATAAATAATTATTTTTCTTCCTAAAGATTTGAATAATTTGACATAACCAATTTCAATTCTCTTGCAGGTTCTTCACAGCCAAATTTCCTCTATTGAGAAGCAGGCCACCACTGCCACTGGTTGCCCATTGCTGATCCGCTGCAAGAACTTCCAGGTCATCCAGCTGGTCATTCCTCAGGAACGAGACTGCCATGATGTTTACATATCTCTGATACGTTTGACACGACCAGGTACGAGATGGAAATAGGCACAAAAGTCAATTCTTGTCCTGAAGAGGGAGAATGTAATGGAAGAAATGTAGCTGTGTATCTTCACACTTTGCAGTTTAAGAAAAAAGGCTTTATTAGAGACGTGTCATGAGAGAAAATGTCCCTGAGCAGATGAGCTTATTAAAATGATCACTTATAGAGCAATGAAGAAATCACGTCATAACAAGTAGTTCATTCCACAAAGTATGTCATGAATTTTTGTTGAAAATTATGCTCTAGGCTATCATTGGCCATAAGATACCCTATAATTCTATGTGTAACTTGTTTACTTGATGACTTGTGTAAACATGAATTTAGGAAAATACTTTCAAGTCTCTAAATAAAGGGAATTTTTATGTTCCTACTGTAATGAAAAACTTGGGATATAATTAGTGATCATGTTGATGTCTGAATTTTCCCTTTTTGTGCTGTGCATAAATTTCTTAAAAATCAGTGAAAGCTTTTGCAGCAAATAGGTGATTTATTTCACTGGACTGCCTATGCCTATTATTAGCTAGGTTTTGAATGTGCACTTTTTGAATTTCTGAATTCAGATTAAATTCCTTTTTAAACTTTTTCTCTTTTCAATGAAAATCCAAATGTTGCAACAAAGTCCAACATCTGATTCTCTGCATTATAACTACTCTTGTAAGACCTAGCTGACAAGGCTTCTGGATTGTTTGTTTTAAATTATAACTGTAGAAATGCAACACCAACCTCTGTCCTTTACCATGACAGTATGCAAAGAAAACATTTACCACAGTCTGTACAGAAGTGATAACACTGTCTTTAATTTTTATCTTGCTAGGAGAACACCAATTTTATCTTATTGTGGGCTTTGTACTGTTAGGTTTACTATTGAACTTAATGACCTTAAGGGTCTTTTCCAACCTAAATGATTCTACGATTCTGCTCTATGATCTAGCATGTAGAGAGGTAAAAAAACTGCAGTCAGTGAGCACAGCTACTGAACTTTATAAAGTACCTTCTATAATTAGGATAGTAGAAGTAGTAGTAGTAATATACAACTGCAGTGGATATAACATGATATACTAGGTGATGCAAGATGAAAGTAATCAGAGAAATTTAAAAACAATGAAACAAATTCAGTCAGTGATTCTGCTGATGTAAATCTGGATTAATTCTATGAGCGACAGTTGCAAGTATGTGTTCATGCATGCTGGAAGGAATGTGTTTCTGTAATGGACTTTCCTCGGAGCCGAGAAGAGGTGTGTGTACTGCAGCACACTAGAACAGGACGCTTCAATACAGGCGTGCAGAGTGACCAAGGGCAGAATAGCTATGGACCCTGAATACAAGTCCAGTGGCAGACTGCAATGGACAAGAAGGTTCGGATGAAGAAGATGCAATAAGAGCAGCACAGAATCAGCTCTTTGCATAGTTCAGCTGCACAGTAGTTTTCCTTCTCCAGCAAAACATCTGGTCTTCCTGTGAGGCAGGATAAAATCTTGCTTACTTAAAATTAGAAGACTCCAATTGGAGATCGAGCCAAACACACCTTGACAGTGCTCTGCTGTGTCTTTTTGTCTGAGCGCAAAGCTGTATGTTCTTGAGGTAATACTCAACATTATAAGATCATCTTTACTCTATGAGGAGAAAATTTCACTCAGTCTCTGTTTTTCACTCTCTGCCATTCATTCTACCATAGCTGAACCTGAGTAGAACCTGTCTTTTGTACTGGCTTCATATATTCTATGTTATCTGATAGCCTAGTTACACTAAAGGAGCAAATTTATGTTTGATTTTATTCTTGTCAGCTGTTAATAGCATTTTAATAAGGTAAGCTGTCAGCTGAATTTGACCTTTTTGCTTAATTAACCCATTTTGTGAAACAAGCTGACCATAAGAGTTATTAGAGGTGTAATAATAGGATTACAGATGCTAATGGTAAAATAACTGTGAAAAAGTAGAGAAGGTCCTAGAAGTGCTAGAGAAGAGCTGATAACTGATCTTTAAGGAACTGACTATTAATACTTGAACATTTTTGTTACCACCTGTAGATATCACCATGTAATAATATTTGTTACATTGAGTCAGACTTCTGTCATAAATAACCCATATGTATTTTAATAGGTGGATTTTTAAAGGCTTCCCATGTGCCTGTGAACAGCAGTTGGAAAGTTCTTCTGTGAACAAAGCAGTAAAAACAAGAGCTCAGATTACTGCCAAAAACACTGTATTAAAATGAGCTCAGATTGGATTTATGGATTATGCTAAAACTTTATGTTAGCAGATGAGAAATAAACCCGACTGTCTTCCTAGTCTGTGCCATGACAGAAGTTTGAAATCAGAGAGTACAGAGTTTGAACTGTAAGACAATGTGCAAATCATTTTCTTTCTCCTCACTCATGACTTTGTTGACTTTCAGTATTTTCCTGACAAAGTTAACATGATTTTTTTTTTCTTAGATTCATACTTTTGTGTGTATATACAATCATTTTAATTGAAATTTTAAAAAGCTAAATATAATCTAAATTACACCTTTAAAAGGCATAAACAAAATACAAAAGACTTCCTATTGAAAAAGGTAGAAGCCTTATTGTTATTAATATTGTAGTTGTTTTTGTTGTTGTTATTTTTATATCTAAAAATTCCTTACTCTAGTGTTTTAATACTCTGCTTATTAGGTATAGATTATTAGAAAAGAAAGTGTAGTGTTTTCATTTACTGATCTTCTTAAAATTATATTGTGAAGCACCGGTATCAGTGAGGAACTATGAAATCAGGGAGGACTCAACTTACAGTTTACTTCAGTTCTGAAGTTAAAGCTTTCTGTTGGTCAGGATGAAACATACCCCTGTGACATAATATTGTAGTATCTTAAGTAGCAATGAGAACGTTGATTTCAAGCTAAATGCTAAGTAGTGTTATCAGTGACAGTTGGCATTTAATGGTAATGGTGTCTGGCTGCTATTGGTCACCAGGATTAAGGCATTCATTTGCATAAATATAGATATACTCCTAAAAAAAGTTAAAAACTGCAGCACCAACAAAGTTTATTATATGGTCCTTGACCAAGGTTGGTAGGTAGCATAGTCACTTAAATGAGTTCATGATGAAATTATTGATATAACATATGCTATTTTTACACTATTACAACACCTGTATCACGAATGTCTTTGCTAATAAATGAAAGACAGAATTTTGCAGTCTACAAAACTAAAAATTCATTTAATCTATTGGAAACTTCCCGATCTAGGGACAAAGTCTTCTGAGTTAGTTCATTTTTGGAAGATTGTGCTATATAGTTCATTGTTCAGAACTTTTGTCTTTGTCACAGGACAGATGTTACATTAATAAAGGGACTTCTAAGCTATCTCTGGCCAGCAAATTCTTTTGCAGAAAAAGTGCTTATTCTGGCACTGACTTTTGTTTTCTTTGGATGAAAGCATATTATCACTGTCTTTGTGCTGAGGGAGGCCTTTACAATCCAGTGGAGAAGAGGTCTAGCAAAACAGTATACTTTAAATAGCATTATTAGTAAGGCACAAATATTGCAACACATACAAGCAACAAAACAGCACAGTACTTTTAAAATATACTTGAAAGTAGTTATAAGCCAGGATATGCATTTTGTCTAGCAAAGCATACTATTTTAAAAGAGAAACTACAAAAAGGGCAATAACAAATTTTGGTTTTGAAGTGTGATTTCACTATGAGAAATCTGAAGTGTTTTACTATTTTTGTTTGTTTGCTTTCTTTCTATTCAGTTAAATACGAAGAGCTGTATTGTTTCTCATTCAATCCAAAATTAGATAAAGAAGAACGAGAACAAGGCTGGAAGCTTGTGGACCTCAATGAAGAATATAATCGGATGGGTATTCCAAACAACTACTGGCAGATTAGTGATGTAAACAGAGACTACGGAGTGAGTCGTAGTGATTTTTCTGTTACAGAGGGTGTAAAGTGAATCAACCAAAGTGCTTAATGCTGAGTCTCTTTGTGCTCAGTGCTGTACATATATGTAGTAAGGTGCAGTTCTTCCATGCTTTCACATAAAAAGGCACGTAAAAGGGATGTATCTTTGTCTTATGCATGTGGAAATTAAGCACAGCAAACTTGTATGCAGTAAATTTTAAAAATTAGAGCTTAGCTGCCTCAGTAGAAGCTTAAATCATACTTAATGTTATGTCTGAATGAGCGTTTTCCTGACATGTAGGGTTATATAAAATTACTATACATTCATTTAAATTAAACAAACAAACAAACAAACAAACAACACTTGAAACAGTGAACTTGGCAATACTTTTTCCTCACTAGCCATCAAAGCCTCTGTGATTGACATTAGTGTTTTTCCTCTGTGATTGACTGTTAGTATATTTCACAGTCATCTGACAGGTCATGTCTCTTCTTAGCTGCCTGCTGTCCTGCCTAGTTGTCTTGTACAACTGAAGTCCCTAGAATGTTAATTAATTGTGAGAAATAATAACCAAAGTATTTCTGAAGGAAGTTTTTCCATTGGCTCTGTTGCTGGAGCACATCCATGTTAAGGAAGGCCTGTGAAGTTCTCAGAGAACACTGAATGTGCTGTCAGGGTTTGTTTTCTTTTTGTTAAAACAAGCAGAGAATATGTTTGACCTCTTTTAAGATACAGCATAGGAAAAATGGCATCATGAATAAAACCCAGTTCACCACAGAAGCATCTGTAACCACAAGCCCTTCCTTTTCTTTCTCCCTCATTATGTATCTCTGGCTCTCTCTGAACCTTATTTCTTCCTGGGCATCCTAATGCCTTTAGACATCTCAGAATGTCCCAGAGGGATATTTGGTCTCCTTTTGACCCCAGCCAGAATGCTACAGGCAGTATCAGGAAAAGAAAGTTAGACCACGACCCCATTTGTGTCCCACTTGTCTTCAGAGGAAATTCTGGGCTTTTTTTCAGGCTCATTGGTTTCCTTTCAGAAGTGGTGGGCATTGCCAGGGCTGCTTGCCTTCTGGTATCCTCATTTCATACAGATTTAATTTCTTTTCTCCAAGTCCCTATTTTTGTCTTTTATTATTATTATGAGTTTTGCTGAAAAAATTAGCTCTACAGTCCCCTGCCATTATAACAGAGGTGTGTTTGGGAACATGACCCACTCCCATCCTTCCAAATTCTGTTACAGAGGAAACCACAGCTGTAAATACAGCCTTGCTGTACATAATGATGAATCTTTTCTGGTATGAAAGTATGTTCTGCCTGTCCGTTCTCAATGAGGCATGAATTAACATTTGGAAATATAGCCCTTCAACCCTTCTGCTTTAGTTTTGTCACCTGTAAATTAGAATTAATACTTTCCAGCTTCAAAAGACTATTTTAAGAAATGTTAGTGATGTGAGTGATGTGTATTCAATAGAGATGGAATATTGCCTAAGGTTAGAGTTTGTTGGTGTTTCCTTTTTGCTGTAGAGATGGATAATGTTGCTTGTATTTTGTACACCAAATAAGCAGAGTTTCCTTTCACAGGTCTGTGACTCTTACCCTACGGAAGTGTATGTACCAAAGTCTGCGACTGCACACATCATAGTGGGAAGCTCTAAATTTCGCAGCCGAAGGCGTTTCCCAGCACTTTCCTACTACTGCAAGGATAACAATGTAAATGTGAATTTCTAACTTTGGAGTGTTTGATCATTTTGGCCTTGCTTTCATAATTCTCCTAGTAAGCTTTCACAAGAAGAAATCAGTGACTATTTTTTTCTTTTTTTTAAAAGAAAAGATGTTAAGAGTAGTCTGGTTAGTGTGGTTTGTACAATACGAGCACACACCATGATTATGTTTAGTTCGTTGATAGGCATTTAATACAGTCGTTTAAATGCAGCTTTATCATCCATCTAACACACAGAAATGTTATCTCTGTATCACAAGGAAGTGGAGCAGGACAAGAGGTCCTGAAACACAGGTGGCAGAAGAGTGAAGGCCAGTAGCATGCAGCTTAGCAGGTGACTGGGAGGAGAAGAGAGCAATTTAGCATCTGGTAGCCACAGCCTGAGAGAAAGTGAAGGAGGAGGAAAAACTATACATACAACAATTACAAAATCAGGAGTAGCCTATGAAGAAGAGATCTGTGAATAGACCCAAGAGGGACAGATGAAAGAGCTACCAGATTTTTGCTGAACAGTGCATCGTATCTTGGTCGAAGAGACTCTCCTTGTCTATAAGAGCGAGTAGTGTCACCTTCTCCTCTCCATGACAGATATTCTCAGGGCAGAGTGAGGAACTGCCTCACTTGGCTGTAACTGTTTGGAAAAAAACCCTGTATCTAGACTATGTGAATTTCTCTTTCTGGCAGCTGAGAGGAAGACCCTTGGATTGAAGGATCCCACAGACTGGCTGATTTTACATTTGTGTCCCATCCCCCTAAGGACTGGCTTAGCTCAGGTGTCATCATCAGTTAGGAAAATGGTGTCCCCTTTGTACTCACAAAAGATCAGTGTGTCTAGTATCTCCTGTTTCAGTCCCATACTGGCAACTGCATTGAGAGGGCTTCCCTTGTGCTGGGGGGTGGCCAGGACTTCCCAAGAGTCAGAGCCAGTGTGGGATTAGAGGGTGTCCGTAGAATTTGCCACGCAGCATGGGAGGTATTTCATCCAGTGTCACAAAGCAGGAATCGTAAACTACAGTCCCCATGGAAGACTTATCTTTACAGTGGCCCAAATCATAGGTATAAGCTTCAGAAGGAAGGAATGAGACATTATTTTGACTCTTTCTTTACCTCTTATTTAATCCAAATTCTGCATCTATAAAGATCCATGAATTTGACAACAAAACAGGATAGGATTGTTTACATAGGAAATACAGCCCCTGCATAAACTGCATATTATCTTTGAAAATTTTGACCATAATGAAATATTGAAGTTAATCACTTTCCATAGTGAACTATGTCGAAACATAGATATCTAGGACTCAAAACACTTGAACATTTTCAAATTTCAGTGAAAGAAGAGGTCTCAAGGATCAGGTAGATTCCAATATCAAGTGATCCAGTTTGGATTAGTTTCACAGCTTCAGCCTAAGTCTTTTCCCTGTTGTGCTTGGTTAAGGCTCTGACTACCAGCATTTGAAGTATTGTATTTACCCCTGGCTCCTTCATGGTTTGAATGGCTTGAAAAGAGATTGGAAATTTTGGTGGAAATACCTCCTTGTGAGTTTGGAGGTTGGCATGAGTTGCCAGTTAAAGTAATGGGGCAGGATTGGGGTAAGGTTTGTGACAGTGGACATCGAACAGTGATGGTAACAGCAGGTTGGGAAGAGGTTTGCCACATGCAGGGGTGACGGGTGCCACTCATTCAATCTTTCGTACCCAAATTTCCCATAGCTCTTCAGTAATGACAAATTCAACGATGATGTGACATCTGAATCTGCATCTTACAGGATCTGTGTGAATATGATAATTTTAACTGCTTGAGAGAGTCTAGCACAGGGCAACAAAGATGATTAAGGGAGTGGAGCATCTCCCTTATGAGGAAAGGCTGAGGGAGCTGGGTCTCTTTAGCTTGGAAAAGAAGAGACTGAGGGGTGACCTCATTAACGTTTATAGATATGTAAAGGGTGAGTGTCACAAGGATGGAGCCAGGCTCTTCTCGGTGACAACCAGTGATAAGACAAGGGGCAAAGGTTTCAAACTGGAACACAGGAGGTTCCACTTAAATATGGGAAGAAACCTTTTCACAGTGAGGGTGCCAGAGCACTGGAACAGGCTGCCTAGAGAGGTTGTGGGGTCTCCTTCTCTGGAGACATTCAAAACCTACCTGGACGCCTTCCTGTTTGACCTCATCTAGGTGTTCCTGCTCCAGTGGGTAATTTGGACTAGGTGATCTTTCGAGGTCCCTTCCAATCCCTAACATTCTGTGATGATAAGTTCAGACCCTGGAACTATCTGGTGAACAGGTGCAATAGCAAAGCATGACCATATCTCTAGCCTTGTTTTTAAACATAGCCCAGGAAATTTCATAGACATATGTGCTCATCCTAAGCAATTGGCCTGGGTCAGCAAGAGGTGATCTGTTTACGGATATCACGGGTAACGATTCCCATATCTAATGGTCGCTAGCTCATCTTTTCTTCCCAGTTTGCATTACTGGCAGTGCAGATGTTTCTTAGTCTGTGGCTAAACATGATCTTAAACCCAAACCTAACTTGACAGACAAGCAATTCTCTCATACCGGTGATGACATAATGTAATGAGCTCCAACCCATACTTTCCTGAATCCTAACCTTCATCTGCAACCCTAAGTTGATTTCTATGTGTATGGTGCCTTGTGTATGGTGCACTATGGATGAGAGAGGAATGTCCTCCTGTTAAAATGACAGGTTGTGGACATGTTCATATGCACCTTTTGCATCATGCAAAGGAGAAATAAGCATATTATAAATCACTGGAATGTGTGGTGATCAGCAAGCAAGACTAATAATCTGCTTGCTTTCACGCAGTTCGGGGTTTCTGTATCAAAGATCCATGTTTTACTGACTAACTACTGATAGTTCAAAGACTTGACTCAAAATGAGCATGTCCCTTCTCTCAGTCATAAATAGTCTGGAGGGCAGTTTGCATGTCTTCAGCAGACAGATTCTCTTCATGCTTTTGTCCAGTGCTTAGAAAGTGCATGTATTAGACCCTTGCCCTCTGCAAATCTAGCTGCCCTCTGCCTGGCAGAAATAACCTCCCTGCTCACTTATTTCACACATTGTTCCTTCTTTCCCAGTTTCATCAGGAGGTCTGATCCTGATGGGTCTGTGGAGAAACTCTCTTGCCTTCTTCAACAGCACTGATTGATAACTGTACCCAGGAGTCAGGCTGCCTGACCCACTTCCCGTGCAGTAAGGTCTTTCTCCAGAGGCAGCTCTAAAAACAGACCACCACCAGTGATCTAGCTTCATGGTGTGCATTTTTGTTTCCTGGACTCATTGTGCCTCAGGCTGTTTAGTAAAGCATGTATTGGTGCAAGTTGGATGTCATCAGTATCATAGCTGGTGAGCCCGAGTGACAGTGCAAAATGGCCCATTTTTTATGTTATGTCAGTGTTGTGATTGTAATGTTGTACCTGTCACATCCTCTATAGACCACCTTTGAGAATTTATTCCACATTAGGGAAATATTATATTTAAAATAGCTTTAAAACTTAGATTCAAGACTAGACTTTGGCCAATAGGGTTGTATTGTTTTAATATTTCGTTGACATCTAAAAAATATTGTGTTTATTAGTATGTAATTCATTTTACTATTCTGCCCTTCCCATGTAACTGTACACCTGAGGAAACATCTAATGAGCTGCTTATGGGTGTGAAATAATTCTGCTTAATGACTATGTTGGGTTTTTTGTTTGTCTGTTTTTCTGCAGGCCTCAATATGTAGAAGCAGCCAGCCTTTATCTGGCTTTAGTGCACGATGCCTCGAGGATGAGCAGATGCTTCAGGCCATTAGAAAAGCAAACCCAGGAAGTGATTTCATATACGTTGTTGACACTCGACCCAAAGTAAGTACATTAAATTTCTTGCATGTAGCAAGACTGAATCTCTGCTGAATAAATTAGAGAAGATGCACGGCCCAAGTGACTGATTATAATTCCAACATTAGTTGCACCTGTGCAACTCCACAGGTAAATCAGGATTTATCAGAGGAATCTTAACTAGGAACCTTGCCCACATTTTTATCTCTTAAGCATTTTTTTTTACACTGCTTTTTTTTTTTGTTCTTAACAAAATGTTAAGATGCAGAAAAATAAATAACTTGGAATAGTAACTGTTTCCATACAAAGAGGAGCTATCAGTAACTATGTTACTGATGAGGCTAGTGAAAAATAATTCCCATTATAAAACTGTATTTACAGTTTTTTGTAATGTTGCAAACTTCTGCCAGCTTATAGTAAAATTTTTCATGCAAATTTCTCTTGCAAGTGGGAAAATTTCAACAACCTATGCATGACGCTAAGGAAATACCATTTACTCAGGTTACAAGAATTGAGGAGACCTGCTTTGAATATCTGCAGCAATTCTGCGTGTTTGAAAGAGAATCTGAAGTGCGGTAAAGGGTGATCTCAGACACCATATCTCTATAATTGGCTAAAATCTGGCCAAGATAAAACCTTAAGAACAATTACGCTGTGCAGAAACACAGAAATTCAGTAATGATCTAGAAGAGAATGAAAGCTAATAAAAATTCTGTCCAAATGTGGCATGCTAGCAAACAGCTCAAGGTGATGAGGACCAGACAGGCTTCAGTGCCTGGAGGTGGGAGCAGGGATATGTTCTTTCTTACACTATCAGTAGCTTCTCTGCTGAAGTTACCAAAGCATCTGAAGAAAAGGAAACCAAAGGGGCAAATCTCCACAAAACCTCTAGCAGACCTGTAGCAGGAGAAAAGAAAAAATGAAAGCAAAGGCTTACGGAAAAGGAACAAGGAAGCTGTTTCAGAATCCTGAGATCAGGAGACAGACCCTGCAAGGGCAAGGTGGCTAAAGCTGAGAAATGTGAGGAATGGAGAGAGGAAGGGCAAACCTGGCATATCTGGAGCAGAAATGAGGAACCTGACTGTTTGGTGGTTGACTGAAGATCTGGGGGCTGGTGGGAAAGTGCTGAGAGCTCAGAGCTCTAAAGGGAGGCAGTAGCCGGGAAATCAGGGCCTAGGGATGTGCCATTGCACTTTGTAATTTGGTGGCTACTTTGACCTTCAGTTCCCTCCTTTTTATTGGGAAGACAAAGATGGCCCCACTTTACTTGTGGTCCTGAAGAAAATGGATTGTGATGAGCACTAGGAAAGGATCTGTACAACTGTGTTCAGTGCGGGCTTTGGGTAGGAAGTGCAGATCTGGCTGCCCAAATAATGCTTGTTTAACAGCTTTCTGCATGTGATAATATTTATACCCTGGCATTTCCTGGCTGATGATATTGGTACTCTTCTCTAAATAAGGAGGCTGCTCATTGATGGGATATATTACTAAACACTTACTGACTTGGCTGTTAATGGTGTTTTGCAAGGTAATAACAGGAAGGTCCCTGTAAACTTTTCTGGTAAATTACTTTGGCAAGACACCTCCTGTGTGCAGTGAAAAAACCCTGTACTTTAAATGGAGAAAGTGAAATTGATTCTCTCAGTCATGAATTAAGGCATATTTCCAGCAACATTGGCTTCTTCAGGAGCCAGTCAGCAGATGAAAACTGTTTGTTTTCATTGAACTGCTCTGGAAACCAAAAAAAAAAAAGAGTTTTGATGTAAAGAAATTTTTACGCACAGATTCTTACTTATCTCTACCTGTGCTGTAAGAACAGACTGATTGCCGAAACCTCCTGTGATCTCAGGTGCCAAATACAGCCTTGTTACTGCTAATAAAAATACAGCTGTTCAAAATACAGCCAAATACAGCTGTTACAGTTAATCTTGCAGTTCCTAAGGCATGTATAAGTCTAGAATACATAGGAAGTGACAGGTATCAGTCCAAGCTGTTCCTGGCGTTCCTCAGGAAACCTTTAATAAATGCAAAGTAAGTTATCCAGTCTGGTGCAGGGTTTCCCATTGCTCTAGGAAGCTAAAAAACTACCTGTTTCTTTTCTCACCAGAACTGGTTCCTTGCAAAGATGATGAATATTGGTGGGCCAGTCAATTCAGAATTCCCAAGTGCTTTTCATATGCTGTCCCTCACTGTGCTTGATAATCTTCAAAACAAAAGCTTTGCCTGTGGAAGAAAGTTTTATTTCCATTTCATTTAAATATACCAGGATGACCGTATGCAGAGCTTTACTTAGGTTACTGTCTTTCTTCATTTTCTCATCCTTCTATGTGTTTACAGAAGAAGCTAATATAAACTTACTGCTTATAAGTAAAACAAATTAGTTCTATAATTCTTAATAACAGGAGTGGACCCGGTTATTCTCCACATTAAAGGAGATGCCAGCAAATCTGGCAAGTGAGGTCTGTTCCCTTTAGAGATTGTCTCTGCACATTCGCTGAGATTAAGCAAGGACAGGCACAATTTAGAGAGCTTTGCAACAACTACTTTAAGAGCAACAGATGGAATTCTGGTAGGTGATGTGGAAAACTTGTTAGTAAATATTGTGGCACTGCAAATTTTGGCAACTGACAATATTTAAAATAAATGAGTGTCAGAAAGCCTTGCAAATTTAACCTTATGTTTATTTGCTTTTAAAGAGGGCTTTTTCAGACTGTCTTAATGAAGGATTTCTGTGATAAAATTGCTCTGTGGGAGAGGCAGTTAATAGCATTTATTGTACTAAGGATTAGGTCGTTTAGGGGCTAGATGTTTTTCATATAGGTTTTCAGGGGGTTTGTGGTGGCTTAGACTCATGTGTACAGATCTTTTTTCCTGAACCTTTATGCTATTGCAGAGAGAGACTGCTTCATTTTGTTTGTATCAGAACACTGATGTCTACTTCAAAAGAGAAAGATTAGGATTCAGCAGATAATTTATATCTTTCTAGCAAGTCACACTGAGGACTCTGTCCTTAAAGGACATGCTGTTCACAGGCTGTATCTTTTTTTATTGTTCATTGATAGTCAAAATACCAGCAGACTGCTAGTTGATAGACTTTCTTTCTGCTTTCCTGAATTGCATTTTACAAATTAAAAGAAGTTTTACTTAAGACTTTAAATGAAAAATGCTGGGTTTTTTTTTGTTTCAGTTCCTATCTTAGACTATAGTTCCTTCTGTTTTATCACGAAATTAATGCAATGTTTCAGTTCTTAATGGTGTTCCATGAATTTAACTATGTATTTCTATTGCCAGGTTCTCATGGGAATGGCTGTACTAGAAAGTGTGAAGATGGGAAAAAATCCCCTATCTTCACATATTAAATTGGTCAGGATAAAATAGTTGAAAAGCAGTCTCACCTGCCTGTTTGCTTGTGTATCTAAATAAGATTATAATGGCATAAAGAGCTTGTAGTCTTTAGCTGTTCCCTTTGAAAGTTTAGAGGTCAAATTTGGTCCATATTTTGACATATGACATAAAAAAGCTAGACTTGTTCATCTTAGCTGAAGACAAGTTGGCAACGGACAATCGGTCCTACTCAATTGCATGCGCTCAGCTCCAAATTAAAATTGAATATTTGGAGTATGTGCGTTTGGGGTGGAAGACATTGGGAGAGGACACATTGTGTATATCCTGTGATACCATTAGCTGAGCACTGAAGTGTATTATTGTGAGTTTCAGAAGTGACCACAGAAGCAGCAAATCAATATTACTGCCTGCAACACTGGGAAATAAATTGGAAACCGAGTTATCTGCATAGCCTCTTTTCCCCTAGGCAATGCCTAAGAGACACTTTAATTTTTCGTGAACATTGGCTCTCACTGCAATGGAGAGGAGTAATTTTTTGTCCAGCTGCTATCTCATAAGGTCTCTCCAAAAGCTTTATTAGGGCCCTCCAATCTGGATGTGCAATACCCGTAGTTATTTAATTCTAGAATCTTTCCTGAGCAGAAGCTGTTAGTTGGGCTTGGAAGTGTGGAGGTTCGGCTATGTGGGCTGCTTCGTTACTCCTGGAGCCTTCATATTTCTTGGGAAGTCCAAAGGCACCCCAGCCTTAGAGCATCCATTTCATAGAAGAGCAGAGACTTCATGCAAAAAGACAATTCTGTCTATTGGACAGTGAGAGTTTGCTATAGGAAATTTAAAAGGAAAAAAAAAAAAGGTAGTAAAGTAAAACTACTTAATTCATTTCCATCAGCTCTTGTTTTCAGCTCAGAGATCAACATTTGGCATAAGGGGTTTGGAAGATATTTTTCTTTTCCCCCAAGAATCTCAAAAGGGGGGAAAATTTGAAAAAAACCCTTGATTTTATGCTTGGGAAAACTGAACTAAAGAAACATTTAGTGACTTTTCCCATGCCAGGAAGCAAGTAACAGATTCAAAGACAAAACTCCAGTTTCCAGCTGAATGTATTTTCTGCTGAAGCACAGCGAAATGTTTAAGAGTGCTGCATTGCAGATGAAAATATTTGTGGTAATTTTGTCAATTCAAATATTTTGTGGTCTCACACAACTAGAGCCAAGATGCTATAAACTTATGAAAAACTACTCCAACTCCCTCTTCATTATTCCAAACTTCAAAGAAGTAAGCTGTATAAATTTTTGGATGATTTGAGCAGTAAAACACAGTAATTTGGGCAACATTACAGTGTCCATAAGCTGTGAAACAGTGGCACGGCAGATATGACACTGCCACCTCCTGGGTGTGTTCTGCAAGTAAACATAATGCTGACTCAAACCAAAATCAGAATAACCTTTTAAAAACAAATTAAAACCTTTACCCTCTCGCAGAGAAACCCTACATAGGCTGTGTTTGTTTGTGTCTAACCACACTAATGAAGTTAACACTCAAAGTGTGTGAAATAGAGGTCAGTCTCAGCAGCCCAGCACCCTGCAATAGGCTGTAAACAGATCCCCGATTCCTAATCCATTGTGTTGACACTGTGCCCAATGCTTCCTATTTATCCCTGACTCAAATAATTCTGATTTACTGCAGGATACTGTGAGCTTTGTTTTGAAAATAATCTGTTTGCTACTGAATTTAATCCAATTTTCCCTAATTTTTCAGCTCAATGCTATGGCAAACAGAGCAGCAGGGAAGGGATATGAAAATGAAGACAATTATTCCAACATCAAGTTCCAATTCATAGGCATTGAGAACATCCATGTCATGAGAAATAGTCTGCAGAAAATGCTTGAAGGTAATATGTTTCTTTCTTGAAAACTAAAGGAAAGATTTCATCCTCTGTTACACAAATCAGGATAATTGCTCTGAAAGCAGCAGCAGTGAAAATGGGTATGAAAAGAGGTCTCTGCCTGTTGCAGCTGTGTGTAGCTGCCTGCTGGCTAATGGGACTTGTGCAATGGAGTGTCATCCCAACTAGTGGTGATTTCGTGGTCATACAAACATCTTGGTTCATGGATGAAAGCCAGACATCATTTACTTTAATGACAAAATTCATTTGACTTCAATACACCTTACTTCTGCTACATCTCCTTTTGCAGTTTAGACTTTGATGGTATAATGAAAAAAAAAAAATATATTTTTTAAAGCTCAGAATACCTATGGTTTGGTGTTTTTTTTTAATATGTGGTCAATAAGCTAGTCATTTTAGACTCTGAATTTTAATAGCAACTTACGCCCTGTCACACCAGGTTTATTTATGAAACTCACAGTCAATGGGAATAACCATTCAGAACCTTCATAATCTCATGCAAATTAATAATAATTGTTTTATAACTAGTTATCAGTGTCTAAACGACCACATCTGTACTGCCATTTAATATTTGGATTAGATTACTTTCTAGAGACCTTCTGGGAAATGGGTAAGAATAAATAAGCCATCCTTGACCCTCAAGGGCTTGTTTATTTTTAACAAGCAAATACTAAATAGTGCTCACTCCATTCCACAGAATCTCAGAATTTACTTCATGTATATCACCAACACTTTCTGTCACCTCCTGCATGAGCTTGCTCTAGCTGTTCTTGACTTGATGTGCTGCCCATGCTCTTTTATTCTTCAACTGTTTCCCATGGTCTGTGTGCAAATGTGAATTTTAGATCCAAGAAGGGCTTACCTTTTCCATGACAGGAGAGCTGTGCTCTGTTTTCAAAGAAGAGCAGTTTATGAAAACCAGCAGTAAAATGTGATGCAGATGAAACAGTCGCTCTCTTCATGACTTATTTTCATTTAATTCTTTGTTCTAAAGGTCTCAGTAAGGAAACGAGAAGGATTTTTAGTTCATTGCAAAGTCTTGTTTGGCCAGGAGAGAGGTCAGGTGAATAAACTTATTGCTTTATTTGTTCAGCTTAAGACCATCAAAGTTAAAATAGTAAACAGCCAGCCTGGCTACATGGGACAGTGCCATGTATTCTTTTTGAGCCAAAAGTTCATGAGACAGACTCTTGGCCCAAACTGACATGTAACAAGGTAATTTCTAATGCATTTAACACTTTAAGGTGCTTTGGGGACATAACTTCTTAGCATTTATTTTTAAATGAGCCATATGCTCAAAACATCTGCTTTTATCATAGGTTTTGTATTTGCCATGTTGAAATCTCATATTTAGTGACCTTGCTGATAAGATTGCAGATTTAACTTCTCTAATTTCCAGTTTCAGGTACTTGAGGCTCTCAAGTACTTTTTTTTTTTTTTTAATCTTAAGAGTTTCAGTGTATGAGCAGGGCTTTTCTCATGTAAAGTACTGTGTAGTTTTTTTCCATTTTTACCAGTGTCCCTTCATCTGTTTCTCTGGTGACCATTAAAGGGGTATTTATTACCTGACTTACATATGCAAAGGTAACCAGAACTGAAAAGGCTGTCCAGGATGATGATAACACATATTTAATATGACTTTACATTTTTATCAAGAAGTGCTTAAACATACCTAGGTGACTCTCTAAGGTAAAACATCATGTTACACTACAAACATCACAAAACGTGTCTGCTGCTCGTGTTCTGTTGTGAGATGTTATAAGGTACATAAAAAACTTTGAAAATATGAATGAGGCTGATGATAACTGATTTTAGTTTAATATGTGCTGTATTGTTGCTTGGAAGTGTACAGCATGGGGAAGAGGACACCAAGACATAATGGGTCTGACGTGGTGCAGGAGTGCAAGGGCAATTTTATTCAGCTTACTGGAATTAAGCAGAAACTAAGGTTGGAGGATCTTTTTCACATGAGAGACTGCAGGTTATTTTCAATATATAATTTTAAATAATTTCTAATGCTTAGGAAATTTGAACAAAAATTGATTATTCAGTTTTCCATCAGAAAATGCACTTACATTAGGAGTGTGTCAATTTCAATGATGTTTCTTTAGGAAAAGGCTGAAGAAATTAATTTAAACTTATATCAAAAATTTCTTTTAGTAGGTAAAAAAAAAAAATTTCAGCTTTGTGATTCTACTGACTTTAATTCTATCAATTATATTTAACATGTTTTTATTCCTGTATAATGTTAATTTTTGGCTAAATGTGTCAGCATTATAAAATGATTAAATTTGTAAGATAATATTTTCAGAATATGCAAAAAATGTTGAGATTTGACTGTACTCTGGAAGTAAAATGCATTTCAATACGCTGGAATTTCTTTCCAGAAAAAAACCAAATATTTTTACTTTTGTTTCTTCTGCCTCATATTGCTTTAGTATAGTATTGATTTTTTTTTTCATTGAAAGAGAGGTGTATGTGAAAATCCTTGTGATAATTTTGGTCCTATGCAGAACCTCCTTGAAATAATTTTTAATATTAGAAGCAAATGCTGCACAAAGACTTTTCTCAGTAAAGATTCAAGGGCTGACTGAGGCTGCTGTTTGGAATTTGTGATGGAGTGAGTTTTGCTGTACATCCAGGGGCCAAACAAGACTTAACCCGTTTGTTGTGCACTGAGAAGATGATCCCCACAGGCTCCCCATCTGTATTTAGACAGCAAATGTGAGCTTCTCCTCCCTTGATATCAGAAAGAGTAGTTGTTGATGTAAGAGCAGCGCCCTGATCCTTGGACTTCAGCGGCAGATCAGCAAGAAAGAGAGCCTGAGGGTCTGGCCCACACCATTTACATTTCCTCTACCTACAACTGTGCTGCCAGAAATAGGGGAGCTGGTTCAGCATCCCTCCCAGGCACTTTTGCTGGTGGAAGAGGCAGTTTCCACCACGTGCCCTGTTTCTTCCTCCCCTCCTGGGGAAGTGAGCACCGCTGGGTTGCTATGAGCTCTGCCCAGGGGTTCTTGATTTTCCTGTGCTCAGAGAGCAGGTAGAGTGGGTCTTATTTCTCCAAAGTTTGGTACCTCCTTTGCTGAGATGGAAACACCTTTCCCCCTTAGGTTAAGCCTCAGAGTTGAATTAGTAGTTGAAGTCAGTATTAAGGTCCAGATTGGTGGCCAAAATCATGTGAAATATCCAGCATATGCCTTTAGGACAGTCTGAACTTTGCTCAGTGAAGTGGTCGGTAAATATTGACTCTAATTTGGTAGTGGGAATGAGCAAAGCACTATTTCAGCCTTACCTTGGTCTTTTGTAAACAGAGATGGCAGCTTCAGCCAGAATTCAGCTACTAATTAGTTGTGCTCCCATCTGCACAGGAGCATTAATCATGTGAAAAGCTGTTTGCTTTCAGTGCTGCTATCCATGCATTTTTATAAATATCCTTCAAAAATGACTTTAAAAAAAAAACACCTCAAAGAGGCCCTACATACAAAGATAGCAAGACTTTGTATGAACACATTAGGCTATTTTGCCTCTGAATTAAATGGAATTAAGACAGTTGGATACATTCAGATATGGTATAAATTCATAAAATTAAATTCCAGTTACACTGAAGGAAACTAAAGTTTTGCCACTGGTCATAATGGCCATAATTACCCGAGTCTTTTAAAAGATTTCCAGAGGACAAGAGATCTGCTAAGACATTATTCATTCACAGATCATACATTAACTCCATAAAACCCATGACATTTTTAACTGTATTTCTTAAATGAATTTCACTGGTTAATATATTTTTCCTTAAAAGACAGTATAATTCTACATGGATCAAAATAAATGTGTGGTCTATTTATTGGGTGAATTTAGTATCTCACTGTTGAAAATAGATTTAACCAAATATTGTTGAGTATTTGTTTGCTGCTGGATAGAGGCATCTGAATTAGGTTCTGATGGCCTTTTTTTTTTTTCTTCTGATGCTACAAATTTTACAATATTAAAAAATAAACACTTGGATACACCAGGATAGACACTTACTGGGAGTTTTTTTGTTTTGTTTGATTGTTGTTTTTCTTTGAACATGGTATAGAGCTTGGAAAGCTTTCAGGAAAATATTTTCCTTGATGAATTATAGCTTTTGCTCACCATCAGAATACTTTCTGGCTACAAATGAAGTTATAATAAGGTTTCATTCAGGGATGAAGAACTGTTGAGTGAATCACTTTAACTCCAACACCACCACCTGTGGTGATTTTGAAGGCTGGTTTGGGTGGGCCTCTTCTAACGGAGCTTCATCACCAGCCGTGGCTGGGAACAGGAGGCTGTGGCCCAATTTGGGTTGCTGCCTGTCTGTCCCATAGCAGAAATTGTATGCTTTCTGCTTCCAAGCCCTCATTATTGAGAAAATCCCCTCTCAGGGGTTTGAAAACTTTGCTCCCAACACAATTTTGGAAAATCTGTGCTGCAGACAAGGATGTAGTTGGTAAACTGTTTGCAACAGGCTTTGTGACAGCTTCTCTTTTTAACCGAAATCAACATATTGGGTGAAATTTGACCTAGCCCTGTTTCTTAGATATAACCTTTTTTTCAACGGTAAAGTTTGGCTGTGAAGTAGCCATTCTTTTTAAAAGATGGATGTTTTAAATGGTGGATATTTGAAGAGATAACTCTTAGGTTGAACAGTCAGTGAAAATTTAGGGGACTATAATTACTCTGCATTTAAGATGTAGTTTATTTTGCAGTTTGTGAGCTGAAATCGCCTTCAATGAGTGATTTTCTGTGGGGCCTAGAAAATTCTGGCTGGCTGAAGCATATCAAAGCCATTATGGATGCTGGCATTTTTATTGCAAAGGTAAAGTGTATAAAATAAGAACAAAACTTGGACTAACCAGGTACAGGAAGTGAGGACAAAATTCTCTGCACATGGGTAACTTGCGTTATCTTCAGTGATGTTGTAACTGAAAAAAAACCCCATGTTGCAATGCTTCAAATATGACAATAATTCTTAGGTGCTGTCACGTGGATTTCTGCTAATATAGTTTTAAAAAAATGTGATCTTCTGCACTGAAGACTTCAAATGTACGAAAGCCTCTTCTGCCCTGTATCTTGTTACACCAGGTAACACCTGAATGTTCTTACTGTACTCCCCAGCAGAGATTGTCACCGTTTCTTTCCGTTTCCTCTGCCTCCTCCACTGGTTTCTGGACATTTTCTTTGTTGAATGTTTCTGTTCAAGGACTACTTTTTTGCATGGTAGCTGTGATATAGGAATATTATCTACTGCATTATCCCCTCTGAGTTATTTAGCAACCAGCTAAATTCACCCCCTTAACCAACTCCTGTGTGTCGCCATGACCAAATTCTCTAGCATCTTCTACACTTACTTTATTGAGAACCGTTTCAGACAACAATTATTGGTTTTGATAAAAAAATATCTTTTCCTAATCCCATCCAAAGTAATGTAGATATTTGTCATCTATCATCAGTAGTTTTAATTCTATTACCCCTTCCTTGTGCTCTGCCTTTTACTGTTTCAGATCTTATTTTTAAGATTACGATGACAATTTTTTAAAGCCTTCTTATTCACATGATCTGCTACATATGGATAAAACTTCATGGGTTTCCGTCCTGAGTAACTGCATTTCTCTTACTTTGCTCCTTCCTGCTCAACAGGCAACTGTAGTTCCTTACCTGAACAGCAGTTGCAGGACAAATGGACACATTATTATTTCTCCCAGCCCTACTAGCTTTCATTAGCTAATAGAAATCAGGTCATTTACATTAGCTCTTGCCAACTTTTCCCCAGTGGCTAGTCTTAAAATACCATCCAGAAAAAATATATTTTATCCATATGCTTTCTAGCCTCGTGCCTCCTCAGACATGCACTTTGACTTGTTTTTATTTGTTCTCAGTTATTGGTCTCCTGCCCACAGGGTTCTATTTTGGCAGAATTTACTTGTCTCTTGAGATAAACATAGATACTTTATTATTATTCTTCATTCCCTATTAAGCCCAAGCTGAAGTTAAATGTTTATTTTTCTAAGCAGTATCTTTCCTAACCTATTTTATTTCCCTACATTCTAAATTTAGTTTTCTTTAGAAATTACGAAGGCCAAACCCCTCAGAATTAAAAAAAAAAAAAAAAAAAAAAAAAAAAAAAAAATCTCAAGTTTTAAAAATAATGCAACAGCAGACTTCGGAGAACTTAGTGTCTCCCTAGCTGTTTACATTAAAGACGCTAATATAATCTTGCTTATTAGATGTGGAAGTTTACCAGTATCACCACACAAACCTTCATCAGTGTGCAATGCAGTGTGCTGTAATAACATCTGTGCTAGCACTGGCATCGGAAACAGACATTGCCTTTATCGATATTAGCATCAAGAAGGGAAATAAAGAGCCATATTGCAAATATGGCTGTTCTGTTGCTGGTTTATTAATTTGAGCATTAGCAGCATCTGAATCTGCTCTAAGCAGCTGTCCGCTCTGGCAAACTGATGTATTTTTGTTGAAACAGATCCCACATCCTCCTGTAGTGGAGCATAAACAGGTGATGCTGCAGCCACCATATTGCATGGGATGCGAAAAGATTAAGACTTTTCAAATGAGAGGAATAACACTCAATGTAATTTGAGAACTCTGTGGCAGAATAAAGAAATTAACAAGGTTTCCCAGTTCCCACACTGATACTCTCTATATTGTGCTATCTCTTACCTACCATTGCCTTTCTCTCTGCTTGTGAAATTTCTGACTTTTTCCTGTCTCTTTAGGCTGTGGCTGAGGAAGGTGTGAGTGTGCTTGTTCACTGCTCTGATGGCTGGGATAGGACAGCCCAGGTTTGCTCTGTAGCAAGCCTTCTCTTGGATCCATATTACAGAACTATGAAGGGATTCATGGTAAGCAGGTTCTCTTTCACAGAGTAAATGAAGTATTATGCATCATTAAAGATATATGTCTTTATTTTTAATGGGAAATAAACTTTTCTTAAATATACTTTTTTAAAAAATTTTATTTAGAAAGGAGAGTTTTTATGTGTCCAAATTACAGTCTTCCAGTTTCTGTATGAAATGTCATCAGAGGTGGGAATCAGTTGGGCACCCACTATGTTTTCCCTAACCTTGACCAAGGAGCTTTCTCATATCCCAAGGAGCTTTCATGCAAGCAATAATTTGTATTAATTTTCAAGGATCAGTCAAATTTTGAGTGTCAGAAGTGTGTGCTCCTTAGACATTAGACTGCAATGAACAGCTGTGTTGGAAAATCTGTTCCTTTCTCAAGCAAATCAGTATTGGTAAAGAAGCTAGGAATGCTGCTTATCAAGTTACTGGTCACATGTTAAAAAGACGTTAGAGACATTGTCATGGAGGCACCCCAAGATTAGTTTAAGGGACAACAGGGTCCAAAACAACTTTTATTATACTGGTGAGAAACAGGGTTTTAGCACTCCAAAAGTGACTTAAATACAGGTTCGGATATCAGTTGAGGAAAATTATTAAGAGGCAGCAACTAATACAACAGGAGGTCCACAGAGCGCATGCATGTGGCTTCACCCAAAACAATGCCGGAGCCATCCCTGAGTTCCAGAGGAGTACACAGTTGCCTGAACACAGTGCGGGATTATTCTTGAAGAGATACACGTACTCGTAGTGAGTACGGAGAGCTAGTACACTCGTGATTCTGCGAGGGTAAATCTAGAATACACTCACAATCCTGCGAGGGTTAATTTACTTACACGTGCAAATGTGCACAGAATATTACACATGCTTATGTGGAAGCACGGGAGGAAAATACACTCGCGATTGTGCGAGGAAATCATTTATACATGTGCTCGTATTGAGCACAGAAAGTTACATGTGCAAATGTGTACGGAAAGTACACATGCTTGTATTAAGCACGGAAAGTATGCGTGCAAATGTGCACGGAAAGTTACACATGCTTGTATTAAACACGGAAGGAAAATACACCCGTGATTATGCGAGGATTAATTTTACACGTGCTCATATTGAGCACGGAAAGTTACATGTGCATATGTGCACAGGAAGTATAAATACACTCGCAGTCCTGCGAGGAGAAGTTTTACTCACACCCGTGGTGGCAAGGCAAGCGGAGTCTCCATCCTGCGCAGGGGGCTCTCAGCGGCAGCATCTCGCTCGTGCTCTGAGAGACCCGCGACAATGGGCGGAGTCTCGACGAGAGTCCCGTTTTTATAGGCTGATCAGATCTGACTGTAGGCATTCCAGAAGCTTCTCTGCACCCCCACACCGGCTGTGGGGTGCCCCTGAAGCCTCGGCACTCCCTTCTCCTAATGGCCCTGGCCAGGGTGCTCTGGGGCCAAACAAAAGAAGCTGTTAGCCTCAAGCAGCAGAGAGAGAGAGAGGAGGGTTTGCATCCTGCCACAGACATTTTTAGGTTCTGTTTTAGAAAATGATGTATCAAGCTAACTCAAGTTGTGTGGAAATACTGGCATCCTATCTGCAACCATGAAGAGTGCTACTTTCCCTTGAACTGGCAGCAGTGCTCATCACTCCTTTTTTTTCTGCTTATTCTAAAAATTATCTGGGATTCCAATACTGCTTTCTTACATCATTCTCACTTTTAACTTCTCTGCTTATTCTAAGAATTATCTGGGATTCCAATACTGCTTGTTTACACCACTCTTCTGCCTGCTTAACACATTAGCTCTGCTCTACAACACTGAATGCAATATTCTCATTTTAGGTGTTAATTGAAAAGGACTGGGTTTCCTTTGGTCACAAATTTAACCACAGGTAAGCTGGTGCTAAGCTTTTCTCTAGATATTTTTGTGTAGTCTGTATCTGCTGCCATTCCAATTTTACTTGGTTGTTGCCTATCAAAGCATATCGACAGCGTGCCCTCAGGAAACAGCCATACCCTTTTCTCCTACTATACAATTCATCTGCCTGGAAAAATCAAAGGGGAATATTTTCATATCAGTCTTTTCTTATATACGCATTCCACAACTGCTATTGGCAGTTCTGAGTGCTGGTCTTGCAGTTTCCTCAGGCACTGAGAGATCCCTGTGAGAAGAAAGCATGTATGTGGCTTGCAAAATCCCTTGGGACTCCAGCAGATCTTTCAGTAGTGCCAAGACTTCCCACCTAAGTCCTTGTTCAGCAAAGACTACATCTTGCAGGACAGTACTTAATCTTAGGCATGTCTGCAAGTTATGTAGCATGTAAAAAATACACTCTTCCCATTATCCTCTGTTCAAACGAAAACAGTAGGATTTGTTCGGAAATATCACGTAAAGGGAAGTGGAAAGTTATCTATCTGGACAAGCTATTTTGTACATCCATTATATGAGTACTATAATGTGATTAAAATATTTGAAGACTCCATATGTTCAAACACGGATAAATATCCACACTTTCCTTCTTTTTTGTATTTCCTTTTATTTTCCGTAAAAATATAAAACGTGATTTTTATACTGGAATATAATTACATTATATTGCTTGATTTGAATAAAAATTCATGTTCTAGTTTCCAAAAAACACCAAGAAAACTTTCAGGAAAACTGTGCAGCTCCACACCACCTGTGAAATTCCAGCAAGAATTACTACAGTTAATATGATACAGTCAGATATCTATTATTATCAGTTGTGGAAGATATTATTAAATGTAATCACCACTGATAGCTTTGGTTTGCAGCACCATATTGCTATATTCTCTGTGATGCATAATAATAATAGAATTAGAGGTTTCAGTTTTAGATGTTTATGGAGTTCCATTCTGCATGCACGTACACACATGATAAGCAGAATAATTGATTGAAAGTGCTTCTTCTTATAAAAATATTATAAATATTTTTCATATTTATAAATTTTTTTTTACTTCTATGTGTTTCATATTTTCAGGCTCCTGTTCTTCAAGGTACCCCATTGCAGGTGGTTCCAAAAGACATCTCTATAGATAGAACATTTGATGTTCACTTGACATACACAGTAGCATGTTAAACATTTACCACTTTCTAAAAATTTCACCAAGAGAGGGCAGCTTTAAACTGTTTTCTGCCAAGCTTTTTCTGTTCCTCTCCTGTTCAGTTTTCTGATTTTGGCAATGGTCCGCCATTGAGAGAAGGTCTAAGCTTGGTTTTTAAAGTCGTTGCAGTCATTCTTATGATGACTTATGTTACTTCGGCATAACTTTATATTAATAGCGTTAAAACATGGCTATGCAGCAGGCAGCTGTTAGTAACTGTAAGGCAACAAAACACTTGTAAATGTTTTGTGGCTTTTTGTTTTCTTTATTTATGCTTGATAAACTCTGCCTTCATTCTGCTCCATGAATTTTTGTAAATAAAAATCTTCTAGTAGTTGAGATTTTAGAAATGAATGCCTATGATGGAACTTGTATACTAAATGCAAATATTTGTTTTCATTGCTGTTAATTCAGTTTTCCTGGTTATAACGGAATGTATCTTATCTTGTTTAGATATGGCAATTTAGATGGAGATCCGAAGGAGATATCCCCTGTTATTGACCAGTTCATCGAGTGTGTTTGGCAGTTGATGGAACAGTTTCCTTGTGCCTTTGAGTTCAATGAGAGGTTCCTCATCCACATACAGCATCACATCTATTCCTGCCAGTTTGGGAATTTCCTGTGTAACAGCCAGAAGGAGAGACGAGAGCTGAAGTATGAAAGTCTTTTCTTTAATAGTATATTCATGTGTGGCATCTGTGGGTGATGTTGTATTGAGGAGTCAGACATTTGACATCTCCATGTATGTGCTTTCATAAGGCGCAGTGCAGACTTCTTGGCTGTCATCTGCTGATGACACAGATTAATACTGAAAAAAAGTTGATCCTCTAAGTTTATCCTCTGCAATGTGGCTCCGCTAGGAATGTAATCCACAGGGTGTGTGACAGGGATTAGTGAAAACTGCCCAGAGCATTAGCCCTTCAGCCATGTGGCCCTGCCTTCATTGCAGCATTAACAACATCCAAGGCAAGCTGTCACTGTAGCTCTAATACAAAAAACTTATTAACTAGTTAAGATCTCAGTTTAAGAATCACTGCTCTTCTGTGGTTTAACATGGTTTTGGATCTCATGAGCATCCCAGCCAACACCTCAGTCCTGACCTCTCCAATACTTTCTTACAAACAGCCTTTTTATCTGGTAGCCCTTCCTAGGACTGACTCAGAAATCTGTCCTTCTGCTCTTTGGCCCCAAGGCAATTATGCGTTAATCTACCAGCCCTCAGGCCCAAATAGAGACAATAATATCATTCCTGGCAGCGCTGATGTTTGTATTTGCTTCCTGGTGCCTTGGCTCCTCATGATACCCTCTGCTTTCCTCATGCATCCCAATCGTGTCAGCAGCAGCAAGAGGAAGGTGGGAGTTACCACTTGCTGCTTCCTTTTGGTCCTTTTCACTGCTCAAATGCAGAGCAGCTTCAGTGTCACAATCCACTTAAAATCAAAACACTAGAACATCTTCTTTAAGCTTTAGCTATACCTGAATTGTAGTAGAGACTTTAATATATTTTTACTTAATGTATTTTTTTCAGAATCCAAGAACGAACATATTCACTGTGGGCTCACTTGTGGAAAAATCGTGCTGATTACCTGAATCCTTTATATAGATCAGACCACAGCCAAACTCAAGGGACTCTGCACCCCCAGATGGCTCCCTGCAACTTCTTGTACAAGTAGGTAGTGTCACTTGCTATTCAGAACTGTACACTGTGTTAGTACAGAACAGAGTACCTTTATATTTAAATATTTTTCACTCCATAAGGTAGCTTACAGAGAATGAATTCAGTCTGGGATGCAATGTGTTCATTCTTTGTGTGCCCATAGTCAGCCGACACCTCTGCACCATTCCACAACAGAGTATTAGTCTGAAAAGCAGCTTAAGATTAAAGCTATATTGATAGTTGTGTCCTAATTTCATGGTTGCTCACTTCTTCCACTGAGAAATGGCTCTTTCAGTTCTGTTCTTGTCTGTGGTTTCCAAATTTAAAGTTGCTTAAACATCTTACATTCCAAGATTTTGTGGTGCTTATTTGGATCAGTTGGTATAAAAAAATTAAAAATGGACATTTCAAGAAATCATATGGTTTCATTGCTAAAACAAGGATTTAGCAAAACAAAAAGGAGACTTTCCTGATGTTGCTGTTATACTGCAAAATATATGAAGTAAGTTTTACCTGATATTTAAGTCTTTTCAAATTGTAACAACAAAATATCATAATTTTGGAAATGTTATTATTGACATTCTGAGTAATTGTGCAATTAATCTTAACAAACAGAAGAAATTAATTAGAAATTAATCAAAAATGTTATTTAAGTTAAACTGTCCAGTTTGTTTCCCAATTGCAAGTAAAAGGACCTGTTAAAAGTCAATAAATATCCTAAATGACAGAAACTGAATTTTTTCACATCTACTGTTCCAGGTCACATTCACTTTAAAACAATGTAAAAATAGTCATTAAACCTATTCTTTAGCATAGTGGGATTTATAAAAGAAGTACTGATATTGCAGGTCCTCCATTGGATGAATAATCCTGTTGATCTTAATGGAATTACTTGGATGTGTAAAGATTTCCATGTGTGAACTATGAGATGATAACTTAAGGGGAAGTGTGACTTCAATAGAATACGAGCGGAGCAGGAATAATAAACCACCAAAGAGCACGCATATGCTCCAAAAATATCTGTTGGCTCCTTGGCTGCAGCTGGGGGCAGGTCTCTTGGTTACTTAACCTGTCTGGTGAACTAGTTACCTACTTACTCAGAGTCTGGCTGTGGTCACCTATTGCCAGGAAGACAAGGCAGAAGGAGTGCTACAGTAAGCTATGGACTTACAGTTCGAGTCCTTTCCTCCTGAAAATGAAAAATCAGCACGGCTGTGTAACTAAGGGTTTGTCAAGTACATTCCATTGAACAGGAAGAGAACTTGCCAATGTATATGCTTCATGCAATTTTCTTGGGTCAGTTTAAAATGTCAGTTTAGATTTTAAGAGAACAGGATGCCACACTTTTTTACTCCTGATTTTCAACTTTACAGGGGGAAAAAAAAGTAAAAATAAATAAAAAATAATAAAATAAAAATAATAAAAAATAATTAAATAATAATAATAATAAAAAAATCTGTTGAGTAGCTGCACTTCACCCCACCTCAGACTCAGACAAAACCAAACATACCAAATTTCACAGTTCACTTAATGGGAAGTTAAACAACGGTTGAGAACCAGGATTATGAAAAACTGTATTTAACCTTGGCTGTTTTATAGGTACCATTGCTCTAAAGCCCATAGTGTAGAACAAGAAAATAATACAGCAAAAGTTTGCATTCAGGGAGCCACCCTCAGCCATGTGATCTAAGTCAAAGGTACATTCACCTTTCTGTTGTGTGAACCGAAACTGGTTCAAGCTGTGTATGTCCACACAGTTGTGTCTAAAGGACAGAGACAATGCAAATGAACCATAAATCTTACCAAATATTCAATTAACTTATGTGTATGCACTTTAAAGATAAATAATCCAAAATGATGGTCCATTTAGGACAACATCTGGAAAAAAAGTGTATTTAAGTCTTCTGGGGCCACCTCACCAAATAAGAAAATTGCTGACCTTCCCATCAATTCCAGGTTCTGGAGTGGGATGTACAACCGCTTTGAGAAGGGGCTTCATCCTCGACAGTCAATTACAGATTATCTGATGGCAGTGAAGGAAGAAACTCAGCAGCTGGAAGAAGAGCTGGAGGTCTTAGGAGAGGTAATAAACACTTGATCTCGCAGACTTAACTGATGGTAAAGGAAACCTAACTCCGTATTTACTCTGTACAGTCCCTGCATGCTACACCCTTTTCTGGTATGAGGGTGTTCAGCTGTCATCTTTGCTCTCACATAAATTACCATTAATGTTTTGCATTTAAGACATAACAATGGATTTTTTTCTTCAGGGATAAAATTTTACCTGTGTTGTTGCAGAAGTACTACTCCTGAAAGAAATTTTCTATCTTTCTGTAACTCAGAAGGAATTGTAACTCAGAAGGCTGCTGTAATTGAGCTTTGGTTTGTGATAAATTCTACACTCTTCATACACTATAAATGCAAATAGGCAGTTTAAGGGGCTTGGGCTCTGAACTTAGTTTATTTTCTTCTTTTATTTATTTTTTTTTTTAAGGCAAAGACCAAAGACATCAGAGTGTGTCCATGTAATACACCCTGGTTTGTTGGTTTTTTTTTTTTGAATTTCAGAGGCTGGCGAATCTTCAGAAATCACAATTAAATGGTAATAAAGTCAAGAGTAAGCAACAAGACCGAAACAAACAGCCAGGGCTTTCTACGTCCAGCAACAGCTTAGCTAACACTCCCCAGGAGTACAGCAACGACCTGAAATCATTCCCATCCCGCAGCCCTTCACAAGGGGATGAAGATGATTCAGCCCTGATTTTGACACAGGACAACCTGAAAAGCTCTGACCCCGACCTCTCAGCAAACAGTGACCAGGAGTCTGGTGTGGAGGACTTAAGCTGTAGGTCCCCAAGTGGGGGTGGCTGCTTGCCCAGTGAAGACAGCGGCAAGGATTCAGACGAGGCCGTATATCTGGCAGTCTGAAATACCTTCACAACAGCAAGGATCCCGGTGAAGTTGACTCTTTCACAATCTGGAATGACATCTTTTCACCAGATGAAGGAATGGGAACAGTCTGTGGCCTAAAGAAATAATCCAAAGAAAGGGAACTGTGCAATTGTGTAAGTAACGATCTAAGCAGAACAAGCCATCATTAGTCCTATGACATAATGCTAAAGAAAGGTAATATCTGCTGTTATATTTAGTTAAGCCAGTGTGGCGTTTAATTTTATCAGTGCTGTACATAATTATTCCTTACTTTGTACATTTCCATCATTATTTATTGTACAATTTTACAAAGATTCCAAAGGGCTCTCTTAGGCATAGGGACAAGGTTGAAGATTAGTGTTAGTCTTACTGGTGAATCAGTCAAAACTTAGGTTTGTAGAGCTCTTTTGTCTTCAGACATATTCTGTATATTATCCATTTTTGTTTGTTTGTTTTAATGGGAGGTGTTAGATTTTGGAGTCCAACAATTATTTTGCATATTCTCTTACCAGAATCCTTTAAGGCAATGCAAAACTAAAAAACAGACATGCTTGCTTAGGGGAGAAATGAAGCTTTGATCCTGCAAAAACACCCTTTGGTAAGCAGCTGCTGCTGCTGCATGTGAATGCAACCCATGTGTACTCAAGTCTGAACCAATGTTGAAAGTTCAGTAGTTTCTGTGATCAAGTCTTCAAGAATACAACAATACTTACAAAGCCTTTGTGGTAAAGGATCCCTTTATAATTAAAGGTACATTAGGCAGTATACTCTAGCCTCTTGATGTTTTTTCTCAGATTTTTTTTTTATTTTATTTTACCCTTGTTCCAACCAACCCATAAAGGTAAAATTCTGAAGGTAATAAACCCCTGAGTTCTCCAGCCTATTTTGACTCTTACTTGAGAATGTTTTATTTGGGCAGGAGTGAGGTACATATACAGTAGAGGTAACAGAGAGCCCAAAATCACTTACAAAAAAATCGCTTATGAAAGCATCACTCCAAATTCAGAATTAAAGGAAGGTTATGTTCATGAAGGAACTGTCATAAAGAATATTTCTTCCAAATCTTATTATTAAAAATAAACCAACCACAATCAAAGTTGTTTGTTTGTTTGTTTTATCCTCACACAAAATTTCCTTCGTAGTATTTCCCAACCTGAGCAGCACATGGCAGTGCTATTTTAAGAAAGACTGATTCACCACAACAGGAAGTTTAATCTTGTTCGGTTTAAGCATTTTCATGGTTTTTAAGAGAAGTAATAGCTTTCATAATCATAGGCAGGGAGGTAAACTACTGGAAAAATGTTTAAAATCTGGGATGTTTTGAAACATTACAAAGGCCTCCATACCAGGATGTAATTCTTCCAAGTTTTTTGTTTGTTTATTTTGAATTAAAGCAAGCCATTAAAAATATAACTCACATGGCTGTTTTTACCTGCTTGGAAACAATGTGGTATTGAACTTTAGTAAAGCAAAGCAGGAATAATGTAAGTAAGTTTACTTTGACTGCATTTCATACTACTCCTTCAAATAGAGACTTACAGGCAGAATTAAATGATATAAATATACCTCAATTTAGAAGCTTTAGATTTTATTATTCGGTCTGCTTTTATGGAATTCTATCATTCTGTGATTCTATGAATAGCTTTTCATTCACTTCTATGAACTTACTCTATTAAAAATGGGTAGGTAAACCTCAGTATTATTAATATATCCTCTTAAGGGAGCTGCTGTCTTTGAACAAATAAATCAATTCTTATCAGCAAGATTTATCTCAGTGTTATACTGGAAAGACCAGATCCTCAATTTGATAAATCATTGTAGCTCAATTGAAATAAATACAACTATAACTTAGACTCTATTGAGAATTTAGCCTTCTGCTTTTTAATATTTATGAATTTTTTAATAAACACAATCCCTGATTTTAATTGTACTTTTAAAAATGTTTCATATTCTGAACATAACCTGTGAAATACATGGTATTAAAGGAGATTTTGAATGGATTTTCTCAAACTAAGAAACATGCTGCAGAGTCAGCAATGAAAACAAAACAAATATTCTGCCTAAAAATGAGTTTGGAAATGAGCAATATTATTGCAGATCTTTAAAATGTGAAATTGTGTATGATGGTATTGTGTTCTATTAGACATGTCTAGATATAAATGCAAAACAGGAATATATGCAAATTCAAAGCACTGTCTTCATGTCGCTTATGCAACTCCTTGTAACTCACTTTACAACCAAAATATTAACATATTAATATTTTATATTAAGCCTTTGCTTAGCAGCCTTCTGTGACGTGTCTTTCCGTACCTGGAATTTTGCATTAGCTACTACTGTTTTCACTGTATGTATGTATTTGTGGCATATTAGCCTGCTGAGAAGCACTACCAAATAAACACTTGGGTCATTTAGCGTTATCTCACACTGGTGAATGAAATCAAGGTTTGCTTTCCCAATTTTTGTAATTCAACTCTCAATCAAATCAAGGGATTTTTGTATATTCCCTACTTCAATACTTGAATTCAGTAGTTTAAGCTATGGAGACTGATAACCAAGAAAACTGAGGCACTGTCATCTGAGTTAATAATATGGGAACGTGTTACACTCTGCCCCCCACTCCTTTTTTTTTTTTAGGGAATTTGAAACAAAAAGCATGAGAAAACCACACTATGAACTACATTGATTTCTTGTAGCCTTGTGGGGATCTTCCCTCTGCTGCAAATCCTTGAAACTTTGGCATGAGCCCACTGTAATTTGAAATAAGACACACATTTTTGTGGTGTAATTTTAGCCTCACTAAGTTCAGGCTGTTGTTTAGTATGAAAATATGCATCTAAAGGACACTGGCAACGGCAATGGGATCAAAGAGCTGAAGTTTTCTCTACAAAAGATCACCATCTGAAGGACAGAAAGAACTGGCTGCTTTTATTGGTAGCTCTATACAAGACACAAAGGTGGTAAAACTGGTGATGGATTCTGAAAAGCTGAGAAATAAAATTAAAAAGTTGGATGGTACAACTTACACCTGAGAACATGAAAGGACGGAAAAAGAGGAAAGAAAAAAAAAAACGAGGGAAGCAGGGAAGGAAAGCTCTGTAAAATTAGCAGTAAGGCAAGGAACCACATACTCTGAAGACAGGGGCTAGCCAGAGCACCAGTTTACATAACATGACATGTTTGATGACAAACGAATAACAATAAAAACCCAGCAACCAGCAGGTAGCCTTTGCAGTGAGGATGAGCATTTCATCACTGCTGACCAGCTAACTTGGTGCTTTTCTGTGGACAGTGCCCTGACCTGCACACAGAGTCCTCAAGTTTATCACAAACACTGCAGCTGAGGCAATGGCCTGCTTCTATGTGTAAACTGAAGGCTGCATGTAGCTTTTAGGTTGGCTGGTCACTCTTACACTCTGTAGCATAGACACAGGTAAACACCACAGTGACTGAAAAATCCTCCAAGGACAGGTAAGACACTGACGATTCATTTGGGAAGGCAGGAACATGTGTGAGGAAAGTTAAAAGTAGGTCAACTTATCATGATACTATGATCAGTGAAAATTCTGCCAAAGATCTAAGGCCGAGTGTACAGCAAACACCAAATTCAGAGAGGCCAGAAACATTGCCAGAGTGGGGTGAAGAGAGGGAAAGGTAAAGTAAGCATTCAGCTTCACATGTATCATTTGAATTGCCAGTAAAACACCTGGAGATAGCAAATCAGACCATGTTAAATCCTGAAATAAAATTTAATGGTGTTTTAATACAAATCATTCTGGGAAGAAGCTAATAGGTTCACCAGACTCACTGTGACTGAATTCAAGCAAGGACTCATTTTTAAGTCTGCTGGTTGTCAAGATGATTCAGATCAATTTATTCTGTTTCTAAAAACCAAATAACACAGAGTTCTTTATGTTAAGGTATTCCCTTATTATTGAGATACAAGCTTTCTTTGCAGCTTAGTACTACATATAAATTTGATTGCTACAGGTATCTGACCAAAACAAGACATTTACCTAAGCAGTAGTCAGAGATGCAATATGGGTTTTTGAAGCCCATTTTAGTGCAGGTGGCTCCAGGAGTTACTGCTGTTAAAAGGGTTAAACAGGAAAAGCTCAAACCACAACACAAAGATTATTTGTTTGAGTCACTTACTGCATCCAACACAATTCTGTATCCACCCAACAAGTCCTGCAATGCCCAAGTCTATCTGTAAGCTGGACAATTACAAAATGCATTAAGTATCCCAAAGCCTTTATTTGTAAGTTTAACATATTACAGTATTTACTGTTCAGAATAACATACACAATAAGGCTGTGAGAACTGACTTAACTTTGTTGCCAGAGTTTTAATTCAGTTTTACCTGAAGGTCTCTTGAATCTCTCTTTTAGAAAGATCTGTCCTAGTCTTTGAAGGGAGCAGTAAGATATTGAACAGAAACAAGACTGGAAGATTTCTAACTTTCACATTTGGTCAAGGTCCAAAGTGGCAAAGCTGCAGGAGTATGTACAGAGCAAACAACAGAATGATAGTGGGTCATTTGATACTGCTTAGAACTAACGTTACTGCAGTCTCTTGCTTGTAGTGGTGGCTAGCATAGCTGTATATACCTGACAAGCCCAGTCTTTCAGAAAGGTTTGCATGTCAAACACACTATGAAATCTAGGAAAACTTTCTAAGTGCCAGCAGAATGTACTATTAACACCAGTTGTATACAAGATCACCATAAAATGAAACCTACTTAATTTCAGACTTGTGTTTTAAAATGTCTCTGGTCTGCAATACCATCAGTTACAATTGCTATGTGGATAATTCAGTTCTGTATTTAAGTAGTTACTTGACTCAGGTAGGAACAAAAGGCCTAAACTCAGCTACAGATAACATTTAGCAGTAAGATTAGATATTAAAATTAGGCAAAACCCAGACTCAATTAGCAGCTACAATACATCTCCAGCCCAAACTACCGCAACACCAGAGACAAGCCACCTCCTTACTCTTGTGTTTCTTGCTCATTTATTTCACTTTTTCACTTGGAACACGTCAGCATGAGCATGACACAGCGCAAGGCTTGCCACAAACAAGTCACTGTATGTAGCCTGTTATTCCAGATTGCTTAAAAACTCACTTGACACATTTCAAGAGATTTTAGAATATGCATCTATCAGCAGCTGCCATTCTCTTACACTTCATAGGGCACTGTTTAAAGCTGGATTCACACCTACATGCCACATTTCAGCAAAATAAGGTAAGTAATGTGCTTAACAGTGAACTACCAGCATGCTAGAAGCCAAAAAACCCAACTCTGACAGAGTGTTATTAGTGTTCTAAGTCTTCTGGTCAAAGTATGAAGACTGCCTATAAGTAAAAATGTTTGCATTGGCACAACCAGTGTAGGACAAAATGAAAGGAAAAAAACAAACAAAAACCAACAACCAACCAAACACACACACTCAAAACCACAACAAAACAAAACGAAAAACCAACCGAACAAAAAGCGCACAACAACAAACAAAACCAAAAAACCCAACAGAAACCAGCAGCAGGATGGTTCGTCCTTTAAGGGCCAGAAACAGGCTGGCCATTCCTGCGTGTGACAAGATACCTGTAGCTGACCCCGTATACCATTGTTGAATACAGAGACTTCTGTGCTTCTTTTCTAGAGGATGGGTTTGTGACTGCAGAAGGGGCTAAAAAATAGGGGGAAAAAAATCCTAGGAGTATGAACAAAGATATGAGAGAATAGAAAAAGCGAAAAAAGACAACCTTAAACTTCCATATCCCCAAACAAGAAACACTGTACTAAGAACTTGCATTCAACAGTGACATTTTCTTCTAGACTCTCCTCCATTATCATCATCAGGACTCCACAGCGATGTCCTGAATTTGTAGATTTGCTCACAAAAGTAACACAAGAGAAAAAGCTGAATTGTTGAGAACTTGTACTCGTCTGGAAAGCAAATCCCCTGAAAGTGACCTGGCTAGAGAGTTCAGTCACAGTAGAGCACCACATTACACCAGATAACATTCAAGAGGAGGAGGCAGATGAGGACAAAAGTTTGTCATCCCATGCCATTATAAAATGTATAAAGAAAATACCAGCCCAACTCAGGAAGAGGACTGGATGTTTGGTCATCCGTTCTTTTCTCTGCTTACAAGCAAGAAACAACAACAACAAACCAGCCCTGTAGAGGATTGTATGTCTAGCCTTTAAGCTTGTTAGCAAGACATTCTGAAAAAGATCCAAAACAACTTGTGCACTCAGCACAGAAACAGGCAGAGTCTGCCAAAAAGGTAACACTCATTACTTAAATCTAACTTTTTCTCCAGAGCTGGAGAAATCACACTACTCAGGCACTTACGTCCAGAAGCACTTGGAAAACTACATGATCTCATTTTTAATTATGACTTTAGTTAGCACATGAGCAGAACTGCAGAACTGCTATGTTAATATACAAGCAGTATAATGCAGTCAAAGGAATTTTTTTTTTGCAAGAGGATACTCTAAAATTATTGCTTAACCATGGCATTTAAAACCCATTTATTTTTTCAGGCATCTAAATATCTTCTTTGATTTGGACCATAGTTCTATTTGCTTGGGATACCTAATCTCAGAATGTGGACCAGCTTTAAAAAGAAAAATGCCATAAAATACCAGCGAATAGATCATTTTTCCTGAAAGGCCGTATCTTAAGACAGACAACCACAGTACTGTAAAGTATGAAAGGGCTGAGATGAAAGCTGCATTTGAAGATTCACTAGCCTGTGGAAGACTTCTTGCACATAGTTTTTGTAACTCCAAGTTTACTCCCTTTTCTCCAATTCAGAAGAAATACACCTCATTGCATTTTGCTAGAAGAGCATCACATTTAGGAGTGACTGAAGATTAGTGATGCAGCAAAGAACTCACTTGGACGGACATGCTTTAGTTTGCAAGTTGAACTTCTGATGTTCCATGACCCTGTCTAGGCAACACATAGGTCGCGTCTTGGCTAAGAGTCTTATCTCCAGACGGCTTCCTGGTGAGAAAGCAGCAGGATTCCTGACAGATTACTTAATCAGTACTTTATCTTATTGATCTCTCAGAATTCCTTCTGTTCTTCTGGAACTTGACTCTCTCCATGAACACCTAACACACTGACAAGATTAAGAAAAAGAACGTGCCTTTTTACAAGAGCAACAGAGAACATACATGCATGTATTTAGAAGTTGTATTTTTCTCCTATAGAATACTGCACTTGGTCCTATTCATTCTCAGTAGATATATTCCCATCCTAAAAAGAAGTCAGCTCACCTGAGGTAAGATTCAGAGATTCAAAGGCAGAGTTAAGTCTAGCATCCAAATTCTATCACTGACCTTAACATAACACACTGTGCAAACCCAGCTAAATTAGTTTTTCTTCCTTAAAATTAGGAAAAAATAACTGCTACTTCACAGAGAACTAATTTTTGTAAAGTGCTTTTGAGTTCCTCGCATGACGAAGATATTCATATTGCATAAAACAGAAACTGGCAGGTGACCTGATTATTTCTCCTTTAAGTAAAAATATATGAAAATGAAATTGTTTCATGAAAATTGTTTTTAATTACAGTGGTAGGTATCAAGCCACTCCTGAAATCAAGTGCATCAGTGCTACCAAGAAACATACCAAACCTATGCAGAGATCATTTATTCTGATTCCCATGTAATTTGTTCCAACATACCCTTTGCTTAATGCAAACCTACTTCTTCAAAACACAATACAGGCTATACTTAGTTTTGTATTATTACTTAGAAGTAAAAAATCTTGTTCTTAACCATTTTGGCTTCAGGAAACGACAGCTCGTGAATCCATTGTCCATCTCAGATTATGAACTTCTTCGGTTTCCAAAGCCCTATCATCATTTATCTCAAACTCTTCCATAGATCAAGCCAAATCTATGTGTAAAGTTCAAAATACAAAAGATATGAATTATGTTTTTATAAAAAAATGTAAAAAGCTAGTCAAAATTACATGTGTAGATATTTAATCTCTGAAGAATGGAGTATAGCAGCAGGAACTTAAATATAGTAAGAACTATCAACAATAAATACAGGAAATTAGTGCAAAGATTGAATAGAAGGATTCTTGAGTACAATGAGAATATAAAGAGACATTCTAATTTGTACAAAAAACATCCCAACTCTGTATACAATTTCTTCTATAAATACAAGCACATAAGATGAAATGCTTATTTGCAAATAATAGTCATTAAAAAGTGTGCTTCACTGGGTTTTTCACTTATTCTCTTGGCAGGTGTAGTTTGCAGGAAGTCTGTAAAGACAAATTTCCATAATTAGAAGTTTTTAATTCCTTCAGAAGTTATGTTTCAAATACAACCAACAACAGATTCAGTACATACTTGATTTCCACAGAAAGCATTGTTAGAACACTAAGTATTGTAACAAATCCATTTGCAGTTGGCAATTCCTAAGTGGGTGACAATGATGTAAATTATTTAAAAACAAAAATAAATCACCACAAATATTAAACCAGCAGTTTACCTATAGCGGAGCATGAAATTGGCTGTGCATTGCTATTGCCTGTTGAAGTTTTTCCTCTTTGGCTCGTCTACAGTGGCAGAGCTACAAAACAAGACATAGGAAGAAAGAGTTTTGAAAAGAATTTTTTATAACGCATACTACAGTTTCTCTTCAATGATTTAGCAGCTTCGCAGGCTCTTTTAAAAAGGAAAACCCTGAGAACCACTCTCCCTCCAAGCTTCTGGCTGAACAACTGTCTATATTGATAACATATTTCACCCACAACTGCTTACAAGAGAAACGCATTTATTACACATCTTTAAAGAAAGGCACTGGTAAGTTCTCTTGTCACAGTATGAGCAAGAATGGTGGCCTTTGAACTTCAATTACTTATTTGGTGATAGGTATCAACAGAATAATTAGTTTAACAAGTTTAATAAATTGAACATTAAGGCTGCTTAATATGTCATTCTATGTCAACTTACCAAATTAAAATTATCCAAGTATCTATCTTTCTGATATCTACATAGGATACAGAAGAAAGTGGCACAAAAATACCTGCAACCACATGGGACTAGGGTCTAATATATGAGACCTTTGCAGTCCTGTCTTGAAAATATGTGCCTTCAGAATGCAGATTGTATTTTAAATAGACTGAAGCCACTTAGAGATGTATTTTTCTTTTGTTGGAGCTTACTGAAGCACTGTTCTGTATCACAGGAGCGCTCTAAGTCTTAAATTTATTCACTATGTGTTGTATATCTCTCAGATCAGAATGACTTGTATATTACATACCGTTCTCTTTTCCATGAAACTACTAAGAAAGTCATCTATTTCTGTTTTGCCTTCCAAGAAGTCTTCTGCAATAGTGTCAGATTCCTCTTCAGCTTCATGAGCAGCTACTTTAAGTCTTGCTTGCAGAGCACTTGGACTGCAACTCTAAGAAAATAAAAACACTTATGTGATATTAAACTGTCCATTAAAACTTACATTTCCAAGAAGAAAATTAAGTGACTATATAAATATGGGATATATGAAATAGAACAAAACTATTACATAAAAACTTAAGTGCCTAGATGAAGCTTCACCTCCAAGAAACAGCATAACTTGTTAAATTGGAAATGATTCAACCCAGGGTTGTACTTAAGAACAGCTCTAAATGCTCATCACACTCCCTTCTTCCAACTTTGCTTCTGTTCTAGTGTCAAAAAAACCACCCAACCCAAAACCACAGTCGTGCAGTCATAACACTGTTTTGCTTTCAAACTGTTTGGTACTTCATCCTATTTTATTTCAAACCTGATGTGAATCTATTTCATACAAAACTAGAGCTCAACCAAGAGACTATTCTTTGTGGATAAAGATACAAATCACAACTTCAGTTTTAGTGAAGTATTCTTAAAGGATAATACGATATAGAGATTATACCTCACTAAGTTCATGCTGTCTTTGCATCTTTTTTTCAAAGGCTGCTTTCATCTGTGTGAGTTGCTCATACTGGAAGACAAAAATGACTGTTTTACTCCTGAAAAAACCAGAATATTACAATTACTATTTCTGAAAAAGATTTTATTGTTCACTTACTTTATCCAAGACCATCTGTCTTTTTGCCTCAAGACTAGGCTCCAGCAACAAGTTCTTTTCTGTAAAATAAAGTCACTATTACTACTTTTTTAAAAGGATTCAGTTTGTATAACAGAACAGAGCGACAGATGCTAATGTTTTGACATCTTACTTGCCAGCTCCTCAATGCTTTTCACTAACTCAGCTCTATCAGTAATGACTTGCTTCAGTTGTGGTAGAGTCACAAATTGTTCCAGTAACATTTCCTCTTGCTCATTCATATTGGTCAGCTGTGATATACTACATTCAAACAGAAAGAAAGAAGACTTAAAGCTAACAGCAAATACCATGTGTAGAGTTACTTGTTTCTGCCAAAAGACAAAAGTTTGAGGCATTCATTGGGACTTAACAGATACATGACACTTGACCACTAATTTTTCTGCAGCACTAGGCTTAAAAAGCAGTGTGTTAAAAGCCTTACTTGCCTATAAAGTGTTTTTTTAATGCTAATGTAACAGATTGACCTTGGCCAGCTACCAGACACCCACCCAGCTGGTCTCAGTCCTTCTCCCCAGACTACCCAGACATTGCCACCTACACCCAGAAGAGCTCCTCAGCACAGCTGGAATGCTATCTGTGACTTTACCACCAGAATAATCCTGGAATTTTAAACCAGTCTTCCTGGAAGGACCCAACTTGATTAGAAAGTTTTGTTTAAACAAACAAATTGTACTTCCCCCCCACCCCGCAAACCTCCTAATTGTCTGCTACATAATAAGGATACGGCTAGAATTTACAGCTGATTTAGCTAAATTAAACAGGCTCTTAAGAAGGTGTCAGGGGAAACAAACAAACCAACCCAGAAGTCGTTCTTGCCAAAGGTCTTCTCCTTTTCGCAAGGACAGACTGAAAACTCACTGAACTATGACACTACCATGAAGATGTGAGATGAGAAAGAAATCAATCTCCTAAAAGTCTTTCAGAATTAGTAGGTAATTTGTAATCTATTTAATCTCCGATAACTGATCAAGGAGGCCATCTCATTAGATCTGAGCAAATTGCTGGGAACAATAACCAATAATTTTTTTTAAAAATTGTGACAAGATATGCTTTTGATGCAAATCTTTGTATAATATGTATGTGAAGTATGTAGATGTGGAAGTGATTTTCATTGGGACAGCTGGCACATCTACCACCTGGATTTATCTAAGCCAAACCCCCTTACCTGTGGTGAGCTGCTCATCAAGTAGTCTATTTGCAAACCATTTTTAAATCCATTTCCCTGTCCTCTTTCCTCCTTCAAAAGTTACGCTTAGTGTATTAGTAGAAATCAAGTCCCTGGTGAGGCCCCATAAGACAGCAGAACACTGACAGTTAGAAAAAGTAAAAATAAATGCACTTTTTCCTGGTGTTGAATTCCAAGGTACTGCTCCTGCTGAGAAAACCCTAAACAAGCACCACATTTGAACACAAGGCTGGCTCTACAATGTTGGTAAGAGGTAGGTCTCCTATTTATAATTTCTACAAAAACCTTTCAGTGATGCATACAGACTTTTGAGAAAAAGCAAATACAGACCAGCAGTAATTGCCTTTTAATAGCTATGGAAAATTTTGCTACCTTCTGAAAATTTACCTCAGTTCTGAAAGTTCTGGAAAGGTATCAGGAACATCAGGCATCTTGTAAGTACATCCATTCTGGCCCACCTAAATAGAAGTTTAGAAAAGCTTAGATTTTTGAAGAGAAATTTCTTGTTATTTAACCTGATTAACCCAAAACCAGATGAGTATTTGCCAGTAACAAAAAAAGCAGGAAAGCACTAAGAAGTAGTAGCACTAGTTACTGAACAGAAGATAACTCAACCATGGCAACAAAATACCTGGGGATGTTTGGGAAGGTGTGTCATAAAAGATGAGTCAATTTTGGAGGAAAATAATACTGTTTTGCTATGTCCTCCTTTTGACAACAGGTAGATGACCCAGGAAACACATGGGAGCAGTTTAACTCAGGGAAGTGGGAAGAGAGAAAAGGATTGACATATTGATCTCTCTCATGTGGTTTTTAAACCTATAATCCCTTGCAAAAAAACTTCCTGGGCAAGGAAAAAAAAAGTCTGTCATCACAGAAGGCAGAAATTTTTAATTCTATAAAACAAGAAAAGTGCCTTTCGAGATGAAGAAAGCTTTTGTTTCTGGAGACAAGATTTGACTAAAGACTAAACATTTAGATGTAAAGTTCTTGGAGAATATTCAAAATAATCCTCCGAGTGCACCAGTGAGAGGGAGTTTTTAAGTACACACATACAATAACCCTGAAGAGAAGCTATTTGAAGCATGAAGCCGAGAAATAAATACTCTACACATAAAGGCTTGAGACTGCACATTGTTCTCACCTGATAGGTTCTGGGCAGGAAATCCCATATAGAGAAAAGGATCTCATTTTCTCTGGCTGGAGAAACAGTCACAGCTGCACTATGTATAAGTATATTCAAAGACATTTAGCATGGCACTAGTTTCACTAAAACTCAGAAAGATTAACTTGTTGCTCTGACTCCAAGTTCATTCTAAAAAACTTTCAATCAAAGCCAGAATAAAAGTTTCATCTTCCTAGCATGAGCAATGCCCTGTGCAGCCCTGAGGGAAATTATACTCAGAGTCCAAAAGCTTAAGCAGCAAAACTCAGTGTACAGACCTGAAGCACAGCTTCTGCTGTCGGAACAGGCAGTGGCAGATCAGCAATCAAGCCATAAGAGGGAGCAGCAGGCTTGTCTGCAGTGTAGCTCGAAGGAACTGCTTCAGCAACCGGCATGGCTGCCATTGTTCTGTTAGCTTCTTGAGGTGGGTATGGAGGAAGAAATGGAAACCCCTGAGGAGCATAAGGAGGCATTCCAGCTGGTTTGTTGAAAAGGCTAAAAACAAAGAAACAAACAAAACATGACCATGAGCAACCTACTGCTTACAGTACATTTCTAATAGTTTGAATTATAATTACTAGACCATATACAAAGACATAATATCGAATTTTTAAAACATCATAAATCTTGCATTTTCTGTTCTCACTTACTTCCAACATACTAAGTCTATTTTATGTCTTATACTCTACCATAATGTACAACTCCATTAAACTATATTATTGTAAAGCAGCCAAACGCACACTCACACTCTCAATTATAAGGAAACTATGTCTCAAAAATTTATGAGCACAAATTTAAATTGTTTCCATCTAAAAGTCCTTAGGATTGCACTCATGTCACACATTAATTGTTACTAATAGTATAGCATTTAAGAGCTTGAGCAACACACACATAACTACTTCTAAACAATATGAATGATTTTTTTTAAATTCCCAGCTACAGCTGCATCTAAACCCAGTATTGTCAGCCACAAGAACCATAGTTGTACTGATAAAGCTGTAATGTCTCAGACCACTTTTGCATATTTAATACAATTATTTAAATTGCACAATTTCTGTTGCACAACTGTGTAAGAGAAGCTGCTTCTAAGCCTGGGAGATCATGAACAGAATATAAGGAAGCATGACTGCTCAAATCATGATGTACAGCAAATTCAAGATTTCACCTGATAATGTAAATATTTATTCTTTTTCAAGAAAATAGAAGTTACATCAGCATGTTGATACAGTAACTCTGAAGAATCCTAGCGTTTCTTCTCAAAACAATCATGCCATCAAGCATGAAACTGTGCAAGTGTGGGAAATCTATGTCTCCCAAGTCATCCGCTACATTACTCCTGTTTCTGCCCTCCTAATATTTGGTTTCATCTCTTTTTAAAAATTGTAAGTTAATACACATAACTCCATTCATCATGTTAATAGATACTTACTATGGAAATGATGTTGAGCTAGGAGCCAGAACTGGAGGATTCTTCCAAAACTCATCCAGTAAGCTCTGAATGATTTTTCCAAGATCTGAGTGCATTGTAAACTGATAAAAACAAAACAAAAACTCAAAAAACTTATAGCAGCAAGATGTAGGAGAAAAATTATTCCTGGAATCCAACAGTTTCAAAACATGCTGAATTTGACTATGTATTATATCAACATAACAGTGCTCTAAGCTATTTCAGAGACATATCAGCTAATGTAAACTGTACTTACACAAGCTCCAAATAAAGTTATAAAGATACCCAAAACTGAACAGAAACTACAAGCATTTTATATGTTCCATTAACAATGGAGAATCAATGAAGTATAACATTTCTGATGCAAAACAAAAAAAATCCACCTTAGTTATCAAGTTACATTGAGGGTAAAAAAAAAATTATCAAGATTTAAGTCTGAGAAAAAAAGCATCATTAGTTGCATTCTAAAAAAGTCATAACACCACTCTACAAACAACAAAAAAACTACCACATCCTTGTTGGCAGAGAAAACAAAACAAAACCACCCAAACCCCAGCATATTAAAATCCTGCATATTAGAGCTAAAACCTTTACATCTTTTTAACAGGATTACAAGAAAAAGAACTATGTTACAGAACAATCTTAAATAATCCTTCTCCCTTAATTGGAATAGCTATAGAGAAACAAGAACTGTGCTATTGGTACTTAAAATAAAAGTGAAAGGAACCTTCTAAGCCATCATAACTTAAAATAATTTTAGATGTATGGAATACCAAACTCAGTAATGGTTGCAGTTAAAAAAAATTAGTCGTATACTGAACACTACTGAATTTTTATTTCCAGATCCCTGCTTTTTATCACCAGAAGTATTAGCAATGATCTAGTATGACATGTATTAAAATTGCTATCAACAGTAGATACATAGGAAGCTACAAATTATACATACGTTACTTATTAACGGACTGGTCACATATACTCCCTGCTTGTCCACCAAATGATGTCTCACAGGTGGAAAAACACTGATGACTGGTTTTTCCTGAGGAAACTGAGGTGGAAGCAAGCTGCAAATACAGGAACCATCATTACTACAGCTACATATCATAAAGTTTGCATAAGAAGGCTTCTTACGCAGAGAAAAAGTACTATTAATTACATAAACTTACTTTTCTATGAGATGAGTTATGGAGAAATACAGAGTGAAGCATACAAGAGGATTATCAGTTACAAAATTAGAAGTCAGACAGATTAGAATACTAGACTTCCACAGAACTGAAGAGAGCATTTAGTGGGCAAAACTGCAGTATAACAATGAAGCAATTATGTCCAGGGATAAAGAAAAAGCTGTAGCATAACAAGAATATTTTCTAATACAAATGCTATTACTACAAAGACAACGTAGTGTAACCTGCAAGAAAGTCAGGCAAGTTATCAGGTTAAAGCAATAGAAAACTTGTACACAGAATATCACCAATATTTGCCAGAGCAAAAGCACTCCCCAAAGTAAGTGCATAGAAAAAGTTACAATAAATCACTCAAGTTATGATCCAGAAGCTTCACTGGGGTAAGAGTTAGTACAAGGAACTACAGCAGATTAATAAACTACTAGTTAAGTTTTTCATCTGTAGGGGATTCAAAGTCATCAGAAACCCTAAAGTGTTTTCTCCTACTTACCTTCAACTAAAACCACACAGGTATCTTAGGAGCTGAGCACAGCAAAATACTGTTTTGCTTTCAGCTGACCATCTGCATCTTGTACAGAACTACTTTCACTCATATCAGCACAACTACTAATGTAAATCCAGGTTATAGTTCCTGAAATTAGTTATGAGATGGGAGCCATTTATGTTGTATTACTACTTTTTTCCAAGAACATTTTTTATTTTCAAGATGTGCATAGAGATATCTCACTCTACTTACATGTTAATATTAATTGTCAAGTTGTTTACAGTGAACGGCAGTCGATATTCCACATCTTTCTGAATTTCTGTAATGCTGTCAAAGAAGAAATTGTTAGCATCCAATTCATGGTCAATATAACACTCTAAAGTCTAAAAAAAGGCATGACCTCAGACTTTTGTATTTAGTTTAGCATTGACAAGCCTTGTAAGAATAAAATTTAAAGTGCTGGAGTGAGTCATTATGCTTCAGAATGCTATACTGGATACCAAGATTAATGTAAAAAATATTAGATTAAACTTTAAAACCTCATACATGATCACAAGCAATGGAAATAAAGGCAGAGAAATTATGCTACTGACTGATTTGACAATGATCTCAACTTATTTTTCTCTACTTACTGGCTTAACTTAAGACACAATACCAGTGATTTTTTTATATACTGATTTTATCTGATAAATCATTTACTTTGCCAAGGCACTACACCTGGTTCACAAGTATTGCTTTGCAACACTGCCTACAGATCAATATTTAAAACATACATTACACTAGACCTTCCTTAATAGATTAGCTTACTATTTAACAGTTGTTTTTTCCTCATGAACCAAGTTCTATGCACTTGCACAGATATTTTCAAGAACTATCTGGAGAAGAGCTACTTGCAGACACCTCCAAAAGCACTGAGTGAAGAAACGTGTATCTAATGAAATCCAATATGCCTGAATCCAAATTTGCTCCTCTTGTAACAGGTAAGTTCCTGAGAAAAATCTTTGAATCAGCTGCTTTAACAGGAAGTTGATTTCAACAGTCAAAGCACTCAGCTATCTGTATGCACAGCAAGACATTTTCGAAAGATGGCATCACGAAGAATGTGGAGAAGGAGGAGGATTAGAAGACTTAGCTCAGAAGCAGAACTTCCAGACAAAATGAACATACCTAAGCTAGGACTGAGAGAGAAAGCAGGGCAGAAAATAGTCTTCATCTTATAATGTCTCAATCAAAACACACTTAAAAAGCAGACTAGTTCCTCTTCCAAGTATTTTTCCTGCCTGCACCTTGTTAAGAGTATTCTTCTCCCTCATCTCTCTAAGGCTCCCTTATAAAGGGCAGGAACACAGCTCCAGTTGTGAATAATGGCACTGGGAGTTCCCAGAAAGCCTCTCTGTACCCAGCTTCAGAAATGTCCCTTCATCCATCCATCGCCAGGCATACTCTGGACAATTACTTCCTCAAAAACACCCAAAACATATTACCTGCAAATGTGTGTTAGGTGTACTGCTAGGAATGTTTTGTATCCCTCCAAAGCATTATTTGCATACAGAATTTAAAACTTTAGTTTTCAGAATTTCAGCAATAAATGGACTAAGACACAAATCTTGCTACACATCTTGCTTTCTGCAGTGCGACCTTATGCCTCTCACAGACAACTCAGAATCTGTTCTATTGGTGTGAAATCACACACGGTTTGAAGAAATTCTCAGGCATCCTCAGCACCAGAGAACTCAAATCAATTTAGTGCTTTAAAACAAAATGGAATCACCACCTCTTCATTCTTAACTGAAGGATTCTCCTTGGAATCTCTCATGCACATTCCTGCCCTGTAATCATCTGTCACTCATTTTAATAGCCTGCTACAAAATCCTTCTGAGAAGGGTATATAATTATATTCTACTGACATGCACAACCTATAGGAGCTGTGGAGGAAGAGGACAATAGGGAGAGAGAAACAAGAAATCCAGAATCTCACTGAGGTATCCAAACTGTTATAACCTCCTTTGGGCAAAAGCTTGAACCAATAAACTTAGTTGTCCCTTCCCCAAGTGGGAATGGGTATGCTGGAAAAATGGCATGTTCTTAACTTTGTCTAGAACAACAGCAAATGTAAGAAAACTGTTTTTTAAACATAAAAACTTTATTTCAAGCTCCCAACTTGTCAGGGATCCTGAACAGGAAGACTGACTACTGCAATGAAATTAAGATCACATATACCTGAGCTTTTATTACCTATGAAGACCAACCAAACTTACGTAACTTTGGAAACTACACCATGCACAGAATTTTGAGTATTTCAGGAAGGAGCAACTGGGATATGCATAAACGAACAATAAAATATACTTATCAGACAAAAAACCCCAAACACATTAGAACAGCATTCATTTAATTATTGCCTAGGAAACAACGTTGTTGCAATGCTTCCTGTGTATTCCTATCCTAAAGATTTGTGCTGGTGTGGAGTCCACAAGCAAGCACACCAGTCCTATCCCTCCCGCCCCCCAAAAAAACTTTTTCATAACTTCTACCAACTACAAACATCTTTTTAGAAGCACAGAATTCAAGACAGTTATTCAGATTAATTTGGTAATAAGAATCCATTACGAAAACGTTATGCTTTGGTAGAATCCACTCCTTCATTCACCTTTTTTTTTTTTTTACACCTATCCTCAAGGGAGATCAGGCAGGCCAGTTCACATTGTTGAAAGTTACATTTGATCAGCTACCACCTCCCCACTCCTTATCTCCATTCCTGCCTGCACTGCCCCTTCCCTCTCTGCATATGCTTGAAGTGGTGCCTGCACAGCAGGCAGTAAAACAGTTCCGTGAGCTGACCTTGACAAAAAATGATCACCTTTTCTGAGGACTTAACTTGGGGTTAGCTCACCTCTCTAGTAGAGAAAAAAATGGTAGAAATAAAAGGCTAAGTAAGGCCAGTCCAACAAAAACTTCTACTTAGATAAGCTGCTGCATACTCATGGAGACAGCTCCTTAGAAAAGTAATCCACCCTTCAAAAACAGTTGCGAAATTGGCTCTGAGCAGATTTAAGTTCAAGCAAGCAACAGTACTTAGTAATGCTGTCATACTTATGTCTACTGTGTGATAATTCAAAACATTAGGGTAGAGAGTGAACTGCAGTTATCAAAACTAGAAATAAAATCAGTTCCTCTTCCACTCCTCGCCTCAGTCTGACATAACTGAAAATATTATATTTTCTTTGTCTGGATGACTTTTGGAGGCTTCTGTCATTCTACTTCAACAGACATCCTGGGAAGAATGAACGCCTACATGTTCACAGAAAATATAACTTGAAATATATAAAGTGCAGATCTCCTTTTAAAAGATGATCAGGCAAAACTGATCAGCATACCGAAAAGCTAGAGCATCTCAAGATAAAGGAAAGTGTTTAACTCTAAAAAGTGTGGTTGTTGAACAGGAAAAAAACCACCTGCCTCCAGTGAGCACCTAAACAAGTTACTGAGGAACTGTCAGTTATCAGCAAGTTAGCACTATGCCTCAGAAAAACAGTTTGTAAAGCCAGTAGGCCTGCTACTGCTGACAAGACCACTGAGAGACATGGCTCCTTTATACCGTATGTCTTATTCTTAACTTTTAAAGAAATATGCTCCTACAACCACTTTATTCCATCACATGCAATAGACCTTAAAACCCATTAAATCGTTTAGCTGACCTTCCGGCACGGCAATCTCGGTCCGATGGCCCGGCCAAGCCACACGGACAAACCCCCGGCCACCGGGAAGGCCCAACCCCCCCGCCGTCCCGGCAGCAAATCTCGCTTTCGGTTCCCAGGTGCAACGTCCCGCCGCACCGCCCACACGGGTTTCTCCCCACCGCGGGCCTGCTCCCCACTGTCCTCCAGCCGCGCACCCGCGCCCCTGCCCCGGGGCCGCTCCCGTCCGGCCTGGGCTGCAGCCGGGCCGCACCGGGAGCGGACGGGGCGCAATCCCGTCCCTGGGTGTGCGTGCGGGGACACACGCCACCTTCCGAGGCGCGGCCCCAACTGGGGCTCCGGGCGGCGCCGGTCCCGCGTCAGCCCCCCTCCCCCGCCCCAGGCCCAGCCACGGCCACTCACGAGGCGTGGGCGCCGCGCAGGGACTCGATCTGCCGCTGCTTCTGCTGCTGGAGGCTGGTGCGGGCGGGCAGCGGCGCGGCGGGCGAGCCGGAGCCGCCGCCCTTGGCGAGGGGGAACAGCCAGTTCATGCTCCCGCGGCAGCGCCCGGCGGGCGCGGGGCACCGGCGGCTCCGCACCCCGGCCTCGCACCCTCGCGCATGCGCGCGGCGGCACCGCCTCCTTTCCGCCCGTCCCGCGGCCGAGCGGCGGAGCCCCGCCCCCACGGCGGGACGCAGGCTTCGTCACCGCCGCGCGCCCGTGACGTGTGCCGTGGGAGAGCGAAGGAAGGAGCGGCGCGCTCGGCCGAGAGCAGACGGGGCGGGGCGAAGGAGGGGCGGCCCGGCCGGCGATTGGTGCCCCCGCCGTCGGTCAGAGGTGAGGGGGGAAAGGCCGCAGCGCGCGGCGATGATGTAATGGCTTTGTGCGGCGGGGGCAGCGCTTCCTGCGTCTCGTGCGGCGACTGGCGGTTCTGGGGCGTCGGGGCCGCCGCGGGACCTCGCCAGACCCGCCGCGGCCCTCCCCGGCCCGGCCCGCCCGGCAGCGTGAGTGAGCGACCGACCGACCGACCGACAGAGTGAGCGAGGGGCGGGGGCGCGGCCGCGGCGAGCCGGGCGGGGGGAGGGAGGGAGCCAGCCCAGAGCCTCTCCCCTCGGTCTTGCTGTGCCCCTCTCGGGCCCGCGGTAGCCCCTTGGCGGCCCCGAGACCTTAACGGCAAGCCTGACGGCTGCTGGCAGTGGGTGCAGTTTTCGCGGGCTGCGCGGCTGCCACCGGAGGCGGGCTCGGGAGCGCCCTGCGCTGGGCCGGCCAGTTGGGGGATAACCGCGGCGGCCCCTTCCCGATCGCACCCGCCGAGGGGTGCTGCTCGCCGGGTGGGCTCCGCGGCTTCTTGGGCTGCTTCTAGGGCCTGGTACGGGTAAGAGGGCGCCTGGAAACCCAGCCGGGGCGCGGGTCCGAGCCTGTCGGACCGCGCTTTAGTCCCTTCGCGCCGCTCATCCGCTTACCGCGGCCCGTACGAGCTGAAGAAACTTCTCCTGCCGAGGGAGACTGCCTGCCTGGACGGCTCTCTGTCGGCCGCAGTGTCCCCGGGTTTGGCGTAAGGCTCAGAGTCACTTTACCGCTTCGTTTCGTGTTGGACGTAGCCGTGGGATCCCCAGGAATGTAGCTTCTAATCCATGGAGGAATAACCCTGAATTACCACATCTGTTGTCGAACTAGTGTCCGTACTCGCTTTCTCTGGCTTTGTGCAAGAAAGTTACGAACAGAATCATGGGGTTTTAGTTTTGAATAGTAATCTAAACTCGAATAGCTGAAATTCACATGATTTTGGTGGCTATGTTGTGCTTCTTTTATGGAATTCTGAAGAATAAAGCTTGATCCTGGTGTTTAAGCATTTTTTTCAGATACGTGAAGAATAAAAGTTTACACTTCATACTTTCTTTGTCTTTTAGGTTTAAAAGTATAAGTAATTGAAGTCATCTTTATGAAACTGCTCCTCGGTCAAGTGTAGCTTTTGATGTATGGTCTCTAAAACACCCCACTATGCCAGCAGCTACTGTAGACCATAGCCAAAGAATCTGTGAAGTTTGGGCTTGTAACTTGGATGAAGAGATGAAAAAAATTCGTCAGGTTATACGGAAGTATAACTATGTAGCTATGGTAAGTGGGCACTTGATCTTTATCTAGCAAGTTACTGCAAAAAACATGACTTGTCAGTAAGTTGAAGCTATAAAATTGTTCGTCCATTTTCATTGAAAGCATAATGGATTCTTAATGTTGAATTAATAGTGTACAAACATTAGGATCCTAATCTATTACCTTTTAAAAGCTAAACTTAGAGTACTCTTCAGTTATGAAACTGTTAGATGCTTGAAATATGTTTTTTGAAGAATGAGCAATGTAAACTTTTTCTGGATGCCTTTTGTTGAAGTTTTAATTCTGTTCTTACAGGATACAGAATTTCCAGGAGTAGTTGCAAGGCCTATTGGAGAATTCAGAAGCAATGCAGACTATCAATACCAGTTACTACGCTGCAATGTAGACTTGCTAAAAATAATTCAACTAGGACTGACGTTTATGAATGAGCAAGGAGAATACCCTCCAGGAACTTCAACTTGGCAATTTAATTTTAAATTTAATTTAACGTAAGTGTTAAATAGCTGTACTAATGAATGTATGTTGCTGACTTACTGTTATTGAAAATGTATTATATGTTGTGAAAGTTGTAACAGCAAGTCTTTTTGTGTGTGTGATGGGAATACTATAGATGCTTTACAGTGAGGAAAACTGTTGTTGGCCAGACGTGTGCTTTTTTCCCTCACTTCTGTGCGGTCTGTCTTACTGTTGGTAATTTGGTCAAAAATGCTAAGTAATTCCAACAAAATTTCTAAAAAGATGCATTTATGCTTATTGCAAGAGTTAGCCCTGCATTTTCATACATAGCATTTCAAAGTGCTTTTATCTAAACTTAGTTTAACTCTTACTAGTTAAGTGAAAAGTCTCATGTTGTTTCTTTGCAAATTTTTAATGGAGAATACGAACATGAAGAAAAAATTGTAAAGTTACCAAAGTGACTAAGAGAGAAGTAGGACAGATGCTATCATAAAGTCTAAAGCAATTGCGCTCTGTCCTCTTTAAAAAATATTATTCTGGTTAAAATGCTCACAACAGGTTCTAGATAATGTTGTAGATAAAATTCTGTCGTCTTTTTAGTACTGTAGCAGCTTTTCTTGTGCTTCAAAAGCAACTTATTGTATTAAGGTACTGTATTTGAATTTTTTTATAGGAAGTTGAAAAGGATTACTGATTTTAGAGTGTAACTCCTGTGGAGCTTTTTGTTCTGCATTATCTCGTATAAAGTGTTGGTTAAAAAGCATGCCAATTTTTATTATCTGTTGGAATTGTATTATGTACTTTCTTTTCCAGTGTGATAGGATACTTAATGTGGAGTTCTAATTATATCTTTAGCGGGTAGCTGATAAGGTGACTAGCCTCCTGAATTTTTTTCTTGAAGTAAATATAATTGGTTTGATAGGCTCTTCTATGGCCTGAATTGAGTATTGGTGCGAACACTTATCAAACTTACACGTGTTGAAGGCTTGTGGGGTTGATTGGTTTGTTTGTTTTGGTGTGGGGTGGTTTTGGGGGGGGGGGGAGGGAGGGGTGTTGTTTGTGGGTTTGCTTTTTATGGTGTGTTTTGTTTGGGGTTTTTATGGGTTTGTTTTGTGGGGGTTTTTTTGTTCATTTTTGTTTTGGTTGTATTGTTGTTGTGTTTGGGGTTTTTTTTCAGTTGTGTTACAAGCTGATAACTGGAAGACTTTATGTGAATTAGAACTGCAGCTCACAAGGAAGGTCTGGAGAAAAGACCTTTTTTCTGCAGATAAAGACTTATTTTCAAAGTAATCAGGGTTCTTACAAAGAGAAAACTGCTGCTGTCTTTCATGATCTTTTCTAAACAAACAGTGCTGTGGCTTGTCACTAATCAGTTTAGTCTGAGGAGTGACATGCTCTTTTTAGTTTGAAGCACCTGATGAAAGCAGAAGAAGTGCAGATTTTATGTTTTGGTATCTCCAAACTTAGCCAGCCATGTAAGTGCAGGGTGGAAGTTATCCATTGTCTTTATAGAAGAATAGACTAATCCTGCTAAGTATGGGAGAAAGATGAGGAGGAATGAGTTAATAACTTCCAAACTGTGATCCGAGAAGAACCTGTGTTACGTTTATTCATTTTCTGAGCTTCGTAGTCTACTTAACGTCAAACAGCTGAAAACAAAAGTAGTTTTCCGTCCATTTGTGCCAGATGTTGCATAGATAAGACAGCTTAGTAAGCCAAGATCTAGGTAGTCACTTAGCTAACTTGTTAATAGTTCGCTGGGGGGGAATTTTTATACAATAAAGTGAGCTAAGTAAGTGTTGCATGAAACGCAAATATTTTTTTCCTATAGGAGTGGAGAAAGGACTTATTTTTGTCTGTTTCTAAACTTCCTTTTGGGAAGTGGCACTGTGCCAAGTGTTCTGCTCCTAAAGCAAAACAGCTGTTGGCTGTTCCTAGAAGGTAATTTTTTTGTGTGTGGTTCCAGCCAGATCTTGTTACAGTGTGCTTTTAAAGAGCATAAATATTTCTCTGAGGTAACTATCCACCTGATTAGTGCAGAGCAACAAGCTAGGATTAAAACTTTTTGCAAAATGGGCATGTTTGTTTTGGATGTGTTCTTTAATGTGTTATGGAAATGGACAGGTGTTGGCAAATTGATGCCTTAAAGCTCGAGTACTAATGAGCAGCTGTGTGGGAAGAAGGAAAAAAGATCCATTCTCAAGATGTGTTGTATCTGTATGTTCTGATGAATGATGACGTGCTATTAGGAATAAGGAATATAAGGCTATGACTGAATCTAGCCAGTCACGTTTGATATATTGGTTGTCTTTTATTTTTTGTGTTTTGGTTGAAAATTGAAAACTGTACATTGAAGGCACTTTGTAGAACACTATGTTGTGGACAGTAATAAGAATACACTAATTAGAGCCACATTTGATTTTTATTTTCAGCTGACTATTCTACGTCTTTGTTATGGTGATGTATATTCTACTTCAGAAAAAAAAGCCCTATCTATTTAATGAGAAAATACTTATGATTTTATGAAATTTTAGCAGTAAAGAGAATAAACACAGGGATAAAAGGGGTTCAGGCAAGGCATGGATTTTTTTTTTTCCTCTCCCATTACATTTTATGTTCAAAATATGGCTCTTAAAGACAACTTGAAGTTGGTCATATAGAAAGAAAATGGTTGCTTATCTGATTTTTAAGGATCGACTAGTTGGAGCATGTGTTTTCAGTTGCAGTGAGTAGGAAGTTTTGATAAGCATATGTCTAAATGTTTACATAAGCTTAAATCTCAAGAAGTGTGTGGCAAATATTATGTACAGAACTTACAGCAGGGCTACGATCTGGAGTCTGCTGTTATTAATTCGATAATGTAACAGATATTAGTGCTTCAACTATTCTGTCACAGTTTAAGTAATTAATCTTATTTGTAATATATTTGTATTCATACATTAACTTTCCTCTGTAGATTTGCAAGAGGGGGAGTTCTAGATAATTAGAAGAGCAGCAGGAACTAGGTTTTTTTTGAAGGAGGCGTGAATGGAGGTACTGAGAATGATGAAATGCTAGTGAAGGTTGACAAAAGCTATGAGAAATAGTAATTAACACCAAACAAAGTTACGTTTGTTAATGAATAAAAAAAACCCCACTTTACTAGGGTTTTGATCGCTGAGGTTTGTAGGTTTTGAAAGCTTGCTTCCTCTCTCTTTTTAGAGAAGATATGTATGCTCAGGACTCCATTGAACTGTTGACGACATCTGGTATCCAGTTTAAAAAGCATGAGGAAGAAGGAATTGAGACACAGTACTTTGCAGAACTGCTTATGACATCAGGAGTTGTACTGTGTGAAGGAGTCAAGTGGCTTTCCTTTCACAGGTAAATTCTGCAGTGAAGTATTTGAGTTTTTGATTTTGTTTATTGGCTTCTAGACCTTGAATTTCATATCTTGTGTTAAGTGGTATACATCTTATGGTGTATATATAGCACACATCTTGTCAGTAAGATTTAAAAAACTATTTCTGCTGTAATATCTATAGTGCCATTCTTTTTCAGAAGAACAGAGTGTACAGGGTGGTGCTGGTGTTTTATTTTTAGTGCATACACTGTAACCAGAAAACTGTAAACCAGAAAAAAAAAATGAAACTCCTAAGCCAGCAGGTGGCATTGTTATCTTTTGAAATCACGCATGCAAGTAATAATCGTAACAATAGTGTAAAAGCAAACTATTCCTAAGCAATTCGTTAGCTAATGTTGTTTGGCCTATGGGAAAGGCTGTAGAATTATCAGTGAGGAGCTTTATAAAGCACTCTTAAATTTGTTTTAAATCTCTTTGGGAGCTAAGGATTACTCATCTTGGAAGGAGAACCCTGATGAACCTTGTTTCTAGCTGCAGTAATCAATATATTTTACTATTTATGCCGTAGCAGGAACTCATCTTACAAATGAAATAGAAATGTGAATGCTAAATCTTTATGACTCTGTCAAGATATGGAAGATATTCTGGTGTTAATAAGATTTAACACTTTAAAATTTATGCTATACTCATTGTATAGTCAACTACATGCCAGAGATAATTTGCACTTTTTGCAAGCAATGGGGGCTTTATAGGCTTATTGTGGTGTAATGCCACTGAACTGACATCTTAAATGCTGGCTACTAAGCAAGTCAAAAAAGGTAGAGCAAATGTTTTAGCTGAGACTAGTAGCTTCTTTACAGCTTTATTTTTATTTATCACGTGCTATGTTGGTGGTAATATGTAAATGATGAAATTAGAGAAGAAAACAACAACAACAAAAAAAACCCACCCCCCCCCCCAAAAAAAAAAAAAAAAACACACACAAAACAAAGGAAAAAAAAAAAAACAAAAAACAAAAACACACCAAACAGAAAAACTTTGACTTATTTATGTGTAAGTATTAAATCTTGGAGGGGAGGTTGGAGGAAAGAAAGGCACATCAAATTATAGAAGGATTACGCCTTAAAAATTAAGGATTTCTTCAGCAAGGAATGTAAAACAGTAGTAGAAAGGTACATATAACAACCTGTTGCAGAATTCGTAATTTTGACTTGCTTTGTAGAAAGCAAGTGTTAGACTGTCTTTCCAAAAAACAGTAGTGGGGGAGAAAAGACAATTAAAAAAAAAATAAAATTTGAGGATCCTCTCTGATTACACTTGTCACCTAATCTGCCTACATCTTCCACTTGCAACTCTCGACTCACAATATGACTCCGAAGTAATCTTGCTACTAGAGTAGCACCTTTGGGAAAAATACTGGAATAAGAATGCCATGAACTGTGTCAACGTAACTGCAAAGACTGAACTAGTGTATTAAATTTCTTTCAGCCTCTTATGCCCATTATTATGGGCCCTTATGTGCATATTTGTGATTTACACTTGACTACAGTAGAAAAACTTGTGTAGTTCAGGAGAAGGGGAGGGGAGGCATATTATGCATGTAACTAGTGCATCAACAGACACTGTCTTGTAGAAGCAGCTATGAAATGGTGTTTTTCCGATACTGCCTTCTAACTTCGTGACTAATATGCTGGTCAACATGTAATGCAGACTACATGCAATAATGCCATTTGTACTGGTGCAGGTTATGAAGGTTTTTTGGAATGTCTCTACTAAAGTTTCATTTCATCTGCGCTAAAATGAGTTTCTGTTGTGTACTTCACTGAAAATGTCTTTAGAAATCCTCTGAAGACAGCTATTCCAGCACATACTTGTCAAACACTGGTTATCCACAACTCTACTTGAGTCAGAGGGTGTTTAAAGGCTTTTGTGCTTCACAGAGTGTGTTGATGTTATCTTGAGCACAAAACTCTGGTGAAGTGGGTGAAGTTCTGAGGAAGCTAAGATTGCACAAAGCTATAAATGAACAGGGGTCACATAAAATGTGCCACAAAGAAGAGTAAACAACTGTTTCTAAATATATCTTAGGTTGGTTGTGATTATGTTCCGTCAGTGGAAACTCAAATGGGGGACAGCTCGGTTGAATATTTGTTCGTTTAGGCTCTCCATGCAGTAGTTCTTTGACTACTGAGAAAGCTGTGCTTGATAGCTGCTGACTATGCTGTTGCTTCTTTTTCCTTAAAATGCTTTAATTACTACTAACCCTCAAAATCTGAGTGTCTTTGGAAGTGGGCAGAGGGGAATTACTCCTTTCTCAGAGTGTGAGGTTATGTTTTGTTTTGTTTCATTCTTTGATTTCCTTTAACTCTCTCATAGTTTATTTCTGAGCTCTTAGCTTCTCAGAGTTTTCTTTATGTGACTTTTATCTCTGCATTTGATTTAGCTGCCTTGGCACTCTGACCTGTTGGAAAATCTGTGTGCATCTCCAGTTCTGCCAGGCACGAGTGAAGAAACATTTGCACTGCCACTGATTCTTGTATACTGCAACTTCATAAGCAACTCCATCAAATCTTGCATGTGTGTGTGTGTGTTACAGTGTATTTGAGTTGATGAGAGAGGAGGGGGAAGCCCTGAATTTCTGATTCTTGTCAGTCAAGGGAGATGTGGGTGCTTGGCAGTTTAACAAGCTGTGAAACAGAACAGCTCAAACACTGTTTTTGTGAATGTTCAGCTGAGTGATCTGCTGAAGCTTTAAGTGTCCACCTGTGTGCAACGTCCTCAATCTATCTCTGGGGGCTCTGTGCAATCATGCCTCCTAACCCAGATGTTTTGGGGAAGCTGGAAAATTCCAAGCTATTGTATTTCAGTAATCATTGTGTGTAACTTATTTTAGTAAAATTTAATCTGTTGGCTCGTTTCTATTAGCCAGTTAGAACACAAAGTAAAGCTTTCTCAGCTTTTTTCTCTGTCAGGTTTTGGTTTATTTCAGAGACTGTTGGTGTTTGAGTGGAGTTCATTGTTAATTGGCTATCTGAATTCTTTCTGGACAGTAAGAGAAAGAAAGAAAAGCATATTTGATCTTTTCTGTGGTCTTGTTGTCTACAGCCTATGTTTGGTGAAGAAAAGAAAAAAGATTGTAAGAGTGCTTATGTTGCTGTATAGCTCCAGGGATTGTGGCTAACTGCATTTAGTAACTTCAGGTGATTATATTAGAAATGGTGAAAGCTTTTTAAGGAAAGGAAGGTTGTGTGCTTTAGGGTATAAACCAACCACTAATTGCCTGTTGGAGGATTAGAAGAAAATTTATTTTTAATGAGCAAGTAATTGCATCATTGCTCACTGAGGACTTTCTTAACCTTCTGTTAGCATTCAGCTGTTGCCACTCAAAAATTTTTGAAATATATATATCTTAGTCTTGAATTGGAGTGATGGTTCTTATGTCTGTGTGAGCTTGGGTCACTGGAGCATGTTATCCCTGCAAAGTATGCTAAAAAGATTATATAAAGTGTCTTGATATTGCATTGTGATTAGTAAAGTGTGGTTTGTGATGACTGCTAGAAGCACAGTGGGACTAAGAGTAAGCAGCTGGAACTTAAGGAATCTGTGAAATCATTTGACTGAGTTGACTAAAACTAACCTATGCTTAGGATCCAGGACCAAGTATTGGGCTGAATGCTGTCATGCAATGGAAGGGTGATCATGCTGCTTAAATCCACTGGTCAGATATCCTGTTCCCTTTTTCTTCATGAGGATCCTAGAATGAAAGAATCTGCTAGAATTTCCAGTGGAAAAAATAATATATAATTAAAATTCTTAATTGAAATTGCAGATTATTATAACCTGCTCCTTCTCAATACAAATAGTAAATAAATCTTGACTTTTCTTACAGTACTTCCTTCTTAATAGAAATTGGAAGTGTTCAAGAGCATCTGTGTTCTAGAAATTCAGTCATGCATAATATTTTTTTTGAAGAAGAGGGGAGTTACAAACAGACTTATTTTGAGGAAGAGAGGAGCAAATACAGTTTTCTTCACTTTACAAGTTTTTATCTGGCTGTTACATTTGAGCCACAAGGATGGCAGATGTCAGTAATTCAGTGAGTTAATAAGATCACTAATCTGTAGAGGAATAAGGCTCCTTAATCCTGAACAGTCTTTTTTGCATTTTTCTGAACAGCTTTTTTTGCTAATGTGGCTTTTTTATTTTCTCTTCTGTAGAGGGCTTTATGCTCATAAAGCCTTCCCCACTGTGTTTTAAAACTTTTTTTTTTCTTCCTCATAGGTGATCTAATAAAATGAAGCTTCCTAGCTACTGTTTTGCTAAGTATACTACAGGTTTTTACTTTGTAAGACTCAGCTGAAATCCTTCTTTATCTTTGGCTCCTTTGCTCCCTGGCCAGTGGCTGCTGCTGTGGAGGTTGGAGTGCTGCCAGCACAGCTTCAAAGCACCACATGCAGCACACGATTCGTTCAACATGAATTTCCTGTCAAGAGCACTGGAAACCCCCACAGGAGAGCTGCAATAGTCTATACCTTTTGTATATCTTGTATTAATGGACTTTCAGCAAACGGTCCATTCATTCCTAGTATGTTCAAGATTTTCTACTCTCTGTCTAGAAATGCATAAGAAAAAGATGATGTAGAAAACCCCATAATATACAAAAGGTACAAAAAGCAAGCCTCTTTACATTGAGTATGTATGTGAAGCCTTGAGACTGCGTTAGAAGTCATTAGTCTTTGTGGATGCTAAATATCCACGGGATCAGCAGTACAGTACTTTTAACTGATATATCTTCTGTATTGCTCATCTCTCAGTTAGAGATCTAAGTCAATGTTTATCAAGTTGCAAAATTCTTGGTTTTGAGTGTCATCCTCATGTAACCAAGAACAAACACAAAGTCTTAAACTGGGGATTTGGAATCTGTGGTGGCCGCTTGTTCACTTGAATTGTCTCTCAGCTATAAGCTAAGGTTCTTTAAGCAGCAAAACTGATTTAGCCTTCAACAGAGGCAGCCCTGCTGTCTGTTCTCCTCTTCTTTGTTAGTACAGACACCTTTAAAATTGCACATCAGTGAAGTCTAGGAACTGATTTCGTTCAGTGCAGACTTAGTAACAAAGCAGATAACATGTCATTTCTCCATCTAGTCCAGTGTGTACGTGTATGAGCAATCCTGCAAGTACAAGGGATCAGAATGGATCAAATAATCTGCTTTCCTAGGGAAAAGGACAACTAGTCATCACTGCTTTTTGTTGTGATGTTCAGTCCTGCTTAATACCTGACATCTGTCTGTCTTATGCTTTAAACCTTTTGTTTCCTCTCATAGCTCTTTGTAAAAGTACACGATTTCCCCTTTTACTGCCAAACCTCTTTGCTATATCCTCTTTCTTCAATCAAGGTACTGAGAAGGATGAGGGAATAGAGTGTACCATCAGCAAGTTTGCTGATGACATGAAGCTGGGAGGAGTGGCTGACACGCCAGAAGGCTGTGCTGCCATCCAGTGAGACTTGGACAGGCTGCAGAGTTGGGAAGGGAAAAATTTAGTGAAATATAACAAGGGAAAGTGTGAAGTCTTGCATCTGGGTAGGAACAATCCCAGGTTCCAGTATAAGTTGGGGAATGGCCTATTAGAGAGCAGTGTAGGGGAAAGGGACCTGGGGGTCCTGGTGGACAGCAGGATGACCATGAGCCAGCACTGGGCCCTTGTGGCCAGGAAGGCCAATGGCATCCCGGGGTGTATTAGAAGTGGGGTGGTTATAGATCCAGATAGGTTCTCCTTCCCCTCTACTCTGCCCTGGTGCGACCACATCTGGAATATTGTGTCCAGTTCTGGGCCCCTCAGTTCAAGAAGGACAGGGAACTGCTGGAGAGAGTCCAGGGCAGGGCAACAAAGATGATTAAGGGAGTGGAGCACCTCCCTTATGAGGAAAGGCTGAGGGCACTGGGTCTCTTTGGCTTGGAGGAGACTGAGGGGTGACCTCATTAATGTTTACAAATATATAAAGGGTGAGTGTCATGAGGATGGAGCCAGGCTCTTCTCGGTGACAACCAATGATAGGACAAGGGCTAATGGGTACAAACTGGAACACCAAAGGTTCCACTTAAATTTGAGAAGAAACTTCTTCTCAGTGAGGGTGACAGAACACTGGAACAGGCTGCCCAGGGAGGTTGTGGAGTCTCCTAATCTGGAGGCATTCAAGACCTGCCTGGACACCTTCCTGTGTAACTTCATCTAGGTGTTCCTGCTCTGGCAGGGGGATTGGACTAGGTGATCTTTTGAGGTCCCTTCCAATCCCTAACATTCTGTGATTCTTCTTTCCACTAGACATGCAATTACATACAATACCTCAGTTACTTTTACCAAACCTGTACTGCTCAGTTACCTTACTGCCTTCTGCTGACTTACATGCACACACAAGTGATTTTTCAGCTTACTCTGTCCTTGCTTCCAAAAGGGGTAGTAGTATCCAAAATGTTGAAGTTTTCAATTGTCTGTGTGCTGGTTTAATTGGGAAAGTTGGAAGACAGTCTGCTCTTCTTCATTGCTGAGGGTGAAACTTGCCTTTGGGCATAAACAGGTGTTCAACTCTGGAAACCCGGGAATCCTTTGGAACTGAAGAACTGTACAGGTATCTCTGTCTCACTCAGTTTGTAGTGAGAAACTCCAGTCTCTGTCAAAGGAACCAGCTAGGAGTCTTTTTAGTTTAAGTTCTTGTTTTCAGATGAAACCCCAGCAGCACAACCTTGTTTCGGGATTTGGAGAAGCTCCTCTAGGCAGATCTGGTTTTGCTTCTTCACTTGGCCTTATTGAGACTAAATTGAAATGTCTTCCCTGAAAGTTGCAGTGGGGCCATTTACACTGAGGCTTAGTCTTTTGTAAGAGTCAGTTGCATTGAAATTAAGCAAAATGTCCTGTCCATGTGTAATAAACTTTTGATACGGGAAATGAGAAGAATGCTTCTAAGTTATTCCTTATATTATGTTTGTTATTAATTTGCAGTGGATATGACTTTGGCTATCTAATCAAAATCCTGACAAATTCTAATTTACCCGAAGAAGAGCTGGACTTCTTTGAGATACTACGTTTGTTTTTCCCTGTCATCTATGATGTAAAATATCTCATGAAGAGTTGCAAAAATCTGAAGGTAAGTAATCTGTTAATGGTTCAGAAAAAATTTTGGGTTTGGAGAGAGAGAGTACTTCCTGCTAAAAATACTTATTTTCTGTATTTTTGTTTTCTGATTTTACTTCCATAATACCTATTAAACAGCCTTGTTGTCTCAATGTTTGTATAATTAATATTAAAGGCTATTGACAGAGGCATGCAGGAGTGTACATAGGGTTGGTTTGTTTGTTTAAAAATAACTGCTTAGTGGTTAAAAATAGTTCTTTGATACTCTATTTATAGTCCCCAGTCTTTGTTGACAGACAATAAATCCATGTTTGGAATTGATCCGTTGCTTCTTGAGCCCTTAGAATTGATGGGTTTCATATACTCTTATTTCCTCATTGTACAGTCTGCTAAAGGACTGCAGTCATCTTGGCAAAGGGAATTGCAACGATGATGCTGTGGAAGCATCTTGGGAAGGGCAATGGAGTGAAGAACGTTTCAGATGGCCCCATAAGGAAAGAGAAACAACAGTCTATGTTCAGGGACAGTGTGTGACATGCAGTGTTAGAAACTAAGCTCTCCTGTCAAGCCGGTGGGGTTACTGATTGGCTTACTCTATCAGGCATAAGATTGTGATACTTTATTGGACTGGAGAATGAATGGAAACTGGAACTAAGTATGCAAAGGGGAAGACAGGAAGTGAAAGAAAGGTGCTACAGGGATTGTCAACAGCTTTATTGCCAAAGAACTGTGAGAGCCTGGACTGCTGCTGAAATGAGGTGCATTGCTCATCTGAGGAAATTAATGACTTACTGAGTATAAGAAAACATCTTAGCAACAGTTTTCCTTCATGAAGTCCAGAAGAAGAAATGAAATATTCATAAACTTCAGGAGCCTTAAAAGAGGGGCAGAGGGGAACCTCAAATAAAAGCTGCCCTCACTTTCTTACTCTTGGTGAAGCAAAGTAAAGCATCCAGTGTCTTAGTGGTGGTGACACACTTAGCGAGAACAGAATGTACAATCCATCTTTAGTGATGTAGGAAAGGTGACAGAGTGATGTTCTGTGTCACCATTTCAGATGTGACATTCCTAGTGGGCTTGGGGTGAGGGAGATTGTATTTACTGTCATTTCATTAAGACATAGTTGTGTGTAACCTACATTGTTTAAAGATGCTGATGTTTTTTGGAAGACAAGAAAAAACTTTGTAGGTCTTACTTCAGCAAACCTTAAGAACAAGGGGTTGGTTTTTTTCAGAACTGAATATGTAGGTCAACTTTCCTGCAGTAGATCTTGATCCTGTCGCTTATCCTGCAGACTGGAGATGACAGTAGGGAAAGGGAGGTGGACTACCCTACCCCTCCAAATTCACCAACAATGAAATGATGGTGACTTGTACTGAGAGAAGTTGTCTGAAACAAATTGGTAAATATTCAGTTCTGTGACTCTAAACATGCATATGCTGTCTCCTAATGTCTGTCACTTTCAATCTCTATTAAATTGCAGTAAACTGAACTGCTGTGCAGTTGTCCTTTATTGATTTGTCTAAGTTATTTTTCATATGAAAGTCATTGACTTGCTATAAGTCCTGCATTCCCTGCCCCCACACATATAAAAAAAGTTTTTGGCACTGAGAAGAGAAATATGCTTCAGGATGGGGAAGCTGTTTGATGCTCTTTTTGTGGAAATAAGTAGTCTGTGAATTTACAGTACATTACTCAAGTTAAATGGACATGAATATACTTTACTGGCATGCAGATTGGGAGCTAACTTGAGGTGTTAATGTAGCATAGGTTAAACTCTTGCTTGTTCTCTAAAACTCTCTCTGTGTACACAATTCCAAACCTTTTGATAGTAACAACAATTCTGAATAATGTATATTTATAGACCTTGTTGGAAACTTGCTTTTAATATAGAGGTTTGTACAAAACAATCAACTCTGGTACCAGTGCCATGAAATGAGAGTTTGAACTGGATTAGCTGTTGAGTATGGTTGTGTGGTTATGCAAATAATTCTGTGGCCTTTTTCTTGGAAGACCAATGTTCTGAAAATTTAGGAAGAATTTGTTGTTCACCTCCAAGAGTAAAATGTTCTTATCTAGAGTGCAAAAGTCTTGCCTGAAAGAGAATCTCAATAGTCTATTAATTTTCAGAGACAGGCAAATTTTATTCTGTGATTATTGCATTTATAGAATAAGAAGTTCTATGCAAAAGTGGTGTGTGATATATTTACAAATAAATATATACCATTAAAAGCACTATTTTCAAAGCATTCTTCTGTAGGTGGCTGTTACTGTAAATTTTGAATTAGTAAGCCTACATTCCAGAGTTTGCAGCTGCTGCGTAAAAATGACTGATTTTTATTTTTGAGTGTTTCCTCTTAAAAGTTAATTGAAGCTAGAGTAGATGGTCTTACAGCTAGCAGACCCTGATGATGAGACGCTGCTGATTCACCACAGCTTGAGGAAGCAGAGACTTTAGGAGTAGAATATGGTGCCCTGGAAGGGTTTGGACCCACCTGCTGTTGCTAATTCTAACAGCTCTGTGTTGGAGTTAGCAGAGAAAATGCTTGTGTCCGAGATGCACTTTTTTCCTATGCCTGCCAAACCTCAGCATGTTTTTGAGTGTGAGTTAAATAACAGCATGTTTGCAGTGTTCTAATGTATCCAAGCACATACAGAAAGTATCTTCAGTGCTTAATTTTATAGTGTATAGACTTACTCTTATCATAAACTTCTGTAAACTGTATTCTTGCTACTCAAGCTAAAATAAAACTAGCCTTACTAGTACTAGGTTTTCATGTTGGTTTGTAGGTGTTACGTGGGGATGTTATTACTGAAGCTTTCATCTCTTTAAACAAAACAAAAACCTGCACCTAAACCTATTGCTGTGCGTTTCACAGGAATCTTCATAATGTTTTATCTGATTTTCAGGTCAGGCTTTATTTTTCTTGCTCTGTGAGTTGTAACTTTGACTGTTATGCTTTGGCCTCTTCTTGCTTCCCTTCCTATACTTGAAACAGGTTAAGTGGGCGAGGAAAGTTGAACTCGAATACTAGTCTGTGTGTCTTTAAAAGCATGGCCGCTGTGCAACATTCTTGCCTTGCAAAGCTTACGGCAGCACTAAGTATTTTGTCTTTGTTTGATCTTTCTAGGTGTTACAGATTATGCATGTGCTTTAGTCTACTTCCAGTAGCTTTATGGCTTAATGATTAAAAAAATGTACAAAAACATGTGCTGTGTAGCTTACAGCATTGAAAGATTTCAAGTACAGTGTAACATGTCTATCCTTCAACTGATCTGTGTTCTCTATGTAACGCCAAACCAACCTCTGACAGGTTTGCTTCCACACATAGTGGTTATTACTGTTTTGGGCAGCACCAAAAGTAGGCTTATTTAGCCACTCTGCAGTTAAGGGGATAACTTTTCACATAAGCTTATTGGATAGAAAACTTGCTTCAAAGCTGGAGTTTTACCTTTAAGAGCAGACGGATTTGCAGCTTTGGGGTGATGGCTACAGCTTCAGAATCTGTCCTTTTAAACCGCATATCGACATTCAAAGCAATTACTGGGTCAGGTAGTTCCCTTTTTGTATGTGGAATGTTTATATACTTTTTTAAGAAGTAGTTTTCATCACGTGTGACTATTAAATATACATCTCTGACAGAAAAGCTGACTGTACCATTGGATTTTAGTATCTTGGAAAACTACTTGCAAGATTATAGATTTATTTGGTTTTTAATTTTTATCATATCCTGTTATGGCAGCTGATGAAACAAATTTTAAAGTGGGGTTGAATGGCTTACGGAGATTGAGTGGACACTTTCTTCCTTTTCTGACTTCACCACCTCTCTTTTAAATGCCTGCTTTGTAACATTTTCCTGGGCTACCTGTAGTATTCTAGATACTTAAGGATACTCTCAGTTTTTGTGAAGGGAAGTGGAAAAAAAACCTTAATTGTGGAAAGGTAAGTGGAAAGAAAAAGGTCTGTTTCAAAGGAAGCCTAGATACTTTAACATGTGGAGGTGTATGAGCACTGCATTGTAAGCACTTGAATTCTTGTGTTTGTAGAACGATGTTTTTACCTTTTAAACTTTCGTTCAAATAGAAGGAGTACAAGAACGCCTGGTTTTGTTTTTCAGCAGAGCCAGTCCTTTTGATATCTTGAAGGAATTGTTCTGTTATATAATGACATCCAGTTACTGGAGAAGCTGAATTGTGAAGGAATAGTAGTTTTGTTGGTCACAGATACTGATTATTTAAACAATACGGACACAGAATTTTAATGCTGCTATTGATACTGAAAGTTTGATTCTCTGGGTGTGTATTTATCCAGTATAATGACTGCTTCAGCTACGGTGCAAATGTTAAAATATACCTGAGGTTGTATGACTTGTTTAACAGATTTTCCCAAAGATAGCTGTTCAGTTTTCTGATTTTTTTTCAGCAGTTAACAAAAATGTTTTGTTTTTCAGGGTGGATTACAAGAAGTGGCTGAGCAGCTAGAGCTAGAAAGGATAGGACCACAGCATCAGGCAGGATCTGATTCTCTACTCACAGGAATGGCCTTTTTCAAAATGAGAGAAGTAGGTGGACACCTTGGTTTTATTTCAATGATAGTAACGTGCTCTGATAGTCAGATGGAATTGCTGATTCTGATAAGTCTGCAGTATTTTAAGGAGGTCTCTGACGGGTTCCAGAGGTCACTATTTCTTGACAAAAATAAGACCACCTGTATTTTCCTTAGCGTGTGAATCAGCCCTATTGATTCCCTGCTTCGCTTCTGTGAGTTTTGCTTTGTGTTTCCAGCCTGTGCCTGGCTTTTTTGTTGTGGGGGTTTTTTTTGTTGTTGTTTGTTTTTTTTCCCCTGTTTTGCAGGGTACCTATTTTTAGGTGGCTGCTGCAGTGAGTTACAAGCAGCTGGAGCCAGACTCCTTTCTCAGTGACCATACTCAAGCCAATTTTTTGGGAGCTTCTGCTCAGTGTAATACCTGGCTGGTGTGTGCTGCTGCTTGTGATAGACCTGGGGAGGGAAAGAGTATCTGAACTAGCCACTGCTAGCTAAACTTGCAGGCCACAGGTATATTAAATAATGACTTTCAGGCGGCTGTGGAAAATGTCTATGCATTTGTTCCTCACCATTGGGGAAAGCACAGATTAGCTGCAGTTCTGAAAGATTATACATTGCTGCATTTGAATTAATTGACCAACGAAAATTGGGTCTTACAAGCTTCACATATCCTTGCTGCTTGTCTGAGTACAATAGGAAGATATTAGGATTGTCATTAGCAGGACAAACAAATGTTGAAGAGGCCTCTTCTGGAAAGCCAGTTGCACTGGTCAAATGCCAGTGCATCTGAACACGGCATTCTGCCAGCAGTTCAGTGTCATTTACCATGTCAAAACAGATGGCAGTAGCAAACCTCATCTTTTAATAAGGTTTAGTATTGTATGCTGAAGGTCTGCCTTCTACAATCCAGCCTTTTGTATGAAGGATAAAATGACAAGTTTCAGACATATACTGGAGACATGGCAGGTGAAAAATAAATTCTGTTATTGGACCTGTTTTGCTCATCGTAACACTCTGTTCTGCCCCCGCTGAACTGTCACAGTGGTCAAGCAGGTCACGGGCTATGGGTGCAATAGAGAGGATCAGGTTTCCTGTGTGATCCCAGCCCAGTGTGGCCAACTGCCGCCTACCTGGAAGTGTTAACCTCACTCTTCCCTTTGAAACAAAATCCAAAGCAAATAAAGGGAAAAGGGAAGTGTATTACAGTCATGCCTAAAAATACTGCCTTTCAAGTTAGTTTCCTAGAGGAATGTGTAGCTAGTGTGTTACTAATTGCTGTGAAAGAGTTGCAACTTGCTGGGATTTTGAGTACCAGCCAAAAAAGTTACTATGTGGGGTTTTTTTGTGTGTTTTTTGTTTTGTTTTTAATCAGAAATACTCAAATACTGATGCTACAACAGTAGAGCTGCTGGTTTGGGGTGTTTCTATCTTTTTGTTTCTTTAAGAACTGCTGTGGGCTTTAAAACCTTTAGTTGAGGTCTTCAGTTCCTGCAGTACAGAACTTTCCATCCAGACTCTGCTGCTAAGAGCAAAGATTAAAGGGAGAAGTTTTCAGCCTGTGTGCAGTCCTGCACCCTGCTCCTGCATGCTTCTGGCTGCCTTGGATTTCTGATGTTGATTACTCAAAATGTCAACCACAAGAATGGCCAGGGTTGCTGTGAAGTTTTTAGCGTCTTTCCCCGTCTTTCCCCGTCTTTCCCCGTCTTTCCCCGTCTTTCCCCGTCTTTCCCCGTCTTTCCCCGTCTTTCCCCGTCTTTCCCCGTCTTTCCCCGTCTTTCCCCGTCTTTCCCCGTCTTTCCCCGTCTTTCCCCGTCTTTCCCCGTCTTTCCCCGTCTTTCCCCGTCTTTCCCCGTCTTTCCCCGTCTTTCCCCGTCTTTCCCCGTCTTTCCCCGTCTTTCCCCGTCTTTCCCCGTCTTTCCCCGTCTTTCCCCGTCTTTCCCCGTCTTTCCCCGTCTTTCCCCGTCTTTCCCCGTCTTTCCCCGTCTTTCCCCGTCTTTCCCCGTCTTTCCCCGTCTTTCCCCGTCTTTCCCCGTCTTTCCCCGTCTTTCCCCGTCTTTCCCCGTCTTATCATGGGGTTTCGTATGTCTTCCACTGAAAGGTTCTGTTTGGAATAAAGACTTGTAAGGTATAAATGCAGTCTTAGTACAAAATTTATTTTAATTTTGCTGTTTCTTTTTTAAATGAAGTCCCACACTGTGAGGAGCCAGCTAGAAATGCATCTTTCTGCGTTTCTCTAAACTCTATAATGTGTTTTGTGCTCAAACATTCTCCCCTCCCCACCGCCAGACCCTTGTATTATAAATGAGGACAAACCTCTGTTCCAAGACAGGGTATGATGAAAACCCCCACGCTCAGGAGTAGGTGGAGTACAGGCACCGATGATGGATGCTGAGCATATGCCTGTTCTGAGAAACTTCACAGAAATCAGCTGGAGAAGTATCTTTGCACTTGCAAAGGAGTGATAACTGATAACATAAAATTATCAAAACATTGCAGGTGGCCGTTTCATCAGGAAAAGTGTGCAGGAAGACTGACAGTATTCCTTGGCAGATTTACGTTAAAGAATCATGTCATATAGTGCATTTTGATAATATGCTGAGATTGTATTATGTTAATTATATAATCTTTTGCACCTTGGGATTTGATATATTATACTAAAGAGTAACATTTTAAAGCCTTTCTATAGTTCTATTTAAGCTGAGTATTGTTTTTGTAATAATTTGTGTCTTTCTTTTAACTCTTTAGATGTTTTTTGAAGATCACATTGATGATGCTAAATATTGTGGCCACTTATATGGCCTTGGTTCGGGGTCATCTTATGTACAAAATGGCACAGGAAACGCATATGAAGAAGAAGCCAACAAACAGTCATGACATGAAATGAAAGGCCGTCTTTTTGACCTTCACGTGCTTGTATATAGGTTTTATCTCTGGTCAAATCCATCGGACAATAAGGCTGTTTTTTCCTCCTTTCTCAGCGCACTTTCTTTTCTGCCTTTGTATGTACTAAACTTGACTGTTCCTATCACAGATTTTGATCTTAATATTGATATGTAAAATTTTCTGGATTACATTTTGGCCTTGTAACTAGCCCATTTGTAAGCATGTATAGGATCAGTGTGGCAGAGAGAAGGGGAAAGCTAAATCATAATGAATAGTTTGGTACACATACCTATAATGATCTTAGAGGTTTTTGTCTCTTTCCCCTCCCTTCTCCAAATTAACTGGCACTGATTGTAACTAACTTCCCCATTCATCTCTGTTCCTTCTAGTATGCAGGTGTTTTAGCTATTCAAGATCGTGGACCATCAAATTTGCACTTTAGAGAGTGACTCTGACTCAGATCCTCTGTTTTATTTGAAGTTTTTTCTTTTGCCCTCAGCTAGAAAACAATCATCTGCCAAGTTCAGCAGCTTCACACTATATTTCCTTGGTATCTCAACCCATAGAACACTTATTTGTCGCATAACCTCTGTTTGTTCAAGCAAAACAAGCTACTGAAATCATAGTAACTGCTGTTATTTTATTAGTGTTCAGTCATCTTCAGACACGTCCTGCACACATCAACTGCTGGTTGGCCTGCTGCTTTAAAACCACTCTGTGGTGGGGGAAAGAAGCTTGAAAAAACTGCTTTACACCCTTCAGGAAAAGAACAGCTATGACTTTAGTGTTTTTGCCATTAAGCTGAGAGTTGAAGGATATTGGAATAGTAGGAGTTTTGTAATGGCACACTACCCTTGATTAACTTCCTAGCTTTTATTCTAGTAATGTACACCTCAAATATTTTTTATGAAGTCATATTTATTACGTACTTGATTTGATGATTTTTGAAAGTCGGTTTAGTTGAAGGTAAAACCCAAAGATCTGCAAAAATACTATTTAATTGAATTATTAAATTAGAAGGACAATTAAATCATGCTTTTTTGTAGTTGCTACAAAGACAGATGTTACAGATATTTGTTGTAAGACAACAAAATATAAATAACTTATAGCTAATAAAGTTACCTGAGGAGTGTAATGCTAGTTTATTTTTGAGTATATCTTAGCAATATATTTTAGATATATTGTTTTAAAGGACCCTAAAGTATGTTGTTAACTCTGCATAGCATGTGTACAGAGCAGTTGTGCAGGAAGGATTTTTGGTATTGAATAGCTAAATACTAGCCTGAAATGATGGAATGTGCAACACGGTGCCTGTGTGTGCGCGCGTGTGTGTTTGACACGGAAATCAATAGTAGAGAAATCTCCAAATGTTCGCCAAATTATTCTGTTTTATCTTGTACTTAAAAACGAAAAATCAAACACCTTTTTTCATTGAGTTACGATGATGTAACTGGGTGGTTGGTCCTTTTTAAACAACCAATGATTTGCATAACAGAGGGTATTTGTTTTTAAAGCTTTTGTAAATAAAGGCCTAAGAAATGTTTTCTTACATAACAGACTGGTGGTTTTGTTGCAAAATCTTTCCTGGAATGTCTGTATTTAGTCAGTTCAGTTCTGTGTGCTGTTTTGTTTAGGCAGGAGAGGTTGCTTCCACATACTTACAAGATGCTCCAATTCACTGCTCCCTGACCAGTTCCACTTTCAGAGCAGAATTCTCTTAATGTGTTTCCAGTTGTTTCATTCCTACTGACCTGGGTTGCAAGAGTGTTGCTTACAATTTGCTACTGAGGCATCCAAACCCCATTAGTAATTTATTTTAGTGCCATTATGCATTAGATGATGGTGATGTGTTTTAACTTTGGTTGTCTCTGGATTTAGTAAGAAGATAGGGACTATCTATTGGGAAATCAGGATGGATTCTTACTGTGGCATCAATCTGTGTCTTTTCACACTTGAACTGTAGGCTTATGTGGAAAATATGCATTTGCATAGTAGCTTTGTCTAAAGCATATGATACAGCTATCTGGGGTTAACTTTTGAAGGAAATGACTCTTTGAAGAACTTCGATGAGTTTTTGTTTTGAAGTAACTTCTTAGTTGTGTACCAAAGGAAGTTTTTAGAGGCTTCTAAATGTGTGCCTACAGTAATAAAAGTTTTAGTTTAGATTGGGATGCGTTTTTGAAGCAACTGCAGAGCATCCTGTGTGCTGTGCTTTGCTTTGCTTCCCATCATGAACCTGTCAGAGCTTGGATTCCTTTTGAAAAAAGCTAAACCCAGAGATACGCTATGGATCTGCATCTCATGTCCCAGCTGCTGATGAGCATGCAGTCTGCAGGATCAGGCTGAGTTTGCTTAAGCCCTAACCTAAAATTCTTGTGGGCATTTGACTTTGAGCAATTCTACTCTTTAATTTTCTTCATAGAAGAAGAGCTTTTCTCAAAAGCCACTGACATGCATGGAACTTAGATTTTGTGCTATTTTGTGTGAGAACTCCTGGTCTGATCAATGTTATCTGAGAGTTGATTACAGTGGGGGAGACATGTTTCCGTGGCAAAATTAGATTTAGTTTCCATTTAGGAGTGACTTAAATGGTGAATTGTAGAGATTATGAAAAAAATACTTTCTTCTTATGTGTAGGACTGTTGCTTGTATACTGCAGAGCCTGAAATCTGAATCTGTTTCCAAAGTGGACAGCTTTAATTGCTTTTGCAAAAATAAATGTGCAGGCACAGTTCCAGCTGTCTAGACATACACCTTTTTACTCAGAGACAATTCTCTTTCCAGGCCTCTGCTCTTCCCAATCCATTTAAAATATATTGTTTGAGGAGGTTCGTCATAAGAAATGCAACATCAAAACCTGCTATATTTGATATTTTTTTAAATTCACTTTTATTTTTGGCTTCTGGAGTCAGATTAGTGCTCCAGGAACATTATGTTCTCTGTCACATTTTTTAAAACATTCAATCCATTTGCTTATGGAAACTAGGCAAGAAGGATCTTTGAGATGGAAGAAAATAGGTCTGGAACATATTCAGAGTATTTGAGGCTTTTTCTTGTATGAATTTGGGGATGACCTATAACCTCTGACATCCAAGAACTTTCTTTAATCATGTCTGACTGGTTACTCCAAGGTCAAGAATGGTTCATTCCCTCGTGCAGGAACTCATGCAAAAAGTCACAGGAGACCTGCACTGGTGTACAAGGATCTTCTGGCTGAAGTCAAGCATAGAAAGGAAGTGTATGAAAGGTGGAAGCAGGGACAGGTCTGAAGTATGCGGGGGTTGGGTTAAGAAAGCCAAAGTCTATCTGGAGTTGAATCTGGTGAGGGACAAGTAAAGCATTTAACATCAGGAGCAAAGAAAGATCAGAAAAAATATGAGACCACTGGCTGGAAGGAGGCAGGAGACCTTGTGACAAAGGGCATGGAAAAGGCCAAGTTACTCAATGCTGCCTTTGCTCTGGTTTTCACTTGTAAGACTTGCCTTCGGGAATCCCAAGTCCCTGAGATAACTCGAAAGGTCTGGAATGTGGAAGATTTATCCTTGGTGGAGGAGGATCACATTAGGAATACACAAATTGGATGTGAAGTTCAGAAGACCTGATATGATGTACTCACAAGTGCTGAGGGAGCTGACTGATGTCATTGTGAGGCCATTCTCATTATCTTTGAAAGATCATGGTGATTAAGGGTAGTTTCCTGAAGAGTGGAAGAGAACAGATGTCACTTGTGCCTTGAAGAAGGGCAAGGAGGAGGCAGGGAACTGCAGGCTAGTCAACCTTGCCTTGATCCCTGGGATGGGGATAGAGCAGATAATCCTAGAAACCATTTCCAAACATAGAATGGATAAGGTGACTGGAAGTAGTGTGGATTTTTCAAGGCAAAATAATTCCTGACCACTTTGCCATATTTTACCCTCATTTGAGACAGTATATTGGACTAGGTGGTCACCACAGGTCCCTTCCGGTGCTAACTCCTCTGATATTAGAGCACGCTTAGGCAGACTGCACTGGATCCTTGTGTCTGAAGTAGATGAGGTGTGAGTATGGGTGTCTGCACCCGCAAGGTACGTGGGCTTATTAGTCACCCAGAAGACAGTGAAGACAGCGTGATTACTTCATGTTGTATAGCATGGGCTGGAAGACATAACTTGTGCAGAGAGCATGTTTTGTGCAAGGTCTGTGCTTTGCCTCAGGTAGGCTTTTGCTCTTGCAATGTGTTTTGCTGAAGGAACAGAGGTGTGGTTGATTCCACTTTCAGATAATGGGGCATGTTAACCTCTTGAAGCAAGAAGAGACAGTTTATCTGATTTTCTTTAGTTTAAAATTACCCTAACAAAGATAATTCCAGTAGTATTGCTTGCGATGTGGGAGCCTAAGCAATGCAGAGCACAGTGGGTCTGAATAACGTCCTAGGAGGATCATTAGTCACAGTGGGAGAAGCTGGTTGATAACAAGTATATTTAGCTGTACATAAATCCAGTTGAGAGTTATTTCCACTGGGTTACAAGTTGCATTTCTATTAATTACACAGCACCAATAGTATTGTTTTATGCTAGGGGATAACCTTAAATACTGCCTTAAGTAATAGTGTGTACTTGAGAATGAAAGTTACAGGATCAAACCTGTCTTTTGAGGCATTCTTGTCATAGAAACCCACACCACAGCATAATTTTTATAGTATTTTCATTTAATAGTTGCAAGTAAAATTTCATAGCTTGTAATATTAGTGCTTAGGAAATCTTGCCTTCAACTGTGTTGGCTGAGTGTTCCTGAGCGGTAGTACTTGTTCAGCTCTACAAAACTTGTGTGTGTAATCCTTTTGCAGTTGCTTAGAACAACAGGTTAAGAGCTAACTAAATCAGCTGGCAAAACTAGTGCTTTAGTCCAATGCTCTCTGACCAGGTTCTTCGATATAATCCACATGAGGAAGGCTTAATGCTTTAGTGTCAAACTTGCTTATGTGAAGATGTTACGTGGGTTTTTGATTTAGAAAAATGATACAGCAATATACTGAAATCACAACACACACACAGTAGAGCAATCGTATATACAGTTGAATCACAATACAAATATTCCCTTTACTGATCTCTATAGCGTGCTCACTGTCACAGTGCTAGGTGACCCCAGTCACAGGAAAGGAACACATGGCTTGAAGCCAGATCAAGCTCATTGCTCTCTTCAAAGGTGATCTTGCTGGGTCTTCAGTTTTTATACTCTATGTTGAGCTGAGCCATATACATGTCCCCATAATGGTGTGGGTGGCTTTTCTGAGCTTTGTCAGCACATCACCCAGAGGGTGGTGGAGCACTGGAACAGGCTTCCCAGGGAGGTGTCACGGCCTCAAGCCTGACAGTGTTCAAGAAGAGACTGGACAACACCCTCAGACACATGGTGTGAACTGTGGGGTTGTCCTGTGCAGGGACAGGAGTTGGACTCGATGATCCTTGTGGGTCCCTTCCAACTCAGGACATTGTGTGATTGTGTATGTGATCATCATCGCCTGTGTTCTCTGCTCCCTCCTCCATCAAAGGGGTTCTTTGACCAGTCACAGAATGAAACTGTGGCTTTGTAAGGCCAAGTATTGCTGATTTTATACATTTTAAATGTGCTACATATTAACAAATACACCAAAGAAAGGATAAACCCAACAAACTTAAGCCCCTGCATCTTCACTTAGGCTTCCCAATGGTATATCTGCTTTTGTTTTGCTGATGTTTTTTTCGTTGTGTTTTTTTTTTCTTTACCACTTTCTCAAGTGTCATTTTTACTTGAGAGCATGTGTTTCTGTGTCTTCCATTTTAAACTCCCAATTGCTTTCTCAGCCTTGAATTAACTAGTAACTCAGCTGAACTAGCTCAGTGCACTGAAAGGAAGGAATTACTGTAGTTAATCAGTTTTTAGAACTTCCCTGAAAGTTAATATTCACATGATATTAATGGATTTAGGATGGCATAGGTTCTTTGCAGTTTATTAACTGAAAATAATTATTTCACAAGAAGGGAATTCTTAAATAAAATAGGCTTCTCGATATTTTTATTTAACACCACAAGTCAGTGATGGCAAAGAAAGCCAAAAGCCTTGATTAGAATTGTTGGTATTTGTTTGACTACCAGGAATTGTAGATTTTGAACAAAAGCTCACAAATAATAGAACTCATTTTTTACATAGCAGTGAAACACCTAGGTTGTCTCAACATACTTTCCCATTCGTACCATGAAGTTCTTTTTCTGGTAGATCTAAGCTTTAGTGTACCTTGCTTGGTTTATGCAAGATAGCTTTGGTGTTTTCTTCCCTCCTGCCTGACTGGGTATGGTAGAGCAATGAGGAGGATTCTCCTGCATTATTTTAGCAGCCTTGGGTTGGGAATGAAATTAGTTCATTGATGCCAACTGTGAAGACCCGATTTCTGCAGAGGCTTCTCTTGTCCTTTTTCTGCCAGCACAGATATTTTTTCCTGCCTTTGCTGCAGTGGAAGAATTGTCTTGCCAGAGTGTGCTCGTTCCATTGCTCATGAGATCCTTGCCTCAGCTGACAGTGGTGGGTAACTGCAGGGGAAGAGGGAGAGGAAGCCTTCACTTCTCTGAGCATCAGGTACAAACTGGCAACAGCTGAACTCTGAGCTGCCTTACAGGGAACATGCTTTATCTTTTATAGGGTAGCACATCAGAGCTATGGTTGCAGTTGGCAGCATCTTTTATTTACCTTTCATCATAGAATAGCTGAGCTTTGCAAGTTCCCTGTTTTCCTTTGTTCTCGTCCCTCTGCATGATCTGGAGTGCATCTGTAGTATCTATGGTAGTGCTTTGTATGAAGGCTAACTGTTGATGTGCTTATATGATCACTAAGCTACTGATTTTCTGTTGTATCTGTTTGCACTACTGGCCAACTAGTTTAATCTCTGATACGATAGAGAAAATAACTGGAAATAGGTTCCTGTTGTTCAGGCTATAACAGTTTGTGTACATTTTATATTTTCTCCTTATAACTGGGGCTCCTTCTGAGGTAAATTGAGAATGATTGTGTTTTCAGAGGAAAAAAGGAAAATGACTTCATAAAACGATGACTGTCAGAAAGTGTTGGGACTGTTCCAGTTATGCCCATCAGTTAAGCTGTGAGCAGGCAGGAGGTGGGAAAGGGGACATGGCTTACAGCACGCTCCTCCAACTGCTGCTGGCAAACTGTTGAGCCCATCTGCTTGAGAACATTTCTGAGATCTAGGATAAAGTATGTAATTATTGCCCCAAATACTGGAAACTACAGAGCCAGATTTCAGGATGACTGAGTTTCTATATTTCAGCAAAGGGTGCCATTAGGAAAACTTGGGAAAATGAAGGAATTATCAATCTAGAATAAACCTTGGGAAGGAGAGAGATAAAGAGGTAGATCGTGATAGTATGTTTAAAATGAAAGACTTTTCAATCTGGACTTCTAAGGAAGGGGAGAGGAGAGAGAAAAAGATGATCAAAAATGTAAAAACTGAAAAACTGCAGGGGGGAAGTAGGCAAGGTGTCCTTTTGGTTACGTCAGATGCCACTTGCTCAAAATTTCACCCCAGAAGGCTGCTGCTTTTCCTGTCCTCTTACCAAGTTGCTGATGAAGAAGCAATAGCTGCAAGCGAAGTGGCAATGAAGACACCCTACTGCCCACACAGAATTAGCAGCATGTTCTTTTTTTAGTCTTCTTGTTTTGAATGATAATGTTTGCATATGGTTCAATACAAATATTTATGGAAGGGTTTTAAATAAAAAATGAGAAATGCTCTGAGCATATATTGGTGCTTATGTCTGAACTGGAACTCTTTACACAACAGTTCCTGCATTTTGAGAGGTCCCTGAGCAGCCTCATTCCTTTCTGCACCAGGGGTGGATCTGATGCTTTCCCAGAGGAGGCTCTTAGCAAAGTGCAAAGAGTGGCAAGTCAAGCAGATCAGAACAGGGCATGGGAGGGACTGGAGAGCCCTCATGAAGCAAAGCAGCCGTGGGTGACAACTCTGGTGAGTAACTAACTCCAAGTCCTTGCACCTCCTTGGTTCTATAAAGTAAGGAGGGTTTAAGAACCCCTCTTTTTTTCTTTTATTTTTAGGACATAATTCCACCTTCAACAGTATCTAAAGGACTGCAGCTGTGTCTGCTCTGCTGTTATGAAGACAGGGAGTGTTTCACCCATGAAAAATGAAAAATTATTTGGTTTCCTCTTAACCTGTTTCATAGAGTAGGTGCTTTTTGAGCTGCTATGGATCTAGAAATTAACTGGGGAGGAAAAACTTAGCTGAAAAAGTCAAAGATCCCTGGTGAAGAGGGGCATTTACAACAACTATGTTGTTAAAGAAGCCACAGTACAGATGATGGCTGTTCTGCTGTTCAGGTATGCTGTCAGTAAAACCAAAGGTGATGTGTCAATGACTATGTACATGGCTTGCTGAACATGAAGCATTTATTTATGTGAGCAATACACGAACAAGTTGCAAAGTTATACACTACATTGCTGTAGAAACAAGTTTCCCCTCCCTGCACCCAGCACACCAGTCAACTGAATCAGTCCAAACATGGGATTAGCAACAGCTCCAGCATATCATGCACAAACCCAAACTTCCTTCCTGGAACCAACCGTGTTGAAGTCTTGCCTGAACACCCAGATTTTCGGCAGGCAAACAGTTAAAAATAATGACTCTAGTGTTTCGCTACTTGCCCACAGTTGTACATAACTAAAGAGCTTTTAATCTGCAAGTTAAACTGGACAATCTTTTTTCTCTCAAAGCATTAAAGTGCATAGCAACAGCTGTGTCTAAGTGCTCAGTGGGAGGGGCTCACCACCATCTAGGTGTTCCATTTACCTAATAAAAATAGTTCTCTGTGAAGACCAGTGCAGCAACTGATACAGAATACATGCAGACCAGCTGTAGTGCAGACACGTACTGGATTTGTTCTAACCTACAAATACATGTGGAGAGCTACAATACATACAATTGTTTATGTGTATACAAAATAAATTGAACTCTGTTGTCTTTAGGGACTCAGGTCTACCTGAGAAGTCTGTAGAACTCATCCAACTTCCACCAAAGCTTGAAATGCAGTCATACTGCCAGGCAAATATCAGGGCTATTATTCTTTTAGCAAAAAAGTGGATTAATAACTGTACAGTAGTTAAAAAGCAGTCTTTAAAAAAAATACTGAAATTACACAAAAGGCTGTAGTAAAGTGCCTAGCAAGACTTATAAAGAACAGGAGAATCAGTGTGAGCGGGCAAACAACATTGCATCCTTGGTCCCCTACCTCTTCACAAATTCTCCTGTGTGCATTGTCACAGCATCAATGCTTAATGACAATATCTCAGAAAGACCATTTTCACTTAGCTATATAAAGTATTACTACAGAGCTTAAAGCCAAGAATATAGTCTTACCACAAATTATACTTTGAAGCATGATTAGCTCACTCTTGTCCATCATCCATACAGTGAGAACTGCCTCAAAATCCTTCTGAGGGTGCTCTTCACAGAGGCACCGCTCATACCCCTCCTGAGAGCTGCTCACCCTACAGCCCTCTGGCTCAGAGCTGCTCAATACTGACCTCCCTCCCAGCCACCCTCATTTCTCTCTCCCCTTCTTCTCCCTTCAACAGCGTATATCTCCCATACCTCCAGCAGTTTTCTGCTAGAGGGACAGCCGTGGGCTACATCAAACCTGCAGATAATTTAGGGCTATTGTGCTTTCTAAGTGGGACTCCTGAGACACGGAGAAGCCAGGCATTTCTCAGTGCCCTTACCCTGTCCATTCTCTACACCGATCCCCAGCCTCACTGAGAGCTCTTGGAGCCCTGGACAGAGTCATGTATTAGAGAGACCCATTTCCATTATGAGTTTTCCTGGGGAAGAAATCTGTACTTTATGTAAAAATACGGAGCAAGTTACACTGAGGGTGAATTTCAACTTTTTACTCAGTATTTTCAAATGCCGGCTCCATGACAAACTACCCTGTGACTGTGTAAAAAAAAAAAAAAAAACAAAAAACAAACAAACAAAAAACCCAAGACTATACAGATAGAGAACTTGGAAGTGTTAAAAAATACATTTTCCCTCTCCCCCTTATCCCTTGACCAGTCAGCCTTTGCACAAATGCTAATATGAGGTAAGCTGACAGAACAACATTGAATAAATAGCTGCAAAAACTTTTGGTTGCTAGATGTCTGCAGGCATCACGTAAACTGTATGCTACCTCCACGCTAGTTTTAAAAAAAGGTGTTCTACATCAAGGGATCCATATTCTGGCACTTTTGGCAAGAAGCAGATGTTTTTAGGCTGGTAACATTTCGGGGAAAAAAAAAAATGTAGTAAAATAAATGCATTTTTCCTCATTAGAAAAAAAAACAAAACGCATTTGTGCTCCACCAGCTCTCACTGAAGTTGTATACCCAGGAAAGACAAATTTTAAAGTTACCTGCCTGTAGAAAAGTTACTGATAAGATATTTTTTGCTTTCAGAAATCTGTCAGTCCTGCTGCCAGTTTTCTAGACAAACAACTGGCATCTTTATGCTGTGAACAAACCTGCTCTGAGGTTTGACAACAGAAGTACTTTTCTGCTTCAGCTGAACTGAGCTTAATCTGAGAGGTTTTAACTTTTTTTTTTGACTAGTCTTTTTATCTAGCCACCTAGAAAAAATAACTAAGTTCCTCCTAGAGTTGTTCTCAGAATAACAATTTGCATTTAAATGTAAACACTGATACCATAAATGTAGTGTATACAAAAGGCACAAGACAAGTAGATTTATGTTGCTGAAACTTCCTTGACTTTGAAAGATGATAAAGCATCTTTTATTATCTGTCTGGTACACTCTGATCTTAAGAAAGCTGCTAGTTCCTAACTTAACTGAAGGGGGTTTCCTAAGTGCAGCAGCTTGGCGTTTTGGTATTGCAAACAAATGTTCATAGTTCTGTAAATGCAAATATCACAAGTCATAACAGTAAGTCTCCTTGATTGTACATGATATTTGTTAAATTATGCAGTAAGAAAGGCAGTGGCTTAAAGAATAAATGAAAAAAAGAAATCCGAGACAACTATCAATTAATAAGAAACTAGGATCTTGAAAGCCAGTGGCCCTCAGGAACACAGGTTGGTAAAAAGCATTTTGGATCAAAGTTAAGTGCCAACATTCATTTCCCAAAGGGGATAATGGCTCCAAATAGGACAATAAAACCCCCATTTCGTAGCACTGTCCTGTACAGCTCCCACCAAAACCCCCAGCTGGCCAGCTTCATTTAAGTATGAGCCATCTGAACGCAGGCTTTTTATCGCTCCGTTTACCAGTGACCCACTGTAGCATTCAGTTAACAAAGGAGTGTTTTCCTCCCTCTGCAACTTTTCAAAATACTGATAGTACAGATCTGAGGGAAAACGGAGCTTTTGCAATAATGCTTTCCAAAAATGATCCAAAAATAGACACTTCACTTGGGTCTCCTCAACTTCAAAAATTGCTTATGAAGGGCTCAAAACAAAATACAGTCCACCAAACCACTAAATTATTTGTAATCAGCACTGGCTGTTCTCCCAATTCATAAAGCCAGTAGCACAACAATTAGATTTTGAAGTTAACTACTTACAGCAATTTGAATTAACAGGTCAATTTCCAAAACCAAGGCAAGAACACAGACTGGTATGTAAGGAGGTCACATTTTTCTTGTGCTGAATATCCAAGTAAAACAAGCCATTGAATTTTTACAATAGTAAACTCAGATGCCTTTTTCTTCCTTCATTTCCTAATACTCAGAATCATCTTTTGCCATTCAAAACCAGTAATTTTAAGCTGAAACATTCTTTATATGGTTCAGAAATAGTATGTTTAGTTTCATGGTTCAAGCAGTGACATGGAGACAGCTAATCATCTGTCAGTCTGTTTTCTGAGCATGTCCACGCAGGAGCAGCTGGCCAGCAGGGCTGATACTTGGAAGAATGCATCTTCCTTCCAACAACAGCTTTTTCTTGAACTGGAACAGAACATTAATCACAAAATACATTAACAGAATTGAAGAATACTTAAAAATTAAGTTATTGCAACAAGTCTCATCAACTCAAAGAGGAAAGTGAACAACAGCTGAATGGAAATCTGACCCTGAAGAGGAACACGGTAAGACTGTTCACAGTTTTGTTATTAATCCGCTTCAGGATGACAGTGATTAAAAACCGACTACATAGCAAGCAGGCCACCAGTTTATAAAATGAAGTGAGCTATTTTGAGGGTACTTCCAGGTACCAACATCATTAAAAAACGATTCTGTATTACATTAGTGTAAACTGCATACGGCACTCTCAGTAATTACTCCTCTGATTAACTATAAAGGATTACAGGATACAGGATATTGAACATAACCTTAATTGGGACAGAAATTCAAATTACTAACAAACTGGCAGGGGCTGTGGGCTGTATTTATGTCAAAGATAAAATTAGCTGGTTTTGTTGTTGTGATTTCAGCATTTTTATTACTCAAATACTGATAGTAAAATAATGAAGTTAAATGCAACATAGCTAAAAAAAAAAGTGAAAAACTTTTTTATGTAAGAGCTCTTATTCCAAGAACTGTATGTCAGCTATCTATATATACACAGAGTAATCTTAAACTAGCTTTCCTGCTACATTTCTAGAAAGTCTTTTACGTGCCGCACAGAAATACCTCAGACAGAGCTACGGGTACAATCAAACTGGCACTTAACGCTCACGTCAGAGAAATTATCTGTCCTTAGCTACTGCCCTTTGGAGATGTGCACACAGTCCAAGTCAGAACTGGCTTCCAGGAACCTCTTTATGTGGCTTAAAGAGTTATGTCCACTCTTTGACACATAACCTTGTCTGAAGCTGGGCTGTCTTTATAAAAACTGCACTTTTAAATAGATGCTCTCAAAAGGAAAAGAAACACACAAACAGCAACACCCCACAAAAAACCCAACCCAAACGAAAAACCCCACCCCCTAAAACCTTGGGGATGGGGTAATCAGACTACAAACACAGATCTGTTACTTTGCCTAACTGGACTAAAAGAAAAAAACAGAAATAAAAACAAAAAACAACAACAAACAAGAAAAAAAAACCCCAAAACTAAAAAATAGCAAGATATTTTTATCAAGCAAATCAGCTTGAAAAAAACCCTTTCTTACACACTTGCAGCATCTTGAGAACAATCACAGACCCTGTTTGACATTCAGAATAAACTGAATGGCAAAGTTCTGATAAAATGTACACAGGGTTCAAAGAATGATTAAAGTTTAAAAGTTATTAGTTAAGTAAATAAAATGTTGGGACCTTTGAAAGTAGAACTCCAACCTGACAAAACTAATTGCAACTAATGATACTTATGTAACATAATTAAAAAAATGGTTTTCTTTAAAGCTTGTCTCCAGTGCTTTATTCTTGAGCACTGACCACATGTAAAAGACATGAAACTAACTGAAATTGAGTAATTTATTCTTTTTCAGAAGCTGTTGTTTTGTTGAAACAACTGATGGATTAAACCGGGCAGCAGCATGTCATTTTACATTTTGAACTAAATCTTAGAAGTGAGAATTTTGATTCTATTAAGAAAACCTACATAGAGCAGCTAAAATTGCAGACTCCAGCTGAGTTTCATTTCCTCATCTCTTAACTCTCCCTTTCATTTGACACCCACATTTTCAACACTTTAACACTTCACACCATCATCAAGTTTGTGGATGTACCTATATCTGGAACCATCTGTGTCTTCATTCACCACTAAACACAAAGCCAGAATGTAAGGGTCAAGAATTTTCTCGTTTCTCTGATGAATCCAACCGAACTTTTGGGACCTTTTGGTAGAAGCTACAGGCTACCTGGTGCGATCTGCACACCGACCATTTCTATTATCTGCATTGACAGTGCAATGCCATGCCTAATGGGCCTAGTAACAATCGCTGCAGTTCTCTGATGGCTTTCCAGGCCTTCCACTTCCTCCAGGAGTGACTGAGAGCAACCTGGCAGCCGTGACAGCATGTCCAGGCGTCACGTCACACACAAATGAAGGACATCCCCTCGAGACACTTTTTTGGGCTGACTGAAAGGGAACTGCCAGTAGCAGAGATGGAAATGACCTTGCTGGAGTGACTTGTCCAATGTCGTTGGAAAAACCATAAATTATCTGGCATGCTGAAATGCTTTGAGTTGGAGTGAATTTTTTTATCCAGCTTTACAAATGAAATAGTTGATTTCCATTAAGCTTTGGTGGAGTTAGAAATCTTCAAATACAAAAGTGAATATGGTGATCAATTGGGTGCATTCCCCACAAGTCAATTAAAGTTTTCTCCTCTTATGTACATAACAGAATTTACCAGCTGCTTCTCAAACGCGCCTTCTGAGAAGACTATGTTGCAAGATATAAATGCAAGAAAACAAAAAAAATCTCAGCTGTTTTTAACAATAGGAGACTAAATAATCAGGAAGTCATATGGACACCTTTTGTTTTCAGTAGCCAACACCTTGTTATTAAATAGGATGCAGCTCAGTACTTGGCACAGAGGAACAAGCTGCTAATAGTTTACAAATTAGAATAAATCTTTTTTCCTTCATCATCTGAAAGACCTTTACCTGCTATAGCAGACCAAACTATGGTCTTTGCGTTGTGTTTAGAACTAACTTCCGTTTTCAAACTTAACTTGACAAATATTTGCTGCACAGCTTGAATAGTCACAATTTCATCTTTCTAAAGACAGGGAATAATAATATTTTGGAATATTACCTAAAAGCAATGGGTATAAAGGTTAAACTATTTTGCAGACACAAGACATCAAGAAATAAGAGGCTTAGTTTAAAACTTTGAATTCATGTACTGCTAGTCATGGTAAAAAACATTAAATTGAAGAAATTAAAACATAGGAATTGCTTTAGTAATGTTCTTCTGTGCATTCTTCAAGTGGTAAGGAATGATGGAATAACATATTAAGTAGAGAGAATATTAACATACCTTTCCTTACATAATCAGATGTTTATTTTAAGGGAAATTAGGTTTCATTTTCCATGGTTAGTGCAGGATTGCTCATACCTGTAAATACAAAAAAATTTATTTCCACAGGAGAAGGTCACATGTTCACTTCAGCAAATTAATACAACCTTTAAATATCAATTCATCTTTATGAACCTTCTACTGCTATGAATCTGCTACCCAGTCTGCTCCTGTCCTGTGTCCACTACATGACTTCTCACTAGTTGTAACAAGGTGTCATCACATTCTGCTATGAGCAATTTGTCACCAAAAGAATTCTCAGGCTCAGCCTAAAAGATAATTAGCACGTACTGATGTTAGTGTTCTCAGTATCTCTCGGTCAGGTTTAACTGGGAAGGGCACAGCAGCTGGACACATGTAACATCCTACAAACATGCATTTAGAATAAGCTTCATTAATTTTGGTTCATGAATACAAACCAAGTGACCTGGGTCATTTTTACACTATATCCTCAAAAACTAGTTTATTACAAAACGGATCATTGCAGCATAAATCAATTCCTTACCAACTTTGCCATTTTCAGCCTTCGTACTAGTTTCTGACCAAGATGATGTATCTGTAAGAAGGTGGCTCTGGGAATCACGCAACGGCTTTGCAGGAAACAGGTGGTTCTCACTGTAATGCAAATAAAATTGTAGTAAATTGCAGTAATTTTCATTCTCTTACCACACATATCAAACAGTTTGTCATACACGGTATTTTCCCCAACTGACTTTGCTTCATCTTTTTCACACTTTTATCATTACATACATTACATCATTGCATTTGTCACAGATGCAAGCACAATCTAAAAAGCAACTCCCTAGCACAGAACAGGGAAACATTCTGATTTTTCCTTTGACAGCTATTATATATTAATACATGTACTTCAGTTCCAAATGCACTCTATCCATATTCTCTCCCATTACAACAAACCTGACATGATAAACAGTGGAGAGAAAACCTGCAAAAGCTCTTGCCTAATATAAGCAATAAAATTTAAAACATCAATAATTACCTAGCTGAAACATAATGTATTTCCTTCATGAATAAAAGATTGGCAATACAATTCCATTATCACTTCTTAGTCACATATCCAAGTCTACTATACTTCTCACACTCTTCATTACATATGTGTTGCAAAAAAGTTACAATATGAAACACTAGGCTATTATATTTTTTTAGTTTAAGAAGCATCTGCATACTTTTCACACTTCAAAGATGTCATATCCGTGAAGGATAAGAAGTAAGAAAATATATCCTGTTATCAGCAGAAACAAAATATGTGCATTTAATGTGCAGCTTCTGTGCTCTGGCTCAAGTGCTGAGGCCGGGGATTCCCTTAAGTGAAGCATCTTTCATCGGATATGAAGGAGCAGCCCTCCCCCTAGCAAGGTAACCCATCTGTATCACAGGCAGGCCCACCGACCGTCTCCTACGTATGCAGAACAGAATATTGCTGATACTGAATGTTAGGCAGGTGTGGAAAATTCAGGTCCTGGGATGCCACTGCACCAAGACAAAGCACATCAGGGGAAAAAATCCCCACTATATTTCCATAAATTTAAATATAAGTCTGAGGACTAGCTGAATTACAGCTTAGCCTTTTAAAATTTGACTTTTATTTCTTAATAGGAGACTCTTCATTTGCTTACCACTTTTAAGTATCTTATATACGGTACCATTTATATGTGCACTGGAAAAAAAAACAGAATATCAACTATTTGAAATAAGAAACAAAAAGCAGATTACTTTTTGGATGTTGAATTAAGACCACCAGGTGTGGAAGCTTGCTCAGGATCCTGATTAACAAGGCAAGTTGGGAAGGAGCAACCATCCCCTAGACTGAAAAATCCAGAATTAGTGTCATACATAGAAAAAAAATGCTTCCAAGAACTGTTTGGTATTTTTTCTAAAGTGAATACTACCATATCTTATTTCAAAAAGCTAACTCCCTCAAACCCTGTACATCCTGATTAATCAACAGTTTCAACAAATGAAGCATTAAAAACTGAGCATACCTTGAAAACACTGGCAGCAACCAGTATTTCTTCTCATCACCAAACACCTGCCTTAGGTTTTTGCTGAAGCCCAGGCTAAAGCCATTCTTGTCTGTTCTATGACGAAATATGGGAGCTCTGAATACCTCTTAAAAAGAAAAAATTAATCAGATTTCTTCACAAGATAGCACATTTAACTTTCATGTTGGTACTTAGGCAACTGCACCGGTGATGCCACCACATAAGAGGAACGAACGACTGTGCTGCTCAAGTGGCTGAGGAAAGCTACTCCACTCCTGAAAGCCAAGGGCAGGGCTGGGCAGTCACTGTGTGTGCAGAGCAAGTCCGATGGCTGAGGAAGGATGAAATCTCTTCCACCCTCCTCCCTTATCAAGGCAAGGAAGAGTGAGCAACTCACTTTTTAAGAAGGTCTTACATGTTATAAGAAGATTTTAGCATGTGACCATACCACAGGGAGTGTTCGAGAAAGAAAAAAACTTAAGGGTTTACTACAGGAAGAGTAATGAAAAGAAGAAAAGCTTAAACTGCTTCAGTATTAAGACTAGCTTTTCACACACGGGGGTACGAAAATACTCTGGTTTACAGCTGCATAAAGAAATCACTTTACCCATAGATCTGTATTATTCCCCATGTACATTCAACCTAAATTTCAGGAGAAGAGAGCTAAATATAGCTTCAAGTGTTGCAAAGTGCCCGAAGCACAAAACTCATTCACTTTCCACCAAGTGACTGATAGCCATTTAATTCCCTTAATTGGCTACATATAGCAGGCAAACTATGTGCTGACAGTACAGCTCACACAAATCATGGCAGAACCGTGCAGAGATCGTCCTTCTGCAGTAAATGCTCAGCTATGAACTGCTGGAAATCACCTTTGACAGGTAGTGTGCATTAGTTACGAGGTGTTTTAAAGAAGAGGGAAGGGAAAATGGCGATACTCTTATAGAGGTCCATGTTAGACTAGGAAATCAGCTCCCAGGATGATTTAAGCACAGTCATACTTAAAGCTGTCAGCGGCAAGTTCAGGGTTTCACATATTGAGGAATTTCTCAAAGTAAAATGCGAAGACAAGACAAACAGATCTTTTTGAGCAGCTAAGTGTACAGAAAACATTGCATATTACCAGCATGGAATAAATTTAGTTTTAAAAACATGAAACATTGAATTCGAAGTATAAGGCATTACAGTTACCTTTGAACAATATTTTTTGCACTAAAATGATAAGAGCAGTTTATAAACGGAATACTTAATTACTTCCATTTATTTAAGCATCATTAATGAAACTTTTCTCTATTTACAACTGGAGTGAACAAATTTCTTCCAACACTAATTTCTAAGGAGATGATTTTTCAGAATACTGAAGAAACTCACAAACCCTAGAGAAATCTTGAAGTAAACAAGCTTTCTTCCAAGGACATATATATTCAAAGTTTTCCATTCATCATCTACATATTAGTAAATCCCAAGAGAATGGGAAAAAAGCAGATCAATTCATTGGCTTACTCTAATTCAGCTTATATCAACAGAAAAGCATCTAAAGTACTTTAATGAATATATCACAAATTGGTACTATTCTAGTCTGGGATATCGTATAGAACAGGAACTCAAATCTTCTGCACCTATTTCTACTCATTGTTTTTTTAAGATTTATAAACAGACAAACATGCATCCAGGTGGTGGGAAATCCTGGCTTAACACTGGTATTTGATGCAGTTATATATACACTCCCATAGCAGAGGTATAGAGGTACAAGCCACCTTCTTTGGGGTTTTTAAAATTAACTCATAACATGTTCTCCTTTCAATGCATCTTTGATTATGCAGTAGACAGGACCCACAACTGTAAAACTGCCCTTCAGATCTCTGTTCAGTTACTACTAAATATAGAAGGACTGCCTTAAAGTCGGTTCTTCTGTATCAGATCATTTTATGACATGGGCTCTTGTGCTCAGTCACGTTGATCAAAAATAACAAAGGCAAGGTCACCATCAGCCTACCTTATAGATCTTTGTTTTTTTCTCTCCTTGCCTCCAGTACAGGCAAAGTTTTGAAATTAATAACTGCCCTTCAGAGCTTTTAAACAAAATTATAGCCAAACTGAACCGAGGAACATTGGTTCCGCAGGGGGCAAGGGTGGGAATGAAGCGCTGGAGCCACTGCCCTGACTGAGACACCACATCACAGGACTCTGACCTGCGGAACGCCAAACAAGAAGCACTTGTGCAAGCATCCATTAGTGTGTCCAATATTTATCACAAAGTGATCTCAATTTATGTTTCTAAATTTATTCCATTTCTGTTAACAAGCTGCGGATTGGAGGAGGAAGTGAGAGGAAGAGGATAAGTTTATTAATAGCTTGGTCCTTTGGGGCATGAGAAAAAGTGTCAGAAATTCTGGGGAGCAGTAGAACTGGGGAGTCAGTACTGGACACTGCCAGACATGGGAACTTCCAAACAGGATCCAGGAACCTGCAGAGGATCACCCACTGTTTCCATTAACCTCATACATACAATATACATCTATTGTTTATTTCTTGTTGTCAAACACAGAAGCATTAAATACACTTACCTAATGTAGACTTATTCTTGCTGACAAGCCAACAGTGATATCCAAAGAGAGAAGACAAACTGACAGAAAACATAGCTGCAGCAAAGAATAAAAACATGATGTGGAACTTGGCTTGAGTATCAGGAAGGCCATTCTAAGAAAAAAAAAAATCATGCCATTAGAATTGGGGAAATAGCTGTTTAATATGATTATTAATAATCCTCTCTTCAGCCAAATCAAATTCAGTGCAGACACAAACACACCACGCAACAAGAGTCTGAATAAATGAATTATACACCTTCTATGTACAGACAACCATGCAATTAGGTTGTTGACAGCATCTAAGTTAAACAAATGGACTCTTTCTTGAGAAAGTATAAATACAGACAACAAGAACCTGCAATTTGGATCTGAACTTTGAACCGTCTTTCAGAGAAGAATAATCTTTACAAAAATTATCTTGCTTAATGAGCCTTTTCCGAACAATGACATAACAGCATAAATAATGTACAGCTAAGAAGGTAATATCCTAAGTTGTGAATGCAGATAATCATAATTAAAATACTGGAAAATTTCTCTGAAGCTTTTTCATAGCATAGCATTAAAGGAATTTAACAAAACCTATGTATAATTTAAATTTCCTTGTAAAATATTTTCTAAGTAATTGCATGCTTGTACTACAAAGCCTCAAAATAATGTAAGAATAAGTGAAATTTCATAATCTGTGATAAAGGAAAAAAATAGAGGGCTATGATTATTAGATAAGCTTTCGTACCCCATATTAGGAGATACTAGACTACTATGTAAAGCCTCAAATCTTAGACTTCTTGCACAGCAGTAAATTCATAAGCTTACAGACAGCAGGTACTTACTGTCCAAAACTTGATAAAATACTGTAAATCCGTTGCAGCAATGAAAAGGCAATACAGTAGAGAGTAAGCCAAGAAGAGAAGAAAAAATTTGTAATTGGAGAATCCTACACAGTTGTTCACCCTGACAAAAAAAAAAAAAAAAGTAAAAATAAAAATATAATGTGAAGATTTGCTTTAATCTAATTTAGAATGAAACATATTTACTCTAAAAAAGTTAATATCAGCATGTAAACAAGTTTTGCTTCCTATCTGTGAACGTCTCAAGCTACTCAAATGTATTTAGCTTCAACTCCCAAATCAGTGTAGAAATTCTAACTTTAGCATCTGGAAGTGCAGAACAAGTTATTGCAACAATTCTCTTCTTTAGGGAGAGAGTGATGGTAATCAGAATAGGGCTAAATCTTAAAATTCAAAATAAACTTCCACTGTATACTACTGTTATCCATCCTCGGGGTGGTTAGTTTTGTTTGTTTGATGTTTTTACAGAACATGCCACCTTGGCTAAACATTAAAATTAGCATTGCCACTGAAACATGTAGCAGTAGCTAAGCATTAGTATTAACTACAATTAAGATGGACTCACAGGAGATTGTTCTAATTAACAAAAATCCCAGAAGATATGTTTCTAAGATCATCATGATTCTAATTACAAAGTGAATTTACAATTCTCCACAGTGAAGTGTCTTCTTCATTCAATACATCAAAGTTAGCCATTTCACGATAAATTGCAACGTTTCTATGAAAACCCTACTTTACGTTCATAGTATTTCTTTTATGACAGTTTTTAATTTATGACACTATTTAGTGAGAAAATAAATAGAAAGTGAAATGTTATTCATCAGAGAGGAAATTTCTTGAATCAAAGACAGATTTCCTTCTCATTGTTCTTTTGCGCTGCTGCATACCATACACACATTAAACCAAACTTTCATAAATTATCCTGCTCCCCTCAGTTTTGACAAAGCCCCAGACTGAGGAGTTCTAACTAGAAGAGAATAGTTCATCAAGATTAAAAGAGAAAGTAAACACCAACATTTTGTAATTGTACAAGTTAAACATGTAGTATCAAATCATATCACCCAAGAATGTTGGTTGGGTTTGAAGTCTAACATTTTGAGGAAAAGTAAAACTGGCAACAACGTACCAACAACTGGCTAAATAATAGTGTGCTATTGCAGTCAAACATCCATACAGAAGAACATCCCAGGTTAACAATTTGGTTACAGATAACATTTAAAAAAATAAAAAAGAACTAAAGGTGATGCAACTCAGTTAACTAAAAGCATTACAGAATTAAGGAGAATCTAAATTATTTTTTGATAACCCAAAAGACAAAGAAGAGATGTTTCAAACAATTCCTAAGGTCTTTCTAATGCACCTTGTTAATATTAGAGTTGCTATATTTTGGGTGAAGCGCCAAGCCATAACATTCCTGCCTGCAGCTCTACCAACAGTGTGAGTAGCAGGAGCACTAGCACAGAAATTACTAACGCTTTTATTTCTGCATCACTTAAACCTGTTAGAGTAGTTACCAGGCAATTAACATTAAATATTTCCATTTATCAGAGCACTTCCATTATTGCAGGAGTGATAGCCAAAATAAAGCCTCCCAAAAAGCAGAAGACAGCTGACCTGGGGCTAGGACGTGACTACCATCTTACTACCTCTGCCTTCCAAATGCTCTTACTTTTCCCAGGGTATTTTTACCTGTCTTGTCTCCAGAAATCTTTCTCCTTGCAAAACATTAAAATAGCAATTCCCTTTACTGTTTGCCTGCTTTCCCTAAGCATCACATGGGTTCTTTCTTCATTCTTCGCCACCCAACTTGCTTCCACCAAGACGAAAGGCAAATTGGGACCTAATGATGTTTTTAGGGAGGCTAAAACTCACCCATTATACTGATTTGCACCCTTACTTTTGTAGGTAAAATAGACATGGGATATTTCCTGAAGAACCCTTGAATACAGGTCTTTAAAGGAAACTATAATGTGTGTTCAGCATCTCTGCAATATTTCAAAACTCTCTTGTTGCTTTCAGGTAGATAATATTTTCAGGGTGGACATCCACTCAGCTTAGGAAAAATAAAGCAAGACAATACCTCTTTTTCTAGCACATTTCTGTTACTTGGAGTACAAAAGGAACGAACAATCCTCCAACAAGAAGTGTTACATGTCTTGCAAGTACCTTCTCCACTTTTTCTTTTTGCACCAGTTGCTTATTAGATGAAAAACAACGAGCAGTGTAAATACTCTCTCAAACTGGGTATGTTATGATTTTTGGACATGAAGAGTGTGCAAACAGGTAAAACAAGCAACTGCTACTGAGAGGAAAATTGAGTTTATTTTTCTAATGGTCTATCCCCTAGTGAAATACCACTTCACTGCTCCTTTATACAACACATTAGTGTTCCACTTATGATTTGTTGTTTGATGCAATGGAATTTTATTCTGAAATTGAAGTTTACATTAAGGACATTTTCATGTACTATCCTAAGGCAGGATAACTCAAAAAAATCCCAAACAGACAATAAAGCTTATGAGAGACATGTATAATACTGAATAATGACAGTAATATTGAGACTTTTCATTGATATTTTGTCAGAAAGAGCCTGACAGCTATTTTTCTTATGTCTTTCTAAAAGACAGCTTTAAGAAGGCTGAAAAAAGAAAACAGCCTTTTTTTCTTACAAGAAATTTGTTCATTATTCAACAATCTTATCCGTATTCGTTTTTTTATAACAAGTGCACTACTAACACTAAACATGACCAAGTTTCACATGCTGATCGATATCCCTACAGCAAAAAAAGATGTAGAAACTAACTCTACACTATATTGTTAGGATTTCTTTCAACTGTATCTAGCATACAAAGTAAGGGGGAATTGTTAAATCATCCTGCATTATATCAGAGGCTGTAGTCAGGACCAAGACGAACAGGAGGAGCCCAGCACCCCTTCCTCCCCCAGGACAGAGTCCCCTCTGCCCAGGAGTTTGATTTAAGAAGGTCAAACCAGCTGCTTAGAACATCTTCCATTCAGTTCATCCCATGCAGGAAATTCTTCGCTGACCAGTTTCATGCAGTGAAGAACTGCCATCTATCACTCAATCCTCTTAACTTGGACCTTACTAAACAATTATCTTCAATCATTTCTGTGAGGTACGTGCCAAACTCACATAAAATTAATTACATGTCCTGCCTACCCATTGGTTTCACGGGCTGCTGAGAAAAGACAGGGAAACAAAACTGCTATGCAGGCTCACACAGCAGCAAAAGGAGGAAGGGTGGGAGGGAGAGGGAGAGAAAAAATGAAAGAAAAAATGGAACAAAACAAAGAACTCATAAAAGAGCTAACTTGCTGTTTTCAGCAAGCCCACTCAAGCTCCACTAAGGGGAACAAGGCGCAGTCCTTCCCCTTTGTTTTTTAACCTAGGGTAATATTTCATCATTCAGTGCAACTAAGCCACAATGATACTCAAAGTCCGTAAAGAAAACAGACAATTCTTAAAAGTAGTTTTCTTATTGACCAGAAGTTTACTTCATCCTAACTGTTAAAATATGGAGTTATCTAACTCAAAAGGTCTAAGAAAACTCATGTATGAACTTCTTCCCATATCTCACAACTAGGAAAAGAGGACATACAGTAAGTAACTCCAACTGTCCTCCAAGATTAGTAACTTCATATAAGCATCTAGCTCTAGAATAGTGAAGCATCACCTTCGTAACAGGCTCCTCAAGAGTTTATTTTACCAAATCAGAAGTAAGAAAAGAAAGCAGATAGTACACTCACCATGGGCAATGATGATCCATTTTCAAAATGCATCTTAAAAAAACAGAATTCCAAGCATTACAAAAGGCAAAAGAAAAAACAAGTCAGAAGTAGAGTTACGTGTCAGATTTAAATCACTTGCATACAGATTAAGAATTGCCCATATGTACTATTGGTTACCTAATCCATTTATTAAAGATGCCTATTTAAATTCACATAAGATAATTTACCTACAAGTAAACCGTACGCAACCCAATCCCAAAACAACTGTTATTTCATGAACTTAGTGATAAAACGCTACCTACAACTTCAGTTTTAGGATTTGGTCCTCAATCTGAATAGGTTTTTCAACTATTGTTTATTCTCTGATAGAGACTTAGAAACTGAGATAATTCAATTATTATATACTTAATAGGCAACCAAATATATTTCAAAGTATATACACATGAGGTTTTTAAGAACTTACCTTGTATGAAAAAATTCTAAACATTTTTTGCAATAAATTGCTCTCCATTAATAAAACATTCAAAAGAAAATCAGTTATAATTGAAGCCAGTGAATTTTGAGAAGAAGATGATTAAGGTATTCTGCAAAATACATTAGCTAAGGGCATTCTTCAAATTTCACTCATATCTCATAGGATATCACAGGTCACCCTTTTTACCTGCCCTGCTCAGACATAAGACTGTTCCCATTTTACATGGCAACTACTTTCCCATGCAACACAATCAAGATCCTCTTTCTGCCTCAACTCAGTTACTCTTTCAGTGCCTCTGCTGTTTTCCTGGACAAAATGGAAAGTCTTCTCTCCCTCACAACCATGTTGGAAGGTCTGATGCATTATCAGCTGAAGAGTATTTGGAACAGCCTTAAAGCTAAGAATAAACCCATGTTTGAGGACGCATCTTCTCTTAAAGTTCGAAATGTAAGCCACTGGGGGCAAGAGTGGAGAAACACATAGACATCCAAGCTAACTGGAGAAAGGTTAGAGAGAGGGATGGCTAAAGGAAAGATTAAATTAGAAAGCAATTAGACTTCTAGGGAATATGGAGGTGAACTTCCTTTTGTGTTAGATAAACAAAATCTTATTTTACAGCTTCAGTTAGAAATGAGGGATGCTTGGTTGTTTCTTTCTTTAAACACAAATAACCTGCAGGTTATCCAGTGCAAAAAAAGATATTAAGTTTATTACCTCAGATAAGATGGAAGTGACATCACAATGAGCTTAAGATGGGTAGTGACCTTTCTCAGATTCTAACAAAAGCAGCAATTTTTTGTTCATCAACTATTTTTGGTTACATTCTTATGGAAAGTTCTTCCTTAATAATAATAATTCTAACCATTATGTATAGGAAGTGTTAGACCACATAATCCACATTGGCATCAAGAAAGCCATCAAATGAATTAGAGTAAGTTACAGACTTCCTTCCAACCTCGTATTCTATGATTCCTTAGAAATAAATAAACAAAACCAAACTAAACCTAAAAAAAAATCTAAGGGAAAAAACCTTATCTGCCAAAATATTAAACCTGAAAAAACTATGCATCAAAAAATAAAAGCTTTTGTGATAAGAAAAAAAAAATCCCTTTATTCAGAAAACCATGTATTTAAAATATTTTCTTACTTGTCGCATACAGAGCAGTGATGGCAACGATCTGGTTTTACAAGGTGGCATCTGTCACAGTATCTGATTGCTAAAGAAAAAAGTTCTAAGATTATATCTCAACGTACAGTTACACATTTTGATTCTGAAGTCTTATCAGAAGTAAATACTGGAAGCTCAGTCCAGCAAAACCCCCAGAAAAGCGTTTCAGCATGATCAGAAGCAGTTACAGAATACTGAAACACTCTTTATGTACTTGCAATGCTGAATTTAGCAGAGTGAACCCAAAAAGCTCAGTTTTTGCAATCTCTGCTATTCATGCTGATCAGGGTTTTTTCTTCCAAACACTTCAGCTCTGCAAAACAACCAACGAACCAACAAAACCCTCACTAGACTGGAAAACCTTTAAAGACTGTTCAACAATACAGCTATTTTAAGCTATTATTCTAACAGATTTAATTTACTGTATGAGATTATCTCTTGCATTTGCTTGCCTAGCCAGCATTCACAAACTTGCAATATCATTACATTAACTCTTAGTTTGGAAAAACTTTTGTTCTTGAAACTGAACAACCAACAACTAAAACAGTAATGGTTTCTTACTGTGATCTAGCTAGCTATACATGACATGCAGAAAGTGATTAATTTGTTATTATGTTATTTTTTTAACTTACAAAAGGAGAAGTGAAGTTTATGCAATTAAAGACTGCTACAGCTTCCTCTGCATCTTTTTTGTATTACAAGGTATTTGTTAAATTCACTTTGCAAACATTTAGCAAGGTATTGCCAATCTACTTTAAAAACATAAATTGTACACAGCAATCACTTTCCAATGATCTTTTCACTGAGTAAGAGTAGCTGCATAAAGCTACACAAAAGTTAAGTCCTAGCCCCACTTTTTTATTTTCTGAAGTATGAAAAGTAGTTCTTCCCAGCAACTCAAACCCTTGTTTTGCTTTTTTGTTTGTTTTTTGTTTTTTTTTTTTTTAATGAGTTTAGGTAGCCAAGTATATCAAGACACCTGCCTTCGGTGGTCTCCTGAACACCTATTTACCTCCAGACATTGTCCGTGTGTAGATAGGAAGATCCTTGGCTGCCCGTCTTAAGACTTCTTGTTGGGATTCACCTCTAGGCTCCCTCTCTAGAGATTCCTTGTCTGAATATGATAGATGGAACTGGAATAATTTTAAAAATCAAAGATATCTTTTAGCAAATTTCAAGTTAAAGAAATACCTGTAGAGATGTAAAGAGGAACATTCATTACACAACGACGGATTACCAGCATGTGCAAGGTATTACAACAAATAACTCAGTGTTCCTAAGGCCACTAATTTAGTTTATGGCAATTGACGACATAATTAATAATATTTCTGATTTGGTATTGATGCAATGCTGAATGCTTCCAGAAGTAATAAATGACACTTTTCAAGAGGAGGATCAAGAGCCTTGAAAAGTGAGTTAGTTTACTTCTGTAATACTAAATATTAGCTGTCAATATAAGCTAGGGATGTCAGTCTTTAACTGAAATACAGTACTAGTAATAGCAGAAAAAAATAGCTTTATTTCTTTATTTCTCTTCTGGTGTCTGGCATTTTCCCTTCTATTCTTTGCCACTGAAGAGTCACTGTTTTCTTCACGCAGGTGTTAGGATGTATTTTTACTTCAGAGACTGGCTGAGGGAAGGAAGAGCTGGGTGTCCTGTATGACATAAAAACCATGTTGTAACATCTTCCTGTATGAAAGGACAACTTCTGTCCCTGCCCAAATGGCAATGACAAATATTGCTCTAGACGGAGCTGAGAGGGGAAAAATAACTGAGAGAGAAGCATGGTATACACTATTTCCAAATTTCTTATCAAGTCCTCTGTAACACAGCAACATAGTCAGCTTTGTTGTTTCTAGAAATGGGCAGATGCCAAAGTCTTTGGTGAAACAAAAGAGAAACAGGACACAAAATCACCTCTGAAAAGAAGTCCACACGTGGCAGGAGGAGTGGCTGTCTCTAACCTGCACCACAAACAGAAGCCTTCTGCATAGCACTTACGTCTACAGAAACACTAGTCATAATAATAATAATTTTTTTCCTAAATGAAAGTGATGCATGTAAAACTAAGACAGCAGTCAGAAACATACAGTTAGGAGCCTATTCTCACCTCCATAGAGAAGGCACCACTCTACTTCCCTGACCAGGTTCCCCATCTTCTAGCAGAAGCTGGAGGTTCACTGTTCAGCATGATTTTCTCAGGTCACATCTCATTTTTTCCCAAGCAAGAATGCACTCTTGCTAACAATGGAACTGATTTATATGGGGATACCCAGGATTTCTCACCACAGAAACTTGTTTCAGAATAGTTTTTTTCAATGCTTCCCGTATGACATACATAGAGCTATTGCTCCATCATTTTGTATTGGTTCTTGGAGTAGTCCTAAGTCTACACCACCTTCCTGCCTAGGAAATCATAATCTCTCCCACTTTGATGCAATGCTTGTATATAGCTGGTGCACACAGGCACAGAACAGCACACGTTACAGGGAAGTCTCTCAAACTCTGTTCAAGAGAAAATGCAGCCAGAAGACTCCTTCACCGCAGATCCTCAACTACAACAGTCCTCTTCTACCACTGAGGGAAGTTCCTAACTCACAAGCTCTCACAAGAGAGAAGAAAACCTTCTATGCAAAAGCTCTACAAAGCATACAGGGTAGTACACTACTGCTTGAGTTTGAAGTGTTTCTCTGGACATATAATTTCCAATATGGGAGGGCTGGGGATAGCACTTTGAACTTCAGAAGAAAAATGTCAGATCAGAAATATTTTAAATTCCAAGCCACAGTAATGGAACTTCAGTGCTTTTCATACGTGTAAAAAGGTAAAATAAGCTTAAAAAGAAATATAGAGGCAGTGTGGCCTGCACCAGCTGCAGTATTAATGAGAACAAAACACAAAAGCTGTATTTGTTTTTCAATCTTCCAATGAGTACTTGTGTTAGTTGATAAGTCAAGTTCAGTTTAGTTCGAAAGACATCCTTTTACATTTATACACTTCATCCTAGAAACTGGAAGCCAAGCAATAACTTCACATTACAAACTATCCTAATTAAATTTTAAAAATACTTCTCTAGTAGATCAGGAAAACGATACGAAACAACAAGAGATGTCACTGCCAGCAACATTGTGTAAATTCAAAGAACACAGGAACACCACATGTTGCTTTCTATTACACAGCTTTAATACTCTGAATATTTCATTTGAGGTTCTCCAGTAGCATTGTATGGTGGCTTTAGAACGCCACTATAATTACTAAGGATTTGTCCAAATGTTTTTAGAGTCTTTTATTGGCATCAGCCCAGTGATTTGAAAACCCTTCTAATTACCACTACAGTCACCATACACATGCATATATTTTGCTATGTAATTACCAAATGAAGTAGTTTCTTAATTTGTTTCCCTCCTCTCCACCCCAAATTCAAGGAAGATGCCAAATACTTTGAATGATCTGCTTGTTTCCACAATTACATATATTATTAGTGAATTAAAACCTCTGCACAACAGACAGTAGAAATCACAAGCTATTTATTTTGTGTTGGCATTATAGTTATAGGAGCTACAGTTATGAGTCCATTCTGAAGGAAGTATTGGCTTTGTGAATATTTCAAACTCCAAAGCAGCCATAGCATGATTCCTCGTGATCTTGGAAGCTGTGTGACATAGCAGCTGCTAAGGACTTTGGGGTTTCTCTACAGAAACTGGATGGAAGAGGCCAAAAGCTTGTTCTGGTTGTACCAAGCTGCACGGGGAAGAATTCCATCAAGACTATGACAGTTTCTTCTTTTTTTAATGTTAAAAAGAATGTGAAATTAAAATACAAATAATACTGAACTACAAGCTATTATTCTGAGGCGACATCATGTTGAATATGGTTTTGTATCTTAATATTCTCCAAGACAATTGGATCCTTCTTCTTTAACATTTATGTACTAGACGGTTTTAAGATTTGGTGTACATATTTACCTGAGACCTCTCTTCCCATGCAGCTGTTCTACACTAGCTCTGTTCCCACTCAGTCAGCCGTGGCTTCCTACCATCAGCTTACCTGATTATGTGTTCACATCACAACCAAATTCCTTCATACCAAAACAGATGGGCAAGAAGCTTTAAGTTAGAGGACAACAGACAGATGCTGACAGGCAATGTAAGTCTTTAACACATGAAAATAATTTTTTTTTCCCATATAAAAGTATGCTTTAAGCTGCTAGTTCAAATAACTCGTATTTGTCAAGTGGAGAGGCTTTTTCTTTTTAACATCATCAACATTAGGTAAACTTTCAAATCTACTAAAACAATTTGAAAACTCAAGAGCTGGTGTAATTTTTTTGTCTTGTTCATTACACTGCTTGCAATCTGACTCCTATTCAGAAGCTGTAACTGCCATCTGTATTTTTCTACACAGAGTAAAACTACATGTCTAAGTTATTCAAATACTACAAAATCAGGCGTTTGACTAGGCTGTTTCAGAAACAAGAGTTAATTTATCTTACTTCTTTTGAAGGGTTCATTGGTAGCGTAAAGATTGTTTTCCAATATGACCAGATGAACAGCACGAAAAATATGTGGTACGCAACCAGGCATACAACTAAAATAAAAAAGGAACAGAATTAATACAAACAGGCCAGTGATATCATAGTTCTTACAAACAGATGCCGTACGTATCACAGATAGTTAGTCTAGCAAATGTAAAATACATTGGCTCTGCAACAAAAATATTGCACAGCAACTTTACATGAGACAAATATGGAATGAACAGGGAAAGTCATGATACAGGCTACATACATTACAGAAATCTGAGGGGAATGGTTAATAGCCTATTGCAGCCCCATAACTATCAAGCAAGCACTCTCCCTTCATGCATCTGTTAAATCCTATTTAACTGCTGTGTCCCTGGTTTTCAGCTTTATAAACCATGTAGGGACACTGCTAGCCATACACACAAATTCCAAACCCCCAGTTTCCCCCTGAAAATGAAGTGTAACTGCCTGAACAACAGCTACAGTGCGGAGACTCTCTGAGTGGATAAGCATATGATACCTGAGCAGTAACCATAACCAATTCATTTGTTTTGCTAGATTTTCAGGAGGGAGGACAGCAGCATGTTTTTTTTAAAACCTGCATGTTCTTTAAATCCAAATGTTAATTCACTACTTTGTATTCCTCACAGCCAGTGGTTTAAGATTTTTTTAACAGACACCAGTCAGCTGAATTATTTTTCTAGAATACTGAAGGTAATATTGACTTTTCCAGAGAGCGTGCCATGGCTGGATAAGTGTTTCCATTTAAAAGCCCTCGCTGTACTAAGCAATTCACGACAGTAAGTAGTAAATCCAAAACTTGTATCCCCTGATTAATATGCTCTAATGCACAACAAAGTGTATTTCCATGGATTTTTCTTCCTCAGGCAGAGAAGCTGCAAAAAAAGGACAGCTAGGACAGCAACAGTGAAAAACATTATTTCCCTGCTGTACAGATGAACTCTGATCATAGAGAGCTCAAGGTTATATGGAAGCTATATGGTCAAATAGTCTTTATACAGTTTCTATAAACTCATAAGATCATCGAAAAAATTGTAAAGGGAAACTTGTGTACTTTCACTACACAATCTGAAATATTGTCCTCGTATCTTTAGTCTCACTAGGCAGTTAAAAAAACCCAATAATCTTTAGTCTCACTAGGCAGTTAAAAAAAAACAATAAACAAAAGCTAACAAAAGCTAACAAAATCTGAAAAGCAGCACTGTACAAAGCTTTTGGGATGACAAGAGAAAAGAGCCACATGCCATGTCCATAAACTGAAAAAAAAATCTCATCAGTATAGTGACAGAACTGGACTCGACATCAAGCACAATATCCCAGCTTACTCTAAATTACCATCTTGTTATTGCACAAGCATCTGGCAGGAATGCTCTGCATTTTCATCAGAACATTTCTATCAACCCTAAAAAATCCCTATTTACTCCAGCAAAATGATTCTTTTTTTAAACAACAGTATATTCATAGCATAAAGTGAGCAGAAGGTAGGGCAAGTTACATCAGTTCTGTACACTATTTGTTTACTAATCTGCATCTATATTTTATTGTTGTGAGAATAACAGTAACTGATTGGTAAGAAAACACCTGTTTCATGCATTAAAAAAAGACTACGGGAAGAAGACAAAAATTTAGCCTAATGACATTATCCCATGTTTCTCCTTTAAAAAGTCTGCATAAGACTTAAGCTCTTCTTTGCTTTTGCACCTCAGTTCTACCAATCCAGCCCAGGTCCCAACCGGTCTCTTCTGCCAGGTGACCTACCCAGCAGTGTCCCTGCCCTACAATGGAGAGCCTGAGCCACCCACATGCTCCACTGGATCTGCGAGTGTTGAGGGTCCAACAAAAGAACCTCAGTTTCCTTGAGACAGAAAAATAAGAGCTGTCTGCAGCTCCCAGGGCAGAAATCCTTCTATTTCACACTTAAAAAACCGATCAACACAAACAAACAAAAAACCCACTACAAAACAAAACCACAAACAAAAATCAGTCAATCAAAAAAACACAAAAACCCCATGCCAAATACCCCAAAACCTAAAACCCCCAAAGCAATGGTTTGAAGGCAACCCATTTACAAATAGCTAGCATAGCTAGAGTTGCCTGAAGATATGCAGCAACCTGTAATAGGGCTGAGCCACATTTGCCCAGTTTCCACCCCTGAAAACACTTAGGGCAGAAATACAGCCAGGGTAAATACCTTCTGACTGGCTGAAGCTCACCAGGGCTTTGAGCAGCTAAAAATAAGGAAATTTAATGTCCCCAGTGCATTTTGCTGATAATTCTGATTTGCTTTGTGAGCAAAGCCTAACACCACACTGGTCTCCCCAGATACATACTATGGAGTGGCAATAAACTGGAATTATTTCAAAGTTTTCAGGTGCTGAAGTTTGCAGATACACTTATTCACGCATATGGGGGGAAGAGGAAAGATCACTGAACTGAAAAAAGTTTTCCAAGGATATGTTTCTTGACTGGCACACACTTTCTGAAGTGAGGAAGTCTCAAATGACTTAGTAAAACCTACTGGAATTACACAAATGTAAAAAGCAAACAGCTTGGCTCCTAATCACCACCCCTTCCTCCGAAAGCTCTGCAGCCCCACGCTTTACACTTCCATGTTGCGCTGTGTATTAAAATAGCATCTGGAAAAGCAATCTAAACATGCTACAGCCTCGGGGTAGGAAGTCTAATGACAGCTAATCAGGCAGTTTTATTCTCTTCTGAAAAGGTTATGTATCTGAAGGATTCTGTTTCTTCAAAGTCACCGGCTAAAATTAAACTGCAGAAAAAAAATCATCTCCCATTTAAGTATGTTGCACTCCGCATAAACACCTTGCTCATCTTTAGAGTTCCTGGTTTTACAAGAGCTTTCCTTGTTATGAATAATTTTTTTTTAAAAGAGAATATAAGGATTATTCTAAATGACACTTCGGAAAGCCAGTAAGTAAAAAGTTCTAATTTTTCTCATTTCTATTCAGAATGGCTAAAGCAATATACAGAAACAGTAAGAAAATAAAAAGAGCTGAAGAACACAAAAAATACATTTACTTAAAATAGGTTAGATCTGTATCTCAATTTTACTAGTAAACTACTATATTGCTCTGATACATGAATTCCACTTATAAAGTGCTAATGAAAATCTTACCTTTTTCTCCAATATTTGTCATTGTCACTGAAAAATGAGAAAAAAAGAGGGAAGAGTAAAAATTATGTTTAAATAGCAAGTTATGAAACCGAATATTTTAAAGTTTCATTTTTCAATTGAAGAGGGAAGAGTAATTATCAAAGAACACAAGTTTAAGGCCACACACTATCAAGCTTTTATGCTGTTTACATTCATCACAAGAATAGGTAGACAATGCTAATTGCTTGTAAGTTTTGTTGGCTCCCATTCCCAGGCTCAGCTCCTGAGAACGCACATCTCCATCTATCTGAAGTTGCCCAAGTTTGACCCAAGAAAGCCATGTCTGAAGAACAGTTATTTCTTTAACTGTGGTTGTACAGGTTTTACTGTTTATATATGTTCTGTTCTTGAGGTGGAGGTGTCAGACTTCGAAACTGGTTTTGCCACCAATACTCAATGATACCTCAGATCTCAGATAAAAGTTGCATTTCCTTTAAGAAATTGCCTATGGATTACAGGATTTGGGGATAGTGAGAGAGTGAGAATGGCACAGGTATGTCAGGCATGGAACGGAGTACACAGGTATCAGTCACCACATTTATGAAAGAGAATAAATCTTCTTACACCCAGATTCCACTCTCAGTCATATTATTAAAAACAAACAAACAAAAACCAAACCCACAACAGTTATCGCAGAGAGAGAACAGAAACTTGATCATATTATTGAAAAAAATAACTCTTCCCTTTCCATCCAAACCACTCCAGCACACATTTATCCATCCCAGTTTAGCAGGCTACAAACTGAAATACGCTGGCATCTACAATTGCAAGCAAGAGAACAGTGGCTATATAGATGTCTCATCTACTCATTTTCCTAACAAAAAAGGCTCCACAAAGCTGCTCTCCAAAGAGCAAGCACAAGGCAACTCCTATTGAAAGGCCAACCAACCATGTCATCCTACTTTGGCATATTAAACCTAGGCTTGATGAGAAGAGTAAATGTGACTATTTAAATCTATCTTGCACAATTCAGGGATCTACTGTGGGACCAGTGCTGCTGGGACCTTGGCTAATGCTCTGGAAGCATGAACATTCATCAGGTTTACAGATGACAACATGCTGGCGACACCAGCTGGTATGCTCATGTACGGGACTGCCATCCAGAGAGAGCCAGACAGGCTGGAGGAACAGGCCCACCAGGACCTCCAGGGAGTAGCAGCTGGGCTCTTCATAATGGTGCAGCGTGGGAGGACAAGAGTCATAGGAATAAGCTGAAAGGAGAAGATTGGATTTGATACAAGGAAAAACTTTTCCACCATGAGAACAGTCCACCAGTGGACCAAGTTGCTCACACAGGTTTCACAGTCTCCATCTCTGGAGTTTTTCAAGACTCAAACTGACAAAATCCTGAACAAGCTGGCTTGATCTGACAGCTAACACTGCTTTGATGAGCAGGTTGGACTAGAGGAGCTGAGGTCCCCTCAAACATGAATCATAGGTCTACTAAAATGGATATTTGACTATAGCTCTACCAAAATGGGCATCTATTTTACTGGAGGGAAAACAGTAAATAAGCACAAAAAAATCAGAAAGACATCACAGAAGTTGCACAAGCAAACTCTATTCTGTCCTCAGTTTTCCACTTCACCTAAGAAAAATCTTTAGAGCTTGATAAACTAAATATTCATCTAGAAACTGCAGGAACATGCACACACATTTCACTCTGAGGACCACAGATGTTGCAGTAAAACAACGCACAAAAACTGTAAAATTGTAAGTAAACAGTCATTCACCAGAAACAAGCAAAAGACATCTTTGGAGTCAATGTGCAATGTAAAAGCGCTGGAGCTCTCAAATTAGGACAAACCAGTCACTGCTCAGATTCTGTTTTTCTTTCTCTACTTGGTATGGTCAGAAGGTTATGCAGAAATTTTGCCAGTCTTCTTGGAATGACTGCTCTCTGCTAATTAAAAAGCCGTAGCCAAGCATACATTGCAGAATCACCAGTTTCAAAATTGTATCTACTTAACCAACCTTTCACAATGATTTGTGGCATTTTCCTCTCCTAACAAGGGAATGGCACAGAGCACTGCTGTGAAAGCAGCTGTCATCTTTTTTTCCCCCTTAACCTTGGATAAAACGTATTAATTAATGTGTTTTAGACTTATTTTCTGCCCAACAATAACTAATCCACATATCTGTGAGGGACCAACACCACTAATAAATTCAAATTTAATAATTTCTACCTGACTGCAAGCTTACACCTTTTCAAAGTTTCTGCCCACTACCCAGATGAAATGTCCTCTTCAGAGTCTGCACCTGCTCGGTGGACAATCTTTTCAACTCTAGTGGTATCTAGCTTAGAAGCCAAATCTTCCTGACAGTCAGGAGCTGCACACCACAAAGGCTACAACATGAGTGCCCAAAGACATCCAGTTAATGCCATTAGGGTGAGAATGAGCTTTTCGGATACATCTCATCATTTTAACCTCTTTTACCACCTGACCATAACTCAGAATTATTTCACATCCTCCCAAGCTGCAACCATGATAAGAGACCAAAGCAGAAGAGGTCAGGCTGAAGAGGGATGCCAGATCTTCAATCTTACCATGATTTTCTCCACAATTACTGCAACTGGTGTTTAGGAGGAGACTGGCTGTGCTGCTTGACAAACATCCCCTCACACAGTGACAGAGAGGAATATGCAAGATATCCAATAACCTGCAGCTTTTCCCAAAGTGAAGTATGACTCCTGCATATACCCTTCTAAATCACCTTTCATGATGGCTCCCTGAAGGGGGTATAATACGTGGGAAAGTAACAGACAGGCACCTGTAGGACCACAGAGGTTATAAAGCGGTTTTTGTTTGGTTGGTTTGGTTTGGTTTGTTGTTGGTTTGGGGCTTTTGTTTGGTTTTGTTTGTTTTGTTTCATTTTCACAAATGTAGCAGAATTGACTCACAGAAAAAAAAAATAGCCCTTGCAAATCAAACTCTCTCTTAAACTTTTCTTAAAGGTTAAACTCACTGTATTTGTAGCATGGCTTCTTAGGGTAACCACTTGTAAGTCTAAAATCACACCATATAAGTGCATGGAAAGTAATTTTCTGGCAAGAAAAAAACCTTTCATTTTGGATTTGATTAAATAAATGTTTGCTATTTTTTCCCACCTTCTGAACAGCACATGGGATATATTTATTTAAACCAAATTTTATATTTTTCAGTAGATACAGTGACATAGCATTGCTATGTTATTCAATAGTATTTGATCACATAGTCTTCTGTTAATCACCTGTAACGGTCTTTCTGGCAATTTTCTCATTTCTCTTCCAAGGGTTTATATTCACTGCTGGTAGTGCACAGAAAAGTAGGTCAGACTGTGCAGCCTGTCATTAATAAACATCAGCTTAAATGCTGCAAATTCACTTACCAGTAGTCAAACAGCACACAAATAATAAAAGTAAAAAGTACTTCTGTCTACAATGACTAAAATAACCACCAAGGACACACCAATCCCAACCGTTAAGCAATTTCTACAATCTGGGAGGAAACAGGGTAAAACCCTTTGAGAGAGGAATGGAATGATAGCTTATGTATATTTAGAGATAGAGAAAATTATAAAACCATGACCTGTCTTCAAGAAGTCATTAAAAAGTTACAGCTCTGCTCGCCTGAGATACTGCAGGGGCCAATTTCATTAAGAACCAGCCTTCCACTGCTGAAGTGTCAGGATGCCATTTACAGTTCCGTTCCAGCAGACTATCACATAATTAGAGCCTCTCAGTTTCATCAGGCAGCTTGCAGACGGTGCTCATCAGAGCTCAGGATCAGGCTGGGACATATATGGGACTTCGGCCAATGCAGATGCCCATTTCCTGAGCCAGCAACATCGTTCCCCACTTTCCTTGAGCCACAAGCAGCCAGAAGCAGGGACTGCACATTCAAGTAGTCAGTGCTGCTGAACAGCCTGTGCTTGCAAAAAACAACTGGGATTGAGGACAGAAAGTTGTGTTACAGAAGACAAGAAAAAGTCTAGGGTGAAGAGGACACCCAGAGAAGCCTGGGGAATTCATCCCACACTTGCTGGTAGTCTTCCTCACGGGGAGAAAGTCATGCAGCATTAGGAATGCTGCCTTGGCAGGCAAAGAGGCACCATAGTGTCTCAAAATTGCCTGCTAGAACTCCACCACCAAATTAGTCTGCTAGGAAGAGAATCACATAGCCAGGCACCTTGCACTGGGTCAGACCTTAATTCAGTGATAGAAATGGATTTCCCATTTCTTGAACTACGTCTCATTTTCTCTAGAAATCTTTATTCTCACTCACCCATGGAAAAATTAAGTCAGCATCCATCTCCATGTAGCCACAGACATGGCAAGACACACTGCTACCAAAAACCCCAAATTATTTTGGAAGATAAAATGAATCTAAAAAAACTGCATTGTTTTTCTAACATTAAATTTTGCATGACCTCTAAACCCAAAATCAAAGTTCCTGAACAGTAAATGTAATGACTAGATAAAAGACTGGAGAAAGCAATTAATTTTTAAAGCTTTGATGGAAGTGGATATACAAAATCTTGCTTCCATATTTTATGTACATTTTTAAAATATTTAAAACTCCGAAATGGGAAAATAAGACACATCTGATTCAGAGACTCTGCAGCCACATCTATAAATAGCAGTTCCTCTCAAACTTTTATACAATTTAACACCTTGGATCTGATTCACAAAACTAAGTACGTATTTTATCTTTATAGCATACTTGAAACTGTAAAACACTGATCTATAGATGCAGTTTAACTCAGCTCTCTGCACATATAAAAGTGTTTTATAGGTGTGACAAGTGTTCTATCCTTGTCTGCAGTAGTCCTTTAGAAAAAAAAAAATCAGTACTTGCAATAAAAACTACCTCTTGGCTAGACAGAGCAATGATTTGCATTGATTCACAGTGACAAGGTGCAGACTTGGACACCACCACTGCCCTTCATGACAAAAGTAACAGAAATAATTATTTCTGGGAGATTTGAGGTTGGCATAAATAGTTGTCAATAACTCATACATTCGGATTTGACAGTATTTGTGAAAGTGTCAGTAAGTTCATTTTCACCTCTAATGCTGTGTCATTCAAACTACATCAACACCTACCCAGCAGCAAGCTGCTATTCGATACCTTTTTAGTAAGGTCACAAAACCACTGCTTTTGAATGGAGTATGCCCAAGACTTGATCTGATTTTCATCTTTACAAACTTCCTGTTTAATTTCCAAGCCACAGAGACTACCTGAAGAGTGAAGACTACTTCTAGAGAAGTTGTATGACCAGATCCTTTTTAGCAAAGAAAGAGTACACCCTGACAAGTACATCTATTCAAGCTGTTATCTATCAAGCAGTGTTAAATCTTTAACTGAAAAGACAATCTCATATAATAATTTTATCTTCACCATAGACCTTAGGTTTTCAACTTAAACCCATGATTTAAATTTCAAGGCATAAATCCCATAGCCAGTAGACTAGACACTACATGAGAGACAACCAGTCACAATTAACGAAGACTTCAGTTCCGCTTCAGAAGTGGAGAACGGCAGCTGTCTTTGAAAATCTGAGAAAGAAATCAAATGACATTTTTAAAAACACCCAGGAGTTGTGCTGGCTAAAACTCAGAAGCCTATTTTACTTCAGCTGCCAGTTGTGAAACTTTTCTAAAAGTACCCAGGGATTTGAGATGATAAAAAAGGTGGTGTTTGCAAAACACGGTATAAAAATACAAATACGCATTTGAACAAAATCCTTTGCTGCCTTAGCACCGCAATTACAGGCAGGGTGTTTAACCTGTGTTTGACAATAGCCAACTGCAGAGTTACAATGCACTTGTATTTCTATAGCTCAATGTAAGCTGCAATTACAAGACATGAGCAGTAAGTACCATAAATCCTTTGATCCACTTGGAGAACATACTGAGCAAAGAGCTCAAATCCAGTTGACCAAATCTTGAGTCCCACAATTTTTTTTCTTTTCTTTTTTTTTTTTTTTTGTCTGTCAGCTTCCATCTCCATATTTTCTGCTGCTTCTGATCCCCTGATCACACTGTGCCATGCCTCCAGGGCACTCATTAATTCTCCCTCTAAACCGTGATGAATGAAGCACCTTTTATCCTGCTATAATTCCATTCCACTGATGTTACACAGAGTCAAAAACCTGAATTCAGCACTAACCAATATGGTCCTCCAGTAAAAATCTTTCACGATCATTAACATCTTTAGCAGCTGGGTGTCACTTCATGTTTTTCTGTTCCACACTGAAGGTAGGGGCAGAAAGATCCCAGTCACATATTTTACTCCAAAACCAAAGATGTAGCTTATGAGCTCTCCTGAGTGTATTGGGAATGTCTTCTTGTCCCTCTTTTCAGCTATGCTGAAGTCACTCTCCCAAACCAGTCAAATCACTCAGCAGGTAGGAGTATTTTCTCACTTTCCCCTCACTCAAATAGTCAGGAAACACTTATTGCTTATTTCTGTTTCACAGCAAATATATTTCCCTTCTTCAAAATTATAAATTCAAGCTGCATTTTCAGACAGGACTCCCTGACCAAGCACATTATCCTTAGAATTAAAATCAGTGACACGCAAAAACAGATCAAAACAGAACATACACAAGCAATTTGTATTTTTCAGATAGTCCTTTCACCAGCATAGTTGATATTGTCACTAAAAACATGCCACAGCACTGTTAAATTTTCACATTTTCCTTCTTACGTGCAACTCCAAATCACAAACCAGTAGGAAAACAAAACAAAAACCAAAAGGATCTCAACGTCCCACTTTGCCAAGAACATATTTGACAAACAACTGTCACAAACAGTGCAAATAACTACTGGTTCTGCCTTACTCAAAGCATGAAGTGGGTAACTACTCTAAGTCCCAAATATTTCTGCTAACCTAGATTAGAGATACACATAAGAAGAAAGATATAAGAAAAAAAAATTCTTTCATATGCAGAGTTTACAGAATCCGGTATGTATTTTCAGAGTACAGGAGGATGTAGGGGCCAGGGGAAGGAATTCCAATTGCACTTCATGTTGTTGTTGTTCCATATATCGTAGGTTGACATTTCAGCAGCCTCAGGTATCAAAGTTCAATGTACTCATTGTACATCGCCTGTATTTCCTCATCATTTTAGAGGAAGAACAATAAATCTGTAACTGTCAAGTTTTCATAAACACACTTGATTTTTTTTAAGGGAAAGAATACTTAAAGGCCCATTAATTTTAAACATAAAGGAAACTATTTGGGGAGAAAAGACAACTGCTACTGCCAGAGAGGGGCCATGAGATGACAATACTGGCAAAATGAAGAGAATGGAACTGGATTAGAGAGAAGCAATTTTTAGTCAGGTATTTTAAAACCAATTCTTTTACATATTTACGTCCAGCATTCTATTACCAGCAGGAAGAAGATAACAATTTGTTAGTGTTCAATACCTTTGTCCTTTTCCTTAAAGGTTAAAGCAGCATGAGCACTTAACTGAATCAACTAATTAAAAAAAACAGTCAGAATTCTAGACATGGTAATAGTACAGTTAAAAGTTGCAGATTCTTTTTTCCGTTTCTAAAACTTTTTGTGTTGTTTCTAAAATGCTACTCAATACTGTAACTACTCAGCTTTAGGGCTGAAAGGGATCACCTCAGTAGGTTTTTTCTTTTTTTTTTTTTTTTAAATGTAATGTCTCTCCTACAACATTCAGTTGAAATTGCAAAAGACATTCAAAATACTACATTTGCAACACTTACTCATTGTTGAAAGCTCAAAGAAACCACTTACATTTCAACTATGCAAAGTCCTTGCTAAGTCCTACTGCACAATGGTTAACGTTCTTTCCTGTACGTTGTCATTAGCATCAATGACAGTAAGCTGCAATAAAATCAGCAGCTATATATGTCCTCGTTAGCAGTCAGTGCTGCAGGAATGAAAGATGCATTGAGCAGACAGGCTGGCTTCAAAGCGCTAAAACACTTACAGGCTATTCCTGCCGTTGGCTTTCATTCTCAGAGTTGTTAGCTATTCCTTCTGTTGTTTACACTAAATATTCATTAATAAGACAAGACATAAGTTTATTTTATCTTAGTTTGCCAAAAACGAGGGAAAACATCCAGGCAAAGATAAAACAGGGAATTAGCGGAAGTCAGAGACAACTATTATGCTGAATTCGAAAACTGGTGAACCAGGCAGAATGGAGAAGGGGAGAAAAGGCAGGGAACAAAAAAAAAAATCACCTTTGTCCATAGAAAGGAATTCAGTAAAAGATGTTTTAGCAGAGCCCCGGGATTCCCTCTTCCTCCCCTCCCATTGCAGGCCTTTCGCTTTACATGGTTATCAAGGAATTATGGTACCATAGTTTATAGCTTGAAGCAAGTTTCAAGCGTGCCGTTTCCTTAAGAGGAATTTGCTTTCAGGCAAGCTAAAACCCAATCTTCTCTGTTAGATCGAATCATACAGAAGAAAAAATACAGCAGATCACTCAAACACTGTTGTCTGAATCAAGGCTACTGTACTGTGTCAGCATCACGGGGCTGTGTACACTGGACAGATTTTAACTAGAGGGTCACTGTCCCCTGAATGTCCTTGCCTTCCTCAGGTCAGCTTACAACCTCCCAGACAATTCGCTTCCTTGTGCTGGAGGCAGACACTTCAGTCCTCTCTTCAGAGCAACTCAAGTCCCACTTCCTAGTTGAAGAGCAGCATTTAACACTAGCAGATCTGAACATTGTTGGTGAAAAAAAGATGTAAAAAGTCTACCTCCAATAAAGGAACCACACCAAGTGCTGGTTATCTCCCTCCAAAACAGATGTGGCTAGGCCTGGCAATCATTTTCTGCTTAATGTCTCAGCTGCTCAGCCAAGCATCTGTAGGACACAAATTTTATCAGAGTCTTCTGTTAAAAAAAAAAAAAAAATCCAAAATTAGGTACCAGACTGCTGAGATTTTCAACATGAACAGCTGAAGTCTGGCAAAGTTAAGTAGGTATATAAATGCACTCAGCTTGAGTTGGGTGTTTTCCCCTCATCACTGTTCCTTAGACACTGAATGACCAACAGTCACTATGAATCTCAGCCACGGTTGAGGGGAAAGGGAAGACAACAGCTACTTTGTATTCCTTTGTGACATTATTATAAAACTGTTTATGAAACATCAGTATGCTATACATTACCCTCTAAAATTCAAAGATTAGATTGTTTGCTACAGGATATACCACAACAGAAACTGAAAATGATTCAAGGGAGCTTAGCAAGTTCGTCATTTAAGAAATCCTTCTGAGTCAACTACTCATATTCACACAATCACTCAAATCACACACAGATCTCCAATACGTGATTAATTTTTTGCCTCACGCTAAGCGAGAGCCAAGGAGCACAGTCAGGATGATTTCCCAGTGACTTGTGGGCTGCTGATGCCAAAGAAGGATCAAGAAGTTGTGACAGTTGGACATCTTCTAGATGACTGAAAAGTGGTGCTGGGACCCTCTGGTATTTTCTGCTACCCATTCCTGTTTCCATCTTAGCTGACAGAAGACCCTGTATATATGTATGTATATATTTGTGTGCTGTCACGCAGCGGAAGGGAAAGGACAGGTAACTTTGCTTACGCCACCTGCACAGAGAACCTCCGGTTCCCACGTTCAGGGCTGGAGTGTCACATGCTCCGCACCCCACGGAGGAAAACACCCGTGACAAGCCTGGTGCGATCGGCTCCCTCCTCGCATGGAAGTGGAAAACACGCGTGACCAGGCGGCGGGAGGAACAAGGCAGCGCGGAGGCCCAGCTCGACTCCGGCCGTCCCGGGTGGGGGGCCGGGCTGCTGGTGGGGTTCGCTCCCCCAGGCTTCAGCCCGCCCAGCCCAGCCGGTCGCCGGCCGCATGCGGTGTCGCAGCCCCGGCCCGCGGGCGCGGCGGCCAGGGGTGGTCCCAGCGCTGATAAACAACACACGCCGCCGCCACCGCCCCTCGCCCCGCCAGCCCCGTCCCGGCAGGAGCGGGCGGTGGGAGCCCGGCTGCTCCCGGCCCCGTCCCACGGGAGCCCGTCGCGCCCCCCGCCCGCCGCGGCGGCACTCACGCAGGCAGAGCTGGGTGACATAGGCGTAGTAGGACCAGCAGAGGATGCTGGAGATGAAGAGCACTGGCACCCAGTAGAGCAGCCGCTGGCAGCGCCGCCGCACGCCCCCCCAAGCGCCTGGCGCCCCGGCTGGTGGCGGCGGCGGCGGTGCCGCCATCTTCCCGCACCGCATCCCGGCCGCTCGCTCCGGGGGCCCGCGCCCCGGCCGTGCTCCCCGCCGGAGCCCGCCCCGGCCCCTCCCTCCCGCGCTGACAGGGCTCTCCGGCGCGGCAGGGCCGGCCGGGCCGCTCCTCCCACCGCCCGCCGCTCCCCCCCGGGGCAGGGCAGGGCAGGGCAGGGGGGAAGGGCCGGCCGAGGGGCCACAGCGTCCCCTCGGGGACCGGCTGGCTCCGGACGCCCCGGGCCTGGCGGGGAGGGAAACGGTCAGCTGGCCCCTGTGGGCGAGAGCGGGAAGCACTCCCTTGAAGCTTGGGGCCGGGCCCCGGGGCAGCTCAGCTCGTTAGAAAATGAGTTACGTGCCTCGGGCACCCGGCAGGTGCGGGAGCCTTTGGGCGCTACGTGGCCATCTGTTCCCGCTGAACTCCCGGTGCTCAGCGCATCTTTTCCGCCTCTGGAGCAGGGATGGAGACACCTTGGGAATACTTTAAAACACTTGGTTAAGAAAAGCGCTGCTCTGTGTGCAAATAACGTTTCAGAATGACACATAACGAACAAGAAGCGTGCAAGAGGCTGTGGGAGGTCTCGGTGGCTGGCCCTGCCCATGGCGGGTGTTTGGCCAAACGAAGGTATCCGAGGGTTGTGCTGACTCACTTTCCTGATGAGGCTTCGCGTTACAGCCATCGTAACCAAACGCTTGTGGAATGGCATAGTAAACCCAGACTGTGCTGCAGTAGGTGCACCCAAATTGTTGCTGAATTATCCTTCCAGAATTAGAAATGCAGAGCATGGCCCACAGTATTCCTGCAATCTGCTATAGTCTCTCACAGCATTGGCAGCACTGTAGGTAGGGAAGAGCTGGCTGATTAAAATGTGTTAGGGCTTGGAAAAAAGGCTTGTATAAGGTTACACGTAATCACAACCTGGAAGGTGTACAACTGCCATAGATGAAGAAACAGGCTGTGAAAGAGAAAAAATGAATAGAGAAAATATGACAACAACAATAGTAGGTGTACTGCCAGGTTCCAGAGTACAAAACAGAGTTGCTAGCGTGTTTATTGAAGACCCAGAAAAAGAAGTTGACTGTATGGCTGCAGTGTTTTCACATAATGCAAAATTACGTGCCCTTCATTACGGTAAGATGGGGCCAAGGAATTCCAGTTAGCCACGATGAACCATGTGAATGAGCAATACAGAATGATGTGTTGAGAGGAATATTACATATCCCATGGCAGTAAATGATCTTTGCCTATTCAAGAAAAAGACTCATATATCACTGTGAATGGCTCAGTGAAACCGTCTCCACAACTTATAGTCGTTATAGAAGAGAAATGAACAAAATATGATACCATTGAAAGGCTGGAATGTAATAACTTAAGAAAAGCTTTTGTGTGATGGGGAATTAAATATTATACATTAAAAAAGTAGAGATATAGTGAATGTTATGGAAAAACTAGATTTGCTATTCCTACATACTGTACTTCACAGAACAAGAGGAAAGGGACCAAAGCCGACATAACCAATAAGACAATTTTATTTTACCTGTAGTTAATTATGCAAATTATCACTGAAGCAAACATCTTAATAGAACATTTAAAGGATTTGACTTCAGTATGTTTAATGAAAACATCCATTGTTATTCTTTACAGAATTTAGAAGGAACAAAACTACTACCACTTGAAGGTGTACCCCATGCTTTACTGGCAAAAATTAAAAGAAATGAAGGCAATTTAATGAATTTGATAGAAATACCTGACAGTGACCTCTCTCAGGTACAAAGGATAACACATCTCATGTGTTGTGTGTTCCCAGGGACACGTGGCTGTTCCATGAGACATTAGCAGCTGAACACTTAAGGGTGAATTAGTTTTTGCATCGTACCGGGGGCTATGAAAAGCTTTCTCCTATAAACCATTTCAAAATGCTGCATGTGATACTGGGCTTATTAACAGTGACACATGCCAGGGAAACATGGTAAATAGTAGAGAAGACTTTTTAGCACAGTAATTAATTCCTTGAAATAATAGTTATTATGTAAAATTATGTATATAGAGAGGTGGCAGTTCACCAGAGATGTGGGAATGAAAAAATGATGTGTTACAAAGTCCTGAAATTATATCATAGTGTTTCTGGTCAGAAGCTTTTTATTACCCCTCAAAGAAATGGGCTTGTATAGTCCAGCTTTCAAATTTTTCCATGGCCACTAGCACCCTCTTCTCACTGCTCAGATTTCTCAATAATCAGAATTTTCTTATTTAGTATGCTAATAATTACATTAATGATAATTATTATAACACAGTCTTTACCAGAGCTCCAGAATTATGGTCATTCTTGTTCAAAATTAGGCCATTTAGTGAAATAAACAGGCAAACCTCACTTTAATTTAGTTAGGACAGAAAAGCCAGGCTTGACTAGCACTCCAAATTATCTTGGAGTATCCTTTGGTCAGAGAACTGTGAAGAATCCCTGTGTCCTGCCCTTGTAGGTTCTCCCCATGGATGTGGCCTCTCTCTACTCTTCTTCACACCCACAGTTCCTTTCTGTTCTCTCCACAACTCTCATCACTCTCCAGATGGGTCATGAGAGACCCTTTCTTCCATGCCTTTCCTCCTTCCTCTGTGGTACAACCTGCAGATTTTTTTTTTTTGCAGAGCAACTCAAGAATGAGCATATCCAAAGGAGCATTGCATTGTAGCAGAAGTAAATCCTGGGATAATCTAAACCATAGGTATTCATGGACACATTTCCCAAATGACTGTACTCAGGCAGCCTCTCTCTACAACAGGAGAGTTTAGTTGGGGCAGTTTTTTCATGCTTGTATTTATTAAACATTCACAAGAAAATAGTAGTGGAAACAAAGGTAAATTACAGGCTTCTTGTCAGGAGCTGGGTCAAAGGTAGCTGGGGTTTGAGGAGGAGGCTGGAGTGTGTGGCAAATTGAAACAAAACGTTCTTGTCGTAAGTGGTACCACTCAGTTCTTCCCCTCAGGCAAGGTATATGCAAGGTATTGCTGGTGGATTTTTCTTTTTTAAAAGTGTCTTTTCTGGAATACATTTCTTACATTACTGTATCTGACTATTTTCTGTCTCAGATTGTGCAACCTAGGTAGTGTAAAGGGCAGTTACAAGAAGGGGCTGCCACCTGCAGCTCCAGGACTGTGTGTCCTCCTGTCCAGCTGCTGCAGCCCAGCGCGGGGACCTGATGTCTCCATTCCAGGCTGGTGGATGTGGCTGCTGCTTTCCACCATCAACCAGCATCAGTTTCAATATCACCTACATGTAGGACTTGCACAAGTACTGACAGCCAAGTTCCCTTCTCTCCTTTGGCTGTCAGGGCTTGGTGCTTGCTGCATTTTGACAAGGACCTTGTCCAGCTCATCTTGCTGAAACAAACATCCTCTTGTTCCACATACCCTGACCGGTCAGTCTGTCTGAGCAGGTTGCTCCCTGCTGTTGTCTCTGTGAGCCTTGTTCAGTGGTTCAGTTTGTGCCTCTTTATGTTTGATTTCCCCCCTTCTCCTTATTATCCCGCTTGACAAGGTCCTTGATCAGATGATGCTAACAAAGCAGACACTCCCTCCTTCCAGATGCCATGACAGGTAGATTCCAGCCGGGTTCAGATACAGAAGGGGAGAGCACAAACAGTGCCTCTTTCTAAAGGAAGTCATCTTGGTACCCTAGCATGCAGTCCTAATTAAAAACTACTCCTGGGCAAGTCCAGGGGGCTCTGCTTTGTTGAGTCATCTTTAGGTAGAGAACTATGCTGTGGTTCTAATTGCTGACATTACGAGTTTTTTGACATTTAATTTACAACCAGATCATGCTGCCTGCCTACAATGCTTACTGTATATGGACAGCTGTTAACAGCATTTTGGTGCATTTAAGAAGGAAGAAACTGTACTAGGAAATCTGACGTTAGTAAGACGTCCATCTAGAACAGCAGTAGAAGGTTTGTACACATCTAATGAAGTTACACAGATGTCTTGAATGTATTTTATTAAGATGTGATAAACAGGTCCCAATAATCAATCTCATAAACTGATGGCAGCAAAATAAAAGGAAAACTCAAGCAGGGGAGATGTTTAATATATGGCAGAGAAAAATTATCTGTTATCGATAGTTTAGCATAGCAAGTCTCTTCAGAGATCAGTTGAGTACCAGTTTGAGAGGTCATAAAGTTTCAGAACATTAACAATAAAAAAGTTAAATGGGCCACAAAAGTGATTGTGTGAATTAACAGTGTTCTTAATGTATATGTTATTTGAATACAACAGTACTGCAGTAAAAGAGCATTTGTCAAGGAATTACTTCAGCATTCATTTAGCCTCTTGCAGACTTAATATCCAAGGGCAGCCACAGATGTTCACATTTACTGTCCATTCATAGGTTATGATGAGTAGCAGGAAATACCATATGTGTATCTAGCTCATTATATTTCAGCTATAAAATTACACTCAACTCTTAAGACTACCATTAGAACAATTGAGTGTGGAAAAATAAGACTTCATGTTGTTAGATCATTTTCAGACCTCCGAGATTCACTGTGCTAGAACAGTTTGAAAATGATAAAGCATGACTCATTTTGTAATATTATAATAACTTTCTGATGATTTTAAGCACAGTATTTCTTTCATTATTTGTTCAATTAAAAAATCTCAAAATAATTATGTGAAGAATACAGGGAGTGATAAACGCACAAGCAAAATGCTCTTAATTTATTAGTATTTTTCAGAGAACCTGACTGGGAACTAACAGCTTATAGCCTCTGAACATCTCCTCTATGTAAACAATCTGATAGGGTGGAATACTTTCTCCCCCACCAGGTCCCACATATTCGGCGAAGAAGCAGCAACAGAAGGAGGGACAACGGGACAGGAGTATAAGTATTTGCTCTCACACAAATGCAATACACATCCCAGCAGCTAGAAGCAGGAATACACAGAGACACAGACACACAGAACTGATTAGGTAAACCAGTGGCTCTATGGGGATGCTCTCTGACTTTCATGACAGTGACCGTGCCGTTTGCTTTTCTGCAGAACGTTTGGGTGTTGGACCACACTTACCACTCACAGAAAAAGAAATCTCTCCACAATGTCCCTGACATAAGATATCACTTAGAAAACGTATGGTGCATCCCAGCTGGAGAAAGGTACCATCTGGGTATAGTTCGTGGCTCCCAGCTACGTGAAAACAAGCAGCTTAGCAGCCTGTCCAGTCTCAGTCCAGCTGTCAGATGTATTTTAATGAAAGGGCTGGCCCAGACGTATTAATCTTCTTGCTCTCCCTTCATCCTAGTTAGGTACGTAATTATTTGCAACTGTTTAGATACCCAAACCTAGCTGTTTTCATATGATTATTCTTTTTTTCTTGCTTTTCCACAATGTGGAAATTTACCTGGTTCTCCACAGCAGAGGCTCATTTAGCAATTTTCCAAGATTGAAATCCCTCCTGGAATTTCTTGATTGCTACCTCTGGATTGATACTGCTGTATTTGTCAGCCTGACTTCAGGGAAGTTGTTTGAAGTCCTATTTGGGTTTATCACTCACCCACCATTCTGTCACTTTGAGCAGTAATTTTTTAGTTTTTATTTGTGTTTTTTTTTTTCCCCAGATGCATTCATCTTGGAGTTTTCATTCTCCTGCTGCTTCCCCTTCTACTGCTCAGGGTGGGGAACATGGGAAAAAAATTAAACCAGTTCTACTGTACATGTCTCTGCTTAGGCAGAAATCACAGCCACTCGAGTGGAAAGCCCCTGAAGAGCAGCATGCACAAAACCTTATCCCATCTAGTGCCATCCCATGCTGTGTGCACCTATCCAGTGGTTTCTGCCCTTAGAGAAGTTATTTGCCTTAATGGTTGACTCCAAAAGTAGGCATCTAAATGTAAAAGTACCAGTCTGACAACCTCTTTCATTTTTTTTAGATCAGGATTCTCCCGCAGACAATTTAAACACAGTTTTACTGGGTAGTGCCCTGAAATGCCTTGACAGAGCTGAACTGCTCAGTGCCTTGGTCACACATCCAGGTTTGGCCATTGTCCAGGATGAGATACCCGCTCATGTTCACACTTTCTGTTGCTGGGAGTCCTCAGTTTATGTCTCTGCACAAAATGCAGCAACAGCCACAATTTCTCTCTTTCCACTTCCAATTGAAAATGTTTTAATTGCCAGTCTGTATGCCAATTTTTGGAATTTGTCCGCTGCCATTATGAAATAATATAGAAAAGGATGGAAGATTTGGAGGACCACAGGAAGTAAAAGCTTCGGCAGCCTTTTAGGGGCATCTGCCCAAAACAGGCTCTTCTGGATTACAGTCCCTGCTGCTTTCCAAGTGCAAGGGCATATTCTCTTCACAAGCTTTGTCACCTCTGACAAGAAGCATAATTTGATAGCAACAACCGCAGCAGCTCAAGTATCTCTGAATCCAGCCTGCCATTATCCTGCTCTTCATCTCTGCTCCAGGCAATGTGTTTCCACACCTTCTCATTGCTGTCCCCATCACTTTTGGAACAGGGCGCTGTTTTCGTGGAACCATATCTGTACACACGCGTGGGGTTTTTTGCTGCGTTACTAACTGAGCCATCTCATCCCTGTCACACACGTGCTACCGGCCAGGAAAGAAAGCGCAGGGTAACGCACAGGTCCCAGGAGCAACATCATACGATGTCCCTATAGTCAGTGACTAACTCGTTTAGCTAGTTTGCTGGAGTTTGTAGTATTTCTGGATCTTGTGCAATTCTCTGCATGTGTTTTTCGGAGAGCCTAGGTGACTGCCTTCAGGTTCAGTATTTTACCGAAGAGATTTGAATACTTAAAAGTTGATTTTTACAGCACTACACTCTTTTGAATGTAGGTTAGTTTCTGAATCAGGGTTACAATGAGTTCGTTGTTTCAAACCAGAACTTACAACTTCAGGCAAATCGCCTAAACCCACTTCACAGTGAAATCACTTATTAAAAAACTGTGGTGTCTAAGTATGTCTGCTTAGAATGGAGAAGGATAAACTGTAAATGAAAAGTTACTTGCAATGGATAGCTATGAAGCAGAAACTGGAAAAGTTCCTGTGTAATGACAATTTCACTTCATTTGTTTTTTAATTATGGTGGACATATAAATAGGTAACTCAGTTCTGCATACTTAAAAAAAAAAAAAACCAAAAAACAAACCAGGCGTAATAGTTATTTGCTTACATTGAATAAACACAAATGTATTACTAAAACCTAAACATGTTTAGTATTTTGCTGTTTCTGTGCATGTTTATATAAATAAAATCAGGTATTTTATATTAAGATTTTTCAAGTGGGTACTAATATTTCTATGGAACACTCCTAGCTAATAATCATCTTCCACTGTGGGAGGAATTTGTAAGTCAAAGTTGTGGTAAGAATTAACATTACCCATTCAAGATTAAAGCACACTCCCATGTATTTAATTGTGTAAGAAAAAGAACATAATATATCCAAGGGCACCATCTGCTGACAGGTTCAGGGTGCCAAGTGCTTTCATGGATTTTCAGATGTAGGGAAAAATACTGCACATTCAGACCTCACATATTTTAGAAAACAATTTACTTTTGGCTCGATTTTAAGGAGAGTTCAGTCTTGGTATTGCTACAAATTAGTTGTGTTTGAGATTCATTTTTTGAATAATGAGCTCCTGGTCTGTTTCTTTGCCTTCTGCAAACACTGGTCAGGAGTTGTTTTGCTAGAAACTGTCTTGAAAGTCTCCTGAGAGGGACAAGACAGCAAACCACCTCATTAGGTAAAGAATATTATGCAATGTTGAATCAAAGCAAAGTGAAAAATTCATCTATATTTTTTCCTCATTTTGTTTCAAAGCATCCTTATCCCTGATGATATTTAGGTGGAATAGAGATCAAATAACTACAGAAAACCAGGCAATATGACCAACAATATGCCTCACGTCACCATTGAATAGTTATTTCTTTTTTTCAGGCTGTTAACTTTCTTCTGTGGCACACAATACATGCTCTTGCAGTGCAAGTAATTTGTATCGACTTAGTGTCAAAACGTGCAAGGAAGGAAACTGCCGGTGTGACTTTAAGCATCAGAAGATTAGCAGGGAGCAGCTTGCACAACGGGATATTCTGCTGGCAATGAGGAATTCATCAGAGCTCAGATCAAAGTTGGTATCACCAAGCCACCCAAAGCTGCAGGTGTGACAGGTTCCATCTCATCACAATTTACAGCTGCTCTGGGCACCACTGAGTAGTTCATACGCATCAGCCGAGGATCTTCTTATATTCTTATTTTCCTAGCTTAGAGAAGAAAACAAGAACTGTTTTTACTAAAAGCCTTAATCTACACAACTATCACGTGACTCAGTGGCAGTGTACACGTTTTCTTTGCTGCCAGGAATCTGCTGGATTTTGAACAAGGTTTTCCGGAGCACACTGAGTGCTGCGTGTCCGAGGGGTGCCTCCAGAGCAGATGGTGTGTCCCATTACCCTGCTTTGTTCTCACCTGTGTGTCCTTGTACTTCCAGCTCTTTTAAAGAGAATTCTGTGGAATAAAAAACCAAAGCTATCTAAAGAAATGACTGAAAGAAGCCAAAAAGTCTAGGTTTTTTTTGTCATGGTGAGACAGTCTAATTCAAAGCACTTGTACATTCATGTTACACAAAAAAAAGATTTTAATGACAAAAGAATTTTAATGATATACACTGCAAAGAAAATTAGTTTCAAGTGCATTTATTTTGAAATAAACAAGACTATCATATGCATATATTCATATTTATATTAAATAACTTATTATTAAACATGAGAAAAAATATTCTTAAAAACTAATCTGCCACTTTCACATTCCATTTTATATTAAGTGACTATAGTTAGGAAATGTATAGAAAAACGATAAAATTGTCTCAAGCCAGCCGTAAAAGCACAGTGCACTATTGCCTTGGGCAGTGGAGGAGCTGGATGATGATGGTGCCGCTGCTTCCTCAGAGGGGAGGGTCCCTGTGAACAGGCAGCAATGAGGGACAAGGAAGGAGGGGAACCCTGTCAATAAAGCAGCACTCAGGCAGTTCTGTGTACCAAGACGACACCTTGAATACAATTAATTCCCTAAATGATCACACAGGGATTGCAGCTTATCCATGTTCTGTTGTGTCTTTATCCCAATTTATTTTATTTTTCTAGTTGTCAGTAGTTTAAGGATGCCATGGTGGAAATTTGTTAGGTATTTATAAGGAAATATTAACTAAAGTAGCATTCTTCAAAAGCTTTCTGAACTGGCTTTTTCTCAGAAAAAGAGCCACACCTAGCACAGTTTTTTATTTCTAAGATTCCCAGAGTGGAATTTCTTAAAAAAATATCTTCCTTTGGATTTTGTTTCGATTTTTTAGCAGAGATAAATCTTACTATAAATTACACATTTCTAAATGTAAGTGTACTTACACAGATGCTACATATCTTTTCTATTCATATGTAATGTAAGATGGTATCTGAGCAACATGTGCACTAAATACCATTTTGAAATGTTTGCTTACATGTATTTTGAGTAATAAAGGATGTAAAACCATTATTGTGGTTATATTTTAATTGTCATACTCCACCAAATACCTGCCTTTCCAATAACAATTTACTGACATTAGTTTTAGTGTGTGTATTCAGCTAGAAGTACTTCAAGGCACAGATTTTTCCTAAATAGATACTGACTTATTTAATGGCTAGTGAACCTTTTCAAGGAGGAGATAAGAAATACATGTTCGTGATTGTTTGGGTTTAATTCACACCACCTAACAATAATCTTGAAAGGGAGTAAGGAAAAACACTGCTGCTGAACAGCAAATAAAAAGTTTAGAGGATGAAACCCAAATGTAGCAGTGTCCTTACCACTGTTCCAGTAACATCTAAACCTGAAAGGCATGAAAGGTCATGGTGCCTACTGATTGCTTTTGTAAGGTCTAATTTATGTCTACTATTTGATGTATAATATTCAAATAATATCACCTGGTGAGTGTTGCTGTGTCTTGCTGCATGCATTTATGTTTTGCTTTGCTTCTTTGTCTGACACAAGTTATTTATCTATTTTTCAGATACTGCATTCCAAAGTAGCAAGTTAGATAACTATAATTTCTATTCAGTGCCACGTCTTACTTCATATAAAAGTGCACTATTCACAAGAAACACATGAAGTTTTACTCTACCAGAAATATACCAGTGAATTTATACATATGGCAATAAATTCTATAATAAATACTACAAAGTGTGTTACTTTTTGTGAATTTGAACATTTTGACTTTTCTTCAACATAACTGCTTGTAAGACATTTTAAAATCTGTACTTCTTTTAAGGATAAATTAATAAACACAATAGTAAGACTTGGAAAATCTGAACATTATAGTCCATACAGTACCATTCCAAGGTAAATACCCATCATTCACATTATAACCATGGCAGCTTTATACTTTTTAAAATAACAGCTCTGTTAGCTTCTAGGAGTTTAATTTGTACATTCAACTCGTATATAATGTTTTCTCATTATCAACTTAGCAGAAACTTTTAATAGTGCTCTTCTGAGAGCAAATTCACAGCCTAAGTTGATGTGGACAGTTTCTCTTTGTTGCCAAAACACCTGCCTACCCAGGTGTAACACTTATTTTTGTCTTCTTTTAAATGACAAACATAACCTGAAAAAACAATATTCAAAATATGTTCCTAAAAAAAAGGCTTCTGCCAATCAGGTGGTAGTTCGTTTTTTAAATAAAATACTGAAAAGGAGTTGTAAGGGCTGTTGATCACTACATTAAGTGGAAAAGAAGTCCCATGTTTTCTACTGCAGCTGGAAGATTCACAATTCACCTGGGTTAGTTTATTCTTCATTAAGAATTCATGGGAGTAATAGTTCTACCCAGTGCAGATATTCCTTCTTTCTTCCTTTATCTCAGCATATCTCGTCTCCGAAATTGCTTCCATAGATCTCTGAGATGTTCACTGGTTACAGTCATCACACAAGAGTAATATTCCTTCCAACCATACTTTGGAGTCTCCTGTGAAAAGTGAAAAACAGAATTGGAAAAAGAATTCACTAAATTCCTTAATATTACATTAAAATTGACTCAGACTCATACAAACTAGATATGTGTTTTAATATTAAAACCACGAAAAATCAAATACTTGTATGGCTCAGAAGCACTTCTGCAAAATAAGAGTTATAAATCCATAGACAGGTTAAGTATTCAGAATGCATCCTCACCTCACAGCACACAGTTAGCATTCAACAAAGAGCCTGTGTATAGTAAAAGCTGCAAGAAAGGATTTCCTCTTTATTCAGGTATGTCCTGCTCTCTCTCTAGTTTTGTTTCTTGCTTCTTCATGTTGACTCTCGACTAAAAAAGTCACCTCTAACACCAAGTAAAAAGCATAGAAGATTATTGATTATTCATGAAACTGGAGCAAAAGCCAAATACAAAATAGGTGGATGATACAAAAGCTTTGTTATAGGAAGTTACTTTAATTCTAAACTGCATTGTAGTTCATTGACATGAGTAAGTGCCCAGTGAAAGGAGAGGAATATTGGCCAAAAGCTGGCCTGGGAGAGCCGCTGGACTCTGTGTCGTCTGTGGTTACCCCTGGATCTCATTATTTCTTCTGCTATTCCTACCTTAACAAGCCTGTTTTGACAGTAAGTACAGAAAGATGGAGAGGAGCTAAATATTACATCAACAGGGGAACGAAGCTAAATAAGGAACAGGAATTTTAACTGCAGACACATCAGAAGGATTTACAAGTAATTTAAGTTGTCATCCATCTTAGAAATTAAGTCCAGTATTTAGATGTAAATGGTTACCATGTCAAGGTGAGAGATTGTCTGTTTTGGTTGAACTGAGTGAAGAAGTTAAAAATATTGTGACATTGCACTATATTAAAACCAACCATTAGAGAGTAAAGCTCACTTTCCATTTATTATTATTATTACTCATCTTGTATAACTAAAAAGCATAGAACATGATGCAGAAGTTGTATATATTCAGAAAAGAATCTAATCCACAACAGTATATAATTGAGACTTTAAATGAAATATTAGAAAAAAATACTTACATGAATGCGTTATTTAGTTGAGATTTATAGACAGATGCATTACTTGCAAAATGCATTGCATTATTTAACAAAAGCACAGTCAGTTGATTAATCAGTTCTTTAAGGTACACATTTATTTTTTCCTTTATGAAACAGGTTCAGAAAAATGTTTGTGAAAATCAGTAAAAGAAACACTGAAGCACACTAAATGTTCATCTACTTATTTCTAATGGATGCATTGTTGTTGCATCTCCTCTCAGTGTACAAAATCCATAGAAGGAACATTTTACCCACATACTCTGCAGCGCTTTCACATGTCACTGGGACATTTTCCTCCCACTGTATCCAGGTATGTTTTTTAGGTTCTCCCACTGCATAGTGTAGACATACTATTATTAAATGTTACAAATCTCTACTGTGTATTTTTTCCCCAGTTTAATCCATCTCAACAAAAGAATGAATGAATTTATTGCCTGAATTCAGATCTCTGTCGAGGTGCTGATGTATGTAAACTTGATGATTTTACCACAGGCTCTCTTTTTGTCACCAAGCTAATTTTATTAGGCTTGATGATGAGATATTGGATTCTTTTGCATCACTGCATTTTCTTCCAGTTGGTCACATACTCTTCGCTGAAGTTACTAGGGAAGCATCATGACTGTATAGGATTTTGCCAGTTTCCTGTAATAGCTGTTCTGTATCTTGAAAAATTTAGTTTACAGAAAACTTGATATACGAATACAATGTAGGTTGTAGCAGAATTAGTGGGGACAAAAAGACAAAGTACTCCTAAAAATTATTTTAAAAAGACATAGGAAAAGAAGAAATGATGGTTTGAGAGCCAAATGTTTCAAAGAGATGAAGTTACATAAAATTAACTGAAAGCCATGAACTTCCTCTTGCGTGACTAGTGAGTTGGTTTACTGAAGTGTTGTTTTAACTATTTCATTAGTTATTTACACTTCCCATTAACCAGGTGGAGAAACTAGATGCTTTGTTTGTTAAGATCAAATTTCCTTTTCTGTTCCTCACATATTAGCACAATGCTTCAGTATTTTGGTTATACTTCTAAAAAGGAAGTATAATTTTAAAAAATGTTAATAATTAATCAAAATAATAAAGAAATAATCCTATGGATGCTAAATGTTAGATGCAGGAGAAGAGCATATGCAGATCAAACACAACTCTTGTCTTCTTTCTAGGAGGACGACTCAGCTGCATAAGCCTGGACATGCCCCAAGCCATCTTTACTGCTGAATTTCAGAGAACCAGCCTGTTCAAAAGTTGTGACACTTCACTGAAAACAAATGGTCTGAATAGTCTCAAAGAACAAAGTTTGTGATACATGACATGTTGTGGCATGGGAATAGGTCAATAGTTTAGCTATATTTCTCCTCTCTTACCTGTCTTGCATAGGGGTCTACAAAAGGAAAATACTAGTGGGACTGGAGAGCTGGTGGGCTCCAGGCTGGGTAAACGGACCCCACCTCTCATCCTTACAGAATTAGATTTTACACTGTTGCTGGAAACCAGCCATTGCCCCAGATAAACAGGATCCAAGATTCTTTGTTTTCATGCCATGCTGTTTGAGAGATAGGGAAGAAAGACTGGAACCAGAGGCACGGTGCACTCAGTGGCATACAAGTGCTCAGAGAGGCACAGGATAGGAAAGGGGAGGATCCAGAAGGTCAGATGCCAATGTGATGATGTATAGAGGCATCTATGGTTATTCAACAAAAAATCTCAGCTTAATATTGTGCCTGAGAATTAAAGTGGAGGAACAACAGTCAAACCCTCCTGGTTTGGGAGCACACAAGATGTGTTGGTTGCCCCCCAGGTCCACTCATGGGGCCTTGTTTGTCATGGTTCGCACATCTCTGTTCCTCCCTTCTGCACAATAATACATCTGGGACCTACATTAACTGCTAACAGCCTTCCTAGCAACTGCTGAAAAGTCCACAAATAAAAACAGGAAAAAAGTGCTGGCACCAAAACCTTAAATTCCAAAAGAACAAATTCTTCCTTTATGTAAGAAGATAAATGAGTACTGACACGTTTCTGCTGTGTCCACCATGTGACAAACAGTTTCACAACAGTGCTAGAGTTAGGTTATGGTTGGACTCAATGATCCTGAGGGTCTCTTCCAACTGAAATGATTCTGTGATTCTGTAATATGGCTACAGAACATGCACACTCCAGTTTTCACACTGAAACCCACAGTACAATCTAACTGTAAGAATGAATATTCATGTAGTGGATATGCAGAAACAGCCATGGTCATCACATATGGGTAAAGTGCCTATTTTTGAAAATTGCTGGTATAGCATTAACTAAGCCAATGACACAGTATTGTTTTTGAAAGTGTAACTGTATAAATCAAAAGAGAATCAAGTTACTAACAGTCTCTCAGGAAGAAAAATCTGCCTCTACAATCTTCATTGATAAATACTTATTAGCTACACGTACCTGAGAAATTACTTGAATAGTGGTCACAAGACAGACAGAAAACAGCAACAGGAATTATGAAAGAATACTTTTCCTTATTTCAAACATAGTACAAAATTGCAGCTGGCTTACAAAACAGTGACAGTGCGAGTCAGCCATTGCCAGCTCCAGCGTAAAATTCCATTGCTGCAGTCAGAAAACACAACATGACATTTTGAGCTACTACGCTGCTCACAGTCAGAGAACCTATTCCTGAATTTTGGAACAGAGAACAAAGCAGTGACAGTTTAACATTCAGCCATTCCTGCAAGCATGCCAGCACACTCAGACGGGGCGGCTAACACATACCGTCATTTATCTGCTATAGAGCTCCTTCCTCACGCAGGATTTGAAAGTAGTGTACCTCTGTACAGGCTTGTAGCCCTGTGGAGCAGAAGATGGAGAGGTGCGCAGATGCAGACAACATGTGAAGGCAGCCAGAGGTAAGCATAAGACAACGGTATTGTGAAAATACAAAAAAATGGCTTTCGGTGACAAATAGCTAGAAGATACAGTACAGTATGTGCTAGGTAAGATGTTTATCATTTAGTCATTAAGTTCCAAATCTTTCAGTTTAAAAATGGAATTTATAAAGGAAAGGAAATATTCTTAGATATTTTTAAATTAAAAAAAAAAGAGGAAATAACTATTTTAAACCAAACTAGTCAGCAAAAATACAGCTTTTCATGTCTGCACATTTTAATAAGTTTATGGCAATACTTTAACTGACCGCTTGATGGCAGATTAACATACTAATTTGTTTCAAACTATTAAAACCAAAAAAGGTTTCAAATGAGAGAAATTTCATTTGATAAACTCTTTAAGACACTTTTCCAAAAGCACACCTTAAATATATGTTAAAATGAATATTTTAATGTTTGAAAATATATTTGAAAATATTCTTTTTAGATGTTTTAGAGTGATCATCAGAGACTACATTGATTTGGGCAGACATTAATTGTAGGATACTTAACATTAAAGTCAGGTATTTACGTTTCATAAACAGGTGCAAATTTCTCAGGCTAAAAGTTTCCAAGTTGCCACAAAATACTGCATAAGCAAAAGCTATAATGTTATTTTATCTCTACAACTGAACTGACCAAATCTTAATACGGATTTGAAAGACAGTTATTAACGAAGAAAAGGTTAGTGATTTGTTAGTTTTGATGTAGCACAAGACAACATTTGAGCCCTTCACATCGTAGGAGCAAGAGGGCAAACTTCTACTTGTTCTGGCCACACTAAATACTGTTAACTTTTAATGTACAAACTATAGGAAGCAATTAATGACACTTTCCGCCCATTTGTTCCGGCCAAAAGGTTCTTATGTGTTCTTTTCATTCTAAACCAAGACTGAGGTGGGCAGGGGGTTGTTTACTAAAGTGAAAAGGCAAAATTTTGCCTTTATGAAAACTTAGAGGAAATTGTAGTTCCTAAGTTTGGTACTGTACTGTTAATTTCTTAGAATACCACTGATTAGTGAAGAGAATGCATGCTTCTGAAAAATCTAACATGTCTGTATATTACTGAATTATAGAACCAAATCATGATCATGTCCTATGCAATCCAGGAGATACATCTAATTAAAATTAGACATAGCATTTAAGAAAGACAGTGCTGTTCTTCTGAACATCACTGGCTATTCTTTTTATAGTCCACTGCAACATTTTATAGTGGCTTTGGCAAAAGAAAGCATAAGACTGAATAGTGCTGGATGATAGAGATTATTAAGGATTACAGGTGATTTCTGTCATGCATTTTGTGAAATAGAAACGTAATACATTTACAAGAATTACTTAGTAAGCAGACTTTTCTGGTTCAATTAACATACACTGCACACTTACAATTAGTAAACAATTAAAACATATAGCTGAACATCTTGAAACGGTTATGAAACAATCATTCCCACACCATAATAAAAGGAATTGATGACCAATGAGGAAATAAGTTTGTTACAAATGCAGGGGTTGTTATCCACATATTACGTTCAATCATAATATTACAAAAATGACAAGTACGCTATTAGACTCAACACCACAGAAATTTCTAAAATTATGTTTAGGAAGCTAACTAAAAATGACTAAAATTACATTACAGAAATAACATACTGAAATGTGAATTTAGGAACCATAATACAGTTTAAGATTTATGTCTAAGGGATTAGATTGTCAGTAAGAGCACCATTTTACTTTTAGTTAAAAATGTGAACACCTGTCATATAAAGAAAAAAAAGTGACTTTTCTTGATCATGCTCTAATTGAAAATTTTTCTGCTACTATAAAGTTTCCCTGTACTACACAGAACCTGAAGAGGGCAGCAAGGCCTAAAAGGTAAAGCATGATATAAAAGCTTGTTCCCTATGAAAATTTTCTGCAAGTAACTTCATGCCCTCCAGCTTCTTGTAATTTACTATATTTGATACACGGTTAAATTCTCAAAAGCAACTTTGCACTAAAATACAGCATTGTTCAGCACCACTTCATGAATTCTTTATTCAAAAATAAAAGCTATCTTCTGCTGCAACTCTTTCCAACAGTCATTATCAATACTTGGTATTTTAAATAGCGTTTTAGAAGAACCAGTGGTTGACCTTTAATTAAATTGCTAGAGTTTAAGAGAGACGAACTCTCTTTTCCCTGCAAGCAACCCAGACATAATTGATACCTTTGTTAAAATCCTCAATACCAATCTATCTATCGCACAATACAGAAGAAATGACAGTATGCATAGGATTTCTCATCTCAAATTTGATTTGTGTACTATGAGGGTACATTACATCCTCTATGTATTGCTTTCCAATTAAAAAATATCAAGAAGAAATTTATCTTATAGACTGCTTCAGGATTTCTACAAAACATTTGTCTTTAAACATACGCACTGTTGGTTTGCAGCCTACTGGTGCTACAGGTGCCAAGGTAACTAGCAAAGTCAACTAAGAGAACTATAAAATTTAGAATCCTTACCCTAAACCCTCGATTGAGTCTGTCTTTCATAATACCGATAAATTCTTTATAACTCAACTGGTCGTCTCTGTCGACATCAAAAATCTTGAACACTGTGTTCACCAAATGTGGAGAAAGCTTCACACCTGTGGCTACATACACAGCACGTTTGAATTCATCTGCATAAGGAGAACATCAGAAGAAAAAACAGAATACATTAATGCAATCCTACTCTGTGGACAACATAATTTGAAATACAAGTAAATTTTTACCTTGAGGTTTCAATTTAAACACTCAAAACCAGGAAAATGTGAAAATTAGGATTGAATTTCACAGTTCTAAACCAAGTAGTTCTCAAATGATATAAAATGATACTGCTTAATTGATATCAATTATTTTACACAAGAGATAACAGTCCATATACTATACTACGTGTAATAAAATTAGAAAATCATATTCTAATATAAACCTATGTTACATATATACTGATGGCATCTACTTAATTGACACAAAGCAGAACCTAAGAAACAGAGCACAGAGAAAATAGTGTACTCCTTTGGCAAGGCCACATGAGGTAGGACTGCGCTGCTGTTACTGTATCAGACCCATGAAGATGCTACTTGAAGAGAGCGCACAAGTCTGATCACCTCACATATTCTTTACCTTGCACTCCCCAAGCATCTCAATTGTTATATTAAGGATTTTAATCAGTACACACTTGCCTAGTTCTTTCATCACACACTTACTGATTTGTTCAAAAATCTGTCTAATCCCTCTTTGGACCTTCTGATGCTGTTTCCTTGTACAACCTTCATGGAAGGCCAGATTGCAGACACTCACTGTGCAAAGAAATGCTTTTGTTTGCTTCAAAGTGATCTCTTACTGGTGTCATCAGGCATCTCTCAACTCTTGTATTGTAGGATTTGGTGACCAATTATTCTGCATTCAGCTTATCCACCACTTATATGACTTGTAAATCTTTATCATATCTCTTACGCTATGACTGAGCCTTCTCCTCTCAAAGCTGGAGTCCCAGCCTTTTTAGCCTTTTACCTCAGACACTGGAACTGCAAACTAGGAATTACAAAACATTTTTGTCAACAGTTCTGTATCTTTAACAACAGATTTTCATAAAAATACAAATACTTACCTTGACCTATGGAACGACTCGCAAAATTATACATTTGCATTGCAATTGCAAAATCTTCCAGGTTGTTCAAGAATTGGAAAAATGATCTAAACTCATCAAATGTGATACCCTACAAAATAAAAGAACAATATGCACCATAAGAATTAACAGTAGTGATGACAAATGAATAAACCAGCCTTGCAGTTACAAATACCTACTTCATTTCAGCATAGATAATACTCCCATTGAAAAAAACAGATTTGTACTGAAAATCAATAAAATAAAGAATTGGAATTTCCTGAGGTATGCAAGATATTTTTCCTCTTTGCCACTGCAACAGATAGCAATTCTGACCCAAAATCAGACAAAAATATTGTTTCATTGTTTAAGGTAATCTTTAAGAATTCCAGAATTATTACAATATGGCAGTTAGTATTGAGAATAAGAGTCTAAGTTTGTATGAATATTGGAATATGTTTACAACTGAAAACCTGCAAACCGCTATCATATGTATGTGTGCTCACATAAATACATTAAATTAATTCATAGATACATGTTGTGATGTAAATTAAGCTTTGTACTTTAAGGTGAAGGTTTTATATATCCAAATTTAGACATCTAGGTCTTTTCAGCTGATACTCCCAAGTATCAGGTATCGGCATCTTTTGCATTTTGACTACACTTCAGAGTATCTTCTGTGAAAGTTCCTCTGAAAGTGCTTTTGTTAAAAGAACTTATTTTTTCACCTTTTCTTGTGATATTTGTTCTGATTTCTTTCATCTTAGCTACAAATCCAAAGACCCAATAAACTATCTCTAAATCAATTTTTAAAAAGACCTTAAACAGAGACTTTGAATTAAGCCAGGACCATTGCCTATGTCTCATTCTCCATAGTCTGTCAGCCATTCTGACTATGGGATGGCATTCTTCAAACCTTGATCTCCCTGGTCTCCTGTTAACTATAATTCCTGGCTATTCTTCTGTCTGTTTTCAGCCTTTTATCCTATTTAACTATTTTTCTCTGAAAATAAACCTGAATACAACAGAAAGACCTGTAAGAAAGACCTTTCTGTTCAAACTAAAATCTCGACCCACATCTCTCCTCAATGACATACATAATCATATGGTATGGTGGAACACAGAAATACTAAGCAGGTTTGTGGCAGAGGAGAAAATGGTAGAGGTTGGGTGTAAACACAGGTAGAGACAACAAGTACTGTGGTAAATGTGGAGTGCCACATAATATCATTAAAACAAAATACTTTAATAGGCCTCCACCCACTTGAGATGTAAACCACTGCTCAAGCGATCCTACCTCAGCTCTAGCTAAGATTTATAAACTGTCTGATTGGAGAGCTTGACCCATCTCCATCATGAATTGCTTTTGTCAACAAGCATATCTGTTCTCTGTTCTGTTCTTTGCAATTGGGAGAAAAGTCTCATAGACACAAGCAGAACTACCTCCTTACTCTCCTTTGAATTTTTATCTTAAAAACTTAATTTACTAATACTAACCAATACTGTCTTCTTGTTTCATTGCATTTGACATCTAATAGTTTACATCCAAGTTCTCTTCCTTGCACCCTGCTCAAACTGAAAACTCTCTGGGACTGGAGTAACTTTGTCACTTATTTGTGAAATACTTAGATCAGTGAAATTTCAGTCCCCAACTAGGACCCTCAGGTACTATGGTAAAACAGCAATAATACAGAATGGCTGTCAACTTCTTGAGCTAACATTTTTAGGTTCACAAGGTTTTTTTTAAAATCCTTAATTTGCACCAATTTGTCTGTAAAGATTCTGAATGTGGGAGACTCTGTAAGAGGTTAGGCGACTGCAAAAATCCTGGCTCTTTCCAAATAATGAGAGAGGAAGTGGTCAGTCTAGATGGAAAACAGCCTTTGTGTAGGAAAGGCTAAGAACTGCTGGTTCTTCAAACAAGCCTTTTTGCAACTTCCATGTTTCCAGCAGTGATGAAAACTGTTGCCAAGAACTGACACGGGAGATGAGGCTGGGAGATAAAGGAGCCACGTCTGCAGTTCATGGCTAAAGTGTACATACTCCGTAACATTTTAGCAATAAGAAAAGTAACTAACTTCATTTAAGAGTTCCATAATTTCTGCTGAAATCATCTGCAATCATACATGTTTATTTCCTCTCAAGGAAAAACAGCAAAGGACACAAAAGAGGCAGAAAGGCAGACAAAATGACACTTGGAGAGTTGGCTGTACAGCTTTCTACTGTCTCTCTCTCTTCCTAGGACCATATTTTGTTCAACTGGCAACTGTAATAACATTTTGTAATTGCCATATTTTGCATTTTGAGATAGGAAGTTAGTTATTTACATGTAGCTATCCCAGAAGTTTCCTACTGGACACTATTTATTTTGTATGTAAAAGGAAACAAACTTTTTTATTTATTTGGACAGATTATATTTTACTACAGCAAAGAAAACTGTTATGTTAATGCACCAATGCTGTTAAAAATGCACAGACTTTCTTTAGGAGGTGGTATTTGTAGTAATTCCATATGCCAGCTTAAATGAATCAATGTTTGACATCTAGTTAGTAAAACGAGGAAAACATCCTGTGAGCAGGCAGCATGCCAGCCGAACTTTTTAACATGACTACAATATGCCAAATGATCATCGTGTTGTTTTAGAGGCTCCTACATATGGTGACACGAAGATTAACATTGACAGCTGTGAGAGTAGCTGTCTATTACTCTACAGGCTAGACTAATTTTTCTTCTAAATGGAATCTTCTAGTTTGTATTAGTATTGGAGTGGATCACTGTGATAAAATAGAGAGTGCAATTTATAGTTTTCTAATTGTATGTTATTACAACTGTGTGAAAGTGCAAACATATGAACAATGCCTCCATAACAGTATGAGGCAAAGTCCCATTCTCAAAAGCCCACGGCCAGCACAGGAGATGTCACAGGGATTTACTTCTTCCACTGCACTGACAGCACATTTACCTCACCAGTGATAAGGAGCAATGGAAAATGGCAATGTCCTGTTTTACCTCAAAGAGGCATAGCATATGACCGGAGATAAATGGAACTGGTCAAGTGCCAGGATATTTCCAGAAAATAGCAGAAGCAAACCTGTTAATGAGTGATACAGCTTCCTAACGTGGAACTTTTCCTTAGCTGATGGTCGCACCAGAGATCAAGAAGAAAAATCTACTGTGGAAGACTTGCTATCAGAACAGTGGCACTGAACAACTTAGAGATGAACTTCAAAGAATACTTCTTATCAAATGAAAGCGTCGGTATTTATATTTACTTAATCAACTTCACCTTTGCCATTCAAATAATTATTTCTCTATACCTATGACTGTCATTATTTTTCAGTTACCCAAGTGACACTAATATCATTGATGTTATACAAGCCACAATGTGATTATTTTTTTTTCAGATTCCATATGTATGGAAATCTTGATTTCACCCTACAGAAAAACATCTGGGAACCCTGCAAAAAAAGCTTGCTACCATTTCTGTTGCACTGTCTTGGCTTGGAATATTGAAAGCTGTACAGACCTTTCAGAGTAGATAGAACTGAGCCCTTCAGCAGCTAGACCAGGAACTCAGAAAGGGGCAGTGAGCAGGAACTCTGATCCCAATCTTGTCGCTTCATCTTAAACCTGATCTGGTGCAAAGCAGACAGCCCTGCTCTCCCTTTCTACTTCCCAGCTATATTTATCTCTCAGTGGACCTAACTGCTCTACAACCACAGGAAGAATCAGATAACCCAGATATTTGAACAGATTGTTGGTGTGTGTTTCTATCAGGTCAGCTGACTGATGTCAATCTGTAGGCTGAAATTACAAGATAACTTCAGTAATAATAATAACAATAGTAATAACACCACCACAACCAAACAACCCTCCGTCCCCCCAACATAATAAAACCCAACCAAACAAAAACCCCTCCAAACCAGTTTATTACTTTTCTTCACAAGTTCTGCTCTCAATGCTATCAAAATACATAGCTATTGAAAGAGTTAGATTTCCAGGACAGATTAATCTGATCTCCTTATGTAAACACAAAAGGAAGAAGTATATCCAAAGCATCCATTATTTGAAGAGCTACATTTAACCTTACCCAATTGATTACCACTGATGCATAGTTGCCACTACATTTCTCTGATTCACTTCCGGCAACACATTTGTTGTTAAACAAATGAAGGACTATCTACCTCTTGACATTTGCTGTTTTTCTTATCTTTTCTATCTCTTCAGCTATTAATAAGAACCACATAGCTATCAATAATTATATACAAGCGATCCATTATTAAGACTATAAAAGAAGAAGACAAAGGGTATCAATGCTTTTTCTGAAGAGGTGCTATCCCAGTGGCAGTGCAAAAGAGAAGAAAAATGACTCATTCCTAGAAAATTGTACATTTTCAAGTCTTATGGTTCTTGCTGTTTAAACTGAATTTTCATGTAATATAAAGCTTTGTTATTTAAACTTCAAAAATATTACTAGCTAAATCCTATGAAACATAATTCTATGCTATTTGTTCCTCTACCTTTCATTCAGCAAGTAATCTGAAAAACATGAGACACTCATCTTATGATCAGAGTAAAATCCTAGTGCTAATTAATTCAGTAATAGAATTCCGTTCAGCCCAACAAGGCTGTGTTTTCATCTTGGTGACACTAGGATTGGATGCTGTAGCCCACTGCTGTCCTAGCTAAACAATTACCTTTTCCTCAGGAATCCTGCAGCGCATGTTTTCCAGGTAACTGGATGTATTTTCCACATTCGTATACCTCAGAAGAATATGGGCAAAGTCCTCCTCACTGATGGTGTTCATCCCATTAGAGTAGGAGAGGAATTCTATCTCTAGAACCTCAGTTTGTAGGTTATCCATAAATCTAAAGCACAAACATAAATATGAAGAAATAGTAATACTTCATTTTTCTATTAATGTCCTTACAAGATTCATAGAATATAAAGCCAAATAGCATTATACAAATTATTTATCTTTTCATAACACTAATGGTAAATCGGGCAAATCCCTTATCTGTGTAGACATATTTTCTAATCTCTATAACAATCTTAACTCAAAGATTAAGTGTTTTAGCAGTGATTAAAATAACTTCATACATTTCTAATTTAATTCTAGTTTGTGTCTGCTTATTTTCTTCTTCAGTGGGTCACTGATCTTTATTTTTATATGCTGGACTGAAAATTCCATCATGGTACTAAATGAATTCCCCAAATTTATTCCCCATATAGCTGCTTACAGATTGTGACTAAACCTTACCGTTCTCTTCTTAACAAGCTAAATATGATGAACTCTTGCAGCCTTTCAATCTAAACTTTTTTTTTTTTTAATACTTCACTATTCTTATGATATTTCTATAAATGTTTCCCAACTTAAGAACATATTTAGTATAATCTGGACACCAAAACTGGGTAAAGTATACAACCAGCTTCACATAAGAAGGAAACACTACTTCCCTGATTCTTCTTGATGTCCTAGTTATACAATCAAGGATGAAATTAGCTCTTTGGTCACAGTACTGCACTGGGAGTTCATGTTCATCTCATCGCCAACCACAGCCTGGAGCATTTATTTCCCTGTTACAGGTTCCCATGAGTTCCCATCCTGTAAACACCACCTGTAACACTCCTTCCTAAGATACAACTTGACTTGTAAGGACTATAAGGAGCTCAAATCAAAAGGATGTATAGACAAAAGTATAAGTTCAAGGTAAACATACAACAGCATTTTCCTCACCAATCATAGGTTAATGTGTTTTTTAGCTGGTAAAGTGCTAAATAAAATTTGATGGATCCCTCTTTCATGAATGTGTCTACTAGGTTTTGACTCCTTAGTACACGCAACATCTTATGACTATTGATGGACATTTTAACTAGATGTCTTCCGAAAAAAGTACCTTCTTTTCTGCCTCTTGTTCTGAACTCACACCATGATTTTACTTGAAGACATGGTTTTTATGCTATGTGAAACACTTTTAATGACATACACAAGTTTAAGGCAAAATATTTTGCAAACATCTGATTGATTAGAATTCACAGATAAGCGATAATTATAAGGACAATAGGTACTGGGAGTATTTTCTGAGGAAACAATAACTAAGCACTGTATCTCTTTCAATCACACAAAACCATACAGTTTTATGGCTCTGTTTTTACAGCACTCTCCCTGTATTTTTAAATTCTGTTTTAATTGGTCTAATAATTAAGCCAATAGCTTCTTCCACCGTGTTTTCACTTTTTCCCAGAAGCAGCTTGTGCCTACATATCTTCAGAAAAATCTTTACATTTAAATATGTTCCTAAGAGCAGAGATGCACACGTATTTGCTTTAAAGCGCTGACAAACGGGAAAAAATAGAAATAATTCAAAACAATGAAAAAAATTCCTACATACCAATAAGGACAGGATTGGGGCATAACCTCTCCACCCCAAATCAACTACACACAAGTGCTAACAAAATTCCAAATGCAGCAGCATCAGTAAAGGACTTTTTATTGCTGGTCCCCTTACTGTTTTATTTTGCTCGTTGTATACATAACACACACAAAGGGAACATCATTTTTATATATGTGTCTGCATAAACAATGTGTATAGTAATATAATATACATTAATTAGAACAAACATGCAACTATATTTTACAAGGAAATAATGAAGTTGAGACTCACCTATAAAAATCCTCGAAGTTCAATTCAGCTTTTCCTTTTTTACCGAAAAAGTGTACAAGCAATGTGGTATCTGACAGTGAACTTGAAAGATCATCACGCTTAAATATTGGAATAAAAAAAATAAAGGCCATGGTTGGATCAGTTACAGAAGTATAATCTGAGAATGCCTGTCATCACAATAGACACTTCTATTAAAAGAGTTTGTGTTTTACATTCACATAACAAAAAATATTTTAGCATTAAAATCCATTAAATTAATTTAGTCATGCAGTTTTCACACAAAATAGCATTAGGCTGTTAATTGCATTTAGTAGAAAATGCTTAAATCAACAGTTTAATTTAATGGAAGCTGCAATGAAGGGGGGGAAAGCATGAAAAATAAAACCAGAAACTCTTGAGAAAAAGAAGTTCTAGTCAGTTGAGGTAAAACACAAAAATAACTCCCTTTGTACACTATCTCCTTTCCTTTCTACTAAGCAACTACAAAGAAATTAAAGGATGTTGCTTCATATGCTTTTATTTTATATTTCAAAATTAAGTATGGGATTGTATTCCAAAATCACTCAGATCAGTCAGGTGTACTTTATATGATTCTTTTCTGTAAGTAGCAGATGACTAAATTTTACTGCCCAAAGACATTTAAAACAACAGAACTGTAAGAAATTTTGAAATAATGAAATAATATTTTGACTCATTCTCTTAAGAATGTTCCTCATCTACCGAGTATGTGGTCTCTGCATCAGACAGAAATCTTTGAACATGTATGAGTACCTTTTCCTTAAGGAATATCAGTTTTGAAGGCACAGAATTAGAGTAGTAAAACCAACTAATTTTGACCATTTGTAATAGCAAGAGTTGCAAATAGGAAGACATGCATATGAACAGAAGTAACTATCATCAGCGTATAGTGATTATGCAACATTCCACTTTTTTCAAACATATTAATTACCCTTAACTGTCATGTATGTGCATTGATTTTACCTCTTTTACAAAGAAACTCTTGGTATACTGAAGAGCTAGAAAAATAATTCAGTAACATAAGGCTCTTAAATAAGCCATAGCATTCCACCACAGCAATGTCCTTCTGGCATTAATGTGCACCTGCCAACATTTGAAATACAAAAAGTAATACATATAGTCTCCTTGCTGCACCTGCCTAGGGAGAACCTTGTGTCCAAGCTCTCATTTTTCTTACAAAGACGAGATCTCATGAAAAGCAAAGATTGGGAGCCAGTAGTCTCTGGTATTTCTAGGCAAGCCACCACCCCCAATCAGCACCACTGTGTTGTTGTGAAAGTGTGTTTGCCTACTCTACTGTTAAAGTAAAAAACAGAATGGACAGTACAGAAACCTAGTGAGTATTTGGGAGATGTAACAGTACTAAGTTTATCATCATAATGTTAGATTTCAAACCTATGGGATTTACTGTAAGTATAGAAAACTGTTTATACAGGTCTATAAAGATCTACATATACAAACCTGCAAGCTGTACTCAGAGTCCTTTAAATCTGACTTTATTTCATAACTGAAGAGGCCACAAATTTATAACAGGTGGAGAAAGTCTCAATCAAGAAACTAGGAAGAAATTTTGAACAGTATGCAATAGTTTGACATCATGTACCACGAAAAACCACTTCATATCTACATTCTCTGAAATATACTATATTAATTTCAAATTTACATACTGATTTGTAAAAATGTAAAATGCATATGTATTTATGTATCAACAAGGAAAAAAGTGAGGCAGTGACAACACAAATCCTTTCCTTTCAACATCCAAGAGCTAAAGAAATGGGAGAGACTTTTCCGTACTTTAGTATAATCAGTTTAAGATTCTCAAGATTGTATTTCATGTACTCTAGCTTCCTCTTTATTCTCATTATCTTCTCCAGGGAGAAATAAGATGACATAGTGTACATATTGGTAGAGAGATATTTCATGTCCTTCAATTGAGACAGCTCAGCTCTTTAAGTGAGTAAACTATTTAAGAAAAGTAATCACTATTTGTCTTTGAATATTGTTATCCTCCACTACAGGACACAATATACTGAAATGCAGATACCCTGATTTCTTCTGTCTTTTAAGCAATAAATCCCTAAGCACATTCAAACAATCTCCCTCAAGTACACTGAAAAGATATCAAATGTTAAATTACAGCCTTTCATCTTGCAAAAACATTCCAAAGCCTTAGACTTAGGTTGCATTCACCAATACCTAAAGAACCATTTCAAAAAATACAATCTGTAAGTCTTCACAATTCCCACTTGGTCAGTCTAACTAAATGAAAAAAAAACCTGCACCCCAGAAATTCAACCCTGTTTGCTTTTCCACAGAATTGCAGGCAACTGAAAACGATTCCTGTGCTCCTTCTGGTTTGAGAGCATTATATAAATTCTCTCTCTTAAGAGGTAATGGTAAAAACAGTCTTAATAATTTCAAACTATTATTTATTGTTCATAATAAAATGAATTTTGTATTTTTGATCAGTGAAAATACAATGACCACACCTGTTTCCATTTATAAATATATGAGACTCTATTTTGATATATTTTAGAATTCTTTTAAATGAGAATAAAAATCTGCCTGACTTCTCTTTACCGTTACACTAAGTGCAATACAAATATAGGTACAAACAGGAGATGAATGTTTCAGTCACATTACTGGCTTGCTGCATAATGGCAACACTTTGTCCTCCGTATCTCTGTATCTCCCAATGCGAAGAGCAGGAAATTTTCCTTTTTTATTTTTACATTCTGCAAAATTCATTTGAAGCTTTTGATTAAAGAGGGTCAACCAAAAGGAAGTCAAACTCATGAGCAATGGTCCACTTGTAGCAACATTATTCTGAGAATGAAGTATACATATTATGTTTTGAGTTCCTAAGAGCTTTCTTACTGCAAGTCCTTGATTTTTCAATAGTGATAGCAACCATACTGATTTCCAGTTTCATTTAGTAATTTAAAAATAAACCCACAAACTGGACTCAGTGGTAAGGGGCATATTCCAACAGGATGGTGTAGTTGCTTTAAATCAGGAATGCCAGAAACAATTTTGTGAACTGTCCTACAAAGAAACTGGATGTGACAAATAACTTTTGCCCCGTGCAAAGAGACCTCATAGGTTGATTCTTGTAAGAATGAACCTTATTTACACTTCTTTTCAACTTAGACAAGGCCTTCTCAAAAGGCTGTGAAACAACATAGAGTCCAATGTCACCTAGCTTTATGCCACTTTCTTAGTAGAGATGCCTGTAACATCATTCAGATGTTAAAGTACCTGGGGGAGATAAGAATATGGATGAAAGCCAGCTGGCTCAAACTTGAACCAAGCAAGACAAAGATGATTATGGTGAGAAGTGGGAAATTCTCAGTGAGCAGAGAGACTTTTTATACATTTTATGGACAATTTAAATTGATGTTTAATTTAACTGCTGTTAAGCTGCAAGTGCATTGTAGTTACAGATACTAGCCTGAGGCATCAGATGTAAAAAATCTCTCTCTTCAAATTAAAGTTGAGTAGAGATTACCAAACTTAAGTCCATCTATACTTGTAACTACTAACTGTGGATTAAGACGACAGTTAATTCAGAAAACTCAGTGCCCCAAGCTCCTTAAATAGTCAATGAAAAGAGCAGCCCTCTCTCTCCTCTGTATCTCCCTTAGCTGACTAGACAGGAACACTGATGTTCTGGGCCTTCAAATTTGGTGGAATAAATAAGGACAAACAAACAGACTCACAGTTCAGGACCTCACCAATTTAAAAGCAAAGAAAAAAGGCTAGGTATACTGCTTTATTGCTGGATTACTGTTCACATATTGTTACTGTGAATACTGATGGAAAGATTGGTCTAAAACTCAGTTCTGTAACACTGCATTTTCTTTTTTTCAGAGGTTAATGAACTCAAGCTGAGAGAAGTACACAGAGACTTAGGTGATACCTGGGAAATGTAGGTTCTACCTGAAAGAAAAATCTAAGATCTTGCTTTGTTTAGCCTATGCTAATGAAAACTGTGGGCTATGACTGCATTTTTAAACACAACCATAAGTAAGAAGATTAAGACTAAAGAGAAAAAGCCCTGTGAAAATTAAGGGACAACAGACTGGTACAAAGGGACTGTAAGTAAATTTAGCCTGAAAAGTCCATCCAAGTTCTCAGGCTATTCAATGGCTTCTGCAGAGGAACACTAAACACTAATTACTTTTAATATGGAGCACACATTGCTTATGAAGCAAAGAAAAGGACTGTTTTACCCTGGAGGTCTGTTTCAGTTCCATGTTCTTTTCTCATTATGATCCTTCTTATGAAGCACGGGACTTGAGACCAGAGAGTCAGCGGGGAGCTGCTCTATGTCCTTTAATGCTACAACCAGCAGAGCAATCACCCTCAGTGTAGGGGGCACAGAAAAGCCTGAATTATCTAGTGTTCTAATGCTCTTAAATGATCAGTACAAATAAATGTCTTACTCAATTGTCTCAAAACATATCACAAAACAAGAATCTGATCAAAAGTCAAAGAACTATGGAAATTAATTTGTCAGCACAGTGATACGGCTAGCCCTCCATAATGACCGTGTAATATCCACAGGCTGTTTTGGTTACCTTAAAACATTTTTGGTACAGTTGAACAATTAAAACAATCTTTGCATGATACAGTTTTTGTGAAGATCAGCTATAATAACATACAGAAATAGCACATTAAGGACCTAAACGTTAAAAGCTTAAAGGACTGCCGCTCTCATTAAAGTTGTCACATCACTGGACCAAGTCGAAATGACAAAGTTTTCCTGAATTATTTCTCTAACTGTGAAATATTGTCACTACTCTTGTCAGAAAATGCTTTTATTATAAGGACTGAAGAGGGCTTGATCTTCCAACTCTTTGAAAAGGTAACTTTGCTTTTACTCAGAAACGACAACTTTGAATTATTGCACTGTGTGGAACCAAATCCATTTCATCTCAGAACTTTCAGGCTTAAAAACAAGAAAGAAAGAAGAAAAGTGGATAAAACAGGAAAACAAACAGAACAGAAACAAATGAAATAGCAGTCTGTTTATGGACCAGAGACAGAGGTGGTTTTATACCTCCGCAAGGTCCGAAAAGAGTACTTGGCTTGTGCTACGTCTCAAAGTATCCCAATAGCTTCTGGGGACAAGGTCGTCTCCTTCTGTTTTAAGAACCTGCAGAAGTTTCAAGAAGCACAATCGTTTGAAAACCAAAGAACAATAAAACAACTGCTTACAGACTTTAACATATTTTCCAACTGATCTTCAAAAGCATGGCTTGATTCTTCTCCTTCTACACAAAGAAGTTTCTACCCAGCTACACAACACTTTGTAAATCAAAGGAACACTAGTATTTTACAGCTATTTGCTTATTACTCATACTTGGCTGTGCCAAAAGTATTGCCAGATTCCACCTTCCCACACAAAACAGAGAAAATATTTATTAAAGGTACATGTGAAAATGTCCTCTGAACTCAGTATTTTGCTGTTGTTTTTTCCAATTACTCTTTTTTGCCATTACAATATTGATTTATAATCTTATGATATGAAATTTGTTTCCCTGTTGGTCAAAATAAAAATGCTACCATCTAATTCATTATGAAAAATCAATTTCATCCAATAATCAGGATACCATCCTCGCAACAGTAAAGAAAAGCAAAAACCAAGCCTAGTAAGCCCAACTTCAACTGCAACATACTTATCAAGAGAACACTGTGCGCATCTGATGATCAAACTTACCTTGTTTAAACAAAAAAAAAAATCAGTGTTTCATTTCACCAAGGAAAATATGCTTACCTTTTTACTCTGAGATGCTTCATATTTGGAAGCCTGAAAAATCCGCTCTTATTAAAATAGGCTTCCCTTTATTTTGCAATTAGTCTTCGAAGATCTACCTAATTATTTGTTTCCTCCCCCAAAGAATCTAAGGCAGGTGATCCTAAATACAGCAGGAAGCCATCTGAACTCGGCTAAGGTTATTGCAACCGAATGAATTTTCCCCTTTTTCTCCATAAGTCTATGTAAATTAGGTCTTCTACTTTCAGGGCTTCCCACTCACGTCCATCTGGTCACGCAAGACAAAGACAGAATTTTAGTCTTCTTACTACAAATGAAAACCACTGGTTTCTGAGTCAACTGTTCTCTTATAAGATTTACACTGATGTGACTGCTGTATGATGTGTAAAGCCACACTGTTATCATAAAGGTTTATTGTCTCTATATGTTCCACATTATGTCAATCATGGAAATATAAGTTTAATTCTTCAAACAGCAAAATGTAGTATGATTTCTATGTTCCCATTTTCCTTCAATGTTCTTTAGCACAGTATCTCCTTGGGTAACAGGTCTTCAATATACTTGCAGTACATCCAGCAGTGACACACAGTTAAACTAGTGCAGATATTATGTAAGGGCTCTTACCAACGTAATAAGGCTCAGTGTTTACGGATCCATCTTGTATTAATTTGCTTCAGCTATATTTTACATATTTATAAAAATGCTTATGTACAGGAATTATTACATAAATTTACATTGTATACAAATAATGTCCTTAGTCCAACAGAAACAATATTTCTTCCATAAGTCAATATATAATTTGGAAAAAACTATAAAAAATGCATTAAGATATTGAATATGAAGTGTGTCTGGCTTCAGAACACCACAACATATTTGCTGGAAGTATGCTAAACAATATAAAATTTTTTTCAACGTGTGTACAGCTTCTACAAGTTCTATTATGTATTTTCTCCACTAAGCAATTCAACTCAGCTATTTCGGTAAATCGTCATCAAAGAAACATGAAAACTACCAGGAATTATATCTATGCTTTATGTATATTATACTTTCATTTCCTTTTTGAAAAATTCTGGTTTTTTCTTTCTCATATTTTGGAGTAACAGTGCCTACATTGTAGCCACGATATTCTCATACATAACTCCACTCAGTTCTAAATAGCTAAACTTGAAATAAATAGGTTTACTTCAGTGTGTACAGGATGAGGTTCTTAGGGCTTCAGTTTCTTTCTTACACTTATTTATCCCTGTGGTATTTACTGCGTCATGTGTATGAACACCCCCTCAATCCTTTATCCATAAAATAACTACTTCAAGTATTCACTGAATTTGTTCTCTTACTGGAGGTTTACTTTAGCCAATGGCATTAGTATTTTTGGGCATGCACAATTTATTTTCCTTACATGCATCTCATCATAATTATCATGTTCCAGTTGGCATTTGGCTAGTAAGAGCACTCATGCAATACATGCTGAAGTAGTCTTAACACACAACTGCAGTATGCACCAGAACATGACTTGAAAGAATTAACCTGCGGAAATGAAAAGACAAAAATATTTAACCTATTTAAAACTTCACTGTATGCATCCTATGGCTTACAGAGCTAGACATTTTTCAAAAAATTAGAATGGTTTTGAAGGATGAAGTGAGGAAAAGGGCTCAACACAGCACCTTGGACTATTCCAGGCATTTCAGCACTACATCTCCTTGGCCTTGAGTATCTTCAATGACCCAGGACATCAAGGGAAGCTGAAAGGGCTGTTAGAGTTCTCATTTCCATAGGAGAAATAGAAATCCAAAATATCAGTATTCTGGGGTGAGGGAATTGTTGGATACTGTGAATTCCTGTACATCTGAATCTCCCTTGCGTGGAGATCTCCATTCAGGAGGGCAGGAAAAGATGGTGGACACCGGGCATCATCTTGATACAGAGTTAGGATTTGGCTGCAGTGGACCACATCTAGAAAGAGATTTTTTTCCTAAAGCTGGAAACTATTATATGAACAGGAAAGACTAAATAGTTGGGTTTCAGTTTGAAAGAGGCGGTACAGGAACATGGCAACCACTGTACAGCACCTTACACTGCAGTAAAGCCTGATCTACAATCCATCAAATCTTATGGCCTCACATTTCCTACACTATTCTCACAACACTGCAGCATCTACATCATGTTACTGCACCTTTTCTTGCAGACTTCATGCCTGCATACTGCCCAAACTGTATTTGCTAACTGCACAGAAAATAAATCTGTGCATTCCTGTGAATGGTACATAAAGAAACAAGACTTTAAAACTGTGACTGCACTAGTTATCCAATTCTTGTACATTCCCTCCCTCGCTTTGAATATCATAATAATCATGCCAAAATAAGTTTAATTATTCTACTTTAACATCACATGAAACATTTTTTTACAGCAGTTTTACTTCTGCTGTGGTCCAAAAATTAATCAAGTCAGGGTGAAGACATTAAAAAACCCAGATGATCACTCTCTGGCTGATTCTTTTTCCTGCTCTTCAAAAATGTTTGAAAATAAGGTTACTGTCACCTCCATAAATACAGGTACTATTTTCTATAAAATCCTATTCTAGTTCAGCACTGAAATTTCTTACTTAATTTTTCTGTAACTGAAGCACAAGAATATAGAAGCTCTCTTCTGGTTTCTTTCAATTTGATGAGCTCTTACTTCAGATTATACGTAAGGAGAAAAGACAGACCTGTATCAAATGATTCATGCAGGATGACTTAATTTACATATGTTAATTAAAACCATGTCTATAATTTCTTAATATATACTTTGTCCTGTCCCTTAAAGATATTGTTTCCTTTATTTTACATAAATTGAGAGAGAACCTTTCCTCCTGGTAGGCTTGCCTGTTTCAGAATGTATTCAATAAGCATGCACAAACTTTTATGCAAGTAAAGATCCATCACGTTTTTACTGACTAGCAGAAGTCATTTACTTGATGAAAAAGATACATATAGTAAATTATCTTACAGCACATTATTTCACCTGACTGGTGAAGACTGCATAAATTGAAAATAATTAGAGTACATACACTGTTAGTAGAAGTATGATATCCATAAAGTTGAAGACGCTGACATACAGCAAAAACGGGCCAAGCCAAGTATCACATGTCAGATTGAAGCCAAAAGAAAGAAAAAAAATTAAAACAACAGAATAGGTTAAGACAAGTAAATCTTTATTCTATATATATTTAGGTTTTTTGTTTGCTTGTTTATAAAATGATAGTGAAGAAAAAATGGTTTATTTTCAATCTCATTCTTTAAACTTTCAAAAGAGAAGTACAGAGTTACAGAGATTACTCTCAGGAGAATTGTTCCATTTTGTACTCTTTACCTTTTCCAAAAACTCTTCTTTTGGGTCTAAGTTTCCTTTGTTCAGAATAAACAGTGTGCAAGAGATTCAACAATTGATCTATAGTTTTGAAAAGTTGAGAAGGTCTCTCTGCGTCAGAAGAAAATATCCCTTCTTGTGCTTGGGGAAGGTTAAAAAGTATTAATTCTTGAAATACAAACTTCCTGTGGTTTCAGGGACAAAGATCTGAGATCAAGCATCTGTGGTCCCAAAAGGATAATGGGCACTATAAGAAGCTTTATATATATGTCAAAATGTTTCTTATAATAAGGTATTTTTGCAATAAACATGGAAATCAAGGTGTTTTTTTCTGCAGTGGGCTTGACAGAGACTTGTCCCTGATTTTTACTTGTCTGACAGTAAAATAAGTTCCTGTTACTGCTTCCATCCTCCAGACAAATAACCACAGACTTGTCTATTTCTGACTTACCTTTCTTATGCACATAAGAAATGTAAATTTGACATTAAATGAGTATTCAATATTCCACAAAATCTATTCACATAATATAAGCAACTAAAACGTTTTGCATTGGTCATAAGCAGTATTTAATAAAAAAATTAATTTGAATATAAAATAAAATTTTACTTACAACATTAGCTGTTTTTAAATTACTGTGTCAATAACAAGCATAAGGATCAGTACATCTACATGAACAGTTTCAGTTAGTTATGAGGGCAGGCGTACAGTTTGATCTTGCCCCTGAAATCTCTCATACATATAGACGTATAACATAGACAATAACACTGTGGCATTACTATTCCCTTTTCCTTCATTTATAGATTCAAAATGGAATCAATGCTACTGTCATAGTATGTAATACAATATTTAAACATTTTTTTTTCCTTTCTATAGATGACTTAATTTTTTTTCAAGAACTGCAGTTTAGGCTAAATATTGGGGTTTTTTTCTTTATTTGGTTGTACATATTGTTTTAATTATATGAATATATTGTTTAAAAATAACTGAAAGTGATTAGTGGAATATATACACCCACAATTTTGTCCGACATTGAAGAAAACAAACCAACTACCAGCTGCAACTATTCTATCTTTAACTTACCAGCATTGCACGTTTTTCTTCATCTCCTCTTCTTTCTCTCTTCTCATTTTTTTTCCTGAAAATCTCTTGTAGCTAAAAAAAAAAAAAATCAAAACATTTTATCCTTATTTAGTTTTCAGGTTATTTCACAAGCATAACAATGATTCATCATGAGGAACACTGCAAACAGTCTTAAAATGTACTTCTTTACTAAAATACCAGCGTTTCAATGATGCTTTACTGTTCATACTCATGCCTTCATGTTCCTTCCGTGACCTTATCCATCACACAGAAAGGAAAAAGGAAGTATTTTTTTCACAAAGTAAGGCTAATAATTCTATTTGAGAGCATCATAAGAAGAACATTCTATTTAGCTTTATATTTTAGCCAAGGCAGTCTATACAAAGAGAGGGAGTTTCAGCCTTTTCCACCACCTCCAGGCACATCCTTTCTTGTCACGTACTAATTAGTACGTGTGTGGCTGTGTAGTCAGCTGGATCAGACTTTTTTTTTTTATTGCTGGTTTCCAACCAGATTCAGTTCTTACTCCTGCTGGCACAAGGGAGGGGTGGAAACACCTGGTGGGGGTAAAACATTTCCCTTCAGCAGTAACAAACTACTACTCACGGAGTAATTTATCAAGTACCCTTTTTTTTCAAGTCTGTTCAAAGAATACCTTCAGGTCTTGTAAAATACCCCTTTCACAACTTTATCTACATTAAGAGCTTTAAACACGACTTCTGAGAAAACCTCAAATACAAGATTTAAAACATACAGATTCTTGTACGTATTTATTTTTGGAAATTATAAAGTCTCCAGAGTAAGAACTGGTCTGTACTTACCTTTGTTGTAAGTATATGTATTCTTCAAGTAGTTTTATTTATAGTAATATTTATTAATATTCCTAAACTATTAGAAAGTGTCACAATGTCTACCCTTCACAGCGAGAGAGAGCACTATTAACTGTGATGCCATCTGTATCTCTACCACTGAACTTCAGCTTTTCAAAAACTGCACGTGAAAATATTGTACTGCCACTTGCAGCATTTGCTATTCTCAAAGTGGGCTGGAAAAAGAAAAAAAGCTGTGGCTGACAAATGTGTCCTATCTAGAATACGGTATTTTCAAAACCAAACATCATGGCATACAGATGATGGTAGCACAAATATGCAACTGTAGCAGTCATTTCAAAGACCTGATTTTATCTATTGGAAGTTTGATAAAAAACCTGATACTGTAATGACACACACACAGAGCTGCCCAGAGATCAGAACGTGAAAGATAAAGTGTGTGATAAATTTTGCAAGCAAATTTTCCAGATTAAATTCTAGAATACCACATTTCAGAGAAGGCAAATGAGTAAGACAAAGGGATCATCAAACACTACTGTAGGGGTGAAATAAATGAATGCAGTGTCTGGTGATTAAACAGCAAACACATCTATAAATAATGTTTTATGAACTTCCAAAACTGACTACTGTGTTCTGGAACTGTCTATAAGGCAGATTCAGACCAGAATACTCTGTGGGTCACTGTATATATTTTTGAGTACAGGGTCAATTCACAGACTTTGGTATGTTTTTTTCTATTTTTTGCAAACCTACAGGCACAAATTACTGCTACCTATGGTGACACGGAAAGAGTCATGACAGGACATCTAGCTGGATGGCCTAGAATATTACACAGTTTGCAACCCAAAACTGCAGAAAGAAGAAAGGTAAATTAAGAGAGAGAAGTAGAAAGAAAATACCTTGTGACAAACCATCAAGTAGGAGAGAAGAGTGGCAGTAATTGAAAAATCAAAAAAGATTGGTAAAAAGCAATGCACCCATGGGTGTATTTCCCCTGCCACAGAGGCAAAGGGAGTAGGATTCTGTTGCATTCATCATTAAAGCACTTGCTGAATTTCTGGAAATGGATCTTTTGTTCAGAAAGAGTGCTATAGGATACCAGGGAATGGAAAAGTGAATGTGAAAAGGATCTAGGAGTACTTTCATAGGAGCACTGTTTGAAATAGGATAATGAGACTGACTACTGAAAGCAGCAAAAATAAGATCTCTTGTAACAAGGGAACACAATCCTTCTGTTCTCTGACCTCAGCCCTATGACATAAGCAAAGAGAAAAAGCACAAACACCAAGGAATTAATTTACAAAAAGTCTAAAGCTGTTATCAGAAAAATTGAGTATTTTTCAACTCTCCCTGCACATACTCTTCTGTTCAAGAATCACATAACATCTCTTGAAAGTCTCTTTATTTGTCAAACTGAACAGTATTCACTATACTTGAATTTTATGATAGCTGACTTTAATCAATGGAAAAGTATTTTGCAAACACTGGATAAGAGTTCAAATGGCACATTTACAGTCTCCTGCTTCCAGGCACACAGGAGATGCTGCACACCCAAGCAAGGTCAGTACAAATGCCAAATACGTGTTCTGGGGCCAGGTCTATCATACCTGCAGCATCACCAAATCAACTTTTATTTTCATATTTACTTCTACTTACACAGACACTATCTATCTGTGTTACCTATCTATCTATTTGTTGTCTATCTCCCTTCAGATCTAACATTCTGTCTTACGGGTTTTGCTGTAATTTTTGAGGGGGTCACTGACACGCTGATCAGGCAGCATAAGGGTCTGGCTTAATCTATACAAATTTGTAAAATACAACAAAAGGTGGAGAACAGTGTATCTAATGTTTGAAATTTCTCCTTCTGTACACGAAGTTTGGTCACAGGAAGAGACTAAGGAGGAGAAAATTTTATCAGGGACCATGAAACAGAGCAAATAAGAAGCAGGACATGATGAGGACTATAAAAGCACAATAGAATTAAAGGTCCAATATCCATCATTAAATGTTGTCTTTCCTTCCTGCTTTATGTCCTTATTTGATTTCATTTTCAGCATCAATTTCTGCAAGACGAAGCCTCCTGTTTCAATTTCCTCTCATTTAGCTGTTGTAATGGAAGCCTTCTTTTTAAACAACCAACCAAACAACACAAAACAAACCCAAATTGTCAGTCCATTCCACCACATTCTGTTTTATGGAATTATTAAAGACTTATTTGGTTCAAAACTGTGTCAGGGGAGGTCTAGACCGGACATTGGGACTGGACATTCTTCAAAGAGAGGGTGGTCAAACACTGGATCAGGCTTCCTAGGGAGGTCGTTGATGCTTCAAGCCTGTCAGTGTTTAAGAGTCATTTGGACAATGCCCTTAATAACATGTTTTAACTTTTGGTCAGCCCTGAAGTGGCCAGGCAGGTGGACTAGGCGATCACTGTAGGTCTGTTCTGTTCTGGTTTGTTTGTTTGTTTGTTTGTTTTTTCTCTTTCTTCTTCTTCTTCTGTTTTTCCTTTGGCCAATTAATCCAATGTTTGATGGTTTTTTCCGTCCACTAGACGAGATGGGTAGCAGGAATCAGCAAATGTAAGAATGTATTAGCATGTCTTAGTTTGGAAGCGGTGAGAGCTTCCAGAATAAATGAGCCCTATTCTGTTTAAGTTATGCCACCAGAAGGTCCTTCCAGACCTCACATCTTCCTCACTTGGTTGTACATCACTTCCTCGAAAAGAATTCAGGGAAGTGCAGTGTGCTGAGGACACTTTCTTGTCCAAAACAGATGACAGTGTTACATCATGTTAGTCAATATTTTCAGGGCACCTTGGATCATAAGCAGAATGAATGACACAGTGAAGTCGTCTCCCAGGAAAAGATTCTTTCCTAAGTCCCTCCATTGTTATGGCAATTAAATAATTCTGCTGACCACTGATACAGCAGTATTACATTAACAGTTTAATTACCTGTGAATGTAGCAGCAATTAAAACAGTCCAGAATAAAAACTGGAGTTAAGCTTCCAAAACCATTATATACAACACATCCATGCACTGTAATAAGGAGCTATCATTTACAATTTAAGTTACATTTCCTGTTTACATTAAATAAGGCAATCGTGATCACTGATCGTGATCACAATCATCATGAGTCTCAATCCAGACAAAAAATTAATTTCAAGACTACATCAAAATATTTGAAGACTGAAAATATACATACCACTAAAAATTCCTTTTTGTCCACCATCTCATTGCCATCAGTATCAAACATGTTGAAAGCGATTCTAAAACCTGCATGTGGCTCTGCCAAAAAAAACCTCCATTCAATTATTTATTTGCTTGGAAAGAAAACAAGTATAAAGCTCCACAGAATTATTTGGTATCTGCTTATAAAAGCCATATCCTCAACTAATTTAAATTAGTACACTTGTACGCATGGTAAATGCAAATCTTAACGTTTATAAAACAATATTATCCATGTTATGAAAACAGGGCATGCTCTCAAATTCATAGATTAGGGTAAATATACAGTAGAAATGGAACATGAAATATTCAAGAAAAAAAAATCTCACAAGAATGGCTAGTTAGGTAGTTAAGAATGTTATTTCATAACTAGAATCCCTGTTACATTACAAAACAAAAATTCAAGAAAATAAATTTTCTATGAAAATATAGTGTTCTAAAAGACACTTCTGGAAGTTTTCCAAAAATGTACAGGATGCAACTTCTGGTAAAAACAAACGATGTGTTGAAAAAGACTCAAAATTTCCTTACACACTTTGAGTCACTGAAATTTGAAATCAGGTTAGAGTTTTAAATCAGTTCTGAAACATGGGGACTTTGAAATAACTTTAAGCAAAGCCTTTAGGCGACATTTTGGTGATACTCAGTGATTTGCAACATGGACAAATCATGGCCAAAAGAATCCAAATCACGAAACAATGATGGAAGAATATCCATTGATCCAGCAGTTATGGATTGTAAGGGTTCAGGATCAAGTTCCTACTCTGATTCACAAAAAGAATCCAAATCGTGTCTGAAGAAAAACCTAATGAATCCAATATAAATGTTTTAATTACATACAAAGGAAAGACATGTAAAATGCTTCACTCCTTCCCACAAAACGCCTCATAAAATATCAAAACAAAGTCTCTGTGAGGCTTAGTTTACACGGTAGCTATAAGTTCTTCTACTTTGTTTTTATGGTTGGTAGAAGAATAAGTATTAAAATTTGTTTGTGTGTCCTAACATAAATAAACATTTACTTTAGTTTGACAGATTTCATATTTTTTTATTTTCTCATTGATGTCACCTATTATGCATTAACAGGTGAAACAAACCAGCAGTAATATTTATCTTCTCCCTGTATTCAGTATCACTTATGAACCTCAGTAAATTCAACTAGAAATTTTATAAGAATTTCAAAGAAAATAAATTTAAGCTCTTAACTGGAATTCAGCTGAAGCTAAACTTTCTCAACAGTCAGTAAATGTTGTTCCAGACAATAAAGCCCTTAAGTAAAATATAACACAAAATTCCAGTTGGACAGGAGAGGTTTAAATGGACTTAAGAAATGCATGATACATTTTTTTTTTATATTGGTATATGCAGAAGAAAAAAATGTATTGTAATGTACAGTAATACATTCAGGGTTTAGAAATTTCTAAAGAAGTTTTGGGTGTTTTAGTCTCAAAAAATACTTACTTGTTAAAATACATAAGAGGAATAAATATTCTGTGTAAGATATCACACCTGAAGACAAAAAAAGAGAGTTATGCCATATTAGTTTCACCTTGTTTCACATCCTAAACTTGACAATATTACAACTATGTATAAGAAGGAGAATTTTTGAACATGTGCATGTACATATTCATATCTGTGTGCATGTGACCGTATTCACTCTGGTCAATGAGTTATTTCTCTAAAATATTGATTATGAGGTGGCTTTTTTTTTTGTTTGGGTTTGTTTTTCAGTATTTTAGAGAAGGAACACATTAAATATGGCAAATACTTGAATTTATTTGAATACAGTTCTTGGCTTTAATAGGTACTTTGTAAGCGCGTGTCCTATATCAATTGAAAACTCAGCCTCATGTTACTTACGAGAGCACAGATTTGGGCTTTTAAGTTGTCTTTGTAAGTATATTTTCATAACCATCACCTGAAGTTCATATTAAAACTCTTACTAAATGAATGTGTAAATTTAGTTAAATATTTTTAATGCGTGTTATAAAGACATTTGTATTACCTGTTCTCCATTCAGAAGATCTGTAAGGAACACGTTCTAAGCTTTTCCTCTTTTGTTAGGTGTCAAAAAGCAAACACAGTGTGGAATGGCACTACCTTTTCTCGTCAGAAATGACTAAGACAAAATTTAAATCAGGACTTAAGTCAGTATTCAAATAGTATGTCCGGTACCATAAGATGTAGTTCAGTTTTTCTGGTTCTGTGTTAGAGACAACCTTGAGGAATGCCCATAGCAGAAAGGAAGAGAAGCATCTTAGAGTTCAGTAAGAACAGAAAACAATGACTTGCTGCTCCACTAAAAGCCATTAATTCTAATGATCTTCAAGGCTGAACTAGTAAAACTGTTTCCTGATTTCTAAACAATTGATTTTTTCTGTCCTGCAAAACCAAAATGTTCAGTCAGTCCCCAAAGTTAGATTATTTCAAAAGAGTTAAAAAACCAGAAGCATTTATATGCCTAAGAGTAAAGATGTCTATCAGCTGGGATTTTCAAAAGTTCCTGACTGTCTCCTTGATTTCAGTCCAAGTCAGGTGCAAAAGTTTTTCTAACAACATCTACATCTTTGGATGTTTACATATCTTTAAAAATCTGACTTAACTGAATACGTGACAAACTATGTAAATAGTGATCTGATCTTTTTTCACTGAAAAAACTCAAACATGGTTTCATCCATTTGGATTTTACAATTATTGAATACATTTAACACCAACACTTCCAACACTGCCAAAGTAAGAAACTTTGGCATTTTCTACTAATATTTACTGCACAAGAAGTTCCAAATTAATTCTGTCCTGAAATAATACTCAAGACGACTTCCCATCCTCTTGAATAGCTGAGATATGAAAATCTCAACCGTATTCCTCTTGAATACCACTGTCCAAATGCCTTCCCGAACCTTTGATCATACAATACTCCTCCCTAAGAGTCAATTGTCCTGAAAGAGGAGCACATTCAAGAGAATCCTGTCTCACATCCTGGAAAATAAAAGTAAAAAATAACCAACGACAGAGATCACCTCAGATATTACAGAGACTGGAGTATAAAGCCGATACAAAAGAAAGGCAGTTAACTGAATTGTCTCTGGAACCAAATCACATACTAGAAAGAATCACTAAGTCCCTCAAACTTTACCAGCTGAAATGCTGCCCTCCTAATGTCCCTTCCATTCATAGAAAAAATTTAAGTCTCTAGAATTAAGATTTTTCTACTGCCACTAAGTATTTTCAATACCACCTACTGTTTTCCTCAATTTACACATACCTATGCACTGAAGATTAGCAAATATTAAATGCAGGCATTTAAGTAACACATGGTCTATGCTTTATTTTCTTGATTTTATACAGCAGCTTATAGAAATCAGTTTTCTAAGACACACTTGAATCAGTTCTGACAAGCAGCTATCAAGAAACTAGACACCTCAAAGGTTCTCATTCAGTGATGTAAAACATTCTTTAATAGCTAGTCAATAAATGTTAATATGTATTTTTGTTTGTTTGATAACACCTTCTTTGTTGTAAAGCAGAGGAAGGAAGTGCAATTGTGAAGCAGTCTATGACAAGGTATGAAGACAGCAATACAAAAGGCCTTGAAAGCTTTCTCTCCTTTTGTTTGTACTGGTATATTGTAGCTGTAGACAGACTGTTCTGGGTGATTGCTCTGAGTGTTATGGGACAGAGGCTCTGAAATCATGACTGAACAGAAAGAAAAGCTTACACCAAGATCAGAAAGAAGAGGTGGAGGTCACTCAAGGGTAAAACATAGAAATAAGATTTAAGAAAAACTGGTATAAATCTGTGTAGCTTACTTGATTTCAATGAATCTATGGCAAAACATGTAGACATAGGTCTTTGTCACTTGTCCCATATTAAAACGTTCACGTTTTAAAGAAAACGAGTAAACGAATCTTTGAGTATTCATGTAATGTACAAAACATACACTAAATTAGAATGAAGGAGACCTGAATTTGATTCCCATTCCTGTCACTGGCTCACTGAATGACCTTATCAGTCATAAGACTCATCATCTGTACAAAATGAAATAACAGAATCACTATTTTGTAAAGCATGCTGAAAAGCTATGGAAGTGCTGAAGTTTATTACTAGTTCTACCAGCTTATGCCATGAGTCCCCTTAATTCCATCAACTTCTGTAGAATTGCACTGGCAGAAAAATGGAGTAACATATTGTTGAATCAAGACTGACGTTACAACCAGCTGAACTTGAAACAATTCAAACATTAGCTTAAAATACTCTGAGATACCAATTCACTTAAAGAGGCTTGCTGTAAGATAGCATGAATGAAACACGGGAGAGACTAAAGGGAACTTTTCCATTCTGTACAATGCAAAGCAAACACTTTTTATCTTTTTGAAGATGTGACTCAGATTAAAGTACAACATTACTTTAGGGACAATAAATTATTGCGAGTCATCATTTGGTTCAGGAAAATAAATTCTTATCCCTTACCTTTGTCATTAAGATTTCGGAAAAGTTTGGATGATCCTTTCCAAACTGGTGGCGTCTCCATAAGAATCTGATTCAGTTCCTAAAAAATATGATTTGGAAAATATAAAAGTATATATTTAAATATTTAATGAAGTACTTATCAAATTACGAGTAAATGGTAGGAAATCAAGACAAAAGACAAGGAACCGCATGCAAATCTACCAGTTAATTTAACTTCAGTCTACCACAATGACTTTGGAAGTAATCAAGCATATATATTAATTCTGTACACGATTAATCCAACAATTGCACATCTGAGCAATTCTGCCTGAATACTCAGTGTTTGCAGAGCTGGAGAGAGACATGTAATCTATTTATTGCTGAAATTACTCACCACTGCTCATATTCACTGAAGCCAAGGATAAGACCCCCTGGATTTCAGTAAGGTTTTCATACAAGCTCCAAGCAATTGTTCTTTGAAAATACTCAACCTGAACTAAAGCAAACTTCACCTATGAATACGGATGACCTTTACTTAAAATACAGGATACAGACATAGTCTTCTTGCAGTTGTATGAAGAAAATAAAATATAAGAGGCACTTCAACATCACAAAAAGTAGAGAGCGGCCTGAGTATTTCAGGTAGCTGTGGATATACCTGTTACACTTCTGCACTAGAGAAACTCAGTCAGATATGGGCTGAGGCTTCAGAAAGTCAGTAAATCCAACAAAACAGGCACAGCTGCTCAAGTATCTTTGAGATTCTGAGTTTAATTCAACTGAGTCTGAAGCGGCAAAAATTAAGACATTAAAGTATCTTTTTGGTTTTTTGTGTTTTTGATAAGGATAAACTCCTTTCTTCTGTGACTCCAAGTTTCCATCATGTAAGGAAGTAACTGTAGCAAAATCTATGGTTATAAGATAGCACATGAATTATTGCCCACCTGCTTTGAAAGGGATCGCCACTTTTTAGCACCTGCAACAAAAGACAAAATTATGAATTCACAGAATTTAGTTATGGCAATGTGGTATCATAAAAAATAAAGTACATCTACACTCCGTGTTTTCTAAACAAGTAAGAATTTTCCCTACTTTATGCATGAGGCTAATCTTTAACCCAGTTCCAAAAATTCTTTTTGTGTTATTAAAAAAAATAACTAGCTTAGTACATACCCAAACTCCTAACTTTAAAGAACCAATTCAGATGTCCAGTTTTTAATCTTATTCTGCATAAGTAAGAGAAAATACTTTCTACCTCCAGAATATACCACTGAAACATCAAATAAGCATTTGTGGTACCAATATTCGTAAGCAATCATTTAGTAGCAGTAGCATTACAATGCAGATTGTAGGGAGACCTGGACTCTGGGCCCTGCTTCAAGAATTACCCATACATTTTAAAGCAAATAAAGCTTGGAACTACACTAGATACTCCTTTCAGCCATTCCTAATAACTCCGATTGATGCTTCCTTTTATAGTGTCTGTCAGGCTCAATTTAAGTGATTTTAACAGAGAAGCTGAAGAGGGTCTCCAGTTCAGAAGTGTAACCGCTCATTAACACTGAAAACTGATGCTGAGTAAGACTGAACAGATGTTTTCTTCCTAGTGCCTTACATGACAGACTCCAGGAGCAGAAGAAGATACTGGCGTTTGACAACAGTTGTTCACATCCATCCAAAAATTCAAAACTTGAGGTTCATCGCCACCCTCTCACAACAAACATTTGCTTGGATTCTTTATTAAGATAAAGCACTGTGAATATCAGAATTCAAAAAGGTACAAATGTATTGTGTGGTCAAATCTGTAACTTTTTGTTTGGTATATGATAGAGCAAAACATCTTGTGGTATTAGAAATCCCTTCCTCACGATGAACTCCATGTTCCACTGAATAATTGTCATGATACAGAAACTACTCACTATAGTCTTTCATGAGCTCACGGTAAGAAACTCACCGAAATTTTACTTTTACATCTGGGTAACGGTTAGCACTAGGACCGCCGGCAAATCCCACTCCAGCTATGGTGGAGTTCAAGCAACATCATAACATGAGCTAACAGATTTTCATGTACTTTTATTTTTTTAATATCAGTTACAGTCTTGTCTCAAAATACTAAACAAAACCCAACAAAACAGTCTCCTTTGCCATACAAATTGATATAAGTTTATGCCTACCATAAAAAAAACAGGAGAATAAACATATCTAAGTTTCCAATCAGATCATTTCCCAGTCTCATATATTATATATAGTTTTTCTTTCTAAACAAACAAGTAAAGATTTATGTGTATATACATACTTCTTAAAGCTCAGTATTAGGTTAAAGTTACTATACTGTGAATATATATACATTTCCTCTTCTCTTAATTGGCTTTCTAAATATATAAACATATCTTCAGATGACAAAAAATGTATCAAGCATGACTGTTAAAAATCTCAAAGCCTGCACCATAAAGGCAGCAGCAAGTTAATTACAGGATTTTATATCTTTTATAATAACTGCCTGGATTCAAAATTTACATTTTACAAAAGAAAGTATACTCTTACCATATTACTTAGTGGTTTATCAAAAAAGGAAGTGAACACCCTCTTGACTTTTGTAGGGTTTACAAGATTTCCAAAGTAAATCAATTACAATAGACGCATTCACTCCATCACAAATCTCATTCAGGTCTAGCATTATTAGCTTTTCTATAAAGCAGACATAAAGAGCTACTATTACTACTCTTCAAAGGGCATTTTTTGGTTTGCTTTTTGACAAAACTCAAGACCTTTCTAGTCTTCATCCATAAAAAACCCAAATGTATATTCTTTTTTTTTTCCTGCAAAATACAGATAGTCTAGTACATCAGTGTGAATGGACTCAATTATTTACAACTTGTAACTTATTTACAAAATTATGCAAAAATACAAATATGATGTTTAGCATGTACTGATTTGTTCGGAAAAACACATTCCTTAAACTTACTATCTTCAACAGAGCAAGACAGAAAATTAAGACTTGCTTAAACAAAGCTGTATTTTGACAAAGCTGCAGTACAAAGGTTAAAATTAACACAGACAGAGATCAGTCATAATCTGCAGGTCATCTACTTCACCTATTACTTCCTATTTGTCAGCCTTCTGTCCAAATGTCCCAGACAATACAACTTCCATTAAAATGAAGTAATCCATTTCTACTTAGCTACAGCCTTTTACATTATCCCTTAAAATTATTATCTCAGTCATGTAATCTCTGATACTAGTCTATAAAACTAAAGGACATGCAGATTTAGTTTTGCTTTTAGTCTCAGAGATTAACTGGATGCACAGAAGGATTTTGATACAAACAAGGTTTGCCACATTGAACTCAGAAGGGTGCCTGACTGTTCAGATCCAGATCTCATCTCCTTTGGCATGAGATTAACAGAATGTCCTTGTGAGCTTAACGCTTTTTGGTTTGTTTTTTAAAATCTCAATACTTGCTGCAAGAGAGGAGGAAGCATAAATTTCACTGGTGTGGAAAAACCATACATACAGTGTGGTCAAATGAAAGTGTCGTAAAATGGAGTTAAAACAAAATGTTTAACTGATGTCCAGTATATGGCACAAATGCTTCATGACCATACATGGTGAAACTCAATTCCACAGTAAGAAAAAAAGGAAAACTTGGAGATCTGGGCAGAGGAAGTAAATATAAAGTGCTGATGTGTATTTGTATTAACTGCTGTGATAAGCAATCTGCTTCCTCTCTTTTAACTGCAGAGCAAAAAAAAAGGAGAATGAAGATCTTTTTTCCCAGTAAGTTTCAAAGTTTTTCAAGTTCTCACCATCTCAGCTCTATATTCTGTCTTCACTGTTACAATGAGATTGTATCTCTATTCAAAAGTTATAGAAGTTTTGATCACTGATGTGCCATGGCTGAATTCTTTCCTCTTGTTTCATCACTGTTATGAGAACAAAGGGGAAAAGTCTAACATCTGCACAGAGATTTAAGCTCTCCTCTGACTGTTTTAGTTGTTTTTGACTGTTCTCTATACTAGCTTTGTGATGTAGACTTGAGGAAGAAAGACCTGAGGTGGGTTAATACACATACACCTGAGCAAAGATATTCGCTTTCCGCAGAAGTTGTGTGCTGCTACCAATGCACTGCAAGCCTGAGGGCCAGGAAATCAAACTAGATCAGAAATGGATCACCTTACGAGGTAGTCACTCTCTGATGCTTAAAGCAAAAGTTTTACAATACGTGAACTAAGTTGATAGTTTATTTTTCATTACTTTAATTAACACGCAGTGCTAACTCTGGCAACTGTTAAGTGCAGAAAGTGGATCCCCTGGGGAACCAAAACTACACAAAAAACTACACAAAAGCATGTTATTTAGAAAAACCACAATAGGGTTATAAAATCTCTGTAGGGCAAAAAAAAACCCCCAACATTCTAGCAAACGACAATTTCAGGTTGCAAAAATTGCAGAACAGTGATATCCTAAATTATTTAGAGAACTCATATCTTGCCTGCCTATCTCCACAGCAACTATACAGAAAAGGAGGCAAGAGTTTCACAGCAATATCAGCCCGCTCAGAAAGAAACCGTAACTATAACTGCGTCAGCGCAAATGGGACATGTGAACTTCTTGTCTTTCATGCCTGTTGAGCTGTCTGTGACCTCTAAGAAAAGAAAAGAATATTCAACTGATGACTAGCATGTTTACATGCTACAGGTTTACAATCTAACAATCAGGATACTGATTGTATGCACTTGGATATCACTAAAAATAAAATTCTAGAAGATGCATGCCGTACCTTTTCACCACAATCAGAAACAGAAATAGTAATAAAAAGCAGACAGAAAAATAACATATGCCACTGGTATTTTGCCTAGCAACTTTATCAGTATAAAACTCCTGCTTACATTTGGGTTCATCATTTGTGACAGCCTGAATGAAGTCATATGGAGTCATATAGAGCTGTCCTTCAAATTCTAAACTGGCAAACCTACGAAACCGTTGCTCCCGAGGAGTTGCATAAAGATGTAAATCTTCAGGGTCTGATCTGTTTTCTGCAACCTTCAAAGACAGAAGGAAACAATTTTAATGTACAAAAAGAATTTTGGTTTACATTTGCCACTGCCGTTCACCATAAAGAAACTGTAAATGTAAAGATGACAATTTGTCAAGTCAAATGCATCCAAATATTTTTGTATGGTAAGGGCTGAAACTACAATCAGAATTTCACTGCTATCATTTTCAGTCTTCTACAATTTTAGCAATAGATCTTAATGCATGGAAATTTTTGATACTGTCCAAGCTTCCATGCTTATGGAAAACAAACAAAAGCCCCACACAACCAACCACCACCAAAACTCAAACCCAAACAAAACAGGGAAAAAAAGATAACTTAGGGTCTTGAATCACAGAAAAAGGGGTGGCAACTTTAACTCAAGGAAGTCCATGTAACTTCAGCAGTCAGATTTTGAATGACTCTGCTAAAATTATTTCAGTTGTCTGACATTTCCAGAAGAGAATGGAGTAACACCATGTTTATATTGCTTCTTAGTGCAGAATGCAGCTGTTGACAATAATATGCAATACACCTCCATAATACACTCCAGTGTAAATCTTCTACAGATACTGCTATTTCAAGTATCCAATCCAATCAAAACTCCCACACTTGGGGGAACAGAAGAGAGTAATTATTCCTCCAGAGTTACAGAAGTACTATATAGTTCACACCTCATGTCCATGAGGTTCACACCTCATGTCCATTATACATGTCCAGAGTTTCTGGTACATTTACCATCCAGCTGATCTACATGTAAACTTAGCAGTACAAAACCATAAGTGTTCTAAATTATTTCATCTTTGTGTTACGCTGTCAGACTTTTTAAGAGAAAATATGCTACCACTATCCGAAAACTTTTTTTAGCCTATAATAAGGAAAGCTCCTCTGTTGAATCAGTATCTTATAGAAAATGTAAGTATATTGAACCTTTTTTCAGAGATTAAGAAACCAAACCGTAACTGTTCCATGAAAGGAAGAGCAAAGATATAGCTAACTTCTCCCAATATGTTAAAATAGGAACGCAACATCTTATAAATGAAATATCCCAAGTTGCTATTGTCCTCAATATTGTTGTCTCTTAGAGTATCCCTAAAATTCTTCAGGTGTCAAACTAAGAAAAGGCAACAAGTAGCACATGGTCTAATGTGCATCTTTTCTTCTTACAACTAAGAGAACAGCCAAAAACTTTTTTTTTTTTTCTTCAGAGAGGCATCTAAACATAAAGAGAAGTTGGGAGATGTCTGCGGCTGACGCACACCGAGATATAACAGTCCTCTGCAGCAAACAGAAATCAAGTTTTCCAAAACCCTTCTAAGAGTAGGTTTCAGATTTCAGCAATTAGAAGCAAAAGCACATTTATATCGGTGAGTAAAATATCTGGGCTCATTTTCCTCCTGCTTTTGAAACAATGTGCTTAAAAAATAAAACATTAGTAAGGCAATGAAACAAAATTTTATGGCCTCAGTTATGTTTGTAAAATCAACACATCAAAAATGAATACATCTGGAAGAGATCAAACAGTTTTTATTTGGAAAAGCAAAAGAAAACAAAAAGTCACATGTATAATCACAATGTAACTTGACTGAATTATCTTCTGATAAACTCACCTGCTAGCCAAAATATTTCTGTCTTATCTCACTGTTAGAATATTACGGTCTTAGGATTCTTCAGCAGTCCAGTGGCATTCAAGCTATGCCTTCATGTGGGTTTTACATGACTCAATTGTTTTGGTAGAGCTTGTAGCAACATAATTGATTATTCCTGTTTAAGAATTTATTTTATTTTTGATACATATGTTATTTTAGCACTACTACAAGCATGCTTTTGAATACATGCAGGTTGCAATAAAGCAGTCTTTCTGCAAAGTCAGTTTTAAGAAAAGAAACTGCTTCAAGGCCATATTACACATACAATGTACATAATTGATTGTAATCAGTCATAATCAATCATACATAATCAGGAGAATCTGTAGATAATGTATCACCCAAGAAATATCATCTTAGGTGTGATTACTGTTAGTTTTTGGAGAGCACGTTGAGATTCATTGCTCTCTCAAGAAACTGACACTATCTCAGGTACTATTGCTTAATATTTTGCTTGAGACACTAAGAAAAGCATTTGCTGAATTCTCAGACACATATTTCAGCATTATCTTAAGTATCCTATGCTACTATAAAATAGCATACTGCAAACACGGAATTTTCAAGACGTGCTTAAACTTAACTCATGTCAGTACTCAGGTCTGCAAAACCTTAATTCCTGCCTCAGTTTAGCCAATCTAGAATTTGCCTCTGACTGCTACATATTTCGCTCTCTGGCTTCAAGTCATTGTAATGTGATATGAATACAGCCTGCCACCAAAAAGAGCAGTACCTCCCTAAAGGCTCGATACCTTGCATGCCCTTGCTCTGGCACTTCATGTTCATTTTTCCAAGCATCAAACTGGATAAGAGAACTAATGTGACTCAGAACTTTTGTTTTGGTGGTGTTATTTTATAGTCAGATAAATGCCTGGATCTACCCCACAGGAACAGTTACTTGTTTCAAAACCTAGGCCACAGGAACTTGCAGCTCAAGGAAAATAAAATAGCAGCTGTTCCAGCAACAAGCTCCACCTACTTCAAGGCAAAGGGATGAGAAAACTGCAGGATTAAGTATAATTTTATTCTAAGGAAAAAAAAATACCACTTTATTTTGAACTTTGTGTTCAAAACTTTTGTGTTTTTTGTGAAAGAATCAGAACAAGTTGTTTCTGCTATTGATCCAACATTAATTCAAACAAATGTATACATGGCTTAATGTGTATTAGATCACTTGTCCATACATTAAATCACCAAATATAAGCAAGGTTTGTTTGCAGAAGACTCCAGGCACACACCTTAGCAAACTGATAAATAAAACCGTCTTTAGCAATAAAATTATTTTTTGTCCAAATTTCTTGTTCAGTGCTTTCCTTCTTCTATTACTGCTTATCAATTTATGTAACATACAGCAACTGTAAGTCTCTTGCATGAAAGCTGTATTATTAGGTACCAATTAATATTCTAATTCAAAGCCAAACCATTCCAAAGTATGACCTCAATTCACACCTTTTCAGGCATTAAGGAAATTCGTCTCAACACACAAATATGAAACGTCTCCTGTTTTCCCCAAATTTAGCACATCACAATACAGTGAGACAAGTATGAGAATCTTAGTGACACCAGTTGCTCTCAATTGATTTATTTCGTATTTATGCCCACATTAGGCAATCTTATTTTAGCAGCAATAGTATGATATCCAATGGACGAATGAACAAGACACAGAAAGTAGGCGTTGAATACCTCAGGCAAGGTACTGTTGGTGAAAGAGTGAACAGGATTCAGTAAGATTCCAATTTCTATTTGAAGTTTCAAGAGCTTATCCTGACTAAATCTCTCTGTAATTATCAACAATCTTCAAAAACTTTCCTGAAAGTACATCTCTTTGACAATCAAAAGAGGGGAGATTTTTTTTATGCTTCTGTTTACTAATCCTCTTGGCAATCCTGCCTACTAATTACTATGATCTGGTATCATGTTATGGTTTTTTGCCTTTTAAAAACTGGACACAGCCATTTCCTTCAAGTAGAATGTTACGAATCTCCCAATAGTGGTATTGCCATAATTTTAGGCATAGCAGGTTAGCTCTGGTTTACCTGCACATGTATACCGACCTACTTTGCTATTAGAACTTTCAGGGGAAAAAAAAAAGGGCCCACAGCTGAAATCACAAATCTAGCTGGTAGCCAGAATTTCCATTCTCCCAACTTCATAACTTGGGAATAAAAAGAGGCAAAACTGAAGCTCATCAGCATGCACAAACAATATATAATCTTTTCCCTATTCTCAAAAAAATCTAAGCATGAATAGTTGTAATGAAATAACTCATGGTTATCATTCTTCTGTCCTTCCCCTGTCAAACTCTGGTACCTTGTTGCACTTATATGCAAACCTCCGCCAGGCAAAGGAAACAGAGGGGAACGTTTCCCGCATGAAGTCCATTTTAACATAGGCTTATCAAAACAAGGTAAGTAAAAATCAAATTGAAGACCAAATACTAATTTGGCAGGGTATTTCTCTGAATGCAGGGTATCACATTTCCATTATATGTGCCTCCATTGTAAATCTACACGACAAACATATTACAACAGCCTAAAGTACATATTTCAAGGAGTTAATATAACTCCTTAAAAACTATTTTCTAGAAGTACTGTATTTACAGAGGGCTGTGTAAAGCTATAATAACACCACCATGTGTCTCACAGAGTAGTAGTCTTTCAGACAAAGGTCTTTGTTATGGAAACTCAACATTTCTTAATCAACTCTGAAAGCTTTCCTTGCAGAACCTCTTGTAGAGTGATACCCCTCTGTATCTTCTCCCTCTACTCACAGCAAAAACTTGAGTGAAGAAAATCTAGGCTTTCTATCAAGCAAAATTAGTGTTCAAAACTGATTCCCATTTTAGGGTCATCTTTCATGCATTGTGTCTGCCACTGGAGACAAGTCAAAATGCTCTGAAAGTCTGGTGCTCTCACCAAAGGCTTCCTCGTACTACTCAAACTTCTTTGAGGCGTGGGCTGATCTCCACTGCTGGTCCCATGTTTGTCTTACTGGCTCTCTTATTGCAGAGATACAGGCTGTCTGAATTTGGTATAACATGAATGGACCTTTATGGCCTTCCAGTGAAACCCACTTTACCTTGCCATAAGACGGCCTAACACAGGACATGAGGAGACATTAAAATAATCAAAATTTTGCAGTAGTTATGACCCCAAACTATCTGAATATATCAAATTGTAATGATATGGCTCAGGTTCAGTGGAAGTAAGGTGAAGACGATAAAATATGACATCATTACCCTTTCTATTAAAAAAACACAAAAGAAATGTTATTTGCCAAGTGTTAGTCTTGTATTACACTAAATTAGTAATCCAGAAGTTACATTCTGTGGTAAAAGATTTCGTTTTCCCATAGAGACAAACTTAAATGCTAGATACAGGATTTTTCACTTGAAAATTAGAAAAACTGATGCCTACAAGCTCATAAAACTCTGCAGAAGTAATCTACAAGAATCCATTATCAAAACCCAGAACAATACTTGAACTCCCATATTCTGAGAATATCTACAAATAATGCAAAATACTTCACAAAACAAATAGATAAAAATATACACGCTGTCTGTGCATGCATATGAGGGAAAAAGCTCCAACAATATCAATAAGAAACCACAACTGTGCTGTGTTCCAGTTCAAATCAGTGTTCTCTTGCTTCTTCCAACTAAGATAAAGGTGAGACTATTTTAGCTAAAGAAGCCAACATTTACTACTAAAAGTACCTTTTGCTTGCAGTCAAAAATATGTTCTGTTACAGCAGTTTAATCTTTAACCAATTTATTTCAAGTGAGTGAGTTTCTTTGAATTTTCGCTTGCAAAGTAATCTGTCTTCCATCAATGCGAATCTGTGCAAATTATTAAAATAAAAAGGTTTTCAAAGCAATGATGTTCCTTACTTCCTTCGTTTATATTTGACTTCAGGCTTATTTAATACGCTCCCATGTAGATAAAAGTAGCACAATTTTGTTTTCATGCTGGGTGGCCAAAAGGTTAAACGTCAAGTTCCCAGTGTGGGAAAATCCCAAAGTAGACAAAGCTGTTTTGATGCTCACTGAAGTTATATTTCTAGCAGACTACTTAGATGTAGTACAGCCAACAATTCTGTTAGTTGATCTCACTTCACTGAGATAAGGACATTATTATATTAAAATATTTACAAGCATAGGAAGCTGGAATGTGTTTAAAATGCTGTAAAAAGGGCCCTGTTCAAATACAATTCTGTTACAGGAAATCCTTGGGCTAACAATGTTTATCTGTAAGCACAGCTCTTCCAGAAACCCTCCAAAATAAGTATTACACTAAAACATTCTCCAGTCCTTTTTACATTAGTTTCACATGGAAGTTACTTAACCTCTAGTTCTTTAAGAAGTTTCAGTCGGTGTGTATATCCTGCTATACATGTCCATATGCTTTACTACATGCAAGACTATAACATACTATTAGCTGGATTTGTCTGTCCCAAAAAATATATCGTCTTTTTTTTTCCCCAATATCTTAAGGAACATAGAATTAATGCTGAGATGTAAACCTTCATTTTCCTTCAGCATGGCTCTCACTACAGCTGGCTGGAAACAGTATCCTCAGGATGATGACAGTGAGGAGCTTCAGATGTCATCAGCTGAAGAGCAAACCATCTTCCTACATCTGGCAATTGATCTATGACATTAAACACATAATGCTTCAGAAAAAAGGTTGCCTAGAAGTGGTTCTTGTAAAAATGATCCTTTACACATCTTTTGGAACAGCATCCTCTTTAAGCAAGCAGGAGAGTCTCCTCCCTAGGGGAGTTTGCCTTACTTTTTGGAGTTAATGTCTTATTGTTCATTGCAGAGAGATGGAAATACATTATGTAATCCACTTAGAAATGTGCTGCTACAAATAAACTTGACCTTTTAAGTATTTTCACAAGGAGAGAGTTTGACAGAACTACTGAGGTACGAGGAAAAAAAGCTATGGAAACATCCAAACTATGCAGCTTCCTTCTCCTGGAAATGAGTGTGTCTTCAAGAAATGTGATAAAGTACATACTCTGTGACAGTCTCTCCCTGACTTTCTTTTAATTCCTAAATCACTTCTTAAGGAAGTGATTCTCAGGGAATATTTTGTAAAAATAAATAGAGACATGGAGTTCACTATGTCTACACACGGACAACATGATTATAGAAAAGATCTCTTCAGAGTGCAAAGAGGCATCACTGGTATTTCTCACACCTTTTTAATAAGCTTTACAAATGAGACTGGAATTTGGGAAGGAAGGAACATGGAAGCAAGGAACTGGAAGACATTATTAATTCCTCTGAGGAATTCTGACACTAGATTATATTTTTCTAAAATCGTTATACTTCTCTGAAAAAGACATGACACACAGCTGTTCTGACAAGGTAGATACTTGATAGCAGTATGTTGGATCAGGGCTATTCTGGGGTCAATAGCATACTCAGTTGTCAGCAGAGAGAATCTGTATCAAATTAACAATTCTGTCATATTTTCTTGCTCTGCATAAGCATCTCCTAGACTTTAAAGGAGCTGTCTGTTAGTAGAGCTCTCCCAGTCTTCACCAACATCTCCAGACACAAAAACAGCAGTAGAATTTTACTTTCGTTCCGAAGCATTATGTGGCAGTAACCATGGAACTAAAAGTGTTACTTTATTGTACTGTCCAAGATTTTGCTCCAGCTAATCACATATAAACCCTCAGTCCTCAGGACTGGAATTATTCTAAGAAAGCATCTAGGAAAAGGGAATCCTTCCCCTGGGGAGCTTAGCTTGATGCTGCTTCTGTAACAAATATTATCTACCAGAACACCTTCAAGCATATGCTTGGTCAAGCAAGTATTTTTTGTACTGACCACGTGACATGTGTCTGTTCAAAAAGTTTGCCGCACTGCTGACTCCATGCCGGTGACACAAACCATGGCTTAGTTTACTTTGAGCAGACAGCGACTTCTTAGTCACCTGTACATAAATTCACAAACGCGTTGCTCAGCAGGTTTCATACTGTAAGAGTTTCATAGAACAGGGAGAAAGACCTGCAGACCATTCTGATGCTCTTTTTCTCTAGGAGACTCAAACATATATTTTTTTTTCAGTTACCCTCAACTGACGCATCTCATTTCTGAATTGGCCAATGGGAAAGTGTCCCACCAATATCTGTCCAATCACCAGAGTTAGTCCTGGAATCTAAAAGCCCTTTTAAAATGTATTGGTTCAATAAATACTACAGCATCAGTAAACACCAGATGTCAACAGTAGGACAAAGCAACTAAATATCAAGGTATATATGCTAAACTTATATCCTTAAATATTCCATCACTACTGCCAAACATTATTTGAAATCAGTGATAGAATCTGAAGTAATCTGTAGGGATAATAACTGGGCCCAGCACAACTGTCAAGATACTTTTACAGGCCATATAAACATTATCTGGAAGCAGGTAACCTGCAAGAAGACGTTCTTCGGAAATCAAGACGTAAACTAGGTTAACCCCCACCCCACACCTTTTTAGTATTTGGGGGACTCAGAAACCTATTCTGCTGTCTGCTGGAGCTGCCTAAAGGAAGTAAGGCAGCCATTCCATTTATAACACTTCTACAAAAATTCATGTCAAGAAAGATGCAGGAATTCAAAACTAAGTATGTGTACTGGTTTTGGCTGGGATGGTTATTTTTCTTCACAGTAGCTGGTATGGTGCTAAGTTTTGGATTTGTGACCAAAGAGATGTTGATAACACAGGGATGTTTCAGACATGGCTGAGCTTGCACGGTGTCAAGGCTTGTTCAGCTCCTCACATTGTCCCACCAGCGAGTAGGCTGGAGGTGCACAAGAAGTTGCGAGGGGACACACCTGGGACAGCTGACCCCAACTGATCAAAGGGATATTCCATACCATATGATACAGTGCTCATCAATAAAAGATTTGAGGAAGAAGGGATGGGGTGTGGGGGGAGATGGGGCATTCAGACTTATGGTATTTGTCTTCTCAAGTAACCGTTATGCATGATGGAGCCCAGCTGTCCTGGAGATGTCTGAAGACCTACCTGCCCATGGGAAGTAGTGAATGAATCCCTCGTTTTGCTTTGCTTGCTCATGTGGCTTTTGCTTTACCTATTAAACTGCCTCTATCTCAACCCACAACTTTTATCACTTTTACCATTCCAATTCTTTCCTCCATCCCACCAGGGCGGATGAGCAAAAGCAGCTGTGTGGGGCTGTGTGGTAACTGCTGGCCAGGATTAAACCCAACACTATGGATGAGACAGCCACAGATGTCTTGGATACTCTTGAACTCTTTGACTATCCGTACTTCACACCGTGATACTGTTTTCCGTTATAAACTTACTATATGTTAACCATTAAAAATTAAATTATCCATTGCCAATTACTGTTTCAGAACAGATTTTTTTGAATGCAACCAAAAACAATGGGAGGAGAAAGAGTTTGTTTTGCCAACATTACATAATTTATTTTTTTTTTAAGAATCTTCAGCAATTCCACATTTTAAAGGAAAGCATCTCAGATTTTGCAATGGGTAGTCACTTCAATGTCAGGACTGGGCTTTTCTAGTGGTTCTTCTGTTAAGTAGTAAATAAGTTATGAGCCTATGCAAACCCTCATCCAAAAATACTAATTTTGTTAGCTAAGTCCCACCAAATATAAATCTGCTATATAGTCATTCCAGGTCAGAGCCCCAGGGGTGTCACAAGAGACATTCGGTGTAATTGCTTCTACCAACTGAAGTAGATCTCTATAGCAAGGCATTGCGAACAGAGACACCACCTGCTGCTTGCTTCCAGTGATCCAACTAAAAACCACCTGGGAAAAGCATCCTGCTGGAGGGAAGTCTGGGCAGAAGGATGCAAATGGAAATATTAGGATGAAGTAGAAAAGTTGGGGTTGGATGGCAGAGGGGGAAAAAAAAAAAAGAGGTTGTTGGATGATTTGCCTTGGTGGAATGAAAAGCAGACTGTGACTGGAAATGAAATGGGGAGCTTGGGAAATAGGAAAGAGGTGGGAGGAGGAGGGACCTAGAAAGCCACAGAAAATTGTGTCAGACTTTGTGCATCAGGAATAAAGGAGAAATGTCTTTGACTCCTTCTTGACCTTCCAAAGCAGCTGGAGAGGATCCCAAGATACTTGAGCCTCATCATTCTTCATTGGTGAGTACATGATATAACCATAAAAACCTTGTAGCAAAATGTGCATCGCATTTCCATCAAACTCATCTATACAGAAATTGCAGGTTATCATTCTCCAGCCATTACTCCAAACACACTGTGCAGTAAATCCAAGAGCTTCAGCCTTGACCCTAGTAATACCGACTTATGACTTTTCATGACAGAATTTTCTACTTTAAACATTATTACAGTTTTTAAACTGTTAAAACGCTCTTATGGTTGTTAAGCTCGGCACTTAAAATTAAGAATTAAAAAAGTTATTGTCACATGGGCAACATTAATTCAGCCTTCTAATAAAGGACAATACAATACCATTGCAGAATACCAAGAATACTATTCAATGCAATCTGAACACAGTATTTGCATTCTTTTTTTCCTCTGGAGCATACTTCTGGAGGTGTTTTAGAAACCTGTAACGAAAGAGTTGATGCTGATCACAGGTCTAGTGGGCAATCATAAATGGAATACAGATGCAGCTGAAGCTCATGGTCATAACACTGCTGATTCAAGTATCCAGTATCAAACAATGGTGTTTCCCCATTGCCATACAAGCCCTTCTGCAGCATAACAGTCAATAATAAAAAAGCACAGGAATCCACTACCTCAGATCCAAAATTTCACAGCTATGTAATCCTCATTTTTGGGAGGGTTCAATTGAAAGGGTATTTTTCCAGGAATGTTGAATGCTCAGATCTGCAATTTGAAATCAATGAAATGACTCATGCAAAAATAAAAGATTGCAACATGAAGCTAGTATTCTGAGATGTCAGTCTGTGCATTTAGCCTGATGACAAAATCTGAGTGGACATATTTCAAATTAATCTTTAATTTTTTGCTATGCATATGGAAAGCCTAATTAATTAGAGCCCTTTTCCACACAGGGCCATTAAGACAAGAACATTATTTCTTTCTTTCCTTTTTTTCCCTTGCTTGTCTTCAAAAAATATTCTGTGTATACACAGAAGGTTCATTTTATTGATTTTATTATTTTACATTGATTCAAATATAATCTTAATTCTAACTTTGCAACCTCAACACTTTTACAGCGATATGTGTGAAAATTCCAATTAACATCACACTAAATGTACTGATTTGCCAAAGGTGCAGTAGCCTTATTTGCCTTGAAAGACAACCGAGAATTAAGACTGGATAAATAAAACAATTTAAAGTTCTGTCAAATCAAAACAGCACCAAGGGCTGAAAGACTCTGTTTTTGGTCTTATAGCCACAGCAACACACTCAAAGACAAAAAGTACACGAACAATCAAAATTACCTGGCTCAACCTCCCTCCAGAAACGATGCTGCCAACAGAATCTGCCTTTGGGCTAGCAACTCAGAGTAAAAGGACTGACAAAATTCACTTAAGCCCAAGGCCTTCATTGCAAAAACGCAGATCCTCTTCCCAAACATAAGATACACTTAGTCTATAGAAAGCAGCCTGTTTGCACCACTGATTTCCAGCTACACCGGATGCCATACTGACAAACCACCTAATCACAGCTCTTGACACTTTCCTAAATATCTAATTTTTTTAATGGAAAAACCCCTATCATTACCATACACTATGTTTGGTACTGTGCAGGAAACTTCATTTTCCAGGTTCACGCCAACTGTTTCTCGTTACCCATGGGTAAGTGGTTAATCAAGCCATGTTTTCGTTTAATTAGTCCAACTGAGGCATCACTTGCTTGCACCAAGGGCTATCCTACCACTTGTTAGGAAGCTCTGCATAAACCTTTCACCCCACAGAAAATTTTATACTACACATAACTGTCCTAAAGAAGACGAACACAGGTTTGGCACTATCAGCAGCTGTTCCACCTTCAAAATAATATTTTCCATTACAGAAAGATTTGATTAGGACAGCTCCAGAGATGAAAAGCAGAGTACGAAGCTCACGGTTCACACTCTGAGGTGCAGCGAACGTGTGCCAGCGTCCACTGCCTACCACGGCGCTTCAGTGACAGCTCCTGTCCCCCGAAGGAGGCCGAGTGACAAGCTCCTGCCTCTGCCTCCGTCTCCCAGAGGACTTGCCCGAGCAGGTTGCCTCGCCTCCCAGCCCAGGGCCGGCTCCACGCAGGGTCACCTCTGCGCGACAGCCCGGGGAGCGGCTCCACCGCCACCAGACGCCGCCTCGCAGAGACGTCTCCACAGCGAAAGGGCGGGAAGCGACGTTCCTCCATCCCCACCGGCTCCCCGGGCAGCTGACAGCGCCCGACGGGGTCCCCGGTACCCCGAGCCGCCCCACCGAGCGAGGCCGTGGTGCGGAGGTGAGAGGCCGCCGGGCCGTGATGCGGGACGGGGGCGGCGCGCACACACCTACCGTCTCCCTGGCAGCGGCCGCCACGGGGATGGGGAGCAGCGCCCGGGACCCGCCCGGCTCGGCGGCTGCCGGCTCCCGGGGGGGCTCCCGCCGCCGCTCGGACAGCCGGTACCCCATGTACCCGGCGAGAGCCCCCCCAGCCGCGCAGCCCAGCTCCCGCCGCCACCGCCTCACCGCCGCCGCTCCGGCCCCGCCGCCGGCCCACAGCCGCCGCACCAGCTGCGGACCGGGCGAGGGGCCCAAGCGGCGGCGCCACCGCAGCAGGCTGCGCAGGGCAGCCATACCCGCCGCTCCGCCCCGGCGACCGGCGGACGGAGCCCCCCGGGGTGCCGGCAGAAGCCTCGCGAGAAGCGGGGAAGGGGTGGAGAAGCGAGAGGCCCCTGCAGTCCCCGCCCCACGCCACCGGTCCCACTGCGCCGCCGGGAACGGCGGTGGAGGGGGCCGGCCGTCAGCACCCGGCCTCCTCTTGGAGCCAGCGGCTGGGCTGGAGGCACCGTGTCCCGCGCTGGTTGCGGCAGATGGTGCCCGAGGGGCGGCCGTGGGCCGGGCGTGACTCCCGGGGCAGGCAGCGGGACGTTTTGTGCCCGCGGCGGGCTGCAACCGAGCTAGCGGAGTTACGAAGTGGTTAGACAGAACGTGGAGAACAGGCACGGGCCCGAACCCGGGCAGTTAAAGCCGAAGTGCCTGGGAAGGATGACGCGTGGAAGCTGCCGGGACTTGAGGCTTCACTCGTGCGTGGGCCTTGCTGCAGTTCGGCATGCAGAGTGCAGGCTGTGTGTGCTCGGTAACACCCTCCAGGGCCTTAACGCTGTGCTTCTGTAGCCTTGCTCCCAGGGGAGCGTGTCCCACGACCCAGCAATAAGTCTTCGCAGAAACTTGGAAGTGCTAGCTTTGTCAAAGGAAGAGTTTCCAACTGTGCCTCCTTTGCCTTGTAATCCTGAAGGCTGGAAGCGGCTGCAGCATCATGATTGTTTACTGTTTTACTGCCAAGGCTTGATTGGAAGAATCCAGTGATCCTAGTTACCCATATTTGAATAAAGACTGCTGCGACTCCATCAGTCCTGTACAACCTAGTAGTGTCCAAACCTGCTTCCAAAGTCTTGAAAACTCTTGGTGCCTTCCCAATATACAGCTGAAACTAAAAGCATGAGGATTGTTTCAGATAAACTGAAATTAAACAGTGTTACCTGTGATGCTGATCTTTGGTGTATCAAGTCTTTGATTTTAAAACTTAGTGAATACTGACAAATAGTCTGGCAGACTATTCCATATTTCTTTTTGAACTGTGCTGTAAAGTGTCCATAGGCAGCACTTAGTTCCACAAGGAACAGTTTTTACAAATTAATTGTGAAATAGAGCTGAAGAGCTTAGAGAGTAATACTGCCCTTTACCCATCTTAGACTGACGTAGATAACATTCCTTCTGTTTGTTTGCTTACTACATTGTTGTATTTGGACCCAATTTAAATACTTAATGCTCTAAATACCAGTAGGCTGGAAACTTCAACCTTCCCCAGGTCTATCTGACATCTCCCTCCAGTACCTCACTCTCTACCACAGGTTCTCCGAAAAGAGTGATTCTCTTGGCCCCCATTTCAAATGTATTTGCTGTTCCTTTCATTTCAAAGTGACCTCAGACTACAGTATCTCCTGCTATCTTATACCCTTGTGTTATGAAGCCCTGTCATCAGGAAACCACAGACACCTGCCATGTCAGCAGCCTCTCCTCATAAATATTCTTGGTTGCAGGCAGCCTCCTTAGCATAACCAAGCACTAGTTAAAAAACATTTGTTAAAGATGAGCATGTTCTTTTGTCCCTGCCTAGTGGTGATGGGCAACAGGCCTTGTCAAGCTATTTCATGTTACAGCACTCATGGTTCAACCTGTGTTCTACACTACCTGGAAATTTCATAAGCTGCTGTGGCAGTTGCACATCCCCTGATGAGATCCTGAGCCTTCAGTAGGACAGCTGATGGCTCTTTAACACCTTTTGTGCCACACTGTGGGTTTCCCTAGGCACACACCTAGAGTAGTGCCAAGGTGCTGACAGTCCCATCCTCCACTACCCTGGGGCAGGGTGACTTCACCTCTACACAGCTGGGGGGACAGTAGGGGTGGAACCCTCGGTCCATTGTCAAAGTCCTCTACAACAGAGGTGCCCAGAGTAGCTGAGAAGCTTCTGGACCACGTCATAATAACCACAGCAAAATCTGACCAAGCTATAAAGCAGGGCCTCTGCCAAAGACCCCCTTGGAGTGGTCTTCTCGGAGCAGCAGGTCTGTGAAGTGAAGCCCTCCCCAGGCAAGTGATTATTTATTTTGGGTACTCTTGGGTGAAAGAGGCCTCTAGTTTTGTTTCTTGTGAGTGAATGCGCATGCACGCTGGGGATCCTTGTTATTGTTCTGTGGTCATACCCCAATAATCTCCTCAACTGGTATCCGAATCTGTGGTGTATGTTGCTGGAGTGCTACATAACTTGTATAAACCCTGTTTCTAGTTGGTTTATTCGCTATACTTTTCCAGGTAGAATAAAGTCCATTTTGGAACTTGTTGTCCACCTAAATTGACTTTTGGGGTGCCTCCATGACAGCCGCAGACAGACATTTCAAGTTACGGCATGCCTTACAACATATTTTTGCAGTGGTCAGGTGCAGCCTGTCTTTTTCTTCTTTATATAAACACGTTTTTTCCAAGTTTCAGCCAGGTTTGCTTTTTTTTAACCTAAATCTTTGCTGGCTTTGTATATAATTATGAAAAAGATTTCAGAAAAGACACAAACTGTTACACATTTTAATAGATTTAAGACACTCCCATGCATTTTCGATTTCGAAGGAACATTTCGGTGTTACGATATTGTACCAAGGGAGAACTGTCACTATGTTTGTTGACTGACAGTCTGACAGATCATACAACTGTAAGCATGTCCAAGGTTGAATTACCTCAGAGCTATGTTTGGAAAGGCAGGTATCTGGGGTGAATGACAGAGTTACTGCATTTCTTTCAATGCTTTAGAGTACCATAAGCCAATTAATCCCTCAAGTAATTCCCTTGACTTCATTACCCCGTGCAATGCTACAGGCTTGGTGAAGAGTGGCTGGAAAGCTGCCCAGTGGAAAAGGACCTGGGGGTGTTGTTTGACAGCTAGCTGAACATGAGCCAGCAGTGTGGCCAGGTGGCCCAAAAGGGCAACAGCATCCTGGCTTGTATCAATAATGGTATAGCCAGCAGGACAAGGTCAGTGATTGCCCCCCTGTACTCAGCACTGGTGAGGGCCCACCTTGAATCCTGTGTTCAGTTTTGGGCCCCTCATCATAAGAAAGGCATTGAGGTGCTGGAGAGAGTACAGAGGAGGGTGACAAAGCTGGTGAGGGGTCTGGAGCACAAGTCTGATGAGGAGCAGTTGAGAGAGCTGAGGCTGTTTAGCCTGGACAAAAGGAGGCTGAGGGGAGACCTTACCGCTGTCTACAACTACCTGAAAGGAGGTCGTAGCAAGCTGGACGTCCCTCTCTTCTCCCAAGTAGCAAGTTATAGGATGAGAGGAAATGGCCTCAAGTTGTGCCATGGGAGGTTCAGACTGGATATTAGGAAAAAATTCTCCATGAAAAGGGTTGTCAGGCATTGGAACAGGCTGCCCAGGGAAGTGGTGGAGTCACCATCTCTGGTGGTGTTTATAGGACATATAAATTAGGTTCTTAGGGACCTTTAGTGGTGAACTTGGCAGTGCTAGGTTGATGGTTGGACTTGATGATCTTATGGGTCTTTTCCAACATAAATAATACTATGATTCTATGATTATTCCCATCTGTTAAAAACTGTCATTTTTTCTACTATTTTTTTTTAATGTCTACTGCTTTATTTATCCGTGTATTATATGTACATTTCCCAAGTGAAAGTTTTATCTCCAAACCTGAGCTACATCTCTGTACTAAAAAGGACAATATTTAGGTGTCAAGACAAAAATATTCTCAGATGCTTAGCATGACTGGAACTCAAGTATTTCTTCTGCAGTTACATGACTAAGCATTCAGTTTGGAAAATTTTGTAGAATGTGGCTCTTGAAGCTTTTCAGTTCTAGCTGCTTCATTAGAAGACATTGTTCACCAATACAATTACCTTTTTTTAAATGGTCTAGTTTTTTCATTAGATTGGAAAAGAAACCACATTTGGTCAATGTAGTGCCCCAAAGTAAACCTGTATTCTGAATGACTCATCAGTCCCCTAAACTGTAGACATGAGTTATCTCCCTGTTCACATTGTTCCCCTGAAATTGGTGAGCCACGTTTTAATGTTTTAATGACCTTTCAATAACACCTTTAGGCTAATCTTTTTTTCACTTCAAAAACTCCAGTACACATCTGTAACTACTTACACCTGGGTAAGTTGTTCGTCAGAACTTCCCTGGTGAGGTGTTTGCTTAGGAACAAGAGTGCAGTTTATCTGTGCAGCAAGTCAAAAACTTCAAGCTGTCTGCACGTCTTACATGCACAGATCCAGAAAGCATCTAATTGAAATAAATCAAGGTGGATTTTTTTTTCCCAGTGATCCACTTAAAGAACTAATAAAAAAGCTGACAAATGAGGCATTTGAATGTTAATATATGTGGAAAAGGTCCATTCTGACTGGATGTAACTGGCTGTAAACATGTGGTCACTACCTGGCTTCTCTGTCCCATCTTGCTTATACAGGAGTTATTTATGTGTAGCCCCAAAACCATGGAGAACAAAATCATATATCTCAAAAAGCCCTAAGAAATTCTCTCTTAATTTAAAGAAATAAAACAAAAAATGCAGGTGTGAGAAATGCAGAACTTCCTTTCCGTAGGAAAATATTTTTTTCAGCATTTCTTTTCCCTCCTCTGAGTTTTTGTAAATAGGTATATATATTTATATATACATGTATGTATACATGCATACATACCTGTAACTATATCAGTTCAGACGAAAAAGTTCCAAATGCTTTTGAAGTCTGTATGTGTTGCATTTAAAAGGCTTTAGATCATCAGATTATGACCTGATTTGTACATGAAGCCTTGAAAATGATTCTGTTCTTTTCTTCCTAGTAAATCCTGTACAAGAATACACCTTATTTTACTCAAACCTGCAGTGTGCTGAAAGGCTTTCACTGTAACTTCTGCGTGTTCTGCTCATCTTGTTGAAAGCAGCTGACATGTTTTCTTGTCCAAATCTGGGAAGAATCTGGAAATGACCATGGTACACAGGTATCTCCAGCTGGACATATTCCTTTATGTTCTACTCAGTAGTTTTTGTTCCACCCTGCATTTGTTTTCTTATGTATTCATGAACCTCCACTTCATTCTCCTAGACAATATTTTATTATATAATAAAAATTTTATGGCTGGCACAACACTGTTGTAAGGGAGTTCTAAAATTAATGAAGGTGCAATAAATTGCAGGACATGAATGTTTTACAGCTAACAATTTTTCCCTTTTTTTTTTTTTTTTTTTTTTAAATCAACCCGATAGATGTGTAGGTCTCTCTTTCTCTCTCTTCACTCTCTTTCTCTCTCTTCACTCTCTGTCTCTCTATATGCGAGCTATCAAAGATTTCAGTCCATTGCTTTCTCCACTCCCTTGGTAGCTAGCAGGTTTTGCCTGTGACAATATGCTATTCTTAGGAAATATACAGTAATTATATTGTCTATAGAAGCCCTAACTACTTGCTATGGAAATAAAAACTCTACCACGTATGTGTTTGTTCAACAACACTGAAAGTGTGGTCTCTAGGAAGTATACGTAGAGTTGATTAGATTGTACTGTATACTTTAAGTTGAATTATGTACTCTTGTAAAAACACTCTTTAAAATTATTTAACTTCCCATGGTATAGTCTAAGAAGGTGCAAAAAAAAATCTTCAGTGTTATCTTTTCCTGTCACATGACTAGTGCAAACACCAAAAAATTTCTTATCTTTTTGTTTCTTTTCTGGTACTTTATAAAACAGCATAACCGGTTTAGTGCCCAGACATTAAAGACTCCACTTGGAAAATAACCACATTATATATTCTGCTCTACTATAAGCCTTTCAGTTATATAATAGGAAAGATTTAGCTATAAGGGTCTTCCAGTGTGCAATGGTTGAGGATATATTTTTTTAAAATCTTCTTTACTGGGGACAGTGGTGCCATCTAACCAGAAGAGCCCTCTCCTGTTTGTAGGACTTGGAGGGTAGTGCTTGTTCCTGGTAACATTATCCATAGTGGTGTATCTTTAGGCTCAGCTCCATTTAGCTGTACCATCCTAGTACATGTCCTGCAACTTAGCAGCTGTGATAAACAGTTTGATCTTGACCTATCAGTCATGTCAATGAAAATACTTGATGCGTGTTTCAAACGTTTTAGGTATATTTGAGTAATCGGTGTACAGGCTACTTGAAAAATAGGTGCCATATAGATTATTCAACTTTGATCTATTACTTTGATTTAGCTCTGCAATTAAGTAGATTTGGTTCAAAGAAAAAGCTCATTGGTTGATGTTTTACACTGATGTGATAATGTTTACACAGATGTGCTTTGAAATCTCAATTATGGTGGATTTTTGGGTCTCACCACATGACAGGCTTCTGTTATCTGAAAGGTAAAATAATATAACATCCATCTGTAACTGCCTTCAGAGCAGGTCCGCCTGTGCTCTCTTCTGAGGTGATTTATCTGATCATTGTATTTAGCGTTAGTTTTTTCAGTTTTAAATCCCTCCACAGTAAATCACTTGCTTTAAAGCAGACTTTTTATAATTCAGGTGCACACAGGGGCAGTACTTAGGACTGCAATGATGAAAAGGTGTAGCATTACCTGCTTTAAAGCACCTGCCAATTAATTAGCCCTATACTCTCCATAGCAAATAAAGCTAAGCAGTCAAATCCATTTGATCTCTCAGATTTAGACTGTGACTGAAAAGACCACGGAGCAAGACAGGAGAACTAATCTTTTCATGATTCTCTGCAACTTTTTTGTTTAAATGAAACCTTAAACCACCAAGTGACTCTCTCAAACTTTTGAAAGAATTAACTAGGAAAGTTCTTTGTATTTTATACTCCACTACCGTGTTTTAACGTTGGCAAGGAACTACATTGCGTATCTTCAATGCTAAGATCGGTCATGTAGGTTAAGCCCTAAAATGCATTAGACTTTACAGAAAAAAAAAAAACCAAAACCACAAAACACCAAAGAAGGCAAAAGCCAAGCTCTTAGTTTTAATATACTGTTGTTTTAACATTGCTAATAATGAACATGTCTTTCACCAACATATTTGCACACATGAACCGTTCTGCTCTGGGGATGAAAAAAATGCATATGCTCATCTGGAACAGGACAGCAAATCCTAAATTTATTCAAAATGCTGTAGAAAGACAATGGAGATCTTTCAGTAGCTGAAGTAATTGCTAATTTGTGATGCTCGCAGACTCTGTTTACAGGCCCAATGCAAAACCCCAAAGAAGATGGATTAGATGAGCCATTTCTCACTCTTTCTTCATCTCTGTAGATTTTGAAAGTATCCCAAACCAGAGGTCTGCCCATTTATGTTTTCAAGACGTTGTGTCGATATCCAAACTCTATAGATCCGTTTCATGTCACGTTAATGATAAATTAAATGTGAGGGAGAATTTGCAGAAGGGAAAACACCTCCCTGACGATGCCAATTTCTTTAGAAATTCCCCTCCCTGTAGCTGAAGTGATAAAAGGAAAGGATAATGCATGTACATTTTATTAGCGTTTTAGAAACGGAGTAGAACTGTCAGATCTTTGTGGTTTGGGTTTTTTTTCTTTTTTTTTTTTTTTTCCTCTTTCTTTCATGTGTGTCTGGGCAGGTCTAACCCTCAGGTAACGCCCTTTCTCCTTTTTGCCTACCGCTTCTCCTTGCACCTGTCCACGTAACGCTCCGACACCTCCCGCCGGGCCCGGCTCGCGCTGCCCGCTGCCCGCTCCGTGCGGGGCCTCCCCCTCCCCCACCTGTGCCCGCCGCGCGCGTCCGCGCCCGTAGGTGCGTGGCGGCGCGCGGCGGGGCGCGGGAGGCGCGCCAGGAGCTCCCTCCCCACCGTCCTCCCAGATCAGAGGAAGGTGCGAGGAGAGGGGGAGCCGGTTTACAATTTCAAACACAGCCTCCCCGCGGAGGGCTTCATTAGCATATGTCAGGGGGACCGCCGTATATATATATGTACACATGCGGGGCGTATAAACACCACCCCGCCGCCTGGCTCATACCGGCGCAGCTCGGCTCAGCACGCCTCGGCTCTGCCGGCTCCTCATGCTTGCGGCTCCGCCGCGCACCCCCACATGCCCGTCGGGACAGGCCGGCAGCCGCTCTCTGCCGCCGCGCCCTAGCCCGCTCGCCCCGCGCCCCCATGGCTCCGCTGGCCGAGGTGGGGGCTTTCCTGGGCGGCCTGGACGGCCTGGGACAGCCGGTGGGCGCCCATTTCCTGCTGCCGCCCGCCGGGGAGCGCCCGGCGCTGCTCGGAGACCGCCGGGCCCCAGCGGAGCGGGCGGCCCGCGGCGGCGGAGCGGCGGCGGCGGCAGCAGCGGCGGACCTGGCGCACTTGCAGGGCATCCTGCGGCGGCGGCAGCTGTACTGCCGCACCGGCTTCCACCTGCAGATCCTGCCCGACGGCAGCGTCCGCGGCACCCGCCAGGACCACAGCCTCTTCGGTAGGCGCGCTGCCCGCGGGCGTGTGCGCGTGCTGCCTGTGCGTGTGTGCGCATCCACAGGTGTGTGCGTGTGTGTGCGCGTGTACGTGTCCGTGTGCACCTGAGCGCATGTATGTGTGCCGGGGCGCGGATCGCCGTGCTCTCAGGCGGGAGGTGCGGTGCCCGTCGTGCTGGGGCAGGTGCATGAGCTTCACCTTCAGCATTGAACCGTGGGGGCTGCTCGGGGGCGTCAGAGCGGGGTGGTGAAGGGCGGCTGCACGTCCCATGCAAGCCCAGAGACGTGCACACGTATGCCTTGCTCAACCTATGCTGGATGCCTGTAAGTGTGTGCATATGCCTGCAGGTTTAGTGGGAAGGATCAAAAGTCAGGCCGATGCTTTTTCTTTTCAGTATATGTATGGAAGCTTCTTGAGTCTTTGTAGAGTAATATAGATCATGGACTCTGATGTGCTGACCCTTAGGTGCATTAGGCTGCTTTGTTTTACAGGACAGAAAGCTGGAGCAGAGTGGCCTAAAATGCCGCTTTGCTCAAATACTTAAAACACTTCCCAAGTACTTTCTCTGTCAATAAACCAAAAGGAGGTGAAGACAACCCCAAAATGTAAATGTTTCCTGTGATATAAAAGTAAATCCTAAATAGTAGTTGTAGGAACTGGACATCTGAACAAACCTGCCATTGGCAGCTACATGTGAGATTTTGTGTATATTGATTTAGCAGTCGTAAAAAGGTGATTAAAGAGTTTCCTATCATCCTCCCCATAGTCAAAACAATCTGCTGGAATGGCTCTTAATTGCTTTTATAACACATGGATGTTTTCAGCAGTAAAAAAGCAGTAGTTAAACAGACAGTTCTCAGAAAGAAGATTTCCTACAGCATGTAAACATGAAATAAATCTTTGCTTTAAAAGAAAAAAAAAGTTAGCCGCAGATCAAACATTTACTGGGCTTTTAAGAAATGTTCTTCCTTTATTCTACCACTATTCTCGGCAAGTTTGTCTGATGTGGTTGCTTTGTGGGTTGAGTCACCTGCTTATTATCATTTTGAAAAAGGGTGGCTTTGAAAATGATACCAGAAAGACAAAATACCTCCACCTCTTTTTATGGGACTTTGTGCTTTAGGAACTGGAAAACCAAGATGATTTACATGCAATAGACTTTTTAATGCTTACTCTTTGTAAAGGATTTATTTTGTTTGCTGCTTGGTAACATAAATAAGAAACCTGCCAAAGCTCAATTAAAATTAAAAACATTTTAAATTATTGTATAGTACAGACAGTCCATCTGTCTGAGAGTAAAAAATGGTCCTGATTGAAAACGAGCAATCATAAATAAAGCAAATAAACAAAAAGTCGTAATCAAAATCAAATGCACTATTGAAAACCACTTACCTTACATTCAGATTTCTTTTTAATGTCAGGGCTGCCGCACAGCAAATTCTTAGGTATGATTCCAGAACAACTTATTTTTGAGGCTTTGTTTACATTGATAACTTCCAAAAAGCCAGTTCACATGTTCCCTTTCTTTCATGTTTTATATGTACTGTAATTCGTGCTTATCAATTGGTTAAATATGTTGGCATACTCTTGCCAAATTCAGGCTTCAAATAGTGCCTCATCTCCCGAATACCTTATATTATTAATATATATTACATTTTTGGGCAAATGTAATATAAATAATGCTATAATCCAAACATTAGCAAATAGAGCAGCATATTTCGTGCACAAAAAAGCCTGCACTGGAAACAGCAAGTTGTGTCAAGAGGTGTGGGCCTATTTGCTAGATAAGACGTCTGGCAAATTATTTTTTTTCCCTGTGGGTAGATTCTGTTACATAAAATTCCCATCTGTACTTTGATTTCCATTCAAATGGTCTAATAATGGATGTGTTTTTTTTAAGATAATGCTATAGAGAAAGTAAAGTATATTTTCAGGTAATTCAAACCTATCTTCCGATGTTTGAATAGGCAGTTTAGCAAATAGCGTATACTCGTTATAAATTGCATCTGCATAGTACTGAAGGCTTTAGCCTCAGCACTCAATAAAATCCTCTCATATTCAACATATATATATATAAAAAAAAAAAAAAAAGGTTTTTAGGATTCTTTCTCCTAGATGAGGCTTCTGAGACTGCTTTCCTGTGAAAGTTGTATGCATTTCCATGCAATATTTGAAACTTCAGGAAAAAAGTGGGCCACAGTTTTTGTAACGTGCATTTTCTACTTGCTTTCAACTCAATTTTGGATGTTTTTATTTATTTTTGTTACAAGTTGAGTTAAATCAATCTCTCTTCTTTTTTTTTTTTTTTTTCTTTGGATATGTGTTCAGGTATCCTTGAATTCATCAGTGTGGCAGTTGGACTGGTCAGTATTAGAGGTGTGGACAGTGGCCTTTACCTTGGAATGAATGAGAAGGGGGAACTCTATGGCTCTGTAAGTAACACTTTCCTGTCAACTCATATGTGTTGAGGGTTTGATTCACTTCTTAGCACAGTGCAAACCCCTCAAGTAGCTAGCTGAGCAACTGGGAAGAAGTTAAAAAGTTAGTTATGGAACAAATAAACAACTCTGACTTGCTTTATATATAGTCTAATGTTCCTTTACAAATCAGCAGGTGGTATTTCCAGGTGCCAGCTTTTTAACATAAAATGATTCTTCCAAATGCTGGAACAAACAGGACAATACCACGTTACAGTTAGGTACCTCTGTTTGAAAAATCTGAATGGTGAAAGAGTACTGGCAGCATCTGTAGATCCTGACCCTGAAATATTTGCATTTAAGAATGAAAATTAGCTTGTTACTCCTTACATGACTATAAAATTTAATCTTTGATAAAATGTGACAGGTGATGCATACCACAAAGAACACATGGAAGTACCTTCCTGGTCTCTTACTTTGCACCTGTGTCCAGTCTCATTTCTTGAATGATGGATACCCCAGGATAGAACTCTACATAATCCAGTTCCTGTAGGTCAGGTGAATTTTGGTTAAACCATAAATGAGTAACGCTGCCTTAGAGAGTTAGATAACTTGTGTTTAAATCCAAAATTGTATATATGCAGGTCCATTTTTCAAAAAGATGAAGCAGGTTTCCAAACTTAGTGTCAGGTCTACATATTTCACATACTCTTTTTGGGTTGGGTTTATTAACAGCTAAATGAACAGTAAAGCAGCACAAACCCTAAAACATTTTGTTTATCTTTTTCTATGTATGTTCAGATATCTAGCAACAGCCTGACTTATTTTTCTTCACTGTTTCTTTCTGTAGGAGAAACTAACTTCCGAATGCATATTCAGGGAACAGTTTGAGGAAAACTGGTACAACACTTACTCATCCAATGTGTACAAACATGGAGATTCAGGGCGGCGATACTTTGTAGCACTTAACAAAGATGGTACTCCCAGAGATGGGGCGAGGTCCAAAAGACACCAGAAATTCACACATTTCTTGCCCCGGCCTGTGGATCCTGAGAGAGTTCCAGAACTGTACAAAGATGTGTTAGGATACAGCTGAGGAAGGAGGCAACTTCGGAAAAAATCTATACTGGAGCTGTTTGATCTTGCCGCTGCTTTCATGGCAATACCAGCGTGAGGAACCTGCAGAGCTCTAGGGTGCTGGATGGGAAGAAGCTACTTTGTGATGGGCAAGCCTCTGTTTTCTAACCTTTGGATTTAGGAGACAAAGCCGTAAAGCTGAGAGTGGACCGGCCTCCTTCAAACCTGCTGAACTGGTGGTAGCCGGTAACCAGGGGGAAGGTGGAGTGTGACTTTTTGAAAAATAACAAACTCTTGGCAATTTTGTCTGGATTACCTGTGGTCCATAAATTAACAAAGAACTACCTACATCATGTGGATGAGACAACAGCTGGAAGAATTAGAAAGAAATAGACTGCTAAGTAGTAATAAATCCTGTGAACTGCATATGAAGTTTTAGTGGCTCCACTTTAGTGCTGGACCTTAGATGCTGATGCATCATAGTCAGAGCTGGAACTTTTCTTCAGGATGGACCTATTTATACATCTCCAGATAGCATATATTTATTTTATATATTTATTTATTAAAGAGTTTATTTTTTACTGGGATATGAAGAGAGTACAGTCCCTAACCCCAATGATAAATCATTTACAGTGCTAATATTTACTCTTAGTAGTGTCACAATACAAAAATGACATTATATTGCAATACATCGTAAACCTGAACATTTGTACCTCATTGTTTATCAGTTACAAATAAGGTTATATTTTATGCACATACCATTGCATTGTGACTATCCTTACTTTGGAAAGAATGTGTAATTTTATTTTTTTTTACCTGTGAGAGTGCCTTACAGATCTGTATTGAATTCAAATGCACATTTAATAGGGGAATTAAAAATTATTTCATTTTATCTGGTTTACTGTCATTTTTAACTTGAGAGTCTCTTGGCATTGTAGCATTTCAAACCTGCAACAATTGTGAAGAGTGCTTTGCAGTTACTTTGAAAGAAAAAGTAGTATTAGTTCTTGAAATCTTGATTCAAATAATGTTTGATTTTTTTTTTTTTGCCAAATGATTCTTGCTATCTTTACTAACACACAAATAACTATTCTCTGTGTTACTTAAAATTTTCATGTAGGATTCTCACTAATGTATAAGATATTTTCATTATATTCCCTATCAATATATTTAAGGGGAGACAGTGTCAGAGTAAGAAGTTTCTGGTATTGCTGTGTGAAAAGCTTGTGTGAGTGAAGGTTGTTTCTCCCCTGAGTACAGCAGAGCGTAAGGAGACTACTTTCTTATCTTGACTCCTCATTTAGGGAATAATCTCAGCATCAGTTTTTGTGTGAGAAGACTGTCAGGACAAAGATAAGGTACGTCTCTATGCTAGCTACAGCTATGTAACAGGTAGATGGCACTAATCTAACTTAATTCAGGACTGTCAGTTATGTAATAGGAAAGCCTCTGCTCTCGATAAGAATACTGATGGTTAATGACAGACTCTATATGATTTAGATCTAAACCTGCTTCAGCTTGCTGTCAGATGATCACCACCTCTGTGGGAAAGGTTGCTCCAGGAGGACTGCAGGAAAGGCAAGAAAAGCTGCTCCAGGAGAGGGCAACAATATGTATTATATACTGTACCAGAGGTGGTCTTATGTTTCAGGTGCTAATGCTCCCAGTGGGCTCCAGCTCAAGTTAACTCATTTGAGTTCAGTTTAGTGGAAGCATATACAATTCCAGTACTGCATGTACGTAATTTATATCAAATCAAGGTATGAACAAAAAGCATTTTCCAGTATGTAACACTTGTTAGAACCATCACTGTATCAGGACTTCTTCCAATCTATAATGAGAAGTGGATCAACATAGATTACTGATGGACTGTGGACAAAATAATTTTACTTTCTGCCAAACAGAAATTGAGTACAGTTACCTGAAAAGATGTTTCAGTGTTTTGTGGCTAGCAATATGTAACTTAATAAGGTTAAAGGCTTCATTAAATTTTTCTGAGAAACAGACAATGGAAGATATACTGTGCACTCAATACAGTTTAGTAAAATAATGTTGTAATGTGCTTTGCTTTACTATAAAATAATGATTTCATGGGTGACCCTAAGTCCCACTGGTAATAGATCAGTTACTGAAGACAAAAGAATATGCCTTAAGCAGCTGAATATTTCCCTCTGCATGTTGAGAAGTAACAAACAAACAAACACTGTAACAAACAAGACAAAAGTAACAAAACAGTGGCTGCTGCTCAGGACATAATTCCCAGGCATTTCTGGCAAACATGCTCAGTGTTTAACTCAAACCAATTAAACAGCTATCGTTCTTGGGATTAGCATTTTACTGTTAATCCAACTACCTCAAAAGTACTTTGAAGATGGTAAAGGCTATAAACATCCTCATTATTATTTTCATTGTGCATTTTTTTTCACAGATACAATCCAGTCCAGAACAGTAACCCAGGATAGCTTTCAAATACTGAATAATCAGATGAAACTTCTGGATCCAAACACTTAGCCAGTATATAGATGAAAAAGAATAAATGATTTATGCTTGTCTTTTTCTCGCCGCATTCCCATTTTAGATATATGCCAGTTAAACCTTGAACAAAATGTAATGGAGCATTTACAGTGGTGATGAACAACTGTACAAAACCTCCAGAACATTGAGAAGCTGTCAGACCCACCTTTTGTGGTTCTGGCATATTGCCACTTAAGAAAGATGTTGCCTTTTCCCATTTCATTTTGCTTGTAGCATTTATTTGCTCTCTGTTACATTCTGTCTATCGCGATCTTCAGATGCAGTTAATGTTTTTCTAGATTGGAAATGACGGGTGCAAAAATAACACCTCAAAATACCTGTTTTCAGATGTCATTAGATTTATAGCTTTAGCTGCCAATGGTTGTGGGTTTTTTGTGTGGTTTTCATTCCCACGTCAGGAAACCCAACTGGGTAGAGGTGAGGAGCTTGCTTCTGTTTAACCAGTAGAATTAATGATTTTGTTTACCACTAATTACATTTTGCATAACCCTATACATCTGAAAGTTGTGGGCTGCACTAATGTCATGAACAGGGTAATCTGAAGAGGTGATGTTGTTCAAGGTTTAGAAGAAATCTTTGAAGGCAGAGAAAATGTCGCATCTTGAAATAATTCTCTGCATGATTGGCTGCCTTGTTTCTGCCTTTACTTTTTTTCCAGGGAAGGAGAACCCTTCAAGGTAGTTGTGCAGTTTGTGTAGCAGGTGCAGCTTCACCTTCTGCTTCCCACTGCTTCTCCTTGTAGCTGTAAAACTCGACCCTTTGATCTCAGAGCTGGCTGGAAACTGAGTGCTCCATGCCAGTTCTGTATTTTGTCACATATTTTGTTTTCTGCAGCTCTTTTTTCCAGGTTGTGTCAGAAACTATACACTAGCTGTACAGAAGGTTTTCTGAAATCCAGGAATAACCTTCTCAGCATATTTGAAGTTAAGTGGTTACTTTTAACAAACTTTGTGCTCTAGGTCAAAATGCAGAAGGTAGAATTTTTAAGTCTTCTGTGTTAGTCTTCTAGCTGTGATAGCCACGTGATATAGGAGAACCTGAGTACCTCTGGAAAAGGGTATTTTTTATTAGATGAACTGATATAATCAGAAAAGGTGGACATCTAGTCTAAAAGACACACAGTCCTTTCATTGGTCTGAGCCATTGGTGTTTGCATGGAGCAGTTTCGTCCCATTCATATCTCCATGTTTTTTGTCATAAGATTATTGATGTTATCTTTCATGCTCAGGTGTGACAGCCAGCTTCACTGATTCTCTCCACAAGTTCAAATCACTGCTACCGCCATGCACTCTGGTAGCATTTAATTGTGCAGAATTTACTTTCTGACATGTGAGAGCCATTTAACAAGTTCATTTTCATAGTAACTTTCATTTCCAGCTATTTTAATTTCTTCTGTACTTTTTTAGCTCTCTTTTCATAGCTATCCAATCTTGCTCCAGTGACTTCGTGAAGTTTTGCTTAAACATAGGCCTTTATCAGCAGCTATATGAGCTAGGGTTGCAATGCGTATTTTTTGGTTTTTTCCTCCCCCCACTCAGTTTATGTAATCATACTAGTACCGCTGTACCATGGCGCTACTTATACCATTGTCTTAGGTTTGCCTTACTTCTTTTTCTGTACAGCAAAGACTTAAACAGAAGTGAGGCAGTTTTATACACCATAAATGCATCTTCAGAATTGCCTTAGTGTACTGCACCAAGCCTGTGTCATAAATACTGGGAACACTGCATTAAGATACTTACATTTTGCTCATCTTGCTCTGTACTGCATGCAGACGCTACCAGTAAGGCAGTGTTTTGGAAATCTCTGCATTTGCTCCTTTCACTTTTCATGTGAGAAAAACAATTGTCTTCACTGCCATTAAATTCTCTGCAATTATTTGGTGGGTTTTTTTAGTGGTGCGACCATTTGAAGGCCCAAGTTATATGAACATAATAATGTCTGCCTGAGATCAGACAGTACTGCAGCTCCACTGCATAGGGAAGACAGTAAGAATAAGACAGGTATATATTCTGGGCCCTCATTGTAGAACCCTGACTAGGATTAGGACCTGAAGTCAGTTCTCCTCTGGGCCATTTCCTTTTATGAGGCAGAAAAATGAAGTAAACATTTCACAACATTGAAGAACATGGTGGTGGAACTCTACACTTCCTGGATGTCTGCATTGACCTGCACTTTATCATACATTTCTCTTAGTTCCTTTGCAGCAGTATATTCAGCTGTTGTGGTGAAATTGTTGCTGTTAGGATACTTGGTGTCAGTGTACATCTGGAAGTACATGTTCTCAGCTCTATACAAAGCAATAAATATATTGCTAGAGAGAGAGAAGGAGAACATTCTGAAGTTGTTGTATACCACCAAAATGTTAATCAAGTTTGGTTTATGGCATTAGTTTTAAGTTTTTGAGAGAAAGTTTTGCAGCACTTTTGACAATGCTGTATGGGTTCTTCACAGGCAGAAATCCATGGGCGGAACACCAGCAATGTGTAAAAGCTTCTCAGGTGAAACATACTTAACTGTGGCATTGTTATGAATAAGATGTGTGCAAATAGGAAGAAAAATGAACAAACAGCAAACAAACAACAACAACAAAAACCCACAAAAAAACCCAGGGAAAAGGTCAAACAGTTACTTCTATTACCAGTTGGAGAGATATTAAGTTTCAAACAGAAATTGGCTGGCAGCTTGCCAAAATAACTATTTCATCTGCAACATGATCAGACACTAGAACCATTCTGGAAGTTCAGGAAAAAGAGAAAATACTGAATTAAAGTAGCAGTGATACTAGCTCTCTGTATTTCAAACAAATCCAAAATGCTGTTGGCATTTTTCTCTTATTACAGAAAAACTCCAGTAAATGCAACTCACAGGGAAAGGAGTAAGAACATTAGAAAGGCAGTTATTTTGAAAGTGAACTTACTAAAAATCTTTCTGTGGTAAAGTCCTTGTTTATATATTTTGTCTAATTATAGGGAAACTGAATAATATTTTATTCACACTGAAAATATCACAAACCACATATTGCTTTCATGGATATCTTCAAGTAATGAGTTTTGCTTGATTTATGAATAGAACCCAAGTTAAGTCACATTTGTCTCACAAATGTCATCTTTTATATGTACATATCTACACTACCATATATTTATGAATGATGCTTTTCAAACTAATTATAAGTGTTTCATTTGTTCCTGGCAATAACTGGCCCAGTGGCTGACTATTTCAGGGAACATGTTTAGTATAACACATATGTATATGTTATATAGCTATAGTCTATATAGTCTATATATAGTATATATAGTCTCTTTACTATTCATCTGCCTCTAATTCCAGTGGCTGTAAGCTGCCATAGACATGAACATGAGTCTCAAGGTGGGTAGATTTACCTCAGTGTGGTGAGCAACTATGCTTAAACCCAAGAGTTTTTAGCAGTTGACCCCTATTGTGCTGAAGCTTTTGGGTAGGAGCATGATGTAATATTAGGTATCAAGTAATCAATATCCTGATAATGCTAATTCTATGTCTCCTGTTTTGCTGGATCCAGAAAATATAATTTCCTTTTCTAGTAGAGGTATGGATGGAAGCCAGTTGGCTAGAGCTTGGCATGAACATGATGGACATGAAATGATAGAAAGGGGAATATTCTCAGGACTTTTTTGCAAACTCCGAGATTATTTTCATTATTATTTGTCTTCCCTACTAGAGAGTCTATTGATATGGGGTTTATCAGGTTTCGAACTCCAGCCAGAAACTCTTTTTTCACTTGGACAAAGACTATGTCTTCATTTCTTAGATTTAGGTCCACTTTGGCCATCTACTCTTTCTGAAAAGTCAGATGTGATTTAGAGAGGGTTTTGATTTTTAATATGTCAGGTGGTAGCTTATCCTGTTCAGGAAACTCCTTGTCATGGTTCTACAAAGCTATGTGTTGATGGCCCTCCGGTCAAACTTTCAGAACTGTAGTTCTTAACAGATTGATCAGAGGCTTCTTTCTCTCTCTCTTTTATTTATTTTTTTTTTCAAAATCACTTCAGTTACCCCCTGTGATTTAGGGTAGGGATCTGGATATCTTTTTTTTTTTTTTTTCCTTTTCTTATTGCTCTTTTTCCAGCTAATCCAAAAGAATTCCTGCTCTTGCTACAGTCTAATTCCTCTTTGAATAAGCAATCAGTAGATTTTTACTGTGAGAAGATTGCTTTGCCCAACCTGTCCTTAGTGAGCTAGAATCCAATACTTAACAGTCAACAAGTGATCAGAAAATGCTCTTAATTCTGTACTGTTATCTTTATTTATAAACTAGAAAATGCCAACACTTAACCCTAAACCATGTATGGCATAGTACTTGGTCACACTTTCTCTTTTTGATCATGGTGCCACGGGTGTCTACTACAAAATCATAAAGTGTCCTGAGGTGAGTTTTGTGCTTTGTGGTTGATGAACACTGTAAGGTGCAGTATGAAACTGTCTCATGCAGTATGAAATTGTCTCATGCAGTTATAAACATCCCATGGCTGTTTTCAAGTACCACTGCAAGCACCACATTGCATTTGATTTATTACTAAAAGTTTGGTCTAAGATACCTGCATTTGTGTAGTGGTCATGGTTTTGTGGCTTATAACCTCAGTTAACTCCTCAAGTTTACCACAGGAGGTAAATTCTTCTATCTAGGAATGTATCTCCTAATCTTCACTATGTAAAGTGTTCTCCATTCTGAAGGTGGTGCTAGGCAAACAACTGCAATAAGGAATATGTAGATTTTTTTTTTGTAGATTTTCTTTGTGGCACATACACCTTGAAAAGCTCAATTAATCTAATTCTAAGTTATTAGCAAAATTTGCCTTAAGCCATTCTGTTTGCTCTGTTGATAATTTTTTATATGGTGAGTCTGTATTTTCTTAATGCTCTTGTCTCCTGTCACCTTCTTCAGGTCACTCTTTAGGATGCATTTCCCATCCATGAGCATCTCTGAGAACAGATCGCTTGCAGCTCATCAATGTTCCTTCAAAGACTGTAGCAAGAGAGCAAAAATAAGGTACATCTCATAAACAGGTACTGTGTATATTTTTTGATATTTTTTCCTTGTTGCTTTGGGGAGTTAGGCAGTGCATCCAGGGTCAAAAACCAAACCTATCTTGCCTGTGAGAGTGTACTAGCCCTTGCTGCCTTTACCTTCATTTAGTCAGCCCTTTGACAGTGTTTTAAATTAAAAGGTGACAGATGATGAATGATGCATAGCACTCTCAATATGTGTTTGTATTAAAAAAGAGGTACTATTGTTTTAAAACAGCAAAACTCTTTTATCTCATGAAGAAACTTCAGTAGTTCTATGAAAGATTCGGTTTCTTAAAAAGTTGGTGAGTGTGCCCATATGTTTTCATAGGATTCTTTTATGATGCTGGCCAGCAATGATTAAATTAGCATGTTTTGATCTATATACAAGTTGTTCATAAAGAACTTGAAAGGAGTAGTTAGGAAAATCCAAGTGCTGAAACATTTAAGATATACTTTCTGGTCTCACTTCTGTGTGATTGTCAGCCAGGGACTATCATGATCAAGGTAGCTTGCCAATTGCCTGCCAGAGATACAATATTTATTGCTGCAGTGGGGATTTCCTATCAGAGAACTGAAGACAGACTTTTATACATTGTTTCTCCTAGGTAGCTTACTCAAATCAGCAGAAGAGATCTGACAGTAAAGGAAAGTAATCAAAAGATATATATATATTTGATCTTTGGGTTTATTTGAACTTCATGGTTTTTGTTCAGGTTTTCCTTCACATAGCTGGAAAAAAGAGAAGGAAGTTGGCTGGTGTTCTGCTTTTCTATATAAAATTAATAACTGTGTAGTGATATTAAAATGAACGTATTTTGCTACTGACTTATGAGGTATAACATTTTTTCATGCTATCAGAAAGTAGATATATACAGTTTAGCAGGAAATTAATCTCTTTTAAGTTTGTTGGAAATATATGGGAGCACTCAGCTAATCAAATCATAATTGACTAACATTTCTACTTCTCTTTTGCTAAAACAGGATTAGACAGTGGTCCAAAGCACTGAGAATGGCAGGATGGGATTAACACATTCTGAACAATTCCCACTCCCGTGTCCCTGACTATTTTTACAAATTATTCTCTCCCTACAGTTGAATCCCTCCAAAAATTGATGTCAGTCATCAATTATTTTATGTGCATACCCTTCACAAGCCACAGTCAGCTTAATGAGGAAATCAAGTCTTCTCAGTTACCCTCCCATTTTTAGAAACTGTAGCCTGAACTCCTTTATCAATCAATATCTCCTGTTTCTCTGGAGAGAGCTGGACTTTTCTGATGAGGGCTGTGCCACTGATGCTTTATTGTTTCATGTTTATTGTCAGACGCAACTCCAGAGTTTGAACAACTGCCCCTGCTTTCACGAAGAGGCATCTCTCACTGCTCCAGAGGAAACCATTGCATTGCCTCCTCAGACACACCAGGGCTTTGCCCAGGGTGGCTGCCTTGGCCTGCAGCACTAATGCCCGCATGTTTCTCTGCAGAGGCGCAGCTGGGATGGGTGAAGGAGCCAGGCTGGGAAGCGCCAATGATGCCTGAGCACAGGCTGTGCACAAGGTGTGTGCAGGGAGGGGAGGAAACAGCAGCCTGAGATCAAACTGCTTTGTGAGCATTTAGCCCTTGGTTATATAGGTGGGAAGCAGGATCAGAAGCTGTCTGGTCTGACGCAAATCTCATCGGCTGTCTCCTTAAAAGGCAGATGAACCGTTTTCTTTTAAAAACATTCAGTAGAGTTACACACCGCTTCCCATTTTCTGTGAACTATGGCACCTGAGGCCTCTTGTGGTACAGGTTTTCATATCCCTGAGCGTTCTTTATTTTATTTGCCAGCTAAATAGTCAAACAAGGGTGATTACTGGCAAACATGGTGGTACTTTTCTCATGCTATACAAACTGTATGGGGACCACAAACTATATGAGGAGCATGAATTTATTTGATAGGGAATGCGAATCACACTATAATTTGATAGTAACTTTTTTTTTTTTTTTGTCACCAATGACTGATATTAAAAAAAAATCTAAAGACTTTAGACTATCTATTCTGTCCTGATCTGACACATTCACTCATAGATAAAACATAATATTAGAGTTGCATGCTGATATTCACCTCTGTAGTTTTTCGTGTCTACAATTTACACTTAAAATTTCCTAAATTCCTTTGATGGCTCTGTAGCACATTCATGTTTTTCTAGTATTTAAAAAAGAGATAATGCTCCAAGAAATTATTTTAAAATTTGAAACATGAATGTATTAGGAGACATGAATGCGAGAATGTTATGTTTCAAATCTGAGTTAACATCTGATTGTGTCTAATGGGAAGACAAATTTTACCAGAAGCTATTTTAACATGAAGGCATGATGGAGCACATAATGCAGAGCCATTAGTGAGTGCTTCAGCCTCACTGGGAACTGTAGCCACCTATGATGCATCTTAATGAACTCATAAAATGTGATCTGCAATACCTTTTTTCTATAATACTAATAGCAGTCATCATATAATACTAATGATTGTCATCATCATCATCATCATCATCATCATCATCATCATCACAGACTGAAGCACAGGAGGTTCCATCTAAACCTGAGGAGAAACTTCTTTACTTTGAGGGTGCCAGAGCACTGGAACAGGCTGCCCAGAGGCGTCGTGGAGTCTCCTTCTCGGGAGACATTGAAGACCCACCTGGATGCCTTCCTGTGCAATCTGCTCTGGGTGAACCTGCTTTAGTAAGTGGGTTGGACTAAATGATCTCCAGAGGTCCCTTCCTACCCATTCTGTGATTCTGCGGTCATCATTCTGGATTTAATTTTTAAAGACCTCAGTTTAAAAGTTATATTTCTGCTTGCTAGGTTAGAGCTGTCATGGGAAAAAAAACAAGTGTCCTGGTTTTGTTAAAAACAAGTTTCTCTTTTAGTGAATTTGCCTGTCAGCTAAAGCCTTCATGTTAGCTGCATTTTCCTGGAGAACCCAACACATGTTTTGGTTAAACCTAGCAATGGAATGCAAACTTATTGATAAGCACAGATGGACATCTCGCGAGAGGGGCAACGAGAAACTGATGACCGAGAGACTGACCAATGGTGTATAACATTCCATTCACGTGAATACTTCATATAAAAGTGGGAGATCACGAGGATCTCGTCCCTTTGCCCTTTGCCCTTTTCTCTTTTTTTCCTCATGGCTGACATTAGGAGAGGACCTTGCTGGTCGTCCCTGCGAACTGAGGCCTAGTGAGAGACTGAATCCAGCTCTGGTTGGCTACAGAGTCTAATCCAGGACTTTGGGTGCTGGCTCTGCAGTTGCTGAGACTTTCAAGATTGGTTTTGTATATTTTGTATTATTTTCTCTATTCTTATTAGTAGCATTAGTAAAACATCTGTAACTTTTCCAACTCTCTTCTCTCTGTCCTTCTTTCCCTCCCGATCGCCTGTCCTGAGTGGGAAGGGGGGAGAGGGAGGGGCAAAAGGGGGAAGTGGGGGGGAGAGGAGGTTAACAATACATCTGCAGGGTTTGATTGTCAATCTTAACCCTCGACAGATAATTGGCGCCCAATGTGGGGCAAGAGAAAGGGGTAAATTTGGAGATTTTTGGCTTTTCTACTGCTCTGACGTACCTTTCAATTTTCTTGGCACGGTGCCAACTCATAGAGTTGTTATACTCACGCGTCTGTTTGCTTCAGATATTATTTAGTGGTATTAAGGCAAAGTGAATTACATTGACTTAAAGATGTTGTGGCATAAGTTGTACCAGTTATTTTCTACATTGTGCTCGCTGATCCCATATCTGTGTTGGTGTTTCTTTCTGAATCGAAGTATTCATTATATAACAACAAGAAACTGGACAGCGGTCATGATGATTCTGCGTGGTTTGGCACTGGTTTATTTCATTATACTGCAGCCGTTAATGAATTTCTACTCACTTCTGCTTTACCTTGAAAAACCTCCAGGAGAGATTAAAGAGCAGAATGGCTCTATATTTGCTAATTGGTCAAGCGAATCTTTAGAAAGGCTGACTAACAATACTTTTGTGTTTTCGCTAGGACAGTTTGCAAATGTTTTAGAGAACTTTGAATATCCTTGGAGCTTTGATAGAACTGTGATGGTGTTATCTGGTTTGCTGAATGTGTGTCAGTTTGTGTTACTGTTAAAAGAAATGAGGTTCAATAGGAGGTTTGCGTCTCTTTTTAGTCCTGAGATTTGCAGTGGGTCTTCGGAAGCTTTAGCAAAAAGCACTCCTAGCCACTCGAGAAAAGGCAAAACAGCCAAAGCTGCTGCTGCAGCCACTGCCCCCCCAACCGCGGCTTCACAGGCTGAAGCTACAGCTCCTCCGCAGAGCTCCTCTGCCAAGGTCGCTGCAGATAACATTACTTCTCCAGCCTCAAAGGCTAACAAGGCAGCCCCCCCTTCTTCACACACTGCTCACTGTTGCTGCTGTAACCACAGCAATCACTGTGACAGTCATTCAGACTCTGGAAATGAATCAAATGATGGTGAACCCATATCAGCATCAGTTGCTGGTTGTAAGAAAGTCACTAGAAAGACTACCCGTGCAGCAGGTGGTGGCACAGGGCCAACATCAACCCAAGAGGCATCATCAGGACAGGGTGGAGATGAAGTGACCACCACTCGGTCCTTTTCTCCAGGTGAGCTGAGAGATCTGCAAAAAGACTTTAGTCGTCGTGAAGGCGAGAATATTTTAACCTGGCTGCTGCGATGCTGGGACAATGGGGCAGAAACAATTGAATTGGAAGGTGGTGAAGCCAGGCAGCTGGGATCTCTGTCAAAAGATTCCACCATTGATAGGGCAATTTCAAGAGAGTTTAATGCCGCTACTCTCTGGACCCGACTCCTGGCAGCTATGAAAGTCAGATTTCCCTACAAGGAAGATTGTATATCCAAGTTAGGGAAATGGAATACTATGGAGAGAGGTATCCAGTTCCTGAGAGAATTAGCTGTGCGAGAGATCATCTGTCTAGGACCAAACAGCCAAGAGGGGACAGACCCAGATAGAATCAATTGTACAAAATCTATGTGGCGCAGATTTGTACAAAGTGCACCACCTGCATATGCTAAGTCATTGGCAGGAATGGTCTGGTCAGCTAGAGGTGCACAAGAAATTAATGAAGTGATTGAGCAGCTCCGGTACTTTGAGGACAGCCTTGCTGGTTCTCTACGGACTTGTGTCTCCGTTGTGGAGAAACCGTGTGAAAAATCTGATGACCGGTTTGAAAAGCTGTTGCAAGAAATCAAAGAGCTCAGAGAAGACTCGTACCGTTCACGACCTGCACAAACCTATGTTTCAGCTGTTAGGAGAAGGCGTTTCCAATCGAGAGAGAGAGGGCAGAGACAGCCCACAAAAAGAGGTTCACTGTGGTTCTTCCTACATGAGCAGGGAGAAAACATGAATAAGTGGCATGGAAGGCCTACCTCAGAACTTCAAGAATGAGTACGTGAGATAAAAGGAAAAACTCCTAGGAAGGTGGCTGCTCCAGTTTACAAAAGGAGCAGAAGAGATTCTGATGCTCTTGAAGGAACCTCTAATTCACACCCAGAGACTGTGCAAAACAGGAATTAGAGGTGCCCTGCCTCCAACCAGGTGGAGGAAAGGGATAACAGAGTTTATTGGACTGTACAAGTACTATGGCCTGGTACAACACAACCGCAGGAGTACAAAGCTTTAGTGGACACTGGTGCTCAGTGCACAATAATTCCTTCTGATTATAAAGGAACGCGATCCATCAATATTGTTGGAGTGACTGGGGGATCCCAGGAACTGACTGTTGTAGAGGCTGAAATGAGCCTAACTGGAAAAAACTGGCAAAAGCATCCCATTGTGACTGGTCCAGATGCTCCGTGCATCCTTGGTATAGACTACCTCAGGAGAGGGTATTTTAAGGACCCAAAAGGGTATAGGTGGGCATTTGGTATAGCAGCTGTGGACACTGAGAAAATTGAACAGCTGTCTGATTTGCCTGGTCTTTCAGATGACCCTTCTGTTTTAGGACTGCTGATGGTTGACGATCAGCAGGTGCCAATTGCTACCACGACGGTGCATCACTGGCGATATCGCACCAATCGAGACTCTTTGATTCCTATCCAGAAGCTGATCCGTCAATTGGAAAGCCAGGGTGTGATCAGTAAGACTCGCTTACCTTTTAACAGCCCAATCTGGCCAGTGCGTAAGTCTAGTGATGAGTGGAGACTAACTGTAGACTATCGTGGCCTGAATGAAGTTACACCACCACTGAGTGCTGCTGTGCCTGACATGCTAGAACTGCAATTCGAACTGGAGTCAAAGGCAGCCAAGTGGTATGCTACAATTGACATTGCTAATGCCTTTTTCTCTATTCCTGTAGCAGCAGAGTGCAGGCCGCAGTTTGCTTTCACCTGGAGGGGCATCCAGTATACATGGAATCGCTTGCCCCAGGGGTGGAAACACAGTCCTACCATCTGCCATGGACTGATCCAGACCACGCTGGAGCAAGGTGAAGCTCCAGAACACTTGCGGTATATTGATGACATCATCGTATGGGGCAACACAGCGAAAGAAGTCTTCCAGAAAGGTGAGAGAATAATTCATATTCTCTTGGATGCTGGTTTTGCCATAAAATGAAGCAAGGTCAAGGGACCTGCACGAGAGATCCAGTTTTTAGGAATAAAATGGCAAGATGGCCGTCGTCAGATCCCAATGGATGTGATCAACAAAATTGCAGCAATGTCTCCACCTACTAATAAAAAGGAGACACAGACTTTCTTGGGCGTTGTAGGTTTTTGGAGAATGCATATTCCTGACTACAGCCACATTGTGAGCCCTCTCTATCGAGTGACTCGTAAAAAGAACCAATTTGAGTGGGGCCCTGAACAACGACAAGCCTTTGAACAAATTAAGCGTGAGATAACTCATGTGGTGGCCCTTGGACCAGTCCGAACTGGACTAGATGTTAAAAATGTGCTCTACACTGCAGCCGGAGATAATGGACTTACCTGGAGCCTCTGGCAGAAAGCACCAGGAGAAACCCGAGGTTGACCCTTAGGTTTTTGGAGTCGAGGATACAAAGGATCTGAGCCCAACTATACTCCAACTGAAAAGGAGATACTAGCAGCATATGAAGGAGTTCGAGCTGCTTCAGAAGTGATCGGCACTGAAGCACAGCTCCTCCTGGCACCTCGACTGCCGGTGCTGAGCTGGATGCTCAAAGGGACGGTTCCCTCTCCACATCATGCAACCGAAGTTACATGGAGTAAATGGATTGCACTGATCACACAACGAGCTCAAATTGGAAGTCCCAACCATCCAGGGATATTAGAAGTTATTACAGACTGGCCAGAAAGCAAAGACTTTGGGATGTCTCCAGATGAGGAGAAAGTAAAACGTGCTGAAGAAGCACCACCATATAATACGCTTTCAGAGACTGATAAGCAGTATGCACTGTTCACAGATGGATCCTGTCGTCTTGTAGGAAAACATCGAAGGTGGAAAGCTGCTGTGTGGAGTCCCACACGACAAGTTACAGAAGCCACTGAAGAACAAGGTGAATCCAGTCAGTTTTCAGAAGTGAAAGGCATCCAGCTGGCTTTGGACATTGCTGAACGAGAGAAGTGGCCAATACTTTATACTGACTCATGGATGGTAGCAAATACCTTGTGGGGGTGGCTACAGCAATGGAAGAAAAGCAACTGGCAGCGCAGAGGTAAACCCATTTGGGCTGCCACACTGTGGCAAGACATTGCTGCTCGGCTAGAGAGCCTGCCTGTAAAAGTTCGTCACGTAGATGCTCATGTGCCTAAAAGTCGAGCCACCGAGGAACATCTAAACAACCAACAAGCAGATCAAGCTGCTAAGATTAAAGTAGCTGAGGTGGACTTGGACTGGCAACATAAAGGTGAACTTTTCCTAGCTCGGTGGGCCCATGATGCTTCAGGGCATCAAGGTAGAGATGCAACATACAAATGGGCTCGTGATCGAGGGGTGGATTTAAATATGGACACTATTTCACAGGTTATTCATGAGTGTGAAACTTGCGCCGAAATCAAACAAGCAAAACGGTTAAAACCTGTATGGTATGGGGGGCGATGGTTAAAGTATAAGTATGGAGAAGCTTGGCAGATTGATTATATTACACTTCCACAAACACGTCAAGGTAAGCGTTATGTACTTACAATGGTGGAAGCAACCACTGGATGGTTGGAAACATATGCCGTACCTCATGCTACAGCCCGAAATACTATCTTGGGCCTTGAGAAGCAAGTCCTTTGGCGGCACGGTACGCCAGAAAGAATTGAATAAGACAATGGTACTCATTTCAGAAACAGTATTATAGACAGTTGGGCCAAAGAACATGGTATTGAGTGGGTATATCATATTCCATATCATGCACCAGCCTCTGGGAAAATTGAAAGGTACAATGGTTTGTTAAAAACTACACTAAAGGCACTTGGTGGTGGAACCTTTAAAAACTGGGATTCACATTTAGCAAAAGCCACTTGGTTGGTCAACACTAGGGAATCAACCAATTGAGCCGGGCCTGCCCAATCAGAAATTCTACAGACTGTAGAAGGATATAAAGTCCATGTAGTACACATGAAAAATATCTTAGGAAAGGCAGTCTGGGTTACTCCTGCTTCAGGCAAAGGCAAACCTATTTGTGGGATTGTTTTTGCCCAGGGACCTGGCAGCACCTGGTGGGTGATGCTTAAGGATGGAGAAGTTCGGTGTGTACCTCAAGGGGATTTGATTTTAGGTGAAAATATGCAATGCTGAACTGTATGATGTGAATTGCCGCACTAACAATGTTTAATAAGTGTCTTTCAGATCAAGACAACGGTGATGAAACTAGAGCTAGCTTCTTCGAGTGGCGCCTGACACCTTCTTCGAAGTTGGTGTCCTTAACCCACAAACAGTGGTCATGAGATGCACTTGTACCATTTTTCCTGCCCTGGGAGACTGTTGTGACAAAATGAACTTAATGAACTTTTCAAAGGATGGTCCACTGATTAATTACTCCTGTGTATATATGTACATATGTGTGTATATATATATATATATATATAGTAGTAGTGATTAATTAGATTGTATTGATAGATTGTATTGATAAGGTTTAAGTATTCAGTGAATGTCATATTATAAGGGGTGGAATGTCCTGGTTTTGTTAAAAACAAGTTTCTCTTTTAGTGAATTTGCCTGTCAGCTAAAGCCTTCATGTTAGCTGCATTTTCCTGGAGAACCCAACACATGTTTTGGTTAAACCTAGCAATGGAATGCAAACTTATTGATAAGCACAGATGGACATCTCGCGAGAGGGGCAACGAGAAACTGATGACCGAGAGACTGACCAATGGTGTATAACATTCCATTCACGTGAATACTTCATATAAAAGTGGGAGATCATGAGGATCTCGTCCCTTTTCCCTTTGCCCTTTTCCCTTTTTTTCCTCATGGCTGACATTAGGAGAGGACCTTGCTGGTCGTCCCTGCGAACTGAGGCCTAGTGAGAGACTGAATCCAGCTCTGGTTGGCTACAGAGTCTAATCCAGGACTTTGGGTGCTGGCTCTGCAGTTGCTGAGACTTTCAAGATTGGTTTTGTATATTTTGTATTATTTTCTCTATTCTTATTAGTAGCATTAGTAAAACATCTGTAACTTTTCCAACTCTCTTCTCTCTGTCCTTCTTTCCCTCCCGATCGCCTGTCCTGAGTGGGAAGGGGGGAGCGGGAGGGGCAAAAGGGGGAAGTGGGGGGGAGAGGAGGTTAACAATACATCTGCCAGGGTTTGATTGTCACCCCGCAATCTTAACCCTTGACAACAAGCAAAACCCGTTTCTAGCCATGTAGACAGGAGAACACAGGAAAAGACTGGAAGACAATTTTTTTTTCATATATTATAATTGCTAAGATAACTATTTTCTTCTTTTGCCTGTGTTCTTTCCTTCTATTTTTAGTAGACCTATGTCATCTCATCACATTATGTGTCACCTTCCTGCTCCGAAGGGCCCAATGATAACCTTGGTTTGCTGCTTTCCAGTTTCCTGGAACTGAGTAACTTGCTGATAAAGTGAAACAGAAAATTAAATTAAGAGAATCCCATATTCTTCATCAACTTTGAAAATAAAAGTAGGGGGCAAATAGTAATCCTTTTTTTAAATAGAGCAAAAAACCAAGACAGGGCACCGAAGAGACATTTCTATCAGAGACACAAACGTGTGGCCAAACCTGTGATATGCTTATCACAGAAGAAAAGGAAAACATGCTAATTTCAAACAGACAGGAAAATTCAGTCAGCTCTGATAGGCTGCAAACATAACAACCACCCTAAAGTAGGGCTTTGCAAAACACCCACTGTAATTCTGTGCCCTCAGAATTCCACTTTTCACATAAAAAGACATGGCATGTCGACAGCTTGCCTTTCCAGGAGAATAGATGGAATTTTAAAGGACCAGAGATTCTTAAAATGCTTGTAACTTCAGATATTATTTGAAAAACAGAAATCCCCCAAGGAATACTGGAAGACAAAAGCAGGCCACTTTGGCACACTGCCTGAGACATGTGTACATTGAAGGACAGCACAACATTAAGGATTGTGCTGTCTCTTATCAGGCACCTGCAGTGCTTGCTCTGTAACCTTGAAAAGTACAATCAGAAGAAACAGTACATCAGTAACCTTGTTGGAGACATGCATATTTTAAAAAGGGAGAGATGTAAACCCCGTTTTTTTAACTAGGAATTATTTTTTTCCTGAAACAAGTTCTGCTGGCATCAGAATAGCTGGAAATGGAGATATGCTGAAGAATTAGTGTAGTTCTAACAGTAAGAGTGGGATTTTTTTCTTTGTTTTTTGTTTGTTTGTTTGTTTTTCTGACTGTTAATAGCTGTTTCATAGCCCACTATTGTGTAAGATAGCTTTTTCCATGTGTGTTTTTTTTAGACTGAATTTCATGTGCAGTTTCAATTACCTGGTCACTGGATAAAAACAGCACCTTTCTGCACCTCTTTTCAAAGGGCTCTTACGCTTAATAACTTCTTTTCCGTGCAAAATAGTGTTACTCAATTGACTATAATGGAGGGCTGGGTGTCATCATATCAGGATAACACTTTTTTTTTTTTTCACCAATTCAAACTAAACCAATGTGTTCAATGGAAACTGTCTCAGTCTTCTTCAGGACTATGAATTGTCATGCATGAAGCTTTCAAGGATAAGGAATACATCCCAGCATACTGAAAATAATTTGTAAATAAATTGTAGTAGGGCAGAGGCCTTGTGCTTTTGTGTTTTTTATTAGTGTGAGAACTATTAGATGTTTGAATTTCAATATAAGATTCTTCAGAATCAGCAAGTTACCATTGAATAGTCCTGCAAACCCATTCCAGGACTGTCTGCATTGATAAAATTAAAATTGTAAACACGGAAGTATATGAAGCTTATCTAGGTATTTTGAAGATGTATGATTGACTTCATTATTGGTCATACCATCTACTTAAATGTTATCTTTCTTATATTTAGTGTCCCTTAAGGCAGAGGTTATTTTTTTTCTATTTTCATGCTTTTTCTTCCTCCTTGATAGATATATAGGCATGGGAGAAAAGGAGTATGAAGGAATTAGGAAAGAAAAACAAAAGTCCTCAGATGTGCTTTCAGTTCTAGAAAAATAAGATTTTCTGAAAACTGAGAGAGCAAATCTGTATGGAACAGAACAAAACAGATTTCAGAGTAGGAAACAGTCAGCATAAGTATCTGTGATACAAGAGGCATAGTTCTCTGATGATCCCTGACATTGTAATGGCTCTTTCTACAGAGGACGGCATATTACAGTAGTTTCAAACTTTTATCTGGCGCTGAGTTGATTCTCAGCTGGCCTCAGAATAAAAAAGTTATAAAGACTGTTTTAAACCAAAACATTCCTCTCAACACATTGATTTCTCCAACACGAGTTTCTTGACTAGAGTCTAGGAGTTCGAGATGACAGCAAATAATATTTAATAAAAGTTATAACTTTTTGGCAAAAAGAATAATATCCTGATTCAGTTATTAACACTTATCATTTAACATTAAGATGCACTTCCAGATATTAGATTTGAACATTAGAAAATGTAAAAGCAAATTTTTCTTTAGGAAAAGATTAGATTTATCACCTAACACAAAATCAACTGCTTTTCCTGGTGAATATGAAATACGTACATATGAAAGAATAAAACTTTTTTGTTTTTGAATGTTACACTGCCATCTAATGAGACAACTGTAAATTACATGAAAACATTTCATGGCTTTGTTATCTGTTTTTGGAAGTAGATAGTATAATACAGGATACAACTTCACTATTAATGACATTTATAATAGTAGGAAAATAGGACAATTATTCATGGATGGAATCATACCAGTAATATAATTAACTGATGATATGGCAAGCAGCTGGAAAAAAGCTCATCTTCAGATAACATTTAAATAAAACTGTGAACTAAACAAATACAGCAAATAAGGTTTCCTCTGAAGACATGAAGAAAAAAAACAAATTAAGTGAAGTTGCATTTCACACGTCATAATAGCTTTCTTCTGGATCCTGAACAATCCTACACAGTGTTTACAGTGCCAGAGGTTGTTTTCACCAAAGAGTGCACATAAGGACCTGAATGAGTTTCGGGGACGAGGGTGTATGGAGTAGAGGCACCTGGGCTCTGATTGCAGATACGCAGTACAGTTCTTGAATGAACTTGATAAGTCACTAAGGGAAAATCCTACCCTACATCTGTCTGCATGAAAGCACTCAGACACGGCAGCGCTGCTCTGAGGATGCTGAGGCAGGATGAGGGGATCCCCTAAGGGCCCATAGTACTTCATTTTCTGGGACTGTTGGAGGCCAGCTGGGATTCAGCCCTGTTTGGATTTCCCCTGTACTGATGATTCTGGGGGTCTCACAGAGCTCCTTAGTAGCTTGGTGGTAGCACTGCGTGTAGAGCTGAGTGTCTCCACAAGGAAAGACAGTGCCCACATCTGCTCTGTACTGTGCTGTGGACTTACTGTGGATGTGGGCTTGGTGTGGAGACAGCCTGCACCTCTGAGCTATTCTTCAAGTGTATCAGGAGTAGGTCTGAGCACAGATGTTTTGTGTGACCACACAAGTGGAAAGTGGGCTTTCAATCTTGTTAGCAAAACCTAACAACCTGCTGAGTTGTATTTCTAAATATGTGATCAGGTAAAAAAAAAAAATATCCTGCTCTCAGCCCAGTTTCTATTGCAGCAACGCTAATCTGAAGTAACCTTATTAGTCCTCAAGTAACAAACTATAGTGAAGAACACCTATAGATGTTAAAACACTTCACTAAAGACAAACAACCAACTTTCACTACAGTGTATTTTACTGCAGTGTGTAACCATTAATATTTATTTTACAATCTCCACTGATATTATGCTAACATGGCCAAATGCTAGTTGGTTCTGTTATGATAATAAAGACTTTGATATTCACCAGTGTTGTTGGGGTCATCCTGCCACTGGAACCTGACATAAACAAAAGGGGAAAAGACACATACACTAACAAGTAGTATCGTCTCGCCAATCACCAAGTCTAAGATCTGGCTTTTCAGTGAATGAGAGCATCTTGTTGATTTTACGGAACACAAGGATCTTCACACAGAGAAGATCAAAGGGCTGTGTTAGGTTTCAATACATAACTTTATGGGACAGATGGAATCCACTCAGAGAGACCCACGACACTCAGGGCCAGATTTTCAAAAGTTTTAGACAGTAAAACCTATTAGTGTGTTCAAACCATTATTCCAACACTGTCAACACTTTTAATCTCTGTTTAAAGCATCAATCTACATTTTAACTACTGCAAAAGTTCAAATGGAGGTTAAATGGATGGGCTAAAGAAGGTGGCAAGTCAAAAGAATTTTTTCTGGTATTTCTTTGTTTCTACAGAGATATAGTCAAATATTTGGGGATATAATTTTGTCTTGCAAGAGATAAAGGAATATTCTTGGGAAGCATACTAAAACCTGAAACATCTTTGGTCAGGTAATATATATTAAAATCGTCTGTGTCCTTGCCTCTGAGATCTTGGAGCATGAAAATCACTTTTTGCTGTATCACTGTTGAAAATATTTCCGTAGTTTCCATCAAGTAACCCAAATACACTCAGGAAGAGAGGAAGAGGAAAACTCAGAGGTGAATTTCCCAGATTTCTTAAACTCTCACATTTGCCCATGTTTTGCTTGCTAACAGTTTAACTTCTAACACGCTGGTAAATGTGTCCCTTTTAGTGGGACTCTAACTAGGATTCCTGTTTAAAGTCCCAATGTGGCAGAGTATTTGCTCTGGGGTTACCCTTGAATGGGCTTTAACTCTGAACCTTTAATTCCTTGACCACACTGTTGGATTTTTTAAGTAGATGTTTTTGCTCTGCTACCCTGTCAAAGGAGTAAGATCTTTCATTTTAGCTCCTTTAGCTAATGTAATCTAACAAGACCCTCTTCCAGATCTCCAACATTGTGCACACTCTGATTTTATGGAGAAGTGACACAATGATTTTGCAAAGTGTCTTAAAATCCTCCCTGTTTTACTGTAACTAGCACAAGAATATACACATGTAGATCATGTAATAACAACCCCATGGGTGTCCACCCTCATTTTCAGTTCCTCTATCACTTTTGAACATTCTTAAAGCCCTGTTCAGAGATACTAATGAAAACCGTCATCCTCTGCTTTTCATTCATATGTCTTCTTTTCTGGAACAGTCAGCCTTTCTCAAATTGCTTCTAAGACACCCTCTGTATTTAGGACTTTCTGTGAGTTGCTTCCTGAGCCATATCAAGTGATGACAATTGATCGTCAGATTATTCATTGCTTAATTTATTCCCTTCTGGGGTCCAGGCTTGAAAAATAGATTAACTTAAATGACAGCCAGCTCTTCATCTAACTGAAGTGTCATATGAACGAATAAAACTTTAAAAGCTCTTGCTGAGCAGCTCTGTAGATTTTTTTTCTCATATGGAGGCAAAGATGAATAAAATGCAAATGAGCCTTGCATTCAAACCTGCTATTAGATGGGATCAACTATTTTTAGACATAAACAATTTTTGTTAATCCTTCCAACAAGATCACAGATCCTGCTGCTGCTTCATTGGTGTGATCATACCCCCGTACAGCTGAGATGTGGGGAAAATGCAGAGTTTACACAGCTATAGCCATATTGAATAGAGTCCACCCTTTATATCTCAACCCTGCTTTCTGCTGTATGAAGCATAAATATCTCATGCATATATCTTACGTTATTCCAGTATATGTTTATGGGTTTTGAATTTATTTAGAACTTTCCTAGCAATAATGGAAGACACTAGAAGGTGGTTTCTACATGGAACAGTGAACTAAGCAGAAGGCAACATCACCTTAAAACTGCAGAAGTTTTCATCATTAGACAAACTATTTTTATCTATAATGGCAGTTAGCCTGTGTGGATTATGTCAAAAGTGATCGAGGACCTAATAATGTGACCCTCATGCTTAGTATTAATTAGAACAGAAAGAAAACTGATAAATGTTTTTCTTTTCAAAGGACTGAAAAACGATGCAGTGTAAGAATTGCTGCAACATGGGCCTCTGTTGATGCATTTGTGACATTACACGTAAGCTTCCTGCACTTCGGCATGAATACTCAGTGCTTTTGGACTGCAAAGGTGGATACCTGGCCTCAGCTTTGGCTGGATGACCTTTAATCATATCGCTGCAGTGTCTGAAAAGCAGATCGAAAGATTAGACTACTCATGTTGTTTTAGCAGCATACGTCCTGTCAGATGTAATAATGTAGTGGCACAAACATTTTGGTGGGCACAGAAAACAGTTCCACACAGCCTGTATTATTTTTCCTTAACTTTGTAGCCATTAATAATCCTTTTCAGTATTATTAAAAATCTGTCGAGCCACGTAGCCTTTTAAAACACATAAAACAGTAATTTGATACATTTTTACAATAAGGCAGAATGTAGTTTCCATTTTAAAACTGCTTTAACATCTCTTTTGATTACATCATTCTATTAGAACCCTCTCCGATGTTAAGTAAGGAATTTGAGAAGAAAAAGGAAAGGGTTAAAAACTGCAGTGTCAAGCAGGTGTGTTGGTTAGCAAAGGCTTTACTTACTTCTTGGCCCCCATGCACTGCAGGTGTTGAACATCAGCATTTTCATCCTGTTTGATATCTAGGCTTTTGTGTTTGTCATCTGGGGACTTTTACACTAAATCTGTAGGAAACCCCCCCCTTGCTTTGTTGTTTTGTCAGAATAGGATAAAATAGAGTTTATTTCTTATTGGTCTTAAGTTTAAAAGACTAGCACAGCTATGTCTGTCAATCTAAGAGGTGGAGAGTTTTTTTAAACTTGATGGTTTATATTACTGTAGTTCTTTCTCTACAAGATAAGAGTCACTAAGAGGTAAAGAACAGCAAGCTGGCGATTAATGAAACCTGCAATTACTGATATATAATCAGAAAAATGTGACAACCAAATTTTGTGCGTTTAATGCCTATAGAACGTTTCTGAACTTATAAAAAATTATGTGTAAAATTGACTGAAAAATATGATAGATGTGCTGGCAAAATGGAAAACATTTCTGCTTTACAATAAAAATAATTTGTAATTGAATTATGTATGTGGTATTAAAGAATAAACACTGAAAGATACACATGCAAAATATATGTTATATATATGCAGATTATACACATATATAATATGCACATACATGTATTATACGCAGATTTAAATAATCTTGTTCCTTTAGAGCAACAGAGGTTGTATGCCTTCAGTGTCAACAGAATCTACACAGTAACTTTTTTTTCCGAACTTAGTAACTCTTAAAACATACAAAAGCTTACCATTGCCTCTTTCTGATATATCTTCTGTAAAGAATAAAGCATAATAAAGGCCTTTCGAATAGTTATAAAACTTATGCAACCACTAGTTCAGTCTCTTCCTATTAAGAGTGTGAAACTAATTTTGAGCAGCTGGTCTCTCACATTTTTGTTGTTCATTACTTACTTTGCTTTGCATATAGACCACGCAGGGTGGAAACTTAGAGTAAGTTTAAGACGTGTTTACTTTCTCTCAGGGACTTACCTGAAATTGCTTGAACCAGTCTGATAATTAGAATTGTTTAAAAAAAAAAAAAAAAAAAAAAAAAAAATCCAGTGTTCCTCCATTCGTTCCTAAACCCATTTCTATGAAAATTTTCTTATTTGCATTGCAAGTATTGGCTTGGTGCTGGAAAGGGCTTTCAGGAGAGCATCCTGGTATTCCTGGGTAACACAGCAGTATGAAAAGCAAGCAGCTGCTTCATTTTCTGTCTCAGACACTTGGAGTCAAGATGTCATTCTGTCTCTGTGATAACTAGAATTTTCTGAGTGATTTCAAGATAGCAGATTAACTTTGACCTTAGAAATACAGCAACAGGAAGAGAATAGTGAGACTTCGCTGTCAGGTATTCTGTTCTTAAGCACTTGAATACTCAAGTAATGCTTGTAATAGTACAGTGCAAAGTTATGGAACTATCCCACACAACAGTTTTTGACTTCTGTTTAACTTGTAAAACGCTGTTTCAAATGCAAAGATAACACTCCAAAAGTAGTGCTGTGTTTGACAATATTAGACCAAAAATTTGTGGTATCAGTGTGTTTTTAAGTTGTTGCTGCAAAACACAGAAAGAGTTCCTATGCAAGGTCATGTTCTATAATTTCAGTTCTGTGTCACTGAACTGAATCAAAAACTATGTCATATATCTTACTGGAAATCTATAAAGCAATTATTTGTTATTTGAAAACAGTTCTGTGGTTATGATAAATCATCACACTGAAAGTTACTCTGTGAGTGGAAAATTTTGTGAGCTGTGTCATAATCTCAGAGGACTTAGAGGGGTTAAACTTGACTTTCTGTCATGTTATTGTGATGTTTACTGCATTATCTCATCATGTCAATACTTGGTTTGGATGTGGAAAGGGAAGAAATTTTATTTATGATTCATTTTCTTGTTTAAATCTTTTTAGCAGTTACTGTAATTATGTGTTTTGATAACACACTTCACAGCTTAAGTGAAGATGCATTTTATCATCAGGTCAATGACACTGAAAGGATTACTCTTTAAAACGGAGAAATTATCTTGGTACATCAGAGACTGCTTAGAACCCATTCAGATGTCACTGGTAGTTCATTACTCACTTTGGTAATGCTGACCAGCTGCCAGTTTAATGTCTGCCAGTGGAGTCCATTTGGGAATCCTCCCTCTCCTCAGATAATCAGACAAGTTTGACAATTGCTCTGTATTAGCAAACTGTTTTATTGCCCTGTGAAACCTAAACTGAAAGTTGCAAATGTTGTGCTTTGAATCACTTTCATGTCTGAACATGACTGACACAGAATGACTTCATTAACTTTCGGTAGAATGCATTAGAAAAAATTTAAGACTGAGCTCAGGTGCCAAAAGGGGAGTACTGTTTTACTTTGTTGTAAGAGTAGCCCTAGTTTCTGTGTTGATGCACATTTCTATTTCTATTTCTATTATTTCTATTTCTATTTCTATTTCTATTTCTATTTCTATTTCTATTTCATTTCTCTTTCTTCTATTTCTATTAGACTATTAATTAACCATTTTCAAGATTATGTTCATAAAAAAACTTATAAAATATTCTGTTAAATACTTTTGATCAGGAACATTTTGGAATATTTTCTGAATTACTGAAGTTGAGAAAAAAAATAATAAGAAAGATATTCCAGATTTAAAGACCGGAGAAAACACAGTATTTGAAAATAACACAAAATTCAGGATTGGAAAATAACAGAAAGTGGAACTTCTGTAGTTTCTAAAGTGGTCTGAGAGCTATCAATACAACCCACATGTTATCCATGTAGGAAAACAGTAAATAAGTGTAATAAAGTACAACAACAACATTTTTAAAACGTTATTTCTTCTAACAGAAATATCAAATGTGTAGTTTTAATAAAAAGCAAATCTCAAGGAACAGGAATGTTCCACTTAGGAAGATTTTAGTGAAAGAATGTTTTAATTTAGTTTTGCACAGCAAGGTGCAACATGTATGTTTTCTTGACATCAGTCAGCTAACAGTAGTTGGATTTTCAGCATTTGTTTATACTGTGTCTGTCTTGGCTCAAGACCTCCTTCAGTGCCACTAACCAAGTGATGCTTACAGACTGAAAAAAAAAAAAAAAAGTTTATTCCAGACTTCTCTGTGTGTATTCTGATATTCATGATAAAGATGACACTGGCAAAGTTACTTCAAAGCCAAGAATAAGGTGAGAAAGTTTCTCTGGATGCCATTGGATGGACTGAGAACATAAAAGAAAAAATTGTAGGGAAACATGGAGGATAATGAGGATTTGATGGAATTTTGTCTAAGAATACAGGTGAGGTGCAGACTTTCCAGTAACTTACAGTCTGCTGTGTTTTTCGATTCATCAAACATCATGGAGAAACACATGCACCACATTATTGCAATGTGAATGAAGCAGTGGCAGGTGACTTCAGTCATACCTAAGTGTTCTGAATTTATTTTTTTTTGGTGGAATAATATTATTTTGTCTATTTAACTCCAGAACTAAACAGTTTTTCCTTAAAATGCTAACATTATTTTAAATAAATTTTAAAAATTATTTCGCTTTGCTATCCTTATGCAAAACTTGTAAATGATTCTTTATTCTAACAGGATATTTGAAATAGTCAGAAAAGAAGGACAGACAGTAATGAACATTTCCTGCTCAACCTTATTTCATCCTCTCGTGCATATGTATTATGATATGATCTTTAATTACACAATCACATACAGTTTTTCTCCCAGGAGACCTCTAACTTATGGAGTGAATAATAGTTATCTAACATCTCTTTT